>NC_132785.1:40498650-41186150 GCF_048418805.1 Vulpes vulpes
AGGAAAAATTCTAAGAGTTTCTTGAATCCCGGAAGGGGGATTTCTCTCAATCACTCTGTCCTGCCTTGAACCATTGGCAAACACTAAATCACTACCAGACTCTATATTAGGGTTTCTCAAATTTTTTATTTATTTTTTATTCTTTTAAAGATTTATTTATTCATGAGATACACAGAGAGAGAGGCAGAGACACAGGTAGAGGGATAAGCAGGCTCCTTACAGGGATCCCGATGTGGGACTCGACCCTGGACCCGGGATCATGCCCTGAGCCAAAGGCAGACCCTTAACCGCTGAGCCACCCAGGTGTCCCATGGGTTTCTCAAAATTTTTAGACTTTTTTCCTAATAACCCTCACAACATCTTAATGCCATGGATAAACTGTGCATCTGTTTACATACTGTGTGTGTTTCTGTGCTTTATACATAAGAAGAGTAAGATTTTTTCACCCCTTGAGAACCAATTTTTACCCCCTAATGGGTGACAACATTGTCTTATTGATAATATATGTATGAGGTCAAAACCCTATGGGACAAAATTGGTGCATAAGTGCCTTGATCACCTCCTCTTCATCCTTCATGACAAAGGGATTCCCACTCTAGAGTGATTGGGATCACTGAACATACAACACACACTAGACAGGTGAAATTGAGAGTAGTTTATTAGTCATATATACTCACTCAAGGGAGAACAATCTCACTTGTCATTTAAGATCACTCGGTGTTGCACTCTGGAATAGAATGAACAACCAGGAAGCATGAGAGGCAGGCTTTGTGGTGTCAGGGCGGTGAGGTGACCTTAGGTTCCCACAAGGTGATATGATTGACTTAGGTTGAAGACCATTACTCATTACTCTGCAATAAGCAGTGACTGTGTTTGGTCTATTGATAAGGTGGATTGTTTAGCTAGGACACTTGTATTTGGGAGCAGAGTAGAGAATAGAATTTATAGTTAGATCACTCAAGCCCCTTCTGATTTTATCAAATGTCAAGGCAGTACATAGCATGAACCATAATTTTAGGTATTATATCACAGTGAAGGTGTGTTGCTTTGTGCCTGGAGTTCTTTGAAATTCTGATCTTTCAAGCTAGCCTATTAAAGCAATGAAATTTTGACTAATTTCTACTTATCCCTTCCATAGAAAATTCACACTTCCACCCTTTATGGGATAAGAGACGATGTTAGTGAAAGATCTATTCATTCCTGAGGTTCAACTCTTTTTGGACCTTAATTTATTTTTCTTTTCACCTCTAGATCTCTAATAGATTTAAATAGACTAATATTTATAGTGTATTCAGTTTATCATCATTGTTAGAATGGGGGAAATTATCTCTGGTAATACTTTATATCCTAAATGGAATTATAACTTAGATATGTCTCATAGGAAATTCATGAGGGTATCATTCTATGTTATATTAAAAATTTTATGTATTTTACTTAAATTGATGGTAGTGAACATAGAGAAAAATAGAAATGTTTCATATAATTCTAGATTTGTTTAAAATAATTGAATATATATAACCAATTTTTAATAAGAGCTAAGTTTCCTGTGGATAATATTATTGAGAGGTGTGGTGGACAGAATGATGCTTACTCCCTCTTCTAAGATATCATTTCCTGATGCTTAGAATCTGCTAATATGTCATTTTCTGTGGCAAAAGGGACTTTGCACATGGTTGAGTTACAGATTTTGAGATGGAGAGATTATTTGGGATTATCTAGATGAGTCCTTGTAGGAGTCAATAAAAGCAGAAAGTCACTTCCTGCTAGGATCAGCAACAAAGATATGACTATGGAATAAAGATGATGAACATGAAACACTGTTTGCTTTTAATATGGAGGATGAAGTCGTAAGCCAAGGAATACAGATAACCACTAGAAACCAAAAAAAGACCATGAAAGAGATACTTACTTAGAACCTCCAAAAGAGACACAACCTTGCTAATCCTTTGATCTTAGGCCAGTGAGACACATGTTGGACATCTGATCTCCAGAATTGTAGGATAATAAGTTTCTGTTGTTTTAAGCAACCAAGGTTATGGTCATTTGTTATGGTAGCAATAGAACATATGTACAAGAAATGATAGAAATATTTGTTCTTTCCCTAACCATAAAATGCTAATTATAGACCACAAAAACCTCACATACAACTTTTAAAACATTTTTTTAATTTAATTTCAGTTAGTTAACATACTGTGTTATATTAGTTTCAGGTGGACAATATAGTGCTTCAACCTTTCCATACAACACCTAGTGCTCTTTACAACTGCACCACCTGAGCCCCATCACTTACTTCACCTATGTCCCCACCCCTCTGCTAACCATCAGTTTGTTCTCTATAATTAAGAGTCTGTTTCTTGCTGTCTTTCTCTGACTAATTTACTTTGCTTAGTGTAATACTCTCTGGTTCCACCCATGTCATTGCAAATGGCAAGATTTAATTCTTTGCATGGCTGAATAATATTTTATTGTATATATCTCTCTATCCCTATCTACCACTTCTTATCCATTCATCAATCCATGGACACTTGGGCTACTTCCATAATTTGGCTATTATAAATGATGCTGCTATAAATGTAGGGGTGCATGTATCCCTTTGAATTAGTGTTCTTGTTCTCTGAGTAAATACCCAGTAGTGTGATTCCTGGATCATAATAAGCTAGTTCATCTTTTCATGTGTCTCTTGGCTGTCTGGATGTCTTCTTTAGAGAAATGCCTCTTCATGTCTTCTGCCCATTTTAATTGGATTTTTTTGTTGTTTTTTTGTTTTTGTTTTTGGATGAGGATTTTATAAGTTCTTTAAATATTTTGGATACTACCCTTTATTGGATGTGTCATTTGCAAATATCTTCTCCCATTATAAAAGTTGCCTTTTAGCTTTGTTGAGTGGGTAATTTTGTTTCTTCCCTTGCTATGCAGAAGCTTTTTTATTTTAATGTAGTCCCAATAATTTATTTTTGATTTTGTTTTCCTTGCCTCCAGATACATATCTAGAAAGATGTTCCTATGGCTAATGTCAAAGAAGTTACTGCCTGTGTTCTTTTCTAGGATTTTTATGATTTTCTGTTTCTTTATTCCATTTTGAATTTATTTTTGTGCATGGTATAAGAAAGTGGTCCTGTTTGATTCTTTTACATGTTGCTGTCCAGCTTTCCCAGCACCATTTGTTGAAGAGATTTTCTTTTTCCCATTGGATATTGTTTCTTGCTTTGTCAAAATTAGTTGACCATATAGTTGTGTGTCCATTTCTGGGTTTTCTATTCTGTACCATTTATCTATGCATCAGTTTTTGTGCCATTGCCATGTTGTCTTGATTCCTATAGCTTTGTAATATAACTTCAGGTCTGGAATTGTGATGCCTCCAGCTTTGGTTTTCTTTTTCAGGATTGTGTTTGTGGTTCCAAAAAAATGTTAGGATTGTTTGTTATAGCTCTGTGAAAAATGTTGTTAGTATTTTGGTAGGGATTGCATTAAAGTTATAAATTGCTTTGTGTCGTATAGACATTTTAATAATATTTGTTATTCCAATCCATGAGCATGGAATATCTTTTCATTTCTTTGTGTTGTCTTCAATTTCTTTCATTAGTGTATTATAGTTTTCAGAGTACAGGTCTTTCATCTCATCGGTTGGGTTTATTTCAAGATATCCTATAATTTTGGCTGCAATTGTAAATGGGATTTTTTTTTAATTTCTCTTCCTGCTTCTTCATTATTGGCATATAGAAATACAACAGATTTCTACACATTGATTTTGCATCCTATGGCTTTACTCAATTTATTTATGAGTTCTAGGAGTTTTTTGGTAGAGTCTTTAGGGTTCTCTCTATATATTATCATATGATCTGTAAAGTTTTTACTTCTTGCATATCAATCTGGATGTCTTTTCTTTTTGTTGTCTGATTGTTGTGGCTAAGACTTCTAGACTATGTTAAGTAAAGTAGTGACAGTGGACATCTTTGTCTTGTTCCTGACCTTAGAGGAAAATGTCTCAGTTTTTTACCATTAAAGAAAATGTGGGTTTTTCATTTATGGCCTTTATTATGTTAAGGTATGTTCCCTCCAAACCTACTCTGTCTATGGTTTTTATCATGATGCATGCTGTACTCTCTCAAATGCTTTTTCTGCATCTATTGAAGTGATTTATGCTTCTTATTCTTTCTCCTATTGACGTGATAAAATCTAGCTAATTTGTAATGGGATAAATGTGCCCCATTACAAAATTTCTTAGCAGGAGAAAGGCTTTATACTTTGTGACGACTTCACAAAGACTTTCCAGGTTTTCTTGAGTTTAGGCATTTGATCTCCCCTCTGCATTTGTGTAATTGTATTTTTATATGTATAACATATATTACTCTTAATTTCACCAATAGACCTTTAGCATTTGTTCTTCCTGCAAAGTACCATATGCTATATGTTGAAAATCATAACATCATGTTCCTTTGATAAAGAAAGAAGTGTAGCATTTGCAGGATATAAACATGTAAGCCAATAGCTTGCCCCAGTGCACACATAACCCTTCACCATCAGGCATATCTATACGTCCCTGGACACAGTTCCACCCCTTGTCGTCCCTGGAGTAGGACGAGGCCAATTCCCCACAGGTCTGAACTGACTTCAGAACTTGTCCAGAATTTCAATTCAGCAGTCTCTGGATATCTTCCAGGACCCAAGTTGGGGAAAAAAAGCTTATTCCATTAACTTGTATATCCTTAATATCCTCATGACTGGCACTTTTCCCAAAGCAGGGCTCCATATCATTGCATATACCAAAGTGTCTTTTTTCTAAGAATTCTTATTTTCTTGAGGAAACACACTGTGCAAGTTCTTTTTGACAGTGACTAGTTACAAGACAAAAATCTCCTTAAGCAGTGTAATCTTATCTTTCAGTGTTTAGCTTACCAAAATGACAGAGCTTACATTTTCATTACTATTTGGAGCAACAAAAGAAATTTTGTATAAAACTACAGGGGATAACCAGGGTCCTTGGGCCTTATATACTCATGGCCCTCAGTGATCTGAATTGGAAGGTGAATGTAGAATTTGACAAGAATCTTTGAGAATAAAAAGAGAGAGAGAAGAAGAATGAAAGTCTCTGAAAATAATAATAACTAGAATTTTATAAATGACATAGCTAATTTGGATTAGGGAATAAAAAATAATATTTAACACTGATGAATCTTTAAATTACATAAGTTAGAAAGAAATGTGGTTATTCACCATATGCCTGCGTATTTAATCTTTGTCTTCTAAGTGGATTCCTGGGTAGAAATGATAACAGAAGAAAGATACTTTATACTAGGGAAAATTGTCACAGTGAACGCTTGGTACTTAAAAAAAAGAGAAAGGAGAAATTATACCTGGTAAATTTTAAATACCAAAACAAATCAGAAACCTGAAATACTTATCTATGAGATATTTATTTACTTATTTATTTTTTAACCTATCCACTCAATGATCATGTCAAAGTACCATTTCTTGGGGACACAGATGTTGAAAAGGAGAGATTTTTATCTGAAAAATTTCACATTTTTACATGAATAAATTAATTTTTTTCATTAAATCTATAATGAATATCGAATAAAATGGTATCTAATAAAATGTCAATCATTAATGTATACTAATCTTACACTAAAATGGCACCAGATTAAAGTTTTTTAAATGCACATTTATCTTAATAAAGCACTTTTGATGCCAGCTTCTGGGCCTGAGCACCAGAAGGGGGTCCTGCAGGACCAGCCAAGAGGGTCTTTGGCTTAGCACAGAATAGAAATCAAACAGGAACAGAGAGAAAATGAGAACAGAATTTGTTAAAGAGATAAAGAAAAGGTAGATATTGATAGAGCATTTTGGAGACTCAGAAAGCATAGAAGAGCAGGTCTCATCTCAGCTTGGGGTCTGGGATTTTATTGAGAACTGTGGTCAGGTGTGTGTACCTTCTCAGGCATTCAGAAATAAAGATGAGTGTTTCAGTGTCCTCCATAATTCACATATGCCCTAGAGCCAGGAGTTGGAAAATGTTCATGACAATCCCGCCCAGTTACTTCTTAGATGTTATTTATTGTGCTGGAGGACTCCAAAGAAATCATTAACTTTTTGAACTTTACAAAGAGGACATATATTAATCTGTACAGGATGTGTGGGCTGGGGGTGCAAGTCCTAGAAAGAATAGAAGCAGGAAAAGGAGCAAAAAAGTTCTTTCATGGAGTTCCTTCAGTTTCCCTATCTCACTTTTAATCCCCAACACAACCAGTATTTGAGAGCTAGTGGTGCTGAACTTAACTGCAAAATAGTTGTAGCTACCATTGAAATCGTGCTATCAAATCAGTATTTCTTATTTATGTTTGGAACACTGTTTTCTCTCCCCTCATCTCCTTTCTTCATGTGTGACTGAACATGGATATCCTTCTCAGTCACATCTTTTCTACAAGCCAGCTACTCGTAGCTTACCTTCAGGAGCACTCACCAGTCTCCAAGCTATTGAACAAATCATTTCCTCCACAGGACACACACTGGCATAGCAGTAGTGCTCTTAAGAAAATATGTTCCTTTGAAAACCTACTGTCAAGTCCCTGAATGCCTCAAAAGACTAGAAGCTTTCCTCAATTTCTAAGAAGGTGACCAAGCTGTTACTTCTGACTAGATCATGTGGTCACCAGAAGTTTCTTCACGAATCTTCAGAGATTCTAGTCCCCAGATCTTATCTTCTATTTTGTTCTTATAGGCTTCTTACTTCATGGGGACCAGGATCTACACCTGTTTTACTCTCTGTATCAACAACTCCCCCCACCAAAGTTTACTCAACAAAGTGCAATAATTGAAACTTACTGTGTCAGGCATTCTTCTAGGCTTTTGGAAATATTGTGGATGGGCATGGGGAGGAGCATGTGGAAATAAACAAAAAAACCATACAAAGATCATCTGAGGGGAAAAGGGGACTGACAACGGACAATAAAGATAACATATAATTTTATTATATGTAAAAGAATCAACTGCTTAAAGAATAGGAAATAAAAACAGTGTCAGTTTGGGTGTGATTTGAAAATTTACATTAACCAGACACATTTTTAAGTTAATATTTAAGCATGTGTTTGGAGACTCCCTCTTCACTGTCACTGTCATCTATTGGGAGATGTGTACAAGATAATATCGATTCTCATACCTGGTTTCATGCTTCTTTTATCTAACTTTTTTTTAACCCTTCTAGATAACTATCCTAACCTCATATGATGTGTCCCAATCAACAGTGCTCCTAGCATATGCTTTCCCAGTGAAAGTCTGCATACATTTAATCTTGGATTTTCCATATGTATTAACATTGTTGTAAACTCTCCAAGGTATCTTGACTCACTAATCTTAGTCTTGAGGGATAGAGATGAAGAGAACATATTTACTGTTAGAAAGGTAGCATGTCTCATTAAAAAGAGGAAATTAGCCAAGAAATCTGGCTTTTTATAGAAAGCTGGCTTTCAGAAGGACTAAAGTGTAAAAAGTGAAAATGAGTGGAGCGAGAGAAGGTAGGAAGAGCTAGATCCTTCAAATTTACCAATTCAGGAAATCATACTATGTAGAAAAAACTTTGCTAAGCATGGTGAGAAGTAAAGAAATCACTTAGGAGACTATTCTAATGGTCCAGGTAAAATATTATGGTTAAAAAGTTTAATAATTGTTTGTTCTATATCATTAAGAATCTTTTTTCCTCCCTCCCCCCATGTTCATTTGTTTTATTTCTTAAATTTCTTCTACATATGAGTGAAGTAATATAGTATTTGTCTTTCTTTGACTTCCGCTGGAGGGGAGGTGGGCGGGGGATGCGTTAAATGGGCGATGGGGATTAAGGAGAGCACTTGAGCACTAGGTGTTTATATAAGTGATGAGTGACCAAGATTCTACACCTGAAACTAATATTGCACTGTATGTTAAGTAGGTGGAATTTAAATAAAAACTTGGAAAAAAAAGAGAGAAACATATGGACAAAAAGTTTAATAATTGTTGAAAATGAAAGAAAGGCAGTGAGACAAATAAGAAATGAATGAAGTTATGTATAAAAGAAAATAAAAATCCAAAGTCGCAAATTTGACTAAGGATTAAATGGAAATGTACTGGATTCTTTGGACATAAAAGTAACAATGTTATAGTTACTGGTAATAAGTAGACTGTATGATATAATTTTTATGAGGATGTGATACATGAAATATTAAGTGACAATTGTGAAATAACGTATTCAATGAAGGAGCTAACTACAAGATAAAACCAAATACTTGAATGTCAACAGTAATTATAGAGAAATTCTATTATTTTAGAACACTATTCCACTCATACTAGGAATAAAACAAATATTTAAAATAGGTAAATGTAACTTCACATAATATATAAATACTAGTTTGATAAAATCATGAATAGAAATATCAAATGTTACAATAATATTTTATAATAAACACATTAATGAAATTACTATAAAATTAAAATCTAATCTACGTTTAATTTGACATAAATAATCCAATGAGTAAAATAATATTAATGAGTAAGATTAGCCAGGGGA
Source organism: Vulpes vulpes (assembly GCF_048418805.1). NCBI lineage: Eukaryota > Metazoa > Chordata > Mammalia > Carnivora > Canidae > Vulpes > Vulpes vulpes. The sequence goes on from NC_132785.1 coordinate 40,507,187, forward strand.
TTTAAATAGGCAAAATTCTGTACACACACACACACATATTAAAATAACCATGAAATGGAAGTATTTAAAATCGAATGCCCTGATATAAGTTTAGAGAGATAATTGATAGATGCATTATTTTAACATACTTTATCATAATACATTAAATTATAAAGTTAGTTGCATAAATTTATGAATAATAAAGTGTATTAATTTCTGATATTGGGCTAAATGAGGTGTTTGAGAGAAATTTAATGAAATTATATTTTTTCTCCCACACAATATATGCCACATTATATTCCGGGTAAATCAAGGAGTAAAATGTTAAAAATAAGGATTTATGTATTATAAGTGAATATAGGTCAGTGAATATATACAGTGAATCTTTGTGTGTGAAATTTTTTTAACTTTTAGAAACATCCTTTTAACTAAAGAATAATTTAAAAAATAATAAGCAAAATATGTTGTAAAAATTTTTGTAACTAATGTGAAAGACAAATTAATAACATCATTAAAAATTGTCATCTCATATACATCAAGGTTTAAGTACTAATAACCAAAAAAATAAAGGTAAAGAGTCATAGTTCACTTTAGAGAAATGTACATAAATTACATAAAATATGTTCCAATTTTGGGGCGATAAAGACATTCAATTCACCACACACAAAAAAGGTAAAATAATAAGATTGTTACCTATACACTAAAATTGAAAGTGTATATTATTAGAGTGTTTTTTTTAAAAAAAACTTCTCAAACTTATGTATTAAAATTTATTTTAATTTTTCAATAATTGCATTTATTTATAAGGCATCTTAAAATAAGAAACAGATTTCTCTACTAAGAATTCCACTTCAAATACGGTTAATTTCAAAGGTAGTTTTGGAAAATTGATTTGGTGATTATATTATAGCACATCTTTGCATTTATAAAATAATGACTATGAATTGTATAAATATTAACTAATGACTGAATTGCGAATCATATATGTGTATATCATGAGAGTAATTGCATTCAATTTAGAAGGGTCAAAATATATGTCTTATGCATTCGGAGGATGCAGTAAACACCAATTATTTAATTAGCACAAAGTTATGTCTTGAAAATAGGCATTTCTTATAAAAAGTAGATAGCAAAATCGGTTGAAATAAACATATGACATCACTGTTTGAGATTCCATTAGCATTCTTAAATTCAAATTTCTCTTGTCAAATATTTTCATATTATATTTTTAAAATTTACTTTTGTGTAAAGGAATTTAAAAGATATGGTGAATTTGAAATATCATATATCATACTACTACTGACAGATTCTTCAAACTTGTTAAAAAAATGAATCCCATGAGTAATAACCCTGGGAAATGATTTTCTGAGATATAGAAAGCACCACACTCCTCTAACTCAGAGAGATTTTGAATACAATTGAAAACTGATCATAACCATTATTTTTAGTACTCAGTATTTTAGAAAAATTTCCCTTTGTTATAAAATGTTTGTATGTGAATGATCTTTCATGGCATTTAATCATATACTTGAATCAATTACAGTTGTAAATGTGCTTAAGATCCTCGGAGTGGAAGGCCTGGGTGACAGTGGTTAGGCATCTGCCTTTGCCTCAGGGCTTGACTTGAGTTAAAGTTTCCCCTCCTTAAGACTATCCTTTTGTCTTGTTTGTATAGTTTTATTTTTTCTTTTGTTTTATTTTTTTCTTATTATTGTACTCCATTATGCAAGAAACACTGATTTAGGGGTGCCTGGCTGGCTCAGTCCATACAGTGTGCAAGTCTTGATATTGGGGTTGTGAGTTCAAGCACCACATTGAGTATAGCTATTACTCAAAAATAAAACCTCTAGGAGAAAGGAAAGAAAGAAACACTGATTTAATAACAGGTGGTTAACAGAAGTGGCCTCAGATTTCTCTTTAAGGGATTACAGGAGGTATCTGGTTAGAACTACGGATAGTTGGTTCTGAGGCTTGTCAGGAAAAGTCCTTTCCACTTACATGTATGTGTGTGTGTATGTGTGAAATATATCTTAAGAATACTGAATCTTCTTTTAAGTAACATATTATAGTTAGAGAAATAATATTTTTTAACATTTGAGTGCACACCAGTTATTTTTCTCAGCATAATCATTTATTCAGTGAATATTTATTCAGTACTACAAGTCAGGCTCTGTTCTAGGCACCAGACAGGGAAAATAGGCAAAAAAAAAAAAAAAAAAAAAATTTCTGGCTTCTAGGAACTTCACTTTATCAATTGTAAATTATTATATCATTTGTGAATTATAATATAAATAACTCATGTATTTTCCAGGTATTAAAAATTGAAGTAGAGAGAGGCTTTCTAAAAGGTCACATGACTAGCAGTTGGCAGGACTTCCATGAATTTGTCTCACTCCACTCATCTTCTAAACATCACAGCACTCAGATGACCACAGGAGCACTTCAAAGGTATCACAAGGGTAAAACAATGTGCTTAATATGAAACTTGGCTAAGGGAAAACATGAAGAACAATAAAGAATTCTTGCAAGATATGTAAAAAATTAAATTGGTGAAAAGGATAGGTGGTTGATGGCACTAGCTTTGGAAATGATGAGTATGAAGAATTTGAAATGTGAAAAACAGAGTGTCTAATTGGTGACAAATTAGAAAGATCCAAAAATAGGACATTGCTAGTACGAAGAGGGCTTCTTGCATTAAAATTTTTAAACGTTGTTATGTCTTCTAAAAATATTGAAACATTACACATTTGAGGCGGACTATAACAGCATAAATGATATCAAGAAGTACTTGTTTTATGAAAATAGCTTAAAATGTAATAAGGAAGCTGAGAGGACATTTAGTGAATGAATTGATACTTTAAAAATGGAAAAATAAGGTTTAATTTCATTCACTTGTTTTTTCATGCATTTATACATACAACAATTCAGGCAAGGTGGTACATATTCTGAATACAAAGATAGGTAAGATTTGCAAATGCATTCAAAAGAGATAAGAATGTAATGTTTTAGAAACATTAATTTTATAATATGTTGGTGTCAATGGCTAAGAAGTCAGAAAAGAGGGAATAAGTGAGGATGAAAAGTTAGGTAAAATATTACAGAAGAAGATATTAAAGTTGTATATCACACAGGCTTATTAGAATTTTTCTAGATATGCAATGTAAAAGTTGGGTGTTGAATCATAGCAAAGGTTCAGTGAATATTTCACTTTCTATGGGTGGAGGGATGGGGTAATTTGGTGATGGACATTAAGGAGGGCATGTGATGTGAAGAGCCCTGGGTGTTATACACAACTGATAAATCATTGTGCACTATATCTGAAACTAAGTATGTACTTATGTTGGCTAATTGAATTTAAATTTAAAACCCCCTTGAAAAAAACCCTTGAAAAAAACTAAAAATAAAAAAAAAATATTTGAAGAAAAATGTAAATAAGAATTAGGTGTTGAATCATAGCAAGGGCTCAGAGAATATCTCACTTTCATCTCATCTAAATTTTGAAGAAGTGCTTTTAACAGGAAATAACTTAGGGATAATGTTGTACTATCATCGTAATGTTTTCATTACATTGGCATAAGATTGAAAGGGGGAGGATTTATGTTTGAGAACCATAGACCAAACTCAAACATGGAACATACTAGATTTGAGGAACAGGAGTCCAGACCCCTGGGATGTTCTAGTAAAAATTCAAAGACATCTAGGAATTGAGCTCTAATTCACTCAGGGTTGTTTGTGCATATTACCAGATCATCAAATTTCCAGAAAGAGTTGTCAGATGCTAGGAAGTTCCTAAGTGATTAGCAGAGTGAGCTCTGAGTTGGCAAAACTTGTGCTTCTACTGGTCTGACAAACCTCATTATATGTCAGCAATCGCTATCTAAAGCAATAAAGGATTTGACAAAGTTGAAACACTCTTTCCACCTATGAGTATATTTTGTGTTCGTGTCATGAATTTTGTACCTACATCCTTTTATTCTTTTCTTATATCTGTTGACATTTTTAAATCAATCATATTAATTTCTTCTGATACTATATCTGTATATAGTATACAGATATACATATAGATACAAATATGCTCTATTTTCCAAGCTACATTTGTTTTTTGTTTTGTTTTGTTTTGTTTTTGTTAGATTTTGTTTATTCATGAGAGACACAGGCAGAGGGAAAAACATGCCCCATGCAGGGAGCCTTGAAGTGGGACTCGATCCGGGGTCTCCAGGATCACACACTGGGCTGAAGGCGGCGCTAAACCGCCTAGCCACCCGGGCTGCCCTCCAAGCTATATTTGAATACAAGGGATTCAAGATATAAAGGAACACAATATCTATCTCCAGGAACAATTGTTATTTATTACTGATGTTAGCAAACATTTTGAAGATTTCTGACTGCACAGCTACTGGCTTTCTTTATTGCTTCTTGAGGGGTGTTTGGGTGGAGTGGCTTGTAGAAGTAGCTGGAGAAAGGATAGTTCTGACCCTAGAAAATGAATTCTCATACCTCAGAGACTGAGATATTTCTGGAAAATTTAAGCTGCATTTTACTTAAATGAATTGCATTTGTTATGCTTAAACTTCACCTTACTGCAATGTGTATTTTTATACATACTACTAATATGCTAGAAATGCTAACATAATGCATATATAAATGAAAATACCCTCATATTATTCAATAATGTTTTGTCAACCATTATTCTAGGTCCCATATCTTTAAATATTTGACACATATCCTCAACTATTTTTTTTTCTCCACAACACAATAGCATTAGTTCTTGATCGTATCCTTACTGATATTCTCAAAGTTAATTCTTTTTCAAATTAACATCGTAGTTTATGGTTCTCAGGTGAATGAAATTAAATTTTCTGTCCAAGTTCATGCTGAGGACTTCTTGTACTTGGTTTCCACATAGTTACAAAACTTATATGTAACCTCCAGAGTTGACTTGTGGTTCTCATGTGGATGTAGTTAATGTTTACCTTGCAATTAACCCTCAAGAATTTCTAAACTTAGTATTGGAGTGTTTTCATGTAATTTTCATTAAGGCGTTTTTACATTAGCTATCAATATCATGAATGGCTGATTTGATGTGATGTTTCATACAAGTATATGATCTGCTACTATGATTTGGAGAGACATTTTTATAAAACAGTAGCACAATCATGTCTCCATTAGACATTAATAGTTTATAACCTGAACACTCCAATTTTCAGCATCATTCATTCAATCTCAAGTGACATTTAGTTATTAAAATTCGCTGCACGTAAAGCATAAGCAAAGCAGTTCTTAGAAATTCTCTAAAAAAGTAAATCATTAAGATTTCTCATCCCAAAGTTAACCTTGTTTTGCATCCAGAAACTTAAAAACAAAGCAAAACTTAAAGTACCTAAGGAGGTAAAGTGCTAGAACAATAAGTTGTTCTGATCTGGATAATACATGATTCATGAGACAGCTAATTTATATAAATATGCATGGGAGATCATGACTGTCCTATCTGAACTATGGCTACTCAGAGCTCCTGTGGTTAATACCACCATATATTCTATGATTCCCTGGTAGTTTGCCATCCAAAGACTGTAATTGCATATCCTAGAGATTCACTACATGTACTTGTTCTGTCCTTATGGAATACTTTTATATCACCAAATCCACAATAGGTACAGCCTAAATTTTGAGAATTACAAATCTCATCAGTACAGATACCTTTTCACTTTAATAATATAACTGTGCATTACTATTTCTGTACAAGATTTGATGATTATTCAGTCACAATAGAATATGGGAATGACTTTGGAACTGAAATGATACTTGTATCTTTAAACTTAAGAATTAGCACCAGATATCATAAAGAAGTTATAATTTGGCAACCTTAACAAAAAAATATCCCTACATCTTTCCAGATACTCATTTTTGGATAAACATGGGCACGGTAGGTAAGGGTATGATGAAACTGATAAGCTCTAATTTAGAAACATTGTCCAAATCTCGTAGAGAACATCATTGACTGAGCACATATTGGTGAGGAGATTTGGTGTGAAGGAATAAAATCATAACCAATTTTAGTAAAGAATGCATGTGAGGGTGGGTATTTACTATGGGCAGGGGCTGAGACTGATTATGAGAATAAAACATTTTCACATTTCTAGGAAAAAGCTGTATAGATTCTTCTATAATAATGGTAACAACAACAACAACAACAAAACAGATTTGAGAATGTTTAATTGATCAATGTCAACCAACCGCAGCTTGATTTGGTTATCCCTAGAATAGGCAGCCAGCAACACAATGAGCCTGATTTTTTAGGTTTTTATATTAATTCCAGTTACTTAACATATAGTATAATATTAGTTTCAGGCATACAATGTAGTGATTCAACATTTCCATACATTACTGGCTGCTCATCACAAGTGCCCTCCTTAATCCCCATTCCCTATTTCACTCATCCGCCAACCTACCTCCCCGCTGGTAACCCTCAGTTTGTTCTCTCTAAAGAAGAGTCTATTTCTTGGATTGCCTCTCTCTCTTTTTTTTTCTCCTTTGCTCATTTGTTTTGTTTTTTAAATTCCACAAATGAATGTAATGATGTGGTATTTGTCTCTAACTGGCTTATTTCACTTAGCATAATACTTTCTAGCTCTATCCACATTGTTGCAGATGGCAAGATTTCATTTTTATGGCTGAGTAATATTCCATTATATGTATATAACCACAACTGAACCTGACTTGAAAGTGAATGATGAATCCTAGCATCATTCAGTCATTTTTCCATGTCAAGAGTTTAATACCTTCTTATCTATTTCTTATATAGACTTTGGTCAATGCCTTCTTGACACATATTTCTCAGATACCTTTTCTTTATTTCTCTCATGATATTTTCTGTAATATTTTATACAAAAGAAATTAAAAAGCCAATAAAATCCCCACTGGTCTCCAGGATTTGAGCTTCAGGAGAAGAAAATCTCTCACAAAGCATATTTATAACCAAACCCCTTTATAGGTCTTTTGAAATACTTTGACCATCTCAGTTACTCATTTCCTCTATTATACACAGTTATCTTAACCATTTTACGTGTTAATGGAGATATCTAATTGAGCATCTAATTTTTCAAAAGCTGAGCATACTTCTTTTCATGTCCATTAGGTTTCTATGGTTATTACTTCAAATCTGGCTTCATCTCAGGTTCCAAAACATTTTCTTATCCTGGGGAATCATCATTATATAATATTCATTTTCACTTAATTACATCAGTCAGTTGGCAACCTTTTGTTACATCATATAGCTATGTCAGAGAGATTAAATTTATGTTTGAAAAAATTATAAAACAGTTAAAATTACAGTTTCACTTTCTGTTCTTTTCCAACAGAAATAAACTTTTTCCATGTATTGTAAATCCTAAGTGACCAGGGCTGTGACCAGAGTCCATTGTTCAGCCATTTCCAGACATTCTGTCTGGTTTGTGAATATAATCATTTTCTAGGTATATAGTACAAGTTGTTACATCCATGGGCTTCTAGTTGTTATTTTTTAACATTGCCTTTCTTAACCTCCTCCCCACTTATGGAGGATACAGTGATGTTCCTTCATTTGACCCATATTAACCAGTTGAACAGGAAGGGGAAAAATTCTCATTTTTATATAATAACTGAGACATTAAAGAACACCAATACAATATATATTTCTAGTAAAATCCTATTTACTTTAATTTTTCCATAAACTCAGTTCTGTGGTTTTGTTCTCGACTACATGCAGTCCTTGTTCCTCAATGATGGGAGATTCTAAACTGATTTCAATTTTCAATAGTCATTCTTGAATGAGAACATAAGCCTATTTCCAACATGTTCATGGGATGGTGCTTTTATAAAGTTAATATTCAGTTAGTTATTCAATTGGAGCTGTGTTTTCTCTTCACGCCTATTTCCAGACACAGTCTGTACCCTATAAGAGAGTTTTCCTTTTTCCCCTGTTAGCAAATCTTTTTTTATTGTGATGTGAAGCCTCTTGGGCCATTGTTTTGCCTGATTCAGTATTCTAAGACCAGTTTCTAACTTCCCAAAAATGTTTGGTAATTTGGGATAGTGCTGATTTAAGCCACCATATATGTCATTACAGTTAAATATTAATGAAATCCATGCTATTGGAGAAATGCGCTGTATCCAGAAATATGCATTCCATAAGACTGTCCATTTAATATATTATACCCTTAAATGCACCTCTGTCTTCTTTTGTCATTGACTTTACATTAATGTCCTTTGTGTCCTTCCACTAGTGAGTAATCTGCAATAATCAGGCCACCAAGTTGCACTCAAATCCACTCATGGATGACTGGATTCTGTATCTCATTTCCTTAAATGAATTCTTTTCACATTCATATTTTACAAAGGAGTATATTATGCTATGATATAACTGAGCAGATAGCCATAATCTGATTTATATCACATAATGATGCTTTCTTAGCAAATGTCATATTAATTTATGTCCACAACACGTGCAGATCCTTGTCATTTAGTCTTTTTTTAAAGATTTTATTTATTTATTCATGAGAGACACAAAGAGAGAGGCAGAGAGAGAAGCAGGCTCCATGCAGGGAGCCCGATATGGGACTCAATCCCGGGACTCCAGGATCACACCCCGGGGTTGAAGGTGGACACTAAACCTCTGAGCCACCCAGGGATCCCCGTCATTTAGTCTTGTAATGCCTTATCCTATTAATTGGTTATAATTCTTTCTGAGCATATGAAAAATAAACAGAGGAAAACAGCTTATAAACTGCACACTAACTAAATGATCTCTGTAGTTGACTACCTATAAATTGGGTCATCTGAGAATGTTTGTCCCTTTTTTTCATCAGGTTATCCACAAGAAGTCTTTAGATGGAAATCAGTTGGGATAAAATCTTCTCTCCTCAGAGACACAAGTGAAGATGTCTCTAAATACTGGCCATTAATCAGCACTAGACCTCAAATAGATAGCTCAGAGAGTTCATTCTCTTGCTCTAAATCACTTTTGTGAAAATAATTAGGTCCCACTTTGAAATTCAAATTCACTTAAAACCTCCTTTGCTGTCTTTCTGCTATGATCTTACTTGTTTGCACTTATTGCTAGTTTGACCTCCACACACCTGTCTCCCTGTAATCAGCACTTCCAACTCTACAAAGTTAATGTTTGCTCACAGGATTTAATGGGTAAAAAAATCACAGGACAGCTCCAGCCACTTTGAATGGAGCAACAGTAATGGTTAGTCCTTACTCAGTGTGTAATACGATTGTACTACCTCAAAGAACCATTAGAAACTTACACTGTTAAATTCAATGACAGTAACATTATGCCATGGCCTTTGATATTGCTTTGAGATAATACTCTATGGGTCTCTCCTGTTTCTGCATCTCTTAAGAGCAGTGGCATCAGCAGCCATTTATTCTGGACCAAGTTCTTAAGGTTGTTTTTATAGCAAATAGACATTAAAATTGGAGACAATGTCTTCCTAGGGAGCAACGGGCAGGTTTGTTTGTTCTAAATAAATTAACAGGGAAAAGTTAGTAAGGTTTGCTTGCTACCCAAAAAAGATTGGGATTTCTTAAACTTGGGATTCATCTTCAATAACTTAATCACTGTGTGTGTAATTCTCGTCTGCACTTTTTATGTCCCCCTGTGGACATAAGGACTCAGACAATATAATTGGCTTAAGATAATGAGGATATTCTAACTGCTGCTTGCATTGTGAGAAGTAAGTCATACTTCAGCCAAGAACCAAGAATCTCACAGCTTCTACTGGCATCCATAAAACTGTAGCTGGTGAAGTTGTTAGCAAGTAGAGTAAAATCTAGGACATTTAACAGCTCTAGACAAATGTCATCTTTCTTGGAAATGTGCAAGTTTAAAGCCAAGTTGAACACCACTGGAACAGGCAAAATAGAACTTATAAGAGGTGGAAAAAATGCATAATATGTATTTGCATCTTCTGAATACCCTTATTCCCATCTCCTGGTCCAGTGGACTCTCTGACTACTTTCTCTCATATGCAATTTTAGGATACATTCATTTAATCAAGTTAAAACTTACAACTTAATTTTCTGTATATTTGAAGCAACATGTATTTTAGTTGCCAGCTTTGATTTCTGAGATTCCTGCTCTGATGTTCATAAGAAATATGGGACATTCACATAATTTTCTGTTTTCTTTCTCATTTCTCGATATGGTAGCAGTGAAAATGTTTACCTTAGTCTGAAGAAATATTGACTGAGAATTCACTCATCGATATCTTCAACTATATTCTCTGAGGTAGCCTTGATTATTAAAGAAACAAAGCTTAGATAAAAGAGTGTTAATTCCAGCAATCACTCACTTGAAATGATCTTATCCGAGACTACTGGTAAGTAACCAATTAAATCTGCTTGCCAGCTGTGTGCCTTACTCCGAGGTTGGCCATTTATGGAGACATTGCTTCTCATTTTCAAACAATAGGGAAAAAAAGGCACTTGTGGTGGCCTTTGTCTCAAACTGCCTTTTTGAGGATACCTGTAGAGGTTGCAGCCTTGAAAGGGAGACACTTGTTCTTTGCTAGAGAACAAATGGCAGTTTTATTTACTTTGCGGTATAATGAAGATAATGCCTCTCTCAGAAGGAAATAACAGGCATGCTTACATTGCATTAAAAATGATTCAAGTTACATCAACTTGGCGTTCTTCTTTTGTAACACAATCTGTCATGTATAAATGTGTCACATGGACTTCTTTGGATCATTCTGTTGGAATTGGGACCCATGAAGCCAAATGCTGAAAATCTGGCCACAGCTATTGCTGTTACAATTTGCCCTCTGTCTCTGATCCAGGAGTCACACGTCTTCTGCCACCAGTCCTGAAACTTCTAAGCTAACTTGTTGATTGATAAGTAGAGTAAAAATAAATAAATAAATAAATAAATAAATAAATAAATAAATAAATATTAAAAAATAGATAAGTAAAGTAAAAACCTAAGACCCTTTGCAGTTCTTGGTACAGTTTTAATGCTTTCCTCTCGAAATCCCGTTCTTAATCCTTAAGGCCCTTATAACAGATGCTCTTTGCTACATAGCAAGTGAGTACTTATATTGCTGGAGTAAATTTTTTAAAAAAATATACCAGATAGGTGCTTTGCCATATCAGTAAAATAATCAGTCAGTAAAAAATTATTGAACAATCAGTTAAAAAAAAAGACTTAAATTTTAAAGAAATTAGAAAGTAACAGAGCATCATATACTCTAAGAACTGCATGATATAATAGAAATAAAATTTATCATCATTATCAGTACAACATAGTTACCACAGATAAACTACTATGCATCAGATGTTATGCTAGAAATATTATCTTAATGCTTTAGAAGCCTATGAATTATCAACTTTTATTATAAAGAAATTTTAGATTGAGGAAATTGGTGGTTTAAGATATTAACTGATAAATGCCAAAGGCTTGTAATTGTGGACTTTATTTGAACATGGACGATTCATATTCCAGAACATACCATCCAACCATTGTACTCTAAATTGGAGGAGAACAGTAACACATATAAAACTAACAAAGTGAGGCTACACAGTCATTTGTCCACCTTTTTTTACATAAATACTATAATTTGTTATTTGCACACAAATTTTATTACATTGGAAGCTTTTTTTTTTTTTTTAAAAAAAAGCAAATGTTTTGATAAATAGCCTGAGTTTGTGAAAATCATACATTATTAGAGGTCAAATACATATTAAATGTCTTGAAGTGAAATTAAAATAGTTTTGTATCTTCTGTTTCTCATATATTTTGTTTTTTTTTTTAAGGATTTTTATTCATTTAGTCATAAGAGTCACAGAGGGAGAGGCAGAAACACAGGCAAAGGGAGAAACAAGCTCCCTGTGGGGAGCCCATGTGGAACTCGATCTCTGGACTCCTAGATCATGACCAGAGCCAAAGGCAAACACTCAACAACTGAGCCACCCAGGGGCCCCTATCATGTGTTCTTAAAAAATTATTTAAATAAAATACTTTAATAGGAATACTTTTATATATTTAATTAAGTGGAACAAATAAACTGACCCCAGTTTTCATCCTAAAGTTAATTGGTTCACTCAAATATAGAATTATGGCTACAACAGAATTTTCTCAGTGTGAAATATATACATATTCATACACGTGCATTTATATTGCTAGCAAGTAATTAATATAGAGGTTATTAATCTCACTTTCATTCATGTTATATTACTTTTTGTCCCTAACTTAAAATTAAATGTAGGTTAACCAAAAATGTTTAAAACTTATATTTTGGAGCAAATATGTATTTGCTGTGTTGTTACTTTTAAGTAGAAAATAAATATATTTCACATTCATGTCTTATGTAGACAGTATTTTTGACACCAAAGCTTAAAAATAGGATTGTAATAGTTGAGCATTATCAGTAGGCTTAATTCCACACATCCAAAACAAAACAAGAAAAGTGACATTACCACATATGGCTGTAATTCACATCCACAGATCTCTTCTGCAGCAGTAAGGGGGCACCAAAGAGACAAAATGCATCAATTAGCAGTATAAAATTGGATATATTTCTACACTGAAAAGATCCTCAGAGTCGATGGCACATAAACACAAACAAAACTAGAAATGACATAATTCTCTGTCCATAAGAATCATCAAAAAAGTCAGCTGTTATCTACCTTTGGGCAGTATTTAAGAAAACACACAGTCTATTCTTTGAATTGTAAGTTGGTAAGATTTCACTGTGACCCTCAACGAGGGAGAGAGCTGAACCAAATACTCCCTTCCTCTGTTTGCCCTCTAATTTTATGTTTTTGTTTTTCTTCGGATGTAGTATCACTAACAAGGGGAGAGAGGCTTGCACCTCTCTCTTAAACTAAGTTAAACTAAAATATTTTCTTAATGTTCACTAGTTTTATTTTATTTTCAGTTATCAGCTTTATTTTAGCTGTTTTTTAGTTTAACACAGTAGTCATGGGCAAAGCATGTATAATTTTTTTTTTATTGTCAAAATTTCTTCTCCACTCAGCCTATCTCTAAAGCCTTTAGTTAACACAGTAGTCATGGGCAAAGCATGTATATATATATTTTTTTATTGTCAAAATTTCTTCTCCACTCAGCCTATCTCTAAAGTCTTTAGTTTTCACATTCCTTGCCTGTATGTATGTAAATGTTTCACATTATCAGCCTCCTCAACTCACTGGCTGATATGTTCTATATATAATGCTTAAGTCTGCAAGATTATCTTTCTTGCTTTAGAAGACTTTGTAGCCAGTATTTAATGTATTGTTATATGTCAGTTAGTTTTTTACTGCTTAATGCCAATGGTCTCCTTCTAATATATTCTATCACTATCCTCATTTTATCAGATACTCTCAGTGTGCACAAACCACAGAATGCTGTCAGCATGACTTTTCTCCTGATCCTCAACATTCTAGATGTAAAAGCCTAGATATAGTCATATAGTAAGGTCTTAGTGAGGACTCCAGTCTTAAATTCAGTGTTTCTCATTCATTAAACTTTTGTGATTCTGATTTTTTTTTTCATGGACGTGTCATTTTTATATGCACCCATTTCACAGATACAGAAATTCCTGAGTGGAGTTTAAGTAGTCAGTACTTCTAACTCAATCATGGAACACTTGTCCGTAAACATTATAAAGACCTGAAAATGAACTTGTCTCTAGCTTACCCAGGGTCTCCATTCTATAATCCGAAAACATGTAAGTAAAAGCAATAGCAACCACAAAAACACAGAGCATTTTTTTCCCAGTATCAGGTTCTTATTTCATTGTATTGAGATTTAACAAAACAGTGAAGTGAATCCAACAAAACAATTTAGTCCTGTAAAAGTTTTGGGAAGTTCTGGGTCAGTTCTGGTGGAGTTGTTACAAAGCAGAGAAACAGTCTCAACTCAAATAGTACAAAGAAGCCTGTGTTGATTGAAGAAGAGATTTTTAATGTTAACTAACAAGAAGTGATGAAAGGCCCCATTTAATGCAATGGGAAAAGAAAGGGCAGAGAATAAGATCCAAGAATTCGGCAAAAAAACTGAATAAAAAACAACCAGCCAGTTCCAGGACATTTTAAAAATAAACAAAACTCCCCTTTTCTTCTCTGCCTTTTAATGAAGGTACAATAGTTCATGAAGGATAGTGGCCATGTATGCCATTTTAAAATAGGATTATGCATTTAAATGACTTCTTACCTCTAGGGGTCCTATCTGCTAGTTTATTGTTGTGAATTGGAATTTAAACTCTTTAATGTACTGAACTCAACACCAATTTAATTCACTTTATATATACTTATATACATGCATGTGTTTACATGTATGTGTATATATATATTTGTTTATATATTATATATTAATATATCACGTATGGATATATATTATATATTAACATATGCTATATATAAAATATATTCAGTAACAGCTTTAATAACAGCTTTGTGAAATTACCTCTAATATTAAAATTACCCCATTAAAGCATACAATTCAAGTTTTATTTCTTTTTTTTTCAAGTTTTAATATAGTAACAGAGTGGTCCAACCATTAGCAAGATCTAATTTTAGAAAAATTTCATTATCTCTCAAAGAATCTGTACCCATGAGCACTTACTTCCCATTGCCCTCACTAACACTAGCCATTTTCTATTTCTTTTCATTATAGCTGTGAGTGGGTGTGAAGTCACTATGATTTTGATTTGCATTTCTCTGATGGCTAATGATGTTAAACATATTTACATGTGCTTATCTTCCATTTGCATATTTTCTTTGGAAAAATATCTATTCAAATTTCTTGCCTATTGTTTAATTGGATTATTTGTCTTTGTTCTTGCGATTGAATTGTGAGTTCTTATAGATTCTAAATACAAGTCCCTTATCAGATACATTATTTATAGATATTTTCCCATTCTGTGGATTGATGTTTCAGGGTTTTTTTTTTTTTTTTAAATGATTTATTCATTTGAGGGGGGGAGGGGCAGAGGGTGAGGGAGAGAAAATCTCTAATTGACTCCCTGCTGAGCACCACCCCCTCCTTCACCAGACTCAATCCCAGGACCCTGACTGAGTTCATGACCTGAGCTGAAATCAAGAGTCAGACCTTTACCCAGGCACCTTGCTGTTTCACTTTTTTGTTGGTGTCCTATGAGGAAAAAAAAAAAAAAAAATCCAATTTATCTATTTTTCTTTTGTCGCTTGTGATTTTGGTGTCATATCTAAGAAACACTTGTTTAATCCAGTCATTAAAATTTACTCCTATGGTTTCCTCTAAGGATTTCCATAGTGTTAGCTCTTATATATGATTCATCTTGACAAATTGTCATGTACAGGGGTGAAGAAAGTGTCCATCTTCATTCCTCTGCATGTGGATATCCATTTGTTCCTGTACCATTTGTGAAAAACAAAATTTAAGGACCTCCTTTCCCATTGAATTGTCATATTACCTATTCTACAATAACGAATTTGGTTGACATTTGTGGCTAGATTCTGAGATAGCTTTTAAATATGTAGAACTAAAAAAAATAAAAAAAAATTAAAAATCAATCAATCTGTGGAATTTCCCAAATTATAAGAGTGTCTTTATTATTCATGGTGAGCCCTGATAATTTATGCTTTCAAGGTACTCAGGATGGAGCTGGCTACACCAAAACTACCAACCAGATGGATTAGAAGATAGATGTTTGGAGTCATGTGGTATCAGACTAACCTCAGTGGGTAGGTAGAGCTGAGAATGAGTTCAGTCATGCGGTCAATGATTCTGTCACTCATACTTACCTTTACCTAATACAATTCCAATAAAATCTCCGGACACCATGCTTGGAAAATGTTCCCTGATTGGCAATACTCTGTGCATAATTTTATATGTCAATGTGCTAGAAAAGTGATATTATTGTGCCATGGAGAGTGAACATACGAAGCTTCATGTTTGAGACCATCCCAGACCTCATCCTATGTATCTCTCACTGTCACTGATTCTATTTTATTCCTTTTAATATAATAGCGGTATAACTATAAATACAGCATTTTCCTGGGCATTGTGGGTTGTAAAAAAGTTATTGGGGGGTAGCCCTGGCGGCTCAGTTGTTTAGTGTTGCCTTCAGCCCAGGGTGTGATCCTGGAGACCCGGGATCAAGTCCCACATCCAGCTCCCTGCATGGAGCTTGCTTCTCCCTCTGCCGGTGTCTCTGCCTCTCTGTGTGTGTGTGTCTCTCATGAATAAATAAATAAAATCTTAAAAAAAAATTATTGGGCTTGAAGTTTTTTTTTTTTGTTAAGGTTTTATTTATTTAAGAGAGAGAGAGAGACAGAGATGAAATGTGAGCAGGGGGGAGAGGCAGAAGGAGAAAGAGAATATCAAGCAGACTCCTGAGCATAGAGCCTGTTGAGAGGCTCAGCTTATGACCCTGAGATGGTGACCCGAGCCAAAAACAAGAGTCAGTCGCTTAACCTACTGAGCTATTCACTTGCCCCAAGGCTTAACATATACTTGTTAGTATTTCTTATATGTCAGTTTGCTAGGAGTACTTTCCTCAGTTTTTGTTTATCTGGTAATGTCTTCTTTATTTCTCCTTTATTGTTGAAAAATAATTTTGCAGGATATAAAATTGCTATTTGATATCTCTTTTTTTCAATACACTGAATATGTCACCTCACTGACATCTGACCTTGATGGTTTCTGATAAGAAGTAAACTGTTAATCTTATTGAACATTAGTTGTAATAAATCTTTTTTATTGTTGCTTTTGAAGGCTTCCTCTTTGTTTTTAGCTTTGAAAAGTTTGAACAAGAATGAGTTTAGGTGTACTTTAGGTTTATGCTATGTGGAGTTCTTTGAGGTTCAGAAATGCACAGATTAATGCTTTTCATCAAAATGTGGGAATTTTTTTGGCCAATGTTATTTCAAATGTTCTGTCTCTTTCTCACTCTTCTTTCTTCCTGGCAATCCGTTATGTTATATACTGTTGGAAAGTTGGTATTTTCTTCATTCTTTTATTCTTTCTAGCACTTAGACTGGGAAATCTCAATATACCCATTCTTAGGCATGCAAACTCTTTCTTCTGCTAACCCAAATTTCTGTTACATCCCACTAGTAAACTTTTAGTATTTATAGTAGTTATATTTATATATATATATAACATGTATATGTTTATATATATATTTATATATATTTTTATATATAGAAATGTCAAATTGAAATAGAGTTCATATATAACAAATATATATATATATGTTTTAGTAGTTATATTTTTCAACTCCAGAATTTTTTATACTGTTTTTACAATTTTTCTTTATTTCTATTATTTATTTAATGAGATACTATTCTCATATATCCCCTTACTACTTTACACGTTTTTCTTTTAGTTTTTTAAAAATATTAGTGATGTTTAAAGTTTTATCTCATAAGTCCAATTTTTGGGCTTTCTCACAGAGAGAGCTTCTATTAACTGTTTCCCCTTTGTCTATAGGCCATACTTTCTCTACATGTTTTATAAATTTTAGTTGAAAGAGGGGAGTTTAAGTAATAAAATATGACAAGTTGGGGAATCTGTCCTCATCACACTAAAATTTGTTATTTTTGTAACTGGTTATTTACAGACTTTCCTGGACTAGGTCTCTACACTATGCATCATTTGCTGTGTGAAGCTGCTAAAGCCTCTGCTCCCTTAGCATTGTGGTCTTCTAATGGTTGGACAGAGGATTCTCTCAAAGTCTCTATCCACTAAGCCTTACACCCTTTGCCAGCAGCTTTGTGTGTGTCATGGGAATAATGGTATAGCACTTCATGTCTTTGTTTAGTCTTCACTCTCTGCTTACATGGAGCCACAAGGTCAGCCAACTATGTAAAAATAGACCTCTTAGGTCTTCCTTGGGTATTTGCACACTCTTGTACATGGCCTTTTAGATCCCAAGAAACTTATCAGAGCTTTTCAACACTGCCTGTGGTTGTACCATTTCTGAGATTTTCCTTTGAATTTCTGGCTAGCCTTTTGTTTGTTTCTGCTGGTATTATAGTCTTAGGCAACTGTGATGTTAAACAATTGCCACCAATTCCTTTGACAAACTACTGGAGGGCAGGGTTTTTCACATTGAGCAAGCCCTGTTTTAGGTCAGATAATAGTAAACTGCCATACAGATCAAATATTGACACTTCTCTGTTAATGTGGGATTTCGAGAGAGCTCCAGACCTGCTCTGCACATCTCCTCTCTCAGGTGCTGTTTTTCACAGCTACTATTGTTATGTTGCTTTTCAAGAATATCCTGGAGCTGGAAAGAGGAGAGTGGGAAAGACAGGTTAAAAAGCTACAAAACTCACTGTTCATGTTACTATTCATCTATTTTTTTTCTTGAATAAATGATCATGAAATTCTTGCAACTCTGGTCAATTTCCAGAGTTAGGAAAAAGTTGATTTAGACAATTTGCCTGTGTTCTCATTCCTTATACAGAGGAGCAGATGTTAAGTTTTTATTCTACCATTTTAAGGGTGTTTGGCCCCCTACACAACTTTCTCTGTATGAACTCTATTTCAATTTGATACATAGATCTACCAACAAAAGAAACTAAGCAAGTTCCATATACTCCCAAAACTATATAGGCTGAACTATAATCCCCCAAATCATGTTTTCTTTCTTTTATTTTTTTAAATAATAAATTTATTTTTATTGGTGTTCAATCTACCAACATACAGAATAACACCCAGTGCTCATCCCGTCAAGTGCCCTGGTCAGTGCCCATCACCCATTCACCCCCACCCCCTGCTATCCTCCCCTTCCATAACCTCTAGTTCACTTCCCAGAGTTAGGAGACTCTCATGCTCTGTCTCCCTTTCTGATATTTCCCACACATTTCTTCTCCCTTCCCTTATATCCCTTTCACTATTATTTATATTCCCCAAATGAATGAGAACATACAATGTTTGTCCTTCTCCGATTGACTTACTTCACTCAGCATAATACCCTCCAGTTCCATCCACGTTGAAGCAAATGGTGGGGATTTGTCATTTCTAATGGCTGAGTAATATTCCATTGTATACATAAATCATATCTTCTTTATCCACTCATCTTTCGATGGACACCGAGGCTCCTTCAACAACAGTTCGGCTATTGTGGACATTGCTGCTATAAACATCGGGGTGCAGGTG
The DNA here is from genome assembly GCF_048418805.1 of Vulpes vulpes. Lineage (NCBI taxonomy): Eukaryota > Metazoa > Chordata > Mammalia > Carnivora > Canidae > Vulpes > Vulpes vulpes. Next base: position 40,526,298 of record NC_132785.1, read on the forward strand.
TCCCGGCATTTCATTGCATCTGAATCTTTGGGATAAATCCCCAGCAGTGCAATTGCTGGGTCGTAGGGCAGGTCTATTTTTAACTCTTTGAGGAACCTCCACACAGTTTTCCAGAGGGGCTGCACCAGTTCACATTCCCATCAACAGTGTATAGAGGGTTCTCTTTTCTCCGCATCCTCTCCAACATTTGTTGTTTCCTGCCCTGTTAATCTTCCCCATTCTCACTGGTGTGAGGTGGTATCTCATTGTGGTTTTGATTTGTATTTCCCTGATGGCAAGGGATGCAGAGCATTTTCTCATCTGCATGTTGGCCATGTCCATGTCTTCCTCTGTGAGATTTCTCTTCATGTCTTATGCCCATTTCATGATTGGATTGTTTGTTTCTTTGCTGTTGAGTTTAATAAGTTCTTTATAGATCTTGGAAACTAGCCTTTTATCTGATACATCATTTGCAAATATCTTCCCCCATTCTGTAGGTTGTCTTTTAGTTTTGTTGACTGTATCCTTTGCTGTGCAAAAGCTTCTTATCTTAATGAAGTCCCAATAGTTCATTTTTGCTTTTGTTTCTTTTGCCTTCGTGGATGTATCTTGCAAGAAGTTACTGTGGCCGAGTTCAAAAAGGGTGTTGCCTGTGTTCTCCTCTAGGATTTTGATGGACTCTTGTCTTACATTTAGATCTTTCATCCATTTTGAGTTTATCTTTGTGTATGGTGCAAGAGAATGGTCTAGTTTCATTCTTCTGCATGTGGATGTCCAATTTTCCCAGCACCATTTATTGAACAGACTGTCTTTCTTCCAATGGATAGTCTTTCCTCCTTTATCGAATATTAGTTGACCATAAAGTTCAGGGTCCACTTCTGGGTTCTCTGTTCTGTTCCATTGATCTATGTGTCTGTTTTTGTGCCAGTACCACACTGTCTTGATGACCACAACTTTGTAGTACAACCTGAAATCTGGCATTGTGATGCCCCCAGATATGTTTTTCTTTTGAAAATTCCCCTGGCTATTCGGGGTCTTTTCTGATTCCACACAAATCTTAAAATAATTTGTTCTAACTCTCTGAAGAAAGTCCACGGTATTTTGATAGGGATTGCATTAAACGTGTAAATTGTCCTGGGTAAAATTGACATTTTCACAATATTAATTCTGCCAATCCATGAGCATGGAATATTTTTCCATCTCTTTGTGTCTTCCTCAATTTCTTTCACAAGTGTTCTACAGTTTTTAGGGTATAGATCCTTTACCTCTTTGGTTAGGTTCATTCCTAGGTATCTTATGCTTTTGGGTGCAATTGTAAATGGGATTGACCCCTTAATTTCTCTTTCTTCAGTCCATTGTTAGTGTATAAAAATGCCACTGACATCTGGGCATTGATTTTGTATCCTGCCATGCTACCAAATTGCTGTATGAGTTCTAGCAATCCTGAGGTGGAGGCTTTTGGGTTTTCTATGTAGAGTATCATGTCATCGGCGAAGAGGGAGAGTTTAATTTCTTCTTTGCCAATTTGAATGCCTTTAATGTCTTTTTGTTGTCTGATTGCTGAGGCTAGGACTTCCAGTACTATGTTGAATAGCAGTGGTGAGAGTGGACATCCCTGTCTTGTTCCTGATCTTAGGGGAAAGGCTCCCAGTGCTTCCCCAATGAGAATGATATTTGCTGTGGGCTTTTTGTAGATGCCTTTTAAGAATGTTCCCTCTACCCCTACACTCTGAAGAGTTTTGATCAGGAATGGATGCTGTATTTTCTCAAATGCTTTCTCTGCATCTAATGAGAGGCTCATATGATTCTTGGTTTTTCTCTTGCTGATATGATGAATCACATTGATTGTTTTATGAGTGTTGAACCACCCTTGTGTCCCGGGGATAAATCATACTTGGTCATGGTGAATAATTTTCTTAATGTATTGTTGGATCCTATTGGCTAGTATCTTGTTGAGAATTTTGCAACCATGTTCATCAGGGATATTTGTCTATAATTCTCCTTTTTGGTGGGGTCTTTGTCTGGTTTCGGAATTAAAGTGATGCTGGCCTCATAGAACGAATTTGGAAGTACTCCATCTCTTTCTACTTTCCAACAGCTTTAGTAGAATAGATATGATTTCTTCTTTAAACGTTTGATAGAATTCCCCAGGGAAGCCATCTGGCCCTGGACTTTTGTGTCTTGGGAGGTTTTTGATGACTGCTTCAATTTCCTCCCTGGTTATTGGCCTGTTCAGGTTTTCTATTTCCTCCTATTCCAGTTTTGGTAGTTTCTGGCTTTCCAGGAATGCATCCATTTCTTCTAGATTGCCTAATATTGGCATAGAGCTGTTCATAATATGTTTTTAAAACCGTTTGTATTTGCTTGGTGTTGGTAGTGATCTCTCCTTTCTCATTCATGATTTTATTAATTTGAGTCTTCTCTCTCTTCTTTTTAGTAAGGCTGGCTAATGGTTTATCTATCTTATTAATTCTTTCAAAGAACCAACTCCTGGTTTTGTTGATCTGTTCCACAGTTCTTCTGGTCTCGATTTCGTTGAGTTCTGCTCGAATCTTAATTAACTCTCTTCTTTTGCTGGGTGTAGGATCTATTTGCTGTTTTTTCTCTAGCTCCTTTATGTGTAAGGTGAGCTTTTGCATTTGAGTTCTTTCCAGTTTTTGAATGGATGCTTGTATTGCGATGTATTTCCCCCTTAGGACTGCTTTTGCTGCATCCCAAAGGTTTTGAACGGTTGTATCTTCATTCTCATTAGTTTCCATGAATCTTTTTAATTCTTCCTTAATTTCCTGGTTGACCCTTTCGTCTTTTAGCAGGATGGTCCTTAACCTCCACGTGTTTGAAATCCTTCCAAACTTCTTGTTGTGATTTAGTTCTAATTTCAAGGCATTACGGTCTGAGAATATGCAGGGGATGATCCCAATCTTTTGGTATCGGTTCAGACCCGATTTGTGACCCAGTATGTGGTCTATTCTGGAGAAAGTTCCATGTGCACTTGAGAAGAATGTGTGTTCAGTTGAGTTTGGATGTAAAGTTCAGTAGATATCTGTGAAATCCATCTGGTCCAGTGTATCATTTAAAGCTCTCATTTCTTTGGAGATGTTGTGCTTAGAAGACCTATCGAGTATAGAAAGAGCTAGACTGAAGTGACCAAGTATAAGTGTATTATTATCAAAGTATTTCTTCAGTTTGGTTATTAATTGGTTTAAATATTTGGCAGCTCCCACATTCGGGGCATATATATTGAGGATTGTTAAGTCCTCTTGTTGGATAGATCCTTAAGTATGATATAGTGTCCCTCTTCATCTCTCACTACAGTCTTCGGGGTAAATTTTAGTTTATCTGATATAAGGATGGCTACCCCTGCTTTCTTTTGAGGGCCATTTGAATGGTAAATGGTTCTCCAACCTTTTATTTTCAGGCTGTAGGTGTCCTTCTGTCTAAAATGAGTCTCTTGTAGACAGCAAATAGATGCCTCCTGCTTTTTTATCCAGTCTGAAACTCTGCGCCTTTTGATGGGGTCATTAAGCCCGTTCACATTCAGAGTTACTATTGAAAGATGTGAGTTTAGTGTCATCATATCTATTCAGTCCTTGTTTTTGTGGATTGTTCCACTGAACTTCTTCTTAAAGGGGAATTTTAAGAGTCCCCCTTAAAATTTCTTGCAGAGCTGGTTTGGAGGTCACATATTCTTTCAGTTCCTGCCTGTCTTGGAAGCTCTTTATCTCTCCTTCCATTCTGAATGAGAGCCTTGCTGGATAAAGTATTCTTGGTTGCATGTTCTTCTCATTTAGGACCCTGAATATATCCTGCCAGCCCTTTCTGGCCTGCCAGGTCTCTGTGGAGAAGTCTGCTGTTACTCTATTACTCCTCCCCATAAAGGTCAGGGATTTCTTGTCTCTTGCTGCTTTAAGGATCTTCTCTTTATCTTTGGAATTTGCAACTTTAACTATTAGATGTCGAGGTGTTGAACGGTTTTTATTGGTTTTAGGGGGGATCTCTCTATTTCCTGGATCTGAATGCCTGTTTCCCTTCCCAGCTTAGGAACGTTTTCAGCTAGGATTTGTTCAAATACATATTCTGGCCCTCTGGCCCCTTTGGCAACCTCGGGACCCCCAATTAAATGTAGGTTTTTTTCTTCAGGCTGTCGTTTGTTTCCTTTAATCTCTCTTCATGGTATTTTAATTGTCTCTTTTTTCCTCAGTTTCCCTCTTTGCCATCAACTTGTCTTCTATGTCACTCACTCGTCTTCCACCTCGTTAAACCTCGTCGTGAGGACTTCTAGCTTGGATTGCATCTCATTCAATTGATTTTTAATTTCTGCCTGATTGGATCTAAATTCTGCAGTCATGAAGTCTCTTGAGTCCTTTATGCTTTTTTCTAGAGCCACCAGTAGCTGTAAAATAGTGCTTCTGAATTGGCTTTCTGACATTGAATTGTAATCCAGATTTTGTAACTCTGTGGGAGAGAGGACTGTTTCTGTTTCTTTCTTTTGAGGTGAGGTTTTCCTTCTAGTCATTTTGCTCAGTGCAGAGTGGTCAAAAGCAAGTTGTATTGGGAAAAGGAGAAAAAGAAAGGAGAGAAAGAAGGAAAGAAAAAAGAAAAAGAGAAGAAAAAGAGAAAGAAAAAGAAAGAAACGAAAAAAGGGGGTAGGGGAAGCAAACAGAAATCAAAAAGCATAAAACAAACAAAAAACAAACAACAACAACAACAACAACAAAAAACACGGGGCAGCATCTTCTGATTCTGTATACTTTAAGTCCCTTGACTTCCCCTGGAACTTGTCCATCTAGCTAGTCTTCTGGGGGAGGGGCCTGCTGTGCTGATTTTCACATGTTAGCACTTGGGAGAGCTGCTCTGCCCCTGCCTGGTGCAGGGTCTAGTGGGGGTTGTTTGCCCCGTGAGGCCCCAAGAGGAACAACCGCAGTGGCGGGGCCAGCTCTGCAGCCCTGGAGTCAGCTCCCGCAGTAACTCCGGGGCTCTCCGTCTGCAGGGCCTGGGGGCTCCGGGGTGGGGCCGCTGATCTGCTCACCTCAGGGCAGGAGAGTCCTCGCTGTCCTGGGCCCTCCCGGCCTCTGCCTGTCCCGGGAGAGGCCGGATCCTGGGCTGTGTCCTGGCGCCCTGTGCTCCGGGGCCTGCGCTGTTGGATTCGCGCTCCCGCCCTGCAGCCCCCTCCGCGGAGCCGCCGCCCGAGCCCCTCCGAGCTGCTCCGGGTCCGCCGTGCGCGCTGCAGCCCTTAGGAAGCTCGGCCGCGGGGTGTGGGGCTCTCCCCGGGGGCAGGTGCCTGTTACTGTCCCAGGGAGCCCGAGGGCATCCCCGCCCTCCTGGGTCCTGCTCTAACTCCCTGCGGGCCCCTTTCTGCCCGGGAAGGTTGGTGCAGCTCCTGCTCCTCCGGGACGGGGCTCTCCTGTCCTGGGGACACTCGCCCCGGCCTCAGCTCGGCTCCTCGGGGGGCCCCTCCCCCTTGGAGGCCTTTTGTTTCTTTATTTCTTTTTCCCCGTCTTCCTACCTTGATAGAAGCGCGAACTCTTCTCACTGTAGCATTCCAGCTGTTCTCTCTTTACATCTCAGGCCGAATTCGCAGATTTTCAGGATGATTGGAAGGTTTTCTAGGTAATTTGTTGGGGACAGGTGACCTGGGGACCCTACTCTTCTGCCATCTTGACCCACCTCCCAAATCATGTTTTCAAGTGGATGACATTGTTTCATTGTAATTATAACTTTAGAGGTTTTTTTTTTCCCTTCTTTTTGTGGATGTGTGTGTGTGTGTGTGCGTGTGTGTATGTTGAAGACTTGTATTTCTCTACCTGAAAGAGAAAATGTGTTGGTGGGAAAGCAGGGGCAGGGAAGGGCAGGTTCAGTCCCAGGACCCCTGGGATCATGACCTGAACCAAAGGCAGATGCTAAGCCACTGAGCCACCCAAACACTCTGGTAAGATCAGAGGTTAAGAAAATTCTCATATTTCTCATAGAAGAAAATTGCAGAGCAAGGAATTGGATCTGGTTGGACGATATGGAGATTTTGTTTCTGCCTCATTTGAATATAGCTACTATAAAAAGGAAATCCTTTTATTTAATTATCAGTGTTATTATAGGCATCAGAGCCAAGTTCTATCCTTCCATGGTCCTATAATTTAGAAAATCTCTTTTGTGCTTTTCATTATGGAAAAAATGCTATAAATCCCAACATGTTAGTTATCTCTTATGAACACAAAAGACATTTGGTGATTTATTTATGAAAATAAATTACTGAAGCAGAAATTTTAGAAGACTACTCAACTTTTATGTTTTTAAAATTATTTTCCAATATTCAAATAGGACATATCATTTAATCTAATATTAACATAAGAGGTACATTTATATCAAATCCTATACAATAATAATGAGGAACATTTTTTATGAGGAACATTTTTTTAAATATTTTATTTATTCATGAGAGACACTGAGAGAGGCAGAGAGATACAGGCAGAGGGAGAAGCAGGCTCCATGCAGGAAGCCCGGTGTGGGACTTGATCCAGGGACTCCAGGATCACACTCTGAGTCAAAGGCAGATGCTCAACCGCTGAGCCACCCAGGCACCCCCGGGAACATTTTTAATATATTTTTCAGACCCATGCTTTTCTTTGTTATTTTCACACCAAACTTAATTTGCTTCCAAAAAGAGATATAAGTATTGTAAAAGCATTTTGCTTTTGTATATCACTTGTCTTTCTCCATTTGAATAAGAACCTCTCTTATGATTCTGAGCATTTTGATATTCTGTAGCTTTAGGCAGACCCATACAAAAAAATAACTATTTATAAGAAATATTGCCTCAAAAATATAGCCTTATTAGTAGTCAATTATGGAAAAGGCTTATTTATACTTCATTTGAGTTTAACTTCTGTCTTTGATATTTATAAGTTATACTTTACTGCATAGTTGAGTTTGCAGATTGTTTTCCTCTAGCTACTTCACTATGATCACAAAATTAATTATATATGTACCAGCAGATGCAACAATATGCAACTGAAGAATGTGGTAATAAATCTAAACTTGTCTACCAAATAGAATCCTGTTAAATATCATTTCATATTTACTCTTCCTTCCTAAAGTAGTTATAAGCAAAATCACATACACACAGTGTTTATATGTAAACTTACCAATTTAAATAATTGGAAGCGTTTAACCATTTTGTTGATTTATTTTGGTGTTGGAGTTAATATTAAGTGTGATTACTATAGGAGATAAACAGGTCAATTAATCAAAAAGCTTCTTAAATTAATAATTGAAGGACTTTAAGGTTTTATGCTTCATGTAATCATGTATGTGGGCTCTGGTTATAATTTAAAAATATACACACAATTTCAAAAATATCTATCACTGATAAAAAGTGAACTCCTCTTTCATGTCTTTAGGTCATTATATTTATATATGTATTTTTTAGAATTGTAAACACCTTGGAAGGAACTTATGGCCATAATTTTAAAGAAAGATTGCCCTAAAAAGGGTAATTGTAAAATATAAAGCTATATATTTGGTTATATTTCATAATCATACATTGGATTAAAGAAATTATAATTACATATGGATGAAAACACACCTACACATATATCCCTGTTCCCTTACTACTAAGTTCCATTAACACTATTAAATTTTACCATAGATGTCTATCTCTTTTTACACAATACAATAGCACACACACACACACACACACACAGAAAACAATTTACTACAAAGCTTTCATAATAATCACTTGCAGATATTAACGGACTACTGCTTTCACCATTAATTTTGGATGACTATATAATTAAATTTCCAAAACTAGATGCTTTTAGAAGTCAAAAGAGACATTATTAATAATCACATTAGAAAAACAATGAAACTGCGTTATATAGTCACTCTACAAACCCTACAAATTTATATATGCCTAAATTCCTACTTCCTTCCCTACATTTCTGGATGACCTAATTAGGTGTCATTCCCCTTGTCAAACACAAATTGCTCTACATAGACACTGGATTTCATAACCCCCTTCATTTACTATGTGCTTTAATTATCTGCTTGGGATTCTTTAAGTTTTCACTTAGCTTTGGCTTTCCCCTTTTAAAGAATATTTTCATTCATGGGTCATATAAATTCTTTTAAAACATACATCAAATTGTTTCTCTAGTTTGCTCAAAAATTTCCTTATTTTCCCATTTCATTTTCACTAAATCTACATTTCTTTGCTTAACGTAAAAAATGAAAGAATTTCCTGCTTGTTGCCTCTCTGATCTCATTTCCTACCAATCTTTTCCACTCTACTTCTACTACAGCCACAATAGCTTGTTCGCTCTTCTTTAAACCTACTAGGGGCACTTCATTGTTTTTCTAAGTACTGCTTTCTCTCCTTAAATGCTGCCCCCAGATAAACTTATGGAATATTTTCTTGTTTCTCTCATTATTTTGAATGCCATCTTCCCAGAGAGACTTCTCTGGCCAGCATATATTTAATAGCAATTCTATCATTGTCCTCTCAACTGAGCTTTCTTTTTCTTTTTAACATCTATCACAAACGCATGTAGTATTAAATATTACTTCAATTGCATATCTCCTCCCATTAGAATGTATACTACATGACATGCAGTTTTTACTTACATCTCTCCGCAGCTTAGTCCAAAATATATTTATTGAACTACTGACTGAATAAATAAGTTGAAAAAATATGATTAATTATATAGGATCTTTCACATCTTTCCAGTACTAATATATCACTACCTGCATTTAATCATATTTTTTAAATTTTTATTTATTTATGATAGTCACACAGAGAAAGAGAGAGAGAGAGGCAGAGACATAGGCAGAGGGAGAAGCAGGCTCCATGCACCGGGAGCCCGACGTGGAATTCGATCCTGGCTCTCCAGGATCGCACCCTGGGCCAAAGGCAGGCGCTAAACCACTGCGCCACCCAGGGTTCCCTAATCATATTTTTTTGATTTGTTGAATCTTACAGTTTGCACTGCACTGTATTTGGTGGGCTCACTCTTCTTGTAATCCAGATACTTCTATTTCTTCTGGAACATTTTATTTCTGAAAGTATCCTCTCTCATGTATCCTCTCTTTTCCCTCTCTTCTTGATCAATTTTATCAGTATAAAATCATATTTCAGCATTTCCTTTTACTTATTATTTTTTTAATTTTAAAGATTTAGTTATTTATTTTGGAAAGAGGGAAAGAGTACAAACAAGTAGGGGGCAGAGGGAGAGAGAGAGAATCCTCGAGCAGAGTCCCCAATGAGTGCTAAGCCTGATACAGGCCTTGATCCTGGGATCCTGAAACTATGACCTGAACTGAAATCAAGAATTGACACTTAACTGACTGAGCCACCCTTGTGCCCTTAGCATTTTCCTTTTAAAAAAGACAAAAAAATTCCTCTACTCTATGGTGAAGTCAAGATATCATACAATTACTAATATTTGCAACAAGACTTTGCTACATTTTAGTCTCCAATTGAACTTGTTATTCTTATACATTCCTCACTAAGTACTTTCATCTCGTTTACCAAAATTACCGAACACCTCATATTTCTAGTATAAATTCTAATATTCAATATTGTGGGACTTTACAGGAGAATTTGACACAGTTGACAGATTTGTTTTCCTGAGAAGTGTCTTCTAAGACATAATCCAATCCTGCCCCTCCTTCTTTCTTTACTAGTTTCTCCTTTAAATCTCTTTTCCTGAGTCTTCACTAAATGGTAGAGTGAGTCAGATTTAATCATGAACTCTAATCTTTTCTCAATATAAACCTCTCCAAGTGATCTCAATCATCTTTCTGTCTTTAAAAATTATCTCTGTGCCTACACACTCCTTACCCAACTGTCTACTTAATACATCCATTTACCTAGACATCTTAAACTTAATAAATTCTAATCAAAACCTCCTGGCATTCCACAGCACTTTGCCCCTCCAGATTATTCCTTCCTTTGTGTTCTACATATCCATAGCTCCAGACTGGTTACTCAAACCAAAAATATAGAATCATTCTTTATTCTTCACTTTACTTCACCTACAATGTCAAGTATATCATTAAGTTCTTTAGGTACTATAGCTATTTGTATTCAATAGCTAATAATTTTTGTCTGTGATTCTGCTTTTGAAAATTATTGTATTTAATTTTTCCCAATATTATCATTTATGTATAATCTCAAATATCATTACATTAGTGGATTTGCCACTGATATCCTTCAAATACTTTCTTCCATAAGTTTCCATTGAACTAAATTACCTTTTCCCCATTGGAGTTATCAATATCTGAATATATTGTATTTCATTATTTGTTTATTGTATACTCTGGCTTTCTCACACTAGAGTACAAGCTTTATGAAAAGAACTTGTCCATATTATTCATTTCTATATCTCAACATCAATGACAGTCTGTCAAATAGTAGGTTGTTGAATAAATGAATAAAGCTCTCAAAATATTTTTCATCTAGAAATACATTTTTCATGATTAACATAATATATAGTTTCAGTTGGATTTGTTTGGTTATGCTTTTGTGGCATGGAGGTCTGTTTGGAAACCAGGAACTGATATCCCAAGTTGTAGATATAGCTTTGTTTTGTGACTTTAAATTTTTTTTTTAATTTATTTATGATAGTCACAGAGAGAGAGAGAGAGAGAGAGGCAGAGACACAGGCAGAGGGAGAAGCAGGCTCCATGCACCGGGAGCCCAATGTGGGATTCGATCCCGGGTCTCCAGGATCGCGCCCTGGGCCAAAGGCACGCGCCGAACCGCTGCGCCACCCAGGGATCCCTGTTTTGTGACTTTAAACAAGTTACGTAACTTTTCTCAGACTTTGATTTATCATTTTTCAAAATACAACTTTGTTGTCTAGAATCACTCTAATAAAATTAAATAACAATATTATATGATATTAGCTTTTTTCACAGGTGTTTTAACATTCTTTTTCAAACACAGAGAGAAAGCATGATGTTCTACTTTAATTAGTGATAATCCTCTGAGAAAGTGTAGGGAGAAAAAATACATGGACAATAAGAAAAAAAAAAAACACCTCCTCATTTTACTGGTCTTTGGCCTACAATAAGAATAGGGTGATGAATGCATATCGCTGCTATATATGAAAGCTAATGACAAAACTATATCTGTCACTTGCTTTCATGACTAAAAGAACAGTGTGTTTTTTTCATCTAAATCATGATCTGATCTTCTTAATAAAAATACTCATTTTACATTATCCTACCTATTCACCATAAAGAATGGCTGAAGTAAGTAAAAAAAAAAAACTGCTTTTGGTTTGCTATTGTGATTCTTTTCTCCCTTGTATTTGGATTTGGAATGAAAGCTTTTTCATTCCAAGAATCATTTCTGCAGTTGGAAAAGCAAATTAGAGTAGGAAATTGAATAAAGAATAATAATGAAAACTTGTTAATAGCTTGAAACAGTGATTATATTTTATACCACTCTTTTATTATAAAATATTATAATAATTTACTGCCACACTCTAATAAATATGACTCTTTTGCTTTTATAATAAAATATTTGCACCATGGCTAACTCTCATGACCCCATTAATTTATTAAAAACACTTCAAATTTATTTTTACTTTGTGAATGTCACTGCATATAAACATTAAAGAAGATATTTATTAAGGTACACATTTATTCACATAGAGAATAACAACAAAGTCAGTACAAAATAATACAAGAAGCTGGTAGACATGAATTACACATTTCCTGTTGCTTTTATTGTTATTTATTTGCTAATTTGCTGTCTTGCCACATTTCTAAAACTTCATTCCTCTTTAGTATTATCGGGGATGATAAAATTTTGGGTTTAATATATTGCCTATTGTAAGTTAAGAGACTAAAAGTACTTTTGTGTCATAATATTATTTTCCTGCCCTCACTAGATAAAGGCATTTAATTTTATGCATTGTTTCCATAATGCATTATTTTAAAATTTTATATGCACTATATAAAGATGCAAAATAAAATTTGAAGTATCCAATTTAAATGACAATATCAAAATGCTTTCATGAATACATATAATACGCTCAATAGTTTGCAAATATTTTCTGAATAATCCTCACCGTCACTTTGAGTTACAGGTAATGAAACTAATATTCAAATTGGTTAAATCATTTTCCTAAGGTCACACAGCAGGTATGATAAAATGAAAGCAAATAAGACTTAATCCTCTTGTGGTAGAATTACCATGTAGATGTATCATTGTAAGTAATGAAAGACTTAGACTTAGTTCTAGCCAAACTCTCCTCAAGGATAGATATTTTTCATTTCTGTAATTCTGGTTTTTAGTCCTTTACCCTGATATGCACAATGTCCATTTCACGAAAATAATTGGAATTTTTAAAATCTTAATGCAATTATTTATATGATTATATGGATAATCAATTTTTTAAAACCTCCAAGTAAAGATCTGATGTTTTGGCAGATTTACACAGGTATGTTACAGAAATGCCAAGTAATAGATTACTGACTGTACAAAAGGACCTTGGAGTCCGTTGGAGATAAATGTGTGTGAAACACAGGGCTCAACATAAACCCATTCATGGAGACTAGGGAATGTCAGTTTCTTTTCTTTTCTTTTCTTTTTAAGACTTTACTTATTTATTCATGAGAAATATAAAAAGAGAGAGAGGCAGAGACATAGGTAGAAAAAGAAGCAGGCTCACAAGGAGCTCGAGCAGAACTCCATCCAGGATCATGCCCTGAGCTGAAGGCAAACCCTCAACCACTGATCCACTCAGGTGTCCAGGGAATGTCAGTTTTGATATCCAATTTGAGGATGCCTTGGGAAAGAAACAGTATGAAAAGACCATATTTAGGATTGAAAGCAAGGGATTAGAGTAAAGCCAATAAGATGGCCTTAAAAAACAACATGTTTTACTAAAATTAAGGCAATAATGTATGTTATAGGCATCTGGGTGGCTCAGTGGTTGAGCATCTGTCTTTGGCTCAGGGCATGATCTTGGAGTCCTGGAATCAAGTTCCTCATCAGGCTCCTTAAGGAGCCTGCTTCTCCCTCTGCCTATGTCTCTGTTTCTCTATGTGTCTCTCATGAATAAATAAATAAAATCTTAAAAAAATAATAATATATGTTATTATTCTCAGAGCTGTAATGTCTGAAAGCAAAGGAATTGATAAATTTTAGTCTCAAAAGAAATCAATAGAATTTTGCATTCCATGAAATAAAATATAAGAATCTATTGTAAGATTACCAATATACTTACTAATCGATATTTAAAACTCTACATGCAACTAAAAGAAACTGAAGAGTTTGAACAACACTATATTATACAAGGTTATAGACCTGCCTTAATATAAGTTAAGATGTCTGACTGGAAAGTGTTATTATTCTTTTGGAATTAAATTTGATTTGCTATTAAAATTGAGTGCCCTAAAAAAGGCACATTAAGCTATTTTTGGTGGTATAAATAAGCAAATGGTAAATGTAGTAAGTTTAAAAGTGTTGGGTACAAAATAGCCTGAGAACGTACCACACATAGAAACTTGGTGAAAGTGAAGAAGGTACCAGGAAGGGTGAAAAGGCACTGATGCTGCAGAGATAGGGCAGGGAAAACACTAATTCTAAGTTCAAGCAGGGGAGAATTTGTTGAAAGAGTTAATGGTAGTCTGATAGATGAAAGTATTGCTCTCATTCCTCCCTCACTTGTAATGGCTTTATACAGTCACATCTCTTCTGGGAACTCATGGTGGGCAGAGAGCACCACCCAGATCATTAACTTCTTGGGCTCGACCAAGGGAATTAAATTATCCAGTCTTTTGGTAGCAGATGTAAAATGAGCAGAGGTTCATCCTGTTGTGTTCCAATTTCCTGTCAGGGGAAGAAGATGGCCTGGGTAGCCACTGTCCCCCAGCCGGTGCTAAGAATAACACATATGAAAGGCAGGATACAGGGTCTGGGTAACCTCTGGTACAGGTGATACATGCAGAGCAGATCCCAGTGCATAAAAGTCTGGCCAGCCACACTGGTCAGTAGACTAATGCTGATCAACAGATGTGGGACTGGCGGATAATTGTTTTAAGAAACCAAGCTCTAAGGTGGTATGTCACAAAGCATTCTTGTGGCAAACGCTAACTCTTACAGATAATAATTTTAAAAAATGGAAGGACGTGAGGTCAGATGAAATTTATAAAAAAACAAATTTAAAAATTTTGTTTAAAGACAAGATTAAAAAAATCTTCAAATTTTTAGAGAAAAAGAATACAGACCATTTTTGTTTCCTTGACTGAGAAAGGAATCTAATTACAAGATTATAAAATGTCACCTTTTTTGTTTTAAATTTCATTTAATTAAAACGTTGTATTTACAAAATGTCAGGTTTTAATATTTGACATAATTAGGGCTAATTTTAGAAGATATATAGATAATTTGAATTTTAAAAGAAGTAATTTAATCAATATAAAAAATAAACATGGGGGCAGCCCCGGTAGTGCAGCGGTTTAGCGCTGACTGCAGCCGGGAGTGTGATCCTGGAGACCAGGAATCGAGTCCCATGTCAGGCTCCCTGTGTGGGAGGGAGCCTCTCTCTCTCTCTCTCTCTCTCTCTCTCTCTCTGAATAAATAAATAACAAATCTTTAAAAAAAATAAAAATAAACATGAATCCACTCAAACCAAAAATAAAAAATACATTAATGCCTTAAGAATCTTTGGATCCCTGTTTATACAGAAATTGAATATATTCTGGCTTATTTTTACTTTTTCCCTCTCTTTTCACCACTTCCTCCATCCCCAGCTCCCATTCTGTCTCAGTCTGTCTCTGTCTCTCTCTAAATGTCCACTAAATGTCCTAGACTTTAAAAATGCCCCCCAATGACCTTCGCTATTGTATAATCATCCTCACATTGAGTGTAGATAGAACTGTGACTATGACCAGGTATATTCCTACGGTTGTCACCTGCTGTAATCATATAAATCCATTAAAAGCAGAAAGTTTCTCAGGCTGGAGGCAGAATGGGAAGGCTGAGAGATTTAAGGCATGAGGATTCCTGGACTATTACTGGCTTCAAAGGTGGAGAGCGCCATTTGCAGGGATCAGAAAGCACTTTTTAAATTTTTTTATTAAGATTTAAGTATGTATGTATTTATCTGAGAGAGAGAGAGAGACAGAGAGAGAGAGAGAGAGAGATTGAGAGTGAAAACGAGAACAAGCAAAGGGAAGGGCAGAGTGAGAAACAGACTCCCTGCTGAGCAAGGAGCCCCATGCGGGGTTAAGACTTAATCCCAGGACCCTGAGATCGAGACTTGAGCAAAAGGCAGACGCTTAACCTACTAAGCCACCCAGGCACCCCAGGAGCACCTTTTATAGAAGTTAAGAGCAATATTTGATGGAAAACCAGGAAGGAAACAGTAACTTTAATCCTATAGCCATACCAGACTGAATTCTTTCTACAGCTTGAAAGAATCTGAAACAGATTCTTCTCCAGAGTTTCCAAATAGGAGGCTGACTCACCTGAAAACTTGATTTTGATCTTATGAGACTCCAAGCAGATAACATCGAACCGGCTTGGACCTTCACCTATAGAACTGTGAGTTAAAACATGGATATTACTGACTTCAAGTGTACAATTTATAGACATGAGTGTGCATGAAATCCAGTAAGTTTAATATGCTAGCTATTATTATCATTTCCTATGTATTTTTTGTATAATCTAGTGTGAACATAAGGTTTCATTTAGATTTCAGTTAGGAAGATTTAAGAAATAATATTCACAGAGTTATGTAACCATTAACACAATCAATTTAGAGCATTTTCATCACCCTCAAAAGAAACTGGTACTTTGGAGCCCTCATCTCCTCTTCCTCCCACTTTCTCCACCAATCCTAGGAAAGCATTCATTTCCCTACTGTCCCAGTGGATTTGCCTATTTTGAACACTCATGTAAATTGATTTATATAACATGCAGTCCTTTGTGACTGGCTTTTTTCAACTTAATATAGTATTTTCAATGTTTCTCAGTGTTGCAGAATGTATCAGCATTTCATTCCTTCTTCAGTTGAATAATGTTCTATTATATGCATATTCCCCATTTACTTATACATTCCTCTATGGATGGACATTGGGTATTTTTTTCACTTTTGGCTTTCATGAATAATGCAGCTTTGACTATTTGTGTAAAGTTTGTGTGTAGACACATGCTGTCATTTCTTTACAGTATATATTTAGAAGTGAAACTGCTGAGTCATATAGTAACTGTTTTAACCTTTTGAGGAAATGCCAGACTGTCTTCCAAAGTGACTGCGCCTTTTGACATTCCCATCTGCATTTTGTGAGGGTACAAATGTCTTCACGTCTTCACCAACCCTTGTAATTATCTGCAGTTTTTAAAATTATAGCTATCCTAATGGGGATGAAGTGGCATCTCATTTTGGTTTTGATTCACATTCCCCAGATGACTAAATATACTGAGTATTTCTCAAGCACTTTTTGGCTATCTGCATATCTTTTTTTGACTAATGTTTATTCAGATCCTATGCCGTTTATTTTTATTTTTATTTTTTTAAGTTTTTATTTATTTATTCATGAGAGACACACACAGAGAGAGGCAGAGAAGTAGGCAGGAGCAAGGAGCCCAATGTGGGAATCAATCCTGGGTCTCTAGGATCACGCCCTGGGCTGAAGGCGGCGCTAAAGTGCTAAGCCACCAGGGCTGCCGGATCCTATGCCATTTTTAAATTGAGATATTCATCTTTTTTATTATTGAATTATAGAATTTGTGTTATATTTTCTGAATAAAATTGTGTTATATATGTGATTTACACACTTTTCCCATTTTTAATGGATGGTATCCTTTGAAATGAAAACATTTTCAATTTTGATAATGATTAATGTATCTATTGTTTTCTTTTGTTGCTTATACTTTTGGTATCAGAAATACTTACTTTTGACACTTGCACCAATATATCTTTTCTAGGCTGTGGAATCCTTGAAGAGGGTTAATTATGTCAATAGTGCCCAGTAATAGTCTCAAATAAATTTTTTAGGAGGAAGATTAAATTTAAATCAGAGACCTAAGTCAGATAATTCGAGAACTTGCTTACAGAAACCACACTTGTATTTGATAGTAGGATTGAGTGTAAAGGGCAGTGAAATTGTAGCATGGCAGTCTCAGTTTGAATCATGTCCTGACCACATTCCAGCTGCACAGCATAATATATATGTAGCTTTGTTTTCTTCATCTCCACAACAGTTAGCATAACAATTATATGTTCAAAGTTTCTCATGAGGGATCCCTGGGTGGCGCAGCGGTTTAGCGCCTGCCTATGGCCCAGGGCGCGATCCTGGAGACCCGGGATCGAATCCCACATCAGGCTCCCGGTGCATGGAGCCTGCTTCTCCCTCTGCCTGTGTCTCTGCCTCTCTCTCTCTCTCACTGTGTGCCTATCATAAATAAATAAATAAATAAAAAAAAAAATTAAAAAAAAAAAAAAGTTTCTCATGAAAATAAGTCAATGTATAAAACCCACACAAAAGTGCCTGAAACTTAGTTGAGCAGAGTATGTTAGGAATCTCACTTTTATTTCTATATTTATTTTATAGCTTTGATGTGGGAGTAAATGTTTCAATTAGATTTAACTAAGACGATTTAAGAAATAATATGAATTAAACTGAAGTGAACGGAAACAAAAGTAATCTTAATAAAATAGTGATGCAAAGGTAAATAATTCCTACAGCATCTATTCTTATAATTAATGACATCAAAAATACTTTTCTATATAAGTAGAAAATGCCACAGTATTATCAATGAGTAAGAATATCTCATTTTGTCAAGCCAAACTTAAAACTTTAAAATGAATGTATAGTAAATATTTAGTTTGTAAAGTTCTCAATTTTTAATTGATGTGATTTAAAAAGTTATTTTGATATTTTTCTTCAGACCAAAAAAAAAATCCTACAGCCCATATACTTTATATTAATTTTATTCTGATGAAAAATGAATGAGTGTTTGTTTTAATCATAATATCCAGAAACATAGAAGATCAGAATCATTTACAGTTCACTAACTGTATTTACCCTTATATTTTATGTTAGCCTTTTAT
This sequence comes from Vulpes vulpes, assembly GCF_048418805.1. NCBI lineage: Eukaryota > Metazoa > Chordata > Mammalia > Carnivora > Canidae > Vulpes > Vulpes vulpes. Next base: position 40,544,342 of record NC_132785.1, read on the forward strand.
TCATTTTGTGAGGGTGTATGATGTATATATAAAGGGACTTTTTGGTACAGTGATTTACTTTCTTTAAGTATAATATTGACTTAGAATTCTAATATTTTAATTCTTAGTTTTCTACATTTTTTCACTTATTTTCTAATACTTTGAGCTCAATGTAAAATTATCTAGATTCTGTCCCTTTTTAATGGAGAATTTTCATTAGTATTTTATCTTGGTTGAATACACTATTCAAGATGTAGAAGTTCCAAGAGACAGTGGATTCCACTCTAATTACAAGAGCATAAAAAGTCGAATAAAGTTTTGGTTGTGTTGGGCTTGTTTTCTGTTTGTTTAGTTGGTTGCTGTGTTTTTGTGTTTGTTTTTAAGAATAATTGGAGATCTACAAACACTAGCAGGTCTACATAAATTAATTCTGGAAAATGATAACCTTTTCATTACAAAGAAAATATGTATGGCTGCTCTTAACTCCTTGCCCCTTGAGAGGAAGAGCAGAAATCTCTTATAGAAGATAGAAATAAGGAGAGAGCAGCTAAACTTTAACAAATATTTAATTGCTGCATTTGGGCCAGTGCTATACATAAAAATTCTGAGATGTTTGAGCTATCAATCAAGTATGCATCTAGTTATTTATTTTTCCCCAAGGCCAAGACAGCCAAGATACACAAGATCTCTAGATTTTCCAGATAGCTCCTAGCAAGCTGGCTGCAATCAAGAACATTTAACAGCAGTACAGTTGGCTCTTTCTTCAACTTACTACCAGGGAGATACCTCATTGGAGTTAAAAATGTAAGGAAATAATCTTTCTTTTTGAACTTTAACTTGATATGGGAAAATCAGGCACTATTTTTCTGCCTGCTTCTCAAATATCATCCAGGCTTTTAGCCATACAGACACTCAACAGTCTGTTTTGAAGTTGAAAATTTGAAATTTGAAAATTCCCTATTGTTTCATATGGCAGAAGTCATTTTTTTTGGGGGGGGGTGGTTAACGATCAATGAAAAATAAGTTCTGTGATAAGACGGGAAGACTTGATAGAGTATCATGAATTTCTTAGCATGTTTGCTTAATGCATATTTAATATTTGTTGAAACCTGTAGTGTTTTAAGGAGAAAGAAGTTGAATGTATGTACTTATAAAACCAAAAACTTATGTCTTGACAATTTGTTTAAATTTTTAATGGACATGGATGGATACTATTTAATAGCATATTAGTATTGTTTTTTTTTTAAGATTTTATTTATTTGTTCATGGGAGACATGGAGACAGAGACATAGGCAGAGGGAGAAGGAGGCTCCCTGCAGATAGCCAGATACAAGACTCAACCCCAGGACCCTGGGATCAAGACCTGAGCCAAACACAGATGCTCAACCACTGAGCCACCCAAGTGCCCTATTTAAAAACATATTAGTATTGTAAAACCAAGCTGCTATTAATTTGAAAATCATAATTAGTAACACTTCTGTTTTATTACTAGATAAGATATGAATGAAAGTTAAAAAGAAAATAGAAAATGTGTATAGGTCCAATTAAAGAATTAAATTAAAAACACTTGAAATTATAATTAATCTATCCCCTTGCAGAGATTTTCTTCTATATGTTTGTATTTATGTATTTATGTATAGATGCATATTCGTAGACAAAGAATTTCAAGTTGTAAAAACCATACTGTGTAAACTGTGTTTGTCTTCTCTTTTTCAACATAGTTTCAATATTTCCCATCCAAATCTTATCTCATAGACAATTTTTATTACCAGTTTTCCATTTGGGGTTATTAAATGTCATCCAACTATTAGTTATCATCAACTCTGTACATTTATATATCACCACATATGTCCAGTTTCTTAGTAATGTTGCATACACTTGTAATGCTTTAATTATCTATTCTTCCAGTGATAAAATCCAAGACTGCCTCTAATCCTTGGCTTACAAATTAAAATTGTAATGAGAATCTTTATATATGTTCTTTTTTTTATCTTAAGATTTTATTTATTTATTCATGAGAGACACACAGAAAGAGGCAGAGACATAGGGAGAGAGAAGCAGGCTCCTTGTAGGGGGCCAATGCAGGACTTGATTCCAGGACCCTGGGATCACACCCTGAGCCAAAGGCAGATGCTCAACCACTGAGCCACCAAGAGTGCCCTCATATATGTCCTTAAATGATAATTTCCCAGAATAAGATTTTTGGGTGAAGGGGTATATTTGCATGGCCTGATGTAGTCCTTAATTCCACCTTCAGTTCACAAGTGTTCATAATACTGTATTTTCCATCACCATGAGACATTGTCTAGTATTTGACATTTTGCCATTCTGTTGAGGATAAAAACCCATTATTGTTTTAATTTGCATTTCCCTAGTTACAAGGAAATTTGAGCACCTTTTCATTCACTTGTTTATATATTGTTTCCCTCTCTTTTCTGTAAGCATTCCAATTTTTTTTCTTCTTGTTTTCTAGAATTTTTTTGTACATTATGGCTTTGTAGTATTGTTGATACATCTGTTAAACTAGTTTCCATTTTTATTGGAAACTATTTCCAATAGTTTTATTGGAAACTAGTTTACTGGAAACTATTTCAAAATGCAGGTGACCTCAAAATCATCATTCTTCCATATATATTTTAGAAAGAAAAATATTGAGATTTTCATTTTATCCAGATGGAATATTGACTTGAGCATTAGCTTGAGAATAACTAAAGTCTTTACGATATAACAATATTATATCCAAAAGCTTAGGATATCTTTATATTTATTCAAATATTAGTTTATGTATTTCAGTTGAGTGTCTACTCCACTAAGATCTGTTTTTGCCACCTGTTTATCTTCAGAATTTTTCAGCTTTCCTGATATAGTCACACTGTTGCTCTGCAATTCTAATTTTACAAAAATGTGTTTTTTTAAAAAAGATTTTATTTATTCATGAGAGACACAGAGACAGAGGCAGAAACATAGGTAGAGGGAGAAGCAGGCTTCCCACAGGTGACCCAATGCAACACTCAATCCTGAGATCCCAGGATCACTCTCTGAGTCCAAGGCAGATGCTCAACCACTGAGCACCCAGGCATCCCTACAAAAATGCATTTAAATTATGTATTAGCTAAGTAACTTTTACCAAGTACAGTGCTAGTAAATAATACATCCAGAATTTAAACCAAGGCAGTTTTCCTCAAAAATCTATACCCTTACCTCCTGTGCTGTGCTAGCCTTCATCTCATATGCAGAAAATTAAATATATGTTAAGATTAAAAAAAAAACAATTTTCGGAGGTTCAGATTATTTTTTATTGAATTGTAATTAACATATAGTGTTATGTTAGTTTTAGGCATACAATATGACTTAACAATTCTTTACATTACTCGATGCTCATCAGGGTACATGTACGATTAATTCCTTTCAACTATTTCACCCATACTCCCACCCACCTCCCTTCTAGCAACTACCTGTTTGTTTCTGTATTTAAGAGTTGGGGTGGGGGGGGGGTTCATTTCTTAAATTCCACATATAAATGAAATTATATGGTAGTGTTCTTTCTCTGGCTCACTTAGCATTATATCCTCTATTTCTATCTATGTTGTTGCAAATGGCAAGATCTTATTCTTTTTATGACTGAATAATATTCCCCTTTGTACTTATACCACATCTTTTCTTTTTTATTCATCTATGGATGGATACTTAGGTTGCTTCCAAATTTTGGCTTATGTAAGTAATACTGCAATAAACACTGATGCATATATCATTTCAAATTAATGTTTTCATTTTCTCTGGGTAGATACCCAGTAGTGGAATTATTGGATCATATGATAATTCTGTTTTCAATTTTTTGAGGAAACTTCATACTGTTTTCCACAGTGGCTGTATCAATTTGTATTCCCACCTTTCTCTCCCTATCAATACTTGTTATTTCTTGTGTTTTTGATTCTAGCCATTCTGAAAGGTATAAAGTAATATCTCATTGTTGTTTAGATTTGCATTTCCCTGATGAACAGTGATGTTGAGTTTCTTTTCATTGGTCTACTGGCCCTCAATAGGTCCTTTTTGGAAAGGACCTATTCAAGTCCTCTATTTTTCAGTTGGATTATTCTTTTTTTTTTTTGGTGTTGAATTGTAAAATTTCTTTATATATTTTGGATATTAAACACTTGTCAGATATATAGTTTGCAAACATATTTTCCTTGGTTACCTTTTTGTTTAGTTGATGTTTTACTTCACTATATAAAAGATTTTTACTTTGCTATAGTCCCAAAGGCTTAATTTTGCTTTTGTTTCTCTTGCCTGAGGAGACATCTAGAAAAGAATGTTTCCACAGCTGATGTCAAAGAAATTACTGCTTATGTTTTCTTCCATGACTTTCATGGTTTCAAGTGTCATGTTTAGGTCTTTGAGATTCAGATTATTTTAAGTTGTCCACTTGATAAGAAAAGGTAACTAGTTAATTTCTTTACATTTGGAAAAGAACTTATTAGACTAGCTGTAATCATCTTAATCATTGTGATAAACTATTGTATTACCTGGAATATTTGATGTTTAAGGTTCTAGAGATGACACAGATTTTGGAAGGGGTCAGGTCAAGTAGGTCAGAATAAAACACTGTAGTTGGTTAGAACAGATGAGTATCATGGCTTCTCACACTTTTTTAAGTCAGAGTTGACACAAGTTTTCTGTAACATGTATCTTGTTCATTAATGTCACACTATTTGCTTAATCTATGAAGGACTAGTTTTGCACACTATGAAACACTGGCCAGATAATTTATGTTAGGTTAACTGCTTAGTTACTAAGATTTTTTACTAAGTACTACCCACTTAGTTACTGTAATGAGCTTTCATCATATATACATTCAACAATTACAGAAGAGACACTTTAAGTCATTTTTAAATGATAAAATATAGTGTATTATAATTTATTATGATAATTGATTTCTATATATAATAGTTTTTTGATAATATGTTCAAATTAAGTGAATTTATTACAACTTAAATTACAAGTTAGCCTTCTCATTCCTTATTAGTACTATAATTCATTTTACATAACTTACAGCATCACATTTTCAAGTATGAGATCAAGTGTTTAAAAGTTTTTTCATACAGTATAAATGTTCAGAAGGAATGTGGAACTAAAGAGTATGGAACTATTTCTTAATGAATATTACTTTCAATATTTCTTTATATTCAAACATAGACATATTGCAATCAAAATGCATTGCATGCAATTGCAGTTTGGGATTTTGTTCACAACAAATCTACTATGGAGATGTTTAGCTTACTGGGATAATGATCAATGAGATGGGTCCTTGGAAGAAGCCACTTGAATTCAAAGAAATGGCAGTAACTGGCCTTAACAAATATCTAATCTCTTTGCTTATAAAGACTATAATCAATTCTTTCCTTAATACAGTGCTTGAATGTGTTTAGCTTGTTTGTTTGACACGGAGTGCTTGTGTATATAATCTGTGGTCACAATTTGATTGTATCAAAAATGTTAATAATTGCCTTCAGCACTGAACCAGATGAGGCAGCCAGTTGATCACCAGTTGGTGCCTTTGAATAATCAGTGTGTGAACGGCATTTTGTTCTAACTTGTTTGCACAGAAATGTCTCACCTTGCCTCACATACAGCTGATGATCCGTCAGCAATGGTCCTGAAGCATTTCTTTTGAGAGCTGACCTACAGCTTAAAATAATGCCTTATACAGTAAAAATTATCTCTTCCTCTAGGATGGGTTTCAATGATAAATAAAAACTTTGTAGTTTCTTAGAGATGACTTACATACATGCCAAGAGGTGATTCATATTCTGCACATCAGTAGATTTATTAATCTCTAAAGTGAAATACCTACTGCCATGCCCAAATGATGGCAATTGCTCTTCATACTGTGTCACTTATATTATAAAATGTCTAATAGTATCATTTGAAGAAGAAATGTTAGCAAACATACATTGTCCTTGCTCTCCAGGCACACATTTTGGCATTAATGTTGTATTTGACATTATAAATGTCTTAGTAATAATATTACATGTACTTATCTTTTCTATATAAGGACATCATTTGAAGACTGCCTCTTTGGTTTTTTTAATTTTCTGTGTTTAATCTATTTTGGTTTTTACCAAAAGACCCTAATACATTCAGGGGAAATACTTTATATATATAAATTTGCCACTATGTTTGTGTAAAAATGAATATTAAATTTTGATGGCCTCATTACATTAGTTTGACAGTATTTGATTACAGAGGCCACAGAGGAAATCAGGGACCAAGAGATTTCTGAGGCAGTAAAATCCCAGTCACATGTTTTCCCATATCTCTGTGTGACTCATGCTTGCTAATTTATTTGTCCCTGCACAGAACAAAAATTTCTGTACATCATCTTTAATATAATATTATTCTGCAGTATCACTACACAATGTATCACCATCATCCTTGGGTTCCATTTTAAATGGAATGAGAATATAATATCCCAAATCTAAAGTAAAATTTATCTTAATAGGCACAAAAAGTAGTACACAATCGATGTGTAAATCAAATCACCTTTCCTGTTAGCTAAATTTATTTGGGACAAACTACTAAAGTCTCATTTGTGTTATATTTAACAGCATAGCGATAGCTTTGACTACTATATATATATATATATATATATATATATATATATATATATAATACAAAATCAATATAGGACTTTCACTAGTATATATGGAACATAAGTTATGTAATATAAAAATTTATAGTGGGTTTTGCTAACTTATCTGCATAATAATTATAACCACTATAATACTATTATGTTATTTAACATCTAAGTAAAATAATAATAAATATAACACATAACATATATGTAGTTTAAGGAGATGCAGTCAATGAAGTAATAAAAGAATCTGTTTTAGGAAGGTATAAGGAAAATTGCAAAGCCAAATATGTAAGAGTAGAAGGGAATTAATGTTGCATAGAGCTTACAGTGTTGTTGCATTTGTCCTTCTTATGTCTTTTTTCCTGACTGTATATTTGCGATGATAGATTAAAATCATAAAAATTTAAAAACAAATACATAAACTTGCATATAAAAAATTGATAACTGAAACTAAATAAAATCACCCCCAAAAATATTTCGGCTAAAAGCATAAGATAGTAAAATCCAACAGGAAGTAAAAAGGACAAATAAAAACAGAATGTATTTGTATCTTGCTGCAAACCATTGGTAAAAAGATGGCATAGTGCCATCTTCTAGCCCGTATTTCATCCGCAGGGGCTCTAGGAACGATCTACTTATGTGCTATCCCCAGACAGAAAGAGCAGAGAACCTCCTTAAATAGCTGGCTGTTAACAACTGAAAGCCTCTATGTTATTTTAAGCAAAAAGATTTAGTTGAAAAATACCAAGGCCCCTTAGAATCATTAGGATGATGGGAGATTGGATTTGGGGAAGTGGCAGTTCCCACAAGAACCCTATAGGATTAGGCAGCAGAAACTCCAACAAAGGTCACACAGATAAACAAACTGGTCCACACAATGCAGCTGTCACTATGACGAAGGGATTCCCTGGCCCCTGGTCCCTTTTGCAGCCATAAAAGTTCCAAAGTACTGAAGGCATTATTAACTAAGCCTACATAATTTCCCCATCCTTTGGCTGTGCCCTTTGACTGTGAGCAAGAAGTGTACACTAAATCCCATGAAGAAGACACATTTGGAGAGAATTTTCCTCAAGTGAGATTGAAGAGAAATAAAATGGGAAGACTCATTAGATTACAGAGGAAAAATGGTTCATATTTTCAGATCACACGCGTTACACAGGACTGCTCTCTACAAGGCTTCATGGGGGTAGAACTCTAACCTTCCCACCTCATGGCAACAAACAGGCAAAGGCACATCTCAGCAAACACCCTAGTCTTTGGGTAAGCTTTTAGTGTGTGGGGTTTCATGCAATGAACATTGCAATAGTAATACAACTATTATTATCTTATTAATTAATTAAACTTTGCATGTGTTGTTTATGCAAAATGAACAAACCTTTTAGAATTTCTGAAAAAAGGAAGAGTTTTATTCAAGCCCAAGTGAAGACAGCTGCCCGGGATACACAACTTCACAAAGAAGAAAAATACTCCTGGAGAAAGAATGTTTAATATAGGGTTATATGTTTTTTGTTACATCATGAGTTACAAATGATTGTGATATAAAACATTTTAGAAAATTATGAACTTTTATCCTATACTTTTACTGTGTGCCAGGTTGTAGGCTTCAGAGGAAAGAGAACTTAGGGAGATTTTTACTTTTATCTTAAGTTTGAAATGTTTCTTTAGGTTATTTGCTAACGAAGCAGATGTACAATGTGTGCTCAGGACAGGAATAGAGCCCATGCTTTGAAGATTGGTTAAAGCATTCTGACCTCCATAAAAGTTGAAGTATAGCTTCCCTGGGAGCCCAGAAGCAGGGTCCGCAAATATTAAGAGTGAAAATTTCCCTTATCATTGTTCACATTAATAACATTTCAGAGGCCTGATATAAAATAAAATCAAGAGGTATAATCATGCCATATTTCTACTAAGTTTTCCTGCAAGATGTTAAAGATTCTCTATTTTATTCATTCTTTTTACTACCTGTTGGATTTCATTACTTTATACTTCTTAGAAGTATAGAAGAGAGGATGAATACTCAGGCAAATTTTATCTCTCATTAACTGATTTTTACAGTAGTTTGCTATAAAGACCAAATGGTTGTATAATGACTAAATTTTATTTCTTTATTTCTAATTTTAAAAAAATTAAATATCTTTCTTCTTATCATCATCTAGAGATCTGCTTGTGACAGTCCTGGAATCAAGACTATTTAAAAAATTAGAAACAGTTTTACTTCCAGCATTATGGACTATTCTGATATAAACGTATGGTCACCATTGTTCAAGATACATTTAAAAAAATATATTCCAAGAGCAAAGAACAAAGATCAAAATAACAAGCAAGTTTATTTGTCTCCCTCGATGAGTTCCTTCCATTCAGCCTTCTTCATGTGAGTGAATGGAGCAATTTTATTGCAAGGAGAACTTACTGCCAGTGCAGATCAAGCTGACAGTTTGTATAGGATCTCTCTTGCTCTTTTTAAAAGATTTATGTATTTATTTTAGAGAGAGAGGGAAAGAGACAAGGGGAGATGGAGAGAGAGAATCTCAAGCAGACTCCATGCTGAGTGTGGTGCCTGACTCAGGGCTACATTTCATGACCCTAAGATCATGACCCTGAGATCAGGACCTGAGTGGAAATCAAGAATCAACCACTCAACCAGCTGTACCTTCCAGACATTCCTACACAGGCTCTCTTTCTAATGATGGTTCTCAACCTGAGATAGTTTATTCTGACTCAACAACATGGGGTTTGTGTCAATGGTCAGCATAGCCCTGATGAATTTTACAGCAACAATTTACAAATAATTGTATGAAAGCAGGTGTGATTATCAACCTCATTTTCAATATTATACTTCTTATTTAAAAATAATTTCAATGAAGAGACAAGTTGCATAAGTGAAAATAATACAAGAACACCTGTATTCCATTTATCCAGAAGTGGCTATTGCTGAAAATATCCTTTATTTTATCAATTGTTTTCACTCTCTCTCTCCCTTTCTCATCTTCTATCACTTTCTCCACACACACATATTATTCCCTGAATTGTTATACGTACCATAGACATTTGTACCCCAATACTTCAATGTGTGTTTTTTCTTATATAGCCATAGTGCAGTTATCAACTTCAATAACTTTAAATGAACACAATATTTTTATCTAATCCATTGTTCATTTGCCAACTGTCAAGTAATGTCTTTTATAGTATTATTTTACTCATACAGTATTGAAACCAGCCAAATCTGCACTCAATTTGTTTAGCATCCTTTTATCTGTAACATTTCCATAGCCTTTCATTGTTATTTATATCATTGACATTTCTAAACCATACAGCATTCTCTTTATAATTGAAAATTCCTCATTTTCTGTTTTCTAGTTGTTTCTTCATTATTAAATTTGGGTAATGGTTTCTTGGCTAGCATACTACATAGATGATATTTCCTTTTCAGGGCATTTCATTTTCAGACACATAATGTCCAATTGTTCTTCACTGGTGATATTAATGTAGATCACCCCATCAGGATGCTGCCTGATTTGTGTATAAGCAGTGTGTGTGTGTGTGTGTGTGTGTGCATGTGTTTGTTTAATTTTTCTCACTTAGCATAAGTAGTCTGTATAGAAGCACTTCAAGACTGGGAAAATTTTCGTTTCAATGAAATCTCCCCTCAAATTTAGTAGCAACTGATTATTCTTTTCTGATTTAACATTTACTATATTGGTTACAAAATGGCAGTTTTGTAGTGCTCCTTCCACATCTGTTTTTGGTCGTCAACATTCTACCCTAAGAAAAACCAAGAGACCTTCTTTTCCCCCTAATTAGTTAATTATTGGTATTAAACCATGGGCTCTTATTTGTCCCAAATTAAATAATTCCTGTTTTTAATTATGTGAGTGCTACATACTTTGGGCTTATTTTGTATGGAACTTGTCCAACCTTGATATTTTCCAATTTCTGAAGGACCTGGTTTGTTTTAGTGGAGAAGGTTTACAGATCAGTGCTGGTAGCAAGGTATGCTCATTTATACTGAGCTACCTTCTGATTGTTTTTGTCTGGTCTTCCTATTGGAGAAAGCTATGAAATATACACAAGAATATGAACATATGCACATATAAACAAATATTCATACACATGCATATCCATGTCCATGTGCAGTTATACGCACATAATCATATGCCTATTTTAGAAATCAATTCACAGAAAATCTCAAATTTAATCCATCTCCCAAAGTTTTTCCTTACCCTGTCCCATTCCATACTAGTATTCTAATCTTCTACAATGAGAACACTGGCTCTTGATGTCTTCTACAGTGAGAACACTGGCTCTTGAGAATTATTTAGTTGGTTATTCTTATAACTTTTATTGATTTAAGTTAATGTTCTGTATATACAGTGTTAATATACTTCCCAAACTAAAAAATTTATATACAGAACAGTATGTCTCCATCTTATATCTTTTTTACTTTACTACTCTCCATTCTTTGTTTATAATCAATTTCAATGATTTTTGCTTATCCTTTCTATTTTTACTTTTTATTTATATAAGCAAATATAAGTTTGTTTTCTCACTTTCCCTTGTTTCTTTCTTAAAAATTAATATATTATATATGATCTTTCACATTTCTTTTTCCACTTGATATCCTTTTCAGACATTGTTATTGTTAGCATTTGATTTTTTTCCAATTTAATGGCTAGCAATTGTATTCCACTTTTAATTTTGTATATTGGTTTTAATTTGCATTTCTTTTAAAAAAATCTATTTATTTATGAGCGACACAGAGAGAGAGGCAGAGACATAGGCAAAAGGAGAAGCAGGTTTCCTTCAGGGAGCCCAATGTGGGACTCATTTCTGGAATCCGGGGATTATGCCCAGAACCAAAGGCAGACATTCAACTGCCAAGCCACCCAGGCGTCCTTAAGTTGCATCTCTTTTATGAGTTCATAACATCCAGGTCTTTTGTAATTCTTTTGTAAATTTTTTGTCCTTTGACCATTTTTCTTGTTTCAGTCAACTTCTAAACATTTTCTTAATAAGCTTGAGACATTTAGGCCATTATAATATTTATGAAAAATATTTTCTTGTAACTTGCCTTTTTTTTGGTCTTAGCTTATGGCATTTTTTCTCCTGCAATTTTTACAAAATTTTAGTCAAATTTATAAATATTTTCCTTTATGTCCTCTTCTGAAAACTCTTCTCTACACTCTGGCCACAGAGTAAGTCCACACAAAATATCTTGTTTTGAGGTTAAATTATTCGCCTAAACCCACTGATGTAGTAGTGCCTGAGCTAAAACTTCACATCTTAAGGACTGCAAAGAATGTGAGCAAAAGGTGCAAGTGGTATGTCTCCTTCAAAAAAGATGATAAAATAACCATGCCTAGAGGATAAGGAGATAGCAACGATGTGACAGAAAGTTATAGAAGCACACAATACAAAGTATAAACAGACATTTTAAAAAGATTTGGTATTTTGCTTTCTCAGCACTAACATGTGGGATACTAACTCAGTTTTGGAGACCGTGAGAGTCATAGGATTCAGGATAAAACACCAAAGGATCCAAACCCAATGTAATTCAGGCAATCCCTGAACAAAGGTGAAGATCTTAGATAGCAATGCCCTTACCGAAATGGTAAATGAGTGGGAGGAAAAAAAACAAAAACAAAACAAAACAACAACAACAACAAAAAACTGACCCCTACGGGAAAAAAAAATGGCAAAGGAATTTATGTTTGGGAAGAAAGAAAAAATATTAGAAAAAGTGTAACTTCTTTCACATATTGTTTTAGCACAAATTAACGTGGAAAATGAAAAAGAAAAACATCATACTCATCTTTTTTTCACTGGGAAATAATTTGAGGATTGTATTTCATTGTTTTTCAACTGAGTCATCTTTGAAGATTTGCAGATAATCATTAGCTCAGTTCTATCCTATGCTTTTTTGAGGATGCAGAGATGTTTGAGATGATTAAGTCATATTCTGGAAATATTCTTTTTGACTTTATGTTGCAGCATAATAATATGAGGTGGATGTATTAATCCTCTCCCTATGTTGCACTAGTTAAAGGATGGGTTAAATTATTACAAAGGATCATCTCCCTCAGCTTACTCTGGTAGAATAATAACTGTACTAACCTCGGGTCTTCCTCTTTTCATTTATTTTGCAGGCTTTTACAACTGTAATAGTTGCTTAAGAATTAGTTGTTCTAGTTATAATGGGAAAATGGGAATGTGGGAAGTGAATATTAAGATAAGTTTTATAATCATTTTAATACTTCTTTTTAGCTTATTTCTTAATGTAATAATTTCATGAATAGAAAAACTGTAATATCATCAGAGCATCGTCAGTAAGAAGAGGAATTTATATTATTCTAGGCTTATTTCTTGGAAATGGTTTTAGAAAAGCCAGAATCCTCTCTGTGCCCCTCTGGGAACTTCTGTTTCTCAGTTACGGTAGGATTTAGAACAGAGCTTTTTTACTGAGACATTAGGGAAAAGACTAGTGTTCTCATTCCATTTCTGATAAAGCAAAAATCAGTGTATAAAAATAAAAATTTAAAAATATAAATTATGTATTAAATGAATACCTTCTAGATTGGAGGAGGGCTTTTAATAAAATATTGATATGAAATTTATTATGACTTAATAAAATAATTTGTAAAGTCAATGCTGGCAGCAAAATTAGAATAAATGTAGCTGTACAATTAAAACAAACACCTGTGCCAGAGTTTTAACTATAGCTGGAGAACTTCATCAAAGTCATTATTTCAATATCACAAGCATAGTCCTGAAAAAGAGACATATAACCCACTGCAGCCCCTGAAATACACTAGGTCTTCAGCAAACATGATCTTTCTTCCTTTCAACATTGAAATTTAACTATCTATAATTCATTAAGATATTTCCAAGTACCAACTCATTATAGAACCTACATAGTAAGTAAGGGAAAGATAAAAATGCTACCTCTAATTATATAGCACTTTCATAACTTATGATCAGGGGCTATGAACTGCTTCATGGCAGATGAGAATATATATTATGGCTCAATTTCCTTCTGCTTCAGAATGGAAATACAAAATATTTGTTATCTGTAAAGTGTTTTCTGAGAGACAAGATTGCTAAGACAGGTGAAGAGGGGCAAAATACACACATTTACAACTCGTAGGTTTGTATATGGCTGCCTCAAATATAATTCATCACCCCATATTTAAGCCTGAAGCATCTCACTGTATACAAGATTGACAAAACACAATATACGCCTGCCTTAGAGCTGCTCTTTGTTTAGTGAAACATTTTCCCACCACTACAGAGTGTTATCTCCTTCAAAAATAAGGAATGTCTGTGGGTATATTTTTTCAAACTTTCAAGGAACAGGTAATTATCTTGCTATATAAATGTTTCAAAAATAATGAGACCTCCTCTTGAATAGACATTGACTGACTTTTTGTTATATGAAGTCCCAAAACAGGAGATGTTATTCTATGGTATATAATTTAAAATTTGGCATTTTGTTTGACTAAAGAGAGACATAAAGAAACTTTGTCAGGCAAGAGAAATACTCTATTTCTTTTTGTTTGGATCATGGTTACTCTGTATGTAATTGACAACACTCTTCAAACTAAATACGTTTATTTTTTTAAAGATTTTATTTATTTATTTGAGAGAGAGAGAGAGAGAGAAAGTGAGAGCACAGAGGGAGAGTAAAAGGGAGAAGCAGATTCCTGCTGAAAGGAGAGCCCAACACAGGACTAAATCGCAGGACCCTGGGACCATGACCTGAGCAGAATTCTGACAGATGCTCAACCTACTGAGCCACCCAGGTGTCCCACAAACTAAACAAGTTTAATTTTTTGTATGAAAATCATATCTCAACATAAATTGCATATATTTTAGATTTGTATCTGTTAGGTTCCAACAAAAAACAAAGACAAAACAAAACAAAAATAAAACAACAAATACTGCACTAACTGCTTCAATCTGAAAGGGGTGTAATATTCAAAAGTCAGTCAGTATTTATAAAGCTACTTAAAGTGTTGAAGGGAAAAAAAATGTTATGAAAGCCATTTCTAGCTCCCAATTTCAAGTATTTCTTCCAGAGCTTCAAAAAATTGCAGAGAAAAGAGAAAAGGACTTATAACACACTCAGTGGCTCTGGAACTAAGTTGGATATTTTGTTGTTATGCTCATGGAGGTAGGCTTGCTTTTGTTTCTCCTCCATCCTATCAATCCTGTAAGACAGTCTTCAATTGCTATAATATAACATTGAATCCTGTTGACAGAGATTCTGAGAAATGTAAATCCTGGGAGAAGACACAGGTGGCAAAAAAATGGTGCTGCATTGTCTATCTATGTATCTATCTATGTATCTATCTATCTATCTATCTATCTATCTATTATCTATGTATCTATGTATCTATCTATCTATCATCTATCTATCTATTATCTATCTATCTATCTATCTATCTATCTATCTATCTATCTATCATCTTTCTATTATGTATCTATCATCATCTATCTGTAGAGAGAAAGAGACAGAGAGGAGAGAAAGAAAATAATGCATTTTGTTGCAAGCCTACCTATGCTTCATTTCTCTTATTGCTCAGTAGCATTCCATCACATGAATGCATTATAATTTTTGTACTGGATATTTGGCATTTTTCCAAGTCTTATTATTGTAAAAAATTACTGTTTCTTCACAAGTCTTTCCAGAGAGTCAGTTTTTCATTTTTCTTGGATAAAAACCTTCAACTGCTATTGTAGGTAAATTGAGTATGATTTGTCTTCCATTTTGTGTTCTTTACTGATTTTTAGTTTTATATCTTTGTGATTTTTTTTGTGGTTGCCATAGAGTTTAAAATATACATCTTTAAAAAATATTTATTCATGAGAGAGAGAGAGAGAGAGAGAGAGAGAGAGGCACAGACACAGGCAGAGAGAGAAGCAGGCTCCATGCAGGGAGCCTGATGTGGGACTCGATCCCCGGTCTCCAGGATCACACCCTGGGCTGAAGGCAACACTAAACCACTGAGCCACCTGGGCTGCCCTAAAATATACATGTTTTAAATTTATCATAACTTACCCTTGAATTATATTGTTTTGTGAAAAAAGTTTAAATCTTTCAATAGTATAATGATCTTTTCCTTAAAACTCCTTGCAGTTATTATGTCATATATTTTATTTCTAAATATTATATAAAACCATATTATAATTCTTGCTTTAAAATATCATTAAACTTTTGTTTTTGAATTGTATTTATTTATTCATGAGAGAGAGAGAGAGAGAGGCAGAGACATAGGCAGAAGGAGAAGCAAGCTCCACGCAGGGAGCCTGACATGGGACTCGATTCCAGGACTCCAGTATCATGCCCTGGGCTGAAGGTGGTGCTAAACTGCTGAGCCCCCCGGGCTGCCCAAATATCAGTAAACTTTTAAGTTGATGTGCATTTTCACATGCTTACTCTTTTTTATTTGCCAATGTACTTACCCAATGTACTTACAATTTAAAACTGATTTTTTTCTTTCAAAGATATGATATTACTGAAAATTTAACAGCTCTGATATATCTTCTTTCAAATATCTATTTATATATATTTTTTTTTCTGCCAGGACCTTTCTCTTTCAAAATCTTAAGAGAAACTTAAAACTTTTGAAAGCTATAAAATAAATCCACATTTTGAAGAAGATATGGCAACTTCCATATTCAATGTCAACAGCACATTATAACTTAAACCATATTTATGCTTTGTTTTCAAAGGCTATTCTGAAAATTTATGAATGTTAACTACTGACATGATTTTTTGTTTTGTTTTATTTTGTTTTTGTTTTTTTTTCCGTAAAACAATGTCTCTTAAAGTTCTTTCTACTTGCCACTTAGTTCAGAATCACCTCAAGTTCTTGTTAAGAAGGCAGCTATCTGGAAGTCACCTCAGGCTATGTGAATTAGAGAAGGTAAATGATTGGTGGGCACCAGAACATGCATTTTTATAAGCTTTTCTCTTCACTTCTAGGCAGAGTAATGTTAAGGAACCATTTTATTAGACATACAAAGAATTATTTCCAGAATAGTTTATCCCAGTATAGATAAAATAGTAACCTAATACTGTGACTTGCTCTAATACACTACTCTACTCTATAAAAATTAACCTCAAAGACATAGATAATCAAAAAACAGAATGTTAACTTTGCTTTTGTGATCAGGGCTACTCCTTAACTTGCTATAGGTCACTCTATATATTACCATTTTCCTGGATATCTCCAGCTTGTTGGTACATATTTTCTAATAATGTACAATTTTAGTAAAATCTGTATTATATTTGAATTCAAGTCTGAAAAACAAAGTACTTCACATTTAGTTGTATAGGAATTAAACACAATAGTTCTTACTTACAACATATAAATGGTACTCAAATAACCTTGATGTGAATATCATCACTACCAATTATTAGACACATTAAATTCTGTAAGCGTCTTTATTATTTTCAGTTTGTTTTGTCAGTATTTGGTATAGATTAAATGGTTTATATAAAATTTCTAGCACAAAGTGTTACCTTTAGAAAAGTACACTTTTATCAGTGTATTTTCATCAAAACATGGGACTTAATATCTACTTTATGCACAGAGGTTTTGTTCAAAGACAATCATATATAGGAGCTCAGAATCTCACAGAGAGAAAAGCCTGGCAGATCTGCAATTTAGAGCTGCCCCAGAGGCACTTTTCATAACACTCAGAGTTTAGCTTACCCATTGCTCTTAATCACTGAACAGTTATAATGAATCTAACTCTGGCAAAGTCACAGAATTCCTAATTTTCTAAATATTGCAGCTGAACTCAAATCTCTAAACCGCAGCTAATTCCACATTTCCTTTTTCCTGCTTATTACCTCACATATCTTATATCTAATATCCTGGACTAAAGTATAAGGCAGAACTGTCAAAGTGCCAGAAGGATTAGATCGTTATAGTAAAAAAGATCAAGGTAAGTCTGCTTAGCAGGTCTAATCAGTACTACAGAAGGAGACAATCCAAATATATCAAAAGAGCAAACCACAACAGCCAAAACAAAGAGCAAAGGCATGCAGTCACTGCGGATAGCTCCCTGGATTCTTGTGTCTAATATAACTGACATATATTCTTGTGTATAGAGACCAGAGTCATTGCTTTGCAAATAAACTGAGAATGCTTGTTGTAAAGACAGATTTCATGGCATCATCATAGATTTATGAAATCTATACCAATAGTTTACAGCTTAGGAATCTGCTTATTTATCTAGTGAATATTGTGCAGCTCAAATTTGGAGAGTTACTCATTTGCCACATGGAATGCCTGGCCATATTATAATTTTTTTAGCATCTTTGGATAGAGCAGTCTTTTACTTTTAGACTCTTGATAATGAAAGTTGGGAATGATACATGTCTTTGCTTTCTTTCACTTGTACTCTAGGTGGATAGGTAAGTAACTCCAAGAGTATTAGTGGTTAACGTTATCCACATGTTTTTGAAAAATGTCCTTTCTTGATAGAATACAGGGGCTCATTTCTTTTTCTTTAAACTTTTTTATTTATTCATTTGAGGGAAAGAGAGAACATGAACACACTTGTGGGATGGGAGGAGGCAGAGGGAGAAGCAGAGAGAGAGAGGCAGAGAGAGAGAGAGAGAGAGACAGAGGGAGAGGGAAAAGCAGACTCTCCACTGAGTAGAGAGCTTGACTCAGGGTGATTGAGAGACCATGACCAACCCAATGTCAGATGCTCAACCATCTGAGCCACCCAGGTGCCCCTACAGGTGCTCATTTCCTCATAGCTTCTCCTTCTAGATTGGTTTCTACAGATATCAACTTAAATATCCTTAGTAGAGCACTGTAAAACTGTAATAGATATATAAAAAAATCTACATTTATAAGGATTAATGTGTTTATTTGTATATTTTAATCTGATTGGCAAAAGGATTAGAATTCAGAATCTCTTTGACAAATTAGATTATGACTATACCTCCTGAGAGACTTTACTTTTGCTGCAAAGTAAAGGCCATAAATGTTACCTATTTCTTTTAAGAAAACTACTTTACTCTTCCAAATTATTTTCTTTCACTATTACCAGTAATTCAACCACAGAAAAGACATCTTGCACTATGTATAAATTTTTCTTTTGCCTTCATAGTTTTACCACCTATGTATATACCTATAAACAATATATTTTTTTCTTTTTAAAAAATTTGTAAGTGGAATAATGTATTTTTAAATATACTTATTTCTTATTTTCTCAGCATTTCTTAAATGAAGACATGTTTATTCATCATATAAATTAAACAATATATATTTACATATTTATATATATTACATATATATTACAAGATTTTCTAATCTTGCAGGATATCTGAGTTGTTCTTCTGAAAGGTTCATATCAAACTTTTTAATGTATGTTGGCAAGTGTTTTTCTGGAATACATACAAAGGAGTAAAATTGATAAGTCATAGGATGCACATATTCTCAACTTTAGTGTGAATGCCAAACTGTTTCCTAAAGTGTTTTTTTACCAGTTTATACTCCTACCAGCAATGGATGAGTTGCTCATCTTGCTCCCCATCTTCACCAACACTTGGTATTTTCTGATCTTTATTTTTTTTACCAATCTGGGTGTGAATGGGATATGATGAATATGTGTAATTAGTAAGCATAATCTGTTCATATGTTTATTGACTCTTTATTCTTCTTTTTGAAAATGACTGCTCAAGTTTTTAGTCATTTTTCCAATACTTTTGTACAGATTATATATACATATTGGTGTATATATATATATATATATATATATATAAATACACCAATATATATATATTCTGGATACTAATTCTTTGTAGGACTTCAATTTTTCATTCAGTCTCTATGATGCTTTTTATAAAAAATATATTACTTATTTTAATGTAATAATTATCATTCTTTTCTTTTATGATTTTCCTATGTTTTCCTATATATTCTTTAGGAAATACTTTTCCTATCCCCAAATTACAAATATATTTATCTATATTATTTTTTATAATTTATATAGTTTTTCTCTTTTACATTTTAAGTATTGAGTCCACCTAGAATTGATTTTTAATATGAGTATATGGTAGCTATCTAATTTCTTTCATGTTCCCTTAAATAAACAATTGTTGTAGACTAATTTTTCCTTATTCAATATTTCCCCCACTGATATGCAACACTAACAATTAATTATCATAATATCAGATTTCGTCCATTCATGGATCTCATTTGGGTCTCTTCATTTTGCTCCATTGACCTGTTTGTCTGTATCTGTGCCAAAACCATACTGTCTTAATTACTGTACATATAATTCCTGATCTTTAAGAGACAAGTCATGGCAAGATGTGTTCCACCTTTATTCATGATCATTATTTTTCAAGATGTATCTTGGTTTTTCTTAATTTGAGTGCTCTTTGAAATGAGCACTATTCCTGGCAGCCCCCAAAACCTTCACCAATCCCAAAACTAATTGATCAATACTTTCACCCACTTGTATCCTGTTCATGGCATAGACATGTTATATGATATGCCACTTATTTTGGGAAGCTGTTTATTTATTTTATTATCTAGCATCCAGGCATTTTACACTACAGAGTAGTTTCAGTCTGGGTAGATATGGGTCTCTTCTCTAAATGGCGTTCTACTTCTGTCATTGGGTTTTGATGAAGTCATTGGAGTCATGGATGTTGCCATTGCTATTAATTTTGCTTGGTTTTTAGTAGAGTGTTGGGTACATCAAAGTGTTTAATAACAAACTTGTGTAAATCTTGATTTTTGGACCGTGTATCTTTCTAAATGCAGAAACATTATACAAAACCTGTAACAAAAGCCCAAGCCTTTCTTTCTCTTCTTTCCTGTTTCTTTTTTAGCACAATTTATGTATTAGTTCTAAAATTTTTCAAGTGCTATGGCACTAGATCATGGCTAAAAGAATTATATTTTGAATGCTGCTTTGAGTCTGTGGGATGTAACATTCTCTGTAATGATTTTATTATTGCTAAAGGCAAGAAATACTTTATTTCCAACATCAAAAGTAAATAAGATGTTGCTCATCTTAGGAGTCCAGGAATATATAATGGGACCAGGATTACCTCAGGAGATAGAAGTTAACATCTGTAAATTCTGAAGAGTTTAAAGTTGTTATTCTTTCTTCAACAGTGCATAACTTCCTCTGAAATAATATTCTAATTTTTTGATCCCTTCAACTGCACAGCTGTACATGGACTGTTAAAACTAAAAGTAAATAGTCCAGAATAAACAACAGCTGTAAGTCTATATTCTTGGATGAAGACCCAAATTTTAGTACTAGAGGGATTAAAAGCTAAAATTTAAAAACTACAGGAAGTAATAAGTATATTATCTCACACAGAGATGGACACATTTTTAAAGTCACGTTTCATCATTGTACTAGGTTTTTTATTTAAGTATATTATACCAACTGCACTGAAGCATAGCATGAGGAGACTCAAAGCCAGGGACTGTTTTCTTAATTTCTAGCTCTTTCGTTATTGTTCTTTTTAATGTTTACTTAAGTACTTTGCACTATTTTCACCTTCTGAAGATACCTTTTTCACATGTAATCATTGTGAAATTGTAAATGCTAATGCATATAGAAAAATAAAATATCTTTTACAGAACTGTTTATGAGAAGTTAAGGTCATAATTAATATTTCTTTAAGAATTGAATGAGATTATTCTTTCAAGTATGCACTAGAAGGTTTTCTTCCTCTTTTTTTTTTTAAGAGGAAATGAGAGAGTGTGTGCACAGACACAAGAGGGGATGACCAGGGAAGGAGCAGAAGGAGAGGGAGAAGCAGACTCCCTGCTGAGCAAGGAGCCTGATCATGCCTATGCCCATGCTGGGTTGGATGTGGGGCTAATTGTGGTGTCCATGCCAGGATGGATCCCCAGGACCCAGAGTTCATGACCTGAGCCAAAAGCAGACACATAACTGAGTCACCCAGGCAAACCTCCATCTTCTTTTCTGATTTCTGAGTGCTATGATTTATTACATTTTAATATCACCTGATATTCTTCCATGAAATATCAGTATGTTCTAGGTAGAAATGTAAAGGATATCACTAGTGACTACTCATGGTTTTCTGCTTCACTATAATTCAGTTTGAGAACTTCTAAGATCACAGACACTTTTCTTCATTCTCAACTATTTATGCATCATTGAATTTGGTTCACATATACTAATGGAATAATTGAAGATGACATAGTTTTCTGCCTAATGAGTGGTTTTATATATACTCTACTTTTGCCTGAACACCCCTTTAATATTTATAAGAAGGATATAAGTATTTTTAAACCATTTTCTAATATAAATTAAAATTAAATTCTAGAGACTTTTCCAGAACGAAGCTTATATAAATTCACTAAACCAGCACACATCCTTCATTTGTTCATGGAAATTCCAAGTATACATAGGCAGTTAGAGACCAATGTGTGCCTGCCTGTAAGCCTTATACCTCTTTATCTTGTTTTTCTAGCATGGCAGGATTGCTTCGTAGTTGTGTTGTATGCATTACTGACAAAAGAGAAAAGGGGATGTTAGAAAGATAGTCAAGAGGAATGGGGGAATCTCCAGGTAAGATCTGATTTTGAATTCTTGCACCTAATACTCCTATTATCTCAATCATGTTTAAGTGACAGAAGATAGAAAAATCAGGTGGTAACTGAGTATGAGAACTGAAAACAAATTTAGGCGGCATCATGGAATGCCACAAACTATAAGAAATGTAATGTAGAAGTGACAGATGAGAGGTATTAATTCATTTATTGATTTTTCTGATAAACTATTTTGCACCATATGTATTTATTCAGTCATTCCACCAAGTTGCACCATGTACTTACTAATTTCAGGCACTTTTTTAGATACTGTGTTATAAGTAAATATCTGTCCTCTGGGAATAGATGGTTGTAAATATAGGTAAATAGGTAGATAGATGCACTCATAAATAGATATTGAAAACAGCTGAAAAATGGATAATTAAGTAACTATAAGGAGAGCCCATCTAAAGATAGTATGCAAGAAAGAATTTTTTAAGAATATACCAACTAAGCTGAAATATACTCTACTGAAAGATACTAGACAGTGTAAGAAATTAAACAGAAAAGTTTGCATACTACATTATTTTATTTATACAATGTTGAAAATCAAGAAAAATGATCTACTGTGATGGAAATCAGAATAGTGGTTATTTTTGTGGTATGATAACCAAGAAGGTTCACAAAGAGGCATCTGAGGTATAAGGAATACTGTGTAAATGAAGTTGCACAGGTGTGTGCATTTTAGGAAAATTAACTGAGTCATATTTGAGGCTTCGTCCATTTTGCTGACTTATACTCCTATACAAAATTCCTACGTAAAAAAGCAATCTGACACATGAAGACATGGGGAAAGTTTGGTGCAGATATGAAAACAGCTTGTAGAAAAGTCCAGGAAAGAGAGCAGCTCTACACCTTCCTCAAGAAGAATGGAGGCCAGAATGGAGCACTGGAGCATAATGAGCAAAGAGTGAAACAGCCAGTGAATGTGGGACCAAGTATTGTGGAATTTTAAAGACCATAGGACAGAACTGAAATTTAATTTAATTTAATTATTTAATTTAATTTAATTTAATTTAATTTAATTTTTAAAAATATTTTATTTAGTTATTCATGAGAGATACACAGAGAGAGGTAGAGACATAGGAGAGGGAGAAGCAGGCTTCCTGCGGAAAGCCTGATGCAGGACTCCATTCTAGGACCCCAGGATCACAGCCTGAGCAGAGGCCTGACACTTAAACACTAAGCCAACCAGGCATCCCTAAAATTCAATTTTAAATGTGAAAGGAGAACACTAAAGACTTCTGAGCATTAATGTGAGTCCTAACTGAGCAGTAGGAAGATAAGTTCATGTGGAGAACTGAGCAACCTGATCCTATCAGCCAGTTAGGATTCTGGATCAGCAGTCTCAAATATTTAGAAGGTAAGTATGTACACTAGCACCTTGGGTAAATGGCAATCTTGGAATAATATGAAAAGAAAAATGATGGAGTTTTCTTCTAGCCATGGGAGATCTCTTAGTACTTGAATTTCCCTTCCACTAAAATCATTTAGAAAATTGGATCACAAAATAAGAATACTGTTTTGCTATGAAAGGACAGACATGGCATGGCTGCTTTCCTTTACAGGGCATACCAACGGAGCAGTACCATTACCATGACTTTCTGCCTGGGCTCATTTTCTTGAATGAAGTTCAGACAGGAAAAAAAAATCCCACTCTGATCTGAGTATCAGAGAAAAAGACAGAGAAAGAATCTGGGGAAGACTGGGATATTTGCAATTGTGGGGGAAGGTACTGCAAAAGAGCCAAGCAGAGGATTATCAGGGATCTGTGAGCTGAGAGATATTTAAACTTTGGCCAGCCAAATTAAAAGAAAAAAGAAAAAAAAAAAGCCACTGAACACCCGGAGCATTTAGTAGGGATCCCAGAGTATCATACTTATGCTGTGGGGCTCAATTAGTCAAAAAGGTTAATTTAGACCCACCCTTACAGAGATTAAAAGCAGGTCTTAGAAAAGATTAAGCTGATCAGCAAGTAAATAATTGCTGATGAGGGGGAAAAATAGTATTTAAAGGAAGACAGCCAAGTTCATCATTTAACAACATAAAATTAACCCATTAATACCAAGAGTCAGAAAAATATGCCCCAAACTAAGAGAAAAAATAGATCAATAGAAATAGTACCAAAAATCACAGAGATGATGCAATTAATACAAAAAGACTTCAGAACAATTATAAATATGTTCAAGTATTGAAAGGAAACACTGACCCTAAAGAGTCAAGAAATGGATGCTGTACAAAAGAACAGAACAAGGGACTTCTAGAGCTGAAAAATACAATAACAAAACTGAAAATTCACCGGGTGTGCTTTACAACAGATTAGACATTGCAGAAGAAAAATCAGGGGTTGAGGAAGCATAGCTCTCTAGACTGAAGCAGACACATGAAGGCTGAAAAACATGACCACAAACTTCAAAAAACAATGGTATAATATCAAATAGTTAATTATGTTTGCAATCATAGTCCCAGGGAGAAGGGTCAGAAGAAAAAGACATGGCATACATGGATTAACAGGTAAGAAAAACTACTGATTTCTTTTCAGAAAACAACAGCAATGAGAAAATACTTGTCAGATTTTGGTACAGGCTTGTAACATGAGTTGGATAATGATGGGTTCAAATCGATTTCCTGAAAGACTAAGGTTGATCATGTATTTTCCTTGAATATTTGACAAAAACTCATAGTCAACTAACTTGGGCTGAAAGTTCTCTTTGGGAGAAGTTTTTGAAAGATGAATTCAAATCCTGAATATATGTGAATACACATATGGCTACTGATTTTTTGTAGTCTTTTGGGGGACAATTTTGGTAAGTTACATTTACCAAGAGATTCACAAATTTCTTCTAATTTTTTAGCTTTGTTGTCATAATATTTTCTCATTCATTTAATATCTATGCAATTCTCTGTTGATAACCCCACTTTCATCACAGATATTGATGATTTTGTACTCCCTTTTTTTTCCTTGATCGCTCTAGCTATTGGTTTGCCAATTTAAAGAAATCTTTTGAAAAACTGAAATCTTGGTTTTGTTAAATGTCTCTGATATCTGTGCTTAATCCTGTACCTACAGGATTCTCTGTACCTACTTTGGGACTATTGATTATCTTTTTCTATCTTTATAAGAAAGAATGTTAGGCCACTGCTTTTAAGAATGTTTCTTCACTGCTATTTTAGACTTTAAAAGCTGTATGTTTTCAGCTAGGCACTACTTTAGTGTTGTTGCATACATTTTCATATATTACATTCCATTATCGTTCAATTATAATTATATTTTATCCCTCCTGTGATTTAATCTGTGATCCATTAATTATTTAGATGTGCAATGCTTAATTTCCACATATTTAGGGTTTCAAAAATTACTGTGATTTCTTTTCAACTTAGTTCTATTGTTGTCAGAGATTAGACATCTGTCTGTATGATTTTTATATTTTTAAATATGTTTGGGAATCATTTTTAGCCCAGTAAATGTTCTGTTATTGTGAATGTACCATGTGTTATTAGTAATTTCATTTAAATCCCTTATGACTTTACGAAATTTTTGTCCACCTATTCTATTAATCGCTGAAATGTGTATATTAAAATTTCCTATTATCCATCTAGTTAAGTCTGTGAATTTTTGCATCATATATTTTAAGTCTCCTTTAAATGCTTGATCTGCATTTATGAATGAATGTTCTCCTTGATCATTTCAAAGTGTCTTGTTATCTCTCATAATATTCTTTGTCTTGAAGTCTATTTTAGCTAACAAAGAGCTCTTCCAGGCTCTCTTAGGCTTATTGTGTTTGCAGTATATCTTTTTGCATCCATTTATTTTGATTAATCTGTATATTAAATCAAAAGTGTGTAACTTGTATAGCAGGGTCAGCCTTCTTTAATGCACTCATTAATTTCTGCCTTTTAGTTGGTTGTGTGGACAACTTAATGTAATTACGAAGTTAGATTTAGATGTATCATTTAACATTTGTTTCTGTAGCTTCCTTTACATTTTTGTTCTTCATACTCCCCCTCTTTCCTGCATTTTTTTGGGGGCGGTATTTGAGTATTTTTAGTATTCTTTTAATTTAAATATTATCTTTTTGGACATATTTTATTTTTCTAGTGGTTATTCTAGACATTATGATATAAGTACTTAATGTTTCGTGATGTGTATATAGGTAATTATGATTATATATAATTATATAATGTATATTATTATATAATGCATATTAATATAAATATATAACATATAATAATAATAATAGCTTCTTCACATATATCATAGAAACCTTGTAATCATATAGCTTCTTTAATCCTTTCCGTAATTGAAATTTGACTTAGTTGTTAAACGTATTATATTTGTTAAAAGGTTCACCATTTTTATATATTTTGTTTTAAAAAATCAAACATATTTTAAACAACTTAGATGAGAAAAATAGTATGTTACATTTATCTAGACATTTCTTATTATTTTTGTTCCAACTTCATTTTCTTCTAAGGATCTGAATTTACATCCTGTGTACTTTTCTTTAAGCCTAAAGAATTTTTTTAAAGATTTTATTTATTTATTCATGAGGACACAGAGAGAGGCAGAGACATAAGCAGAGGGAGAAGCAGGCTCCTTGTGAGGAGCCTGATGCAGGACTCGATCCCAGGACCCTGGGATCATGTTCCTGAGCCACCCAGGCGTAAATAATTTTTTTAAAGCACTTTTTATAGAGCATGTCTATGAAAACTGAACCTCCCAGATTTTGTTAATCAGAGAATCTTATTTTGGTCTTTATTTCCATATGTGAGTCGCTTCTCCACATTTGTATTTCCCCGTATAGAGTCCTCAAATGGTTATTACTTTTATTATTATTCCTGGGTTCAGAGTTGTCATTAATGGCACAGAGGGTCTGTACCTAGATTCTGCCATAGCCAAACAGGTCTCTAGCAGCCCTGTTTATTTCATTACCTACTAACAAAATGTTCTAGGGCTGTAACCCAGGTCCCCTATGTTCCAATGCCATAAATTATATGATACCTATAACTTAAAAAGAACAATATATTTTCTCTATTCCGTCTTTCTAAATATTTAAAAGTAATTTATCTTCTGTGTTCTATTAATATATATTCATTGCTATATTAATATATAATCATGTATATTTATCATATAATATTAGTATAATTAATTATACTATCAAATAATTAATAATATCACTTATTAATTAGCAATATTATTTATCGATAATACCTATTATTAATAATATATTAATATATAATCTTTGTTATTCATGTTTTGTTTGGCTGAGCGAATATGTCATTTCCCTTTTTTCTGGAGATAAAATTATTTTTATTGAAAAAATATAGTATATTCATTCTTGATTATGGAAAATCTGAGCTTGATGAAGTACATCTTTGCTAATGACATAGACATTTAACAGCTTCCAAATTATACATGGATGCTTTTTATATTTTGATTTAAATAGGTTGAAGAATTATAATTATGTAACATAATAGAAATATTCAAGGCACATATTTCTTCAGAAGTTTTATTTCAGTTATACATAAAATCTTAAACTACATTTTAAATAAATTTTAAAATACTGGTAGCCATTTTTTTTAGATAACCATATGCAAAATGACAATATTGTTTCCCCATTGTGTATTCTCGGCAACCTTGTTGAAGACCAGTTGGCCATGGGTTGGTTTATTCATAGGCTCTCTGTTTCATTTATATATCTGTTTTTATGCCAGTACCTTACTGCTTCAATTACTGTAGCTTTGTAATATATTTTGAAATGGAAAGTGTAATGCCTTCAGCTTTATTCTTCTTTCTCAAAATTGGTTTGGTTCTTTGGGATCTTCGGCGATTCTATGTGAATTTTAGAACTTGTTTTCTATTAAAAAAAAATGTCATTGGTATTTTGATAGGAATTGCATTGAATCTAGATCGTTTTGGGTGATATGGACATTTTAACAATATTAAGTCTTCCAGACCATGAACACATATCATCCTTCCATTTATTTCTGTGGTTTTTTTTTGTTTGGTTGGTTGGTTTTTTTTGTTGTTGTTGTTGTTTTTTTTTTATGATAGTCACAGAGAGAGAGAGGCAGAGACACAAGCGGAGGGAGAAGCAGGCTCCATGTACCAGGAGCCTGATGTGGGATTCGATCCCGGGTCTCCAGGATCGTGCCCTGGGCCAAAGGCAGGCGCCAAACCGCTGCGCCACCCAGGGATCCCCTGTGGTTTTTTTTTAAAGATTTTATTTATTTATTCATGAGAGACACAGAGAGAGTGGCAGTGACATAGGCAGAAGAGAAGCAGGCTCCCTAAGGGAAGCCCAGTGCAGGACTTAATCCCAGGACCCTGGGATCACAACCTGAGCCAAAGGCAGATGCTCAACCACTGAGCCACCCAGGTGACCCTATTTCTATCTTCTTTAATTTAATTCACTAATGTTCTGTAGATGTCAGCATACCAGTCTCTCCACATGCAAAAGAATGAAATTTGGCATTTATTTTACACCATGCACAAAAATCAACTCAAAATGGATAAGATATTTAAATACAAGAGATTATAAACCTCCTAGAAGAAAACAAAGGGAACATGCTCCTGATATTGATATAAGCAAAGATTTCTTAGATATAACACCAAAAACACAAAAACAAAAGCAGAAATAGACAAGTAGTACTACTTCAGACCAAAAGCCTCTGTATAGTGTAAGAAACAATCAACAGACTGCTGAAAAAGACAGTATACACATGTTTCTGGATCAGAGTCAGACTGATCAGATTATTTACTAACTGACTACCTTAGTGCTGATTCCTCATGCCCTAATTTCTACTCAGGACAATGTAATGATGGTAGATGACATCCACTCTTGAGTGAGGGCACTCTGTACGAGGTAAAAGGAACCTCAAAATGATTAATCTCAACTCTTATGCCAAGAAGCTTGCATAGATGTCTCTCCTCCTCCCCCCCAAAAAAAAGATGAAGGAGAGAACTTACCTTTCTAATGTGAAAAGATCATCCTTGAGAAAAGAAGATGAGTACCTCTGGAATGTGAATCAAGGGCTCCAGGAGCATTAAATCTATCTTAATTCCTTCTTCCTCCTTTGGATTTATTATACCCCTTTTTTCTAGTTTCTTGGGGTAGAAAGTTAGATAACTGAGTTTTTTTAAAAAAATAAGCATTTTGTGCTATAAATTTCCCTTTCTATACTGTTATAGATGTGTCTCACTTATTGTTTGTTTTATTTTCAATTTCACTAAATTCTATGTACTTAAACATTTTCTTTTGACATTACCTCCTTGACATATGTATTATTTAGAAGTATAGTGTTTAATTTCTAATTGTTTAGGAAATGTGCTGTGGTCTTTCTGTCATTGATTTCTAATTTGATTTTATTGTGGTCTACTATATAATTTCAATTCCTTTAAATATATTTATTGTTTAGATTAGATTCTATTGTTTGGTTCTGCTGTCTAGTTCTTCCTACAGCATGGGGGCAGAAGGTCAGCTCCCTGCTGACTACCACTGGTGCCCGGGAGGTGGAAGGAATTAAAGTACGATTTTGCTCCATCTCCCATCTTTTCATTCTACCTTTTTGTGATGCTGTAGGGATAGAGGCTCAGAGGCTCAGTTCCCCTTGCAATCAGCTGACAACAGGGTTGGGCCAAGTAGGTGGTCTGCATAGCCCTAAAGATTACAGGGCCCTGAATTCAATCTTGTTGATGCCAAGTGGATCTTAAGGCTCAGCTGATTGGTGGAGCCTGCTGATAATATGCAGGGTAGGCGGGGAAGTGAATTAGTAAGTAGCTTTTCACCATGCTTCCTTAAGTCTCTTTGCTGCAGAGTGGGTGTGGACGCTCAGGTCATTGCTGTTATTCCAAGGACATAACTCTGACTTGGGATTGGAGTAGGAGCCATTTGCTTCCACAGGAAGATCAACCTAGTGAGAGAAGTAACTGCTGCCTTCTACCAAAAAAGTGGGTGGGGCTGAAGATCTGTTCCTTGCGTGGCCCTACCAAAATCATAAATGGGGTGTGATTGTTACGTTGGTACTTGGATGAAGTTAGGTTAGTATAGCCAAAAGATTTTCTCTTGTTAGGGCACTATTTTCACGCACTTCAGCTTAAAATAAAAGACTTGGAGTTTGCGTGTGAATGTATTGGTTCCAGGCTCCCCTGTATAGGACATCCAGAGGGAGAAATGAAACCCAAGGGCTTCACTACTGTGTCATTCCTCAAGTACCTAAGTCCCTAAGAACTCTACCTTTTTCTTTCCAACTTTCAGAATCTTCCTATGCTTGTTTATTATGTTATATAAAGGACATTTTAGTGTAAAAGGGAGGATAACCAGGGAGGAATGGGGCTAATCTATCTTGGTTGAGACCATGATGTGTATGGATTGAATTTTAATCATTCATTATATTGAAAAAAAATTTCAAGCTAAATGCAAATAACAGAATGTTTATTTTGAATATGGATTTTGTTTAATTTTTTTTAAATGCTATAATGTTCCACATACTTTGCAAAACTAAAAATCTCTCAAAATTCAAAGCTTGCAGTTCTGACATCTTTTCTAGCCTTGCCCAAATAGAAATATTACATGTGGGACTTTGAGAATATTAATTATGCCATTTTCTTCATTAATATTCTTGAGATCAACTCCTGCTGTGTTCTATGATTACTTTTCTGGAATTTAATATCATCTACATGAGCTGATAAGACATCTACTCTAAATTTTTTTGTCTTGCCTTAAAGATTTTGTATTTTATAGTGTGGATATATTAACATTACAATGAACATGTGGTGGCTTTATTTAAATGTTTCAAAGCTTATCAAGGAATCATAAAAATTATTAATAACTAGTTCAGACTGTGTTCACATTAATTTTTCTAATATTCCTTAGAAATTCAGAAAATATCATTTTAAAGGTAATTCAATTTTGTTTCAGTTCACACACATTTTTTCCATAAAAATCCAACCAATTCATATATTTGCAGTTTAGATGTGGGCTCTTTCTAACCAGAGGCTTCCTAGTATTTTTATGTTCTGAAAACTTTTCACATTATAATAATTGAAAACAAGTTGTGATCAATACATATGATTATTATAAGTTTACTTATCTTTATGATTAAATCAGATTTTTTTTTAAAGAAAAAACAAAGCAAAACAAGCAAACAAAACAGTAGGGTGTGGGTGTCAAAGTTAGTTATCAGGCTTTCCTTTAATATAATAAGCAGTACTGCATATAGGACATTAATCTATGTTTATGAAAACTCTCAAACCCAGTTTCACAGCAGCTGGAAAATTTCTCCTATCTCTCTCTTGTCAGAGTATTTGTATGTGAATATGTGTGTGATCATCTCCATATTATAGGACAAAATGAAAAAAAAGAAGAAAAGCAAAAAGGAGATAAGAAATTCTAATAACTGGGTACAGGGTATAAAGAAGAACATAGTTTAATCTGTTAGTTTATATTGGATCCAAGGTAGAATGTTTTCATGAAAAACCTATATCTAGGACCTATATCTAGGTCTTCTTCTATCAAAGAATATAGTCAGCAATGGATGTAATAGTTATGACTGTTCTTGGATCATGTCTGATCTTCTCCAGAATTCTCCTATTTTCAGTGAGTGATTTAATCACATTAAACAACAACAAAAGAAAGGATTTTGTAGAGTATCAGAACATAACAAAACTACACATGGGTGCACCCAGGCATGTGTGTGTGGAGGGGAGTGTTTGATAGTCCAACAATACTTCACAATTTTTCCCCAAGAAAGCAAGGTTTAAATGCCACATAACTCTGTCTCAAGTGATGTATACATTTGCAATAAATCTCTACTTTTCTTCCTTTCCTCCATATAGAATTATGGTTCTCATTATCATTGTCATATCTGCTCTATTGTATTTGGGGTAAGAAGTTTTTCTAATGTCAAGTATCACACTATTCTCATGGACATATCTTGTCATCCTGTACAAATCTCATTTATTTTCTTAAAATACCTGCATTTAAAACTAAAATTTAAAAATATATATTTGGGGATTTTTTGTTTTACCTTTTCAAAAATGCAATAATCATTAAGCAATATTTAGTGGAGAATGCTCCAGATGCATGTTAAACCTGTTCACTTTTGCTTTTCTGTTAAAATACCATCTTAAAAACATGAATAAATACAATATGATTATATTCAGTTACATATCATTTAATTAGGATTCAAATCTAATGATCTTTAAACTTCTATTTCATGTAAGTCATATTATAATCTATCAAATAAATTCCCAAATCATAAAAAGCTTGGATATATTTTACAGCTTTCAAAATTAGAGAATAAATACATCTTTTAAAAATTGAATGTAAACATCTCTTTCCCTTTTGCTGTTTCTGTGTGCTCACAGACACACACACACACACACACACACACACACACCTGCATATTTTTTTATAATTGTGATTGCTTACTTAAACTTAGTCTAATCTCTCCCTTGTCATTAATTATATTTAATGTATGTATATATACCATTTTTTCTAAGCACTTAAGTATAAACTTAGATTAAATGCATTGTCTTTTTTATAATATTTACTCTAAATTAATGTGTTCTTTATCACAAACATGTGAATTTAAGTTACTGCTGGAATAAATTTTGTTAATTAATGGAACA
The DNA here is from genome assembly GCF_048418805.1 of Vulpes vulpes. NCBI lineage: Eukaryota > Metazoa > Chordata > Mammalia > Carnivora > Canidae > Vulpes > Vulpes vulpes. The sequence goes on from NC_132785.1 coordinate 40,577,193, forward strand.
AGATGGTTTTTCTTTTCCTCTCACACGAATAAAATCTGATTTTCTTAAGAACATGACTCTAGCTAATGTGGGAGAAAAGGACTTCATATCTTAATTGTAAGTTCTATCCTTGACTGATAGATCCCCCATAATAACAGTAGGCAGGGCAAAGAACAGTGAAATTCTTATTGTAACTTTCTTTGAAAGCGCATGATTTAGAGACTAATACAATAGAGTTTTTTGTGCAACATATTGTGAAATTTCATGATTTATTATGCAGTTCTCAGGAGCTTACTAAGTGTCCCTATTGTCACACTTCATGATTTACTGAGCAATACAGAAGAGCTTATCACATAACTTGATAGTGAAATTCTGATTTACTGTGAAATAGTTGTTCAATCTGTTTCTACAATGGGAAGTTTATCGAATGTTTCCTAATTATAGACAAGCCTCATCAGACACTTCATTTTCAAAGCAAGTATTATCTCTAAGAGAGCTTTGAATACATCTTTTGCGAGAGGAAAATTTCTTTCCCCCAAATGATCATTTATTCTAATTTCTGGAAACTTTCAAGTCTGTAAGCCAGCTCTAAGAAAATGAAAGGCTATTTCTACTTTATTTAATAATGTAACATGATAACACATCAATTGATGATACGGTTATTTTTCAAAAGACTAAAGCTCAATTTTTCTAAAAACAATGAAGTTGCTATCTTTGAAAACATTGATTCTAATTAATTTTATAAGACTTGGTTTATCCGTTTCTCCCTCTTTTACTTATCATTAATCAAAATCTTAAGGAATCATTCTAAAGTAAGTAGAATTGTATATTTGCAAATTGCTACTACCACAGTGCTATGCTTTGGTAATATGTGTGTTGGTGTGTGTCCGGATTTTATGAGAAAATGTTGAAACATGGACTGACTTTCTGATTTGTAAGCTGTTTCTTTTTTTGAGGTTACTTTTATTTTCAACTTTATATTAGCTTAATAGTTGTTAATTATCTTTAATAAGGAACATGTGATTTTTGAAAGAATCTAGTCTTAGCATTTAATTTCACTTATCTGAAAACTAAACTATGCAAATGTGGCTTATATCAGTTAAGCCATGCATATGCATTGATGTAAAAGTCATTAAATATAGATGGTTTCAAATTATGGAAATAAGTCTATGCCCAGATATAATGTCATTTATAGTTTGTGGAATTCCCCCCAGGTCCCATGCAAGATATAGAGGCATATTTTTAAACATTGATATGTCTACAAGGAGAAAGTATTAGATCTTCAGCATTAGGGAGTAAAGAGAAAAGGTGAGATCTTTGAGAAAATTTTATAGCTTGGAATAAAAGAAGTAGAAACACTAACTAAACAAAATACACAAATAATAGTTACAGACCCAAAGGCAGAATCTAGAGTGTATAATGCCTTTTGCCACCTTAAACCTAGGATGAAGTTAGCTGTTTTTCTGCACTCTGCCAGACCTTTTTTTTCCCTGGTAGTCAATAGGCAATATATCAAAGCTCAAAAAATTGTTATATAATACAGCTAATTTTCTGGCAGGTGAATTTGAAGAAAAAAAAAATAAAAAAGCAAACCCCAAACAATCAGATCCAAAGGATAGCATTACAAAGAGCTAATAGAATATCCTCCCCCGAAATGCAGTCAGTAGACTAATTACATAAGATATAGACTGTTAATTAACAATGGCATGGAAACTATAAAGTAGAATATGTATAGGAAAGGGTCAATATGTAAAATAAAAATGGATATAGTAAAGGAAGAGAGAAGAAATTTAGTTCAATTTTTAAGAATTTGAAGATATGACATCAGAACCCTAACCAGCAAAATTTAAAGAGAACTAAGTTAAAAACACAAGACTAAAACCCTTTGAAATTCATGTGGAATAAGGAAACCACCAAGAAAAAAGATGGCCAGAACAGGGGTGAAATCCTGACTAGCACCATATCTGTGATCTTTTATGAATCCAGAATGAGAAAGGAGGTGTGGTTATAACCCAATCACGACTACATATTACATGTAGGAGTTATTTCTACTAAATGCTTATCAAAGCCACTTAGAATGTATATACACTTTTGTTATTTTGAAACTTTGCTTTTTAACTTGCTACAATTATTAAGAGGAATTATTTCATTCTCCCAAAGCATACAAACACATGCAAACACATATTATCACATATATGCATATATATTAACACACAAGTCCTCAAACAGAAATAATTAAAGCGTTTTGGTGGTTGAAATTCACAACCTTGGTCAAATATGAAAGTAGAGGTGGATGGAAACTCGTTTATTTGAGTACTCGTTTACTCATTTCTCTAGACTACCTGGAGTTGAAAGTCTGAAAGGAGCTGTTAATGCAGAGTACTATCTATATTCTTGCTATATTTGATTCCAGTCTCATTTCATTTTCCTGTACTTCAAGGATTATTACAATTACCTAAATAATGGACTAACACAGAATTAAAGAACTTTTTTTTAGGAGTATTTTCAACAAAGGCTATATATGCTACACAGGTCAAGCTATTTAACCCATCTAAAATATAATTGACTTAGAACTGGAGCATAAAGTGGTTGAGCATCTGCCTTTGACTCAGGACACGATCCCAGGTTCCAGGTGAAGTCCCACATCAGGCTCCTTGTGGGCAGCCTGATTCTCCCTCTGCTTAGGTCTCTGCCAATCTCTCTGTGTCTCTCATGAATAAATAAATAAAATCTTTAAAAAACAAAAACAAAAACTGGAGCCTATCTAGTTTCCACTGACTGAATCACTTTAGAGCATCACATCCAATATGGATTCTGTCAAAGAACAATCCAACTCAATCTTAACACATGATTCATCCTTTGTGTACTGTAAGTTGATCCAATTATAGGAAAATGGGTTTCAATATAGGTTCACTTGTATTTTCTTTAACAAAGCTTTCCAAAATTGTTTGATAATTTCAAATTATTGTGAATATAAAAGTAGGCTCAGTAGTAGTCTGTTTATAATGAAAATGAAGGCCTCAAGGGAATCATATGCTCAGCACTCAAGTGGTATATTAGAAATAATGCCATTATTGCAATAGCAAACATAGTCAACCTCACAAATACCTTCTTATCTCATTTGAAATATGCACAGTGCTCTATATCATGGATTTTACAAGTGCATCATTTTCTCTCACAGCAGAGAAATCATGTAAACAGCTAAAACTTTAAAAGCTTTGTTAGACTTGTACTGATAGGTTATGCATTATTAGATGCATATTAGGGAAGCATGTTTTCATGAAAAGAATTATGTATTCTATTCAGCAGAAATGTTTTCTGCTTCTCAGGCTCTATAAGGCGTTTGGCTTCCTGTGGTAGGCTTTTTAGCCAATTTATTGGAGACTTTCCAAGAACAGTCAAAATGAAATCTGTGGTTGCAGCATTTTAATATCTCCTTGAACCTAAGCATTGCTGGAGTTCTCAGAAATCTGCAAATTCACCAATGCTTTTGTGGGCCTTTGCAGTGTTGGTAGTTAATAAATTATTTCCTAGCAATCAACTTTGCAATGTTATGGTAACTATTTGTTTTATTAATTTTATCAAATGCTGAAGGAAATATTAAACTGCAATTCAGTTTTAAATTTATCTAATTTATCAGAACTATTAGACATGAATCATAAAAAATCATCTGAATCTAGATCTGAGAGAAAAAAAATCTAACCAGCAGGATAGTCAGAAGTACATGTAAAGCTTTAAAAAAAAAAAATTCTATGGAGTTTATATATTACCTAAAAATCAGTAATACAGTGCTTAACTCAATCTCTGATTTTACTATTGAAGGTTCTGGCTGTATGACATAATAAAATAAAGTATTTTGTGAAGGAAAAAACATCTACAATTGTATAAAGAGATATTGTCTCTAAAAAAAAAAAGTGTGCTCTTTTGGATCTTACTAATTCAATTAAATTGCAAAGTGTACTGTCACATGCCTCCTTTGGATATAAGAGTATAATACATATTGTTCACAATTAAATGGATAGATGAATGGCAGTGACCTCTGACATGGAAACTGAATCCGGGAAACTGATATATCCTCTGACCCAGACTATTTGCATGTGAATATCTTCCATTCCAATGAAAACAGTAGCTCCTAATGAAGTGGGCTTTATCTGTGTGTTCACTGTTCTAGCTTTATGATCTGGACCTTTCCTAGAATATATGAATAAGGCAATAATTAGATAGCTGAGAGAGGGAGGGAGAGCGAGAGGGGGAATGAAAAAGAGAGAATAGATAGTTGAACTAAATATTTTGGTGAGTGAATAATTAATACTGTTTTGTCTTCTAAGACCTCTCAAAGTCAAATATTCTATCCAAAATTTCACAAATAAATCGAATCTGAATGCTTTGCTCCAGGCAAGTTTCACAATAAATGTCAATCCAAGTTATAGATTATCAAGCCCAAACTTAGTATTTTATTATCTTTTATTAAAACATACTTCTTTTTACTGTTATTATCTTACACAAGTGTTCTGTGAATATATTCTACTTTAATAAAACATTTTCAGATACAATTATAGTTTATATAACAACCATCTTTAGTCAGTCCCTCTTATATTTATAAGCTGTATATAAGCCAAACTCTATGCTTTAAGTACTACTGTGTCATTTTTTTATGAAAGAGAGAGGGAAATTTAGCCACGGAAGAGAAAATGTTCTATAGATTGTGAAGGTTACAAAGTTAGAAAGTAGTGAACCTGGGATTTGAACTTATGAAATCTATTCCAGAGCTTATACCTTTAGTCACTATGGTCATTAACACTCTACGGATTAGAAATAGATTTTTGTGAAGTTTTGGTAAGTAGCCAATAATGCAACGCTATTATTGCTAATAAATAAACCCAAGAGAGGGCCATGATTAGAAAACACACACACACATACATATACATATGCATACACATACACAAAGGACTCTGGAGAAAGCTAAACATAATTAGATTTTTGAAAGAATATTTAATCAATGAGAAAATCACCAACAAAATATTAGCAAATCAAATCCAGCAATGTGTAAAAAAGAATTATACAACATAGCCAAGTAGGATTTTTTCAGTTATGCAATACATTTTCAACACTTTGAAAATTGAAGTAACAATGGAGGGAAGAGGGGATCCCTGGGTGGCTCAGCAGTTTAGTGCCTGCCTTCAGCCCAGGGCGTGATCCTGGGGTCCCAAGATCGACTCCCACATCAGGTTCCCTGCATGGAGCCTGCCTCTCCCTCTGCCTGTGTCTCTGCCTCTCTCTCTCTCTCTGTGTCTCTCATGAATGAATAAATAAAATCTTAAAAAAAAATGGAAAAAATAAATAAAAAATAAAAAATAAAATAAAAATAAATTAAAAAAAAATGGAGGAAAGAAGAAAAATCATATAGTCTTCTCAAGTTACATAGAAATAATTCCCACACCCATTCATGATAAAAAAAAAACTTTCTGAAAATTAGGAACAGATAGGAGCCTCTTTAATTTGATGAAAAGTATTTCCAAAAGTCAAAGCTAACATCATTCTTAATGGGGAAAGTTGAATGATTTCCTTTTTAAACTGGGTACAAGGCATGGGCTTTTGCCACTCTTCAACCTGGTAGTAGAAATTGAAATCACTACAAAAAGGAAAGAAGAAATAAAATGCATACAATTTGGAACGGAAGAAGAAAACACTGTCTGTTTTTGCAGTTGACATAATTATTTATGTAGATAATTCCATAGAATTCACATGCGCGCGCACACACACACACACACACACAATCTCCTAGAACTAGTAAATGAGTTAAGTAAAGGCACAAGATAGATTATTGAAAGGAAAGTTTTCGAAGATTTTGCTCCTATTCCAGAATTACAGAAATGCAGGATGTTACCAGTGAAGGGAATTGCATGGAAGATATATGGATTGTCTCTGTATTGTTTATTACAACAGCATGTGAATCTATAATTGTCTCCAAAAAATAAGCAAACAAAAAGAAAACCTTACCCCTACCAACAAGTTAAGTTCATTCAATATTTGACCATCATATTTCAAATATTTAGTGCATTTTTGTTCTCTAAAAAATTAATATTGTTATATCTTTGGTGCCAATTTTTCTTTTTTTACCTCTCAAATATCTTATGAATTGGTGTGTGTAATAAAATTATCATAATTATTTGATGTGAATGACATCAATTTTATCTTTGAAGATTGATTTTATTTTCCTGTTGACTGAAACTTAAGCTTTTTTTACTTTCATTTTAAAAGAATTTCAAAATGAAGCCAAGTTTAGATATGTTCTCTAAAGTTTTTGGATATTACACTAAAATTCATTCGTCCATCACAAAAGATTTTACAAAGTATGTATTAGCAGTATCCCTGGAAAATGTATATTAAGTAATTCCAAATCTTAAAACATTGATAGTGTTGTTTATGCTACGTTGTTATTTTAAATGGTTAGTTGGTGATTCTAGTGCTGGAGACAGGGGAATGTCATAGCTTTGTCTTCTTCTATGAATGAGTGACCTACAGTCTGAGGACATTAGCATGCTTCAAATGCAAAAGATAAAGCTAATTTCAAATGCAAGAGAAAAATCATATGTCCAAATTATGTTTACTACTTGTTAGTTTTATTTGGGATTATTTCTACCAAGGTAGTTGAAGTTTACTTATATCTAAATGAAATAAAGAAGTCAGGTTTAAAAAAATAAATTTAAAAAACAATACATGATCATAATTTAGATCAAAAGTCATAAAACTATTTTGTATTTCTTTGTTTCAAAGACATTCTATGGGATCCCTGGGTGGCGCAGTGGTTTGGCGCCTGCCTTTGGCCCAGGGCGCGGTCCTGGAGACCCGGGATCGAATCCCACGTCGGGCTCCCGGTGCATGGAGCCTGCTTCTCCCTCCGCCTATGTCTCTGCCTCTCTCTCTCTCTCTCTGTGACTATCATAAATAAATAAAATTAAAAAAAAAAAAACAAAAAAAAACAAAGACATTCTATAATTTGTATCACAATATTCTCACTGCAAATTGGAAAGTAGAATGCATGTTTCTACGCTATCATCCTGTGTATATGTATGGAAATCAGCTATGATTTTTCAGTAATATCTCATGTAGCAAGTTTGAACAAATTTTTATTTATGATGAGTTCTGCAATTATCTGTAAGGTTATATTTAAAATATGAAATTAATAAATAGTCTAAAATAAATCATTATATTTTTTTAAAGACCAGGTAATATATTTCTCCCAAGTGTGAAAATAATCTTTATTTATAATGAAACTGCATTTTTCTTTTGCTCTCGTATTTATACCATGGTACTCAAACTATAGAATTTCTCATACATGTATCAATTATCAGGCATATGAAGAAATTTTGCAAATGAATGCAAAGAAAAAATGATTGTGCAATTGGAAATTATTAGCCTAATTCATTGGGCCAGTATAAAAAATACAGGAAGTTTATGTAACTTAAGAAATTTCAGAAGGCAGCTCACTCCCCCTAAGTAGCTTCCCCTTCAGCAAATTTTAGTCCCTTGTAACTATTTGAAAGCAGACTCTTTATCTATTATATTAAACTGGTTGCTTTTCTAGCTGGATAAATTTTGCCATTACACTGCAAATACCAGAGCATTAGCATACATTAGACAAGTAAGGGCCTTTTGGGGAAAGGCTAAAGCCCTTTGTTCTGGTAGAAATATAGAGATTCAAAGTTTAGCTGCAGGACTCTTGTGTGCCAGGCATTGACTAAGTGCTGGGGCATCATACCAGAGACAAGGTAGACCCTATTCATTAATCGGCTTAAACATGATAGTTTGCTATTAAACAAGTTCAGAAAAAAGAAGAAAAGGAAAATAAAATAAAATGAAGAAAAGAACATTAAAGAATATATATAATTTAAGCCAGAATGAATAAATACACAAATTAATTGCTCTGATTTTTCTGTGAATTTTAAAATTAATTCCCACCAAAAAAAAAAAAAAAAAAAAAAAGAAGCTAGTGAACAGAAATTGTTATTGCAATTAATTTCAGGTAGAGAAAGATCAATCAAACTTGACAGGAACTGGCGACTCAGTAATCCAAATTAAGTTATTTAAAATCATTAAACCCATAAAATAAAATAAGCATGAGCATATTGTTCTGATCAATATATATACAGGCAAGTTGACAAATTTTCTTGTGAATTTGGGCAATCATTGACAACCTTTGAATAGACAGCATGAAGTAATGTTTTTTTTTTCAATCTATGCTAGATAAGTTTGTGTGCAAACCTAATGCTTTATTAATAATATTGTGCTGAAATTATGCTGTTTTTTCCTTAATATGTTCTAAATGGGAATTAAAATAATACCCCAAAAAGTATCTTTTGCAAAGTTCAAATCTCCAGATTAAGAGTGAAATCTAAACGAAGTATTGCAGATGGCCCTGAGATAAATCATTGTACCAACAAAAATGTTCTGGTTGGAACACTCCAGATTTAATCACTTGCAAGTATTAGAGACACGCTTAAAAGGGACTAAACATAAGCCACAAAGAGTTGAAAGGATATTTCATCTTGCCCCTTTTCTCAGCTGTTGTGTTTTTCTCTAACACAGGTGAATGCACAGCAAAATGACTGAATCTTATACTTGCCTTGGTTAGGTTAAAAAGATGTTTGCTTCCTCTGTGTGTAGTAACATCTGAAATCCTAAAACTGGAAGCTCCCATGAACTTCCCTATCCTCCTGTGAGGATAACTGCTTACCATAGTCTTTTTGGAAATTTAGGTTGGTAAATCACTTAGGTACATCCAGTAATCAGCAGTTAAAGCATTGGATGATTGGGTATTTTACTATACCACATGATTAGCACTTGAAGTAAGTCTTATGCTAGACATATGTTTTTCACTTGAATTCTTTAAATGTTTTATTGTGAAATAAAGTGCATGGAAGAGCACCTAGAATAGAACTCTACAATTTACCCAACAGATTATAAAGCATATAGCCATGTAAGTAGCTTTGGATCAGAAGTTTACCTTTATGTATCTTGTCAGTTACAACTCATCTTTCCTGTCAGAGAACTACTATGATGGATATATTTTTAACGTGTAGTTCATCTTCTAAGCATAATGTCACCTGGAGACATGTACTTTCAGACAATATATATAAATATGAATTGCAAATTAAACACTTATAAGCTATTAGAGGCTAAATTACCACTATCATATCATTTTATAATCTAGACACATTCTAAAGAAAAGTACTATTTATCCCAATTGAACCATGATGAAATTGAAATTGTTTTCCATAAAATATTGTCATTTAAAGAGTAGTTTTAGAACCAGATCTGGAATCCATTCTTCGTGTCTCTCTCACCTTTCTTTGATATAGAAGTGAGTATAAAATGTGATGACATATATCAAATTACCTAGTAAATTAATAATTATAAACAATATGAAATGGTTTATTTTCACTTTTTAAACTGAAATTCTAATCATGACACAAAATAATTGCTAACAATTGTAATGCTAATGGGAGATAATTATCATTTGTCAAATGTTTATTAATTGTCACACACACGAAGTACTGTGCATATAGTTTCTGATTTAGCCCTGATGTTTTAGTGATAGAGCCAAGAAGGAAATCCAAATACATTTGATCCAGAGACAGACCCTGCTCTTATCAGCTCTTTCAAACTTACACATGCAAACACACAAATCTGCACAATAAAGTAAGAAAAACTCAGTATGGTTTAATTTTAAAGTTAAGATAATGATATACATTTTTAAAAATGTGAGAACTAAGATTAAGAAGGAAGAATACAATAACTAAATTTTGTCTTAAAGAAAAGTAGAAATAGAGAAAATAACTTCTGAATTCAAATCTAAGCCTCTTTGGTAACTATGTAGAATTTGGAAGGTTGGAAAATCACACATTTGGCAAAATTCAATATAAGGTAGACTCATTTCAGACCTTGTCTAAAGTATCAAGAACTAAATTTTTTAGAATTTATAGTATAAATTAGTCAAAACATTCACGTATGATATTCAGAGTCAAAACATTCAGGTATGATATTCAGAGAGAGATACATACATAGCTTAGATCACCTTAGACGTTATATTTACAATCTCAGAACATCTTACAAGTAAGATTCAGTATAATAAACTTTCCAAATGTTAGTATATGAAGTTTTACCTAATTTATTTATCCATTTGATATTTCTTGGATATATAGAGATAGAATATAAATTTATAAAATATAGTATTATGTAGGACTGAGATTAAGACATATAGGATTGGGGATCCCTTGGTGGCTCAGCGGTTTAGTGCTTGCCTTTGGCCCAGGGCGCCATCCTGGAGTCCCAGGATCCAGTCCCACGTCAGGCTTCCGGCACGGAGCCTGCTTTTCTCTGCCTCCTCCTGTGTCTCTGCCTCTCTCTCTCTCTCTGTCTATCAAAAACAAATAAATAAATCTTAAAAAAAAAAAGACATATAGGATTTATAGGATTATATAATTATAAAATAAGGGAAAGTATAATCATATGCCTCTCAAAAGCCAATTTTTCAGTAAGGGCAGATTTTGCTATTCATAAGAAATTAAATACTCTCTCCATTTATTTGTGTATTTAGTTTCTTTGAGAAACAAGATTCCTTTGTGGAAGGATAATTTCTACCTCAACTTATTTTAATAGATACTTTTGAACTTCACATAGCGAAACATTTCATTTCATTATTATCTTTTAAATCCATAAATCAATGTCTGTTTTATAGTCTGCTGATAAAATGAATTTTTCAGTTTAGTTAAAACTGCCACTAAATTTTGATATTCTCCAATAATACCTTCTGAAGAAGATTAGAGAGAGAGAAAAGGAGGTATATTGGTGAAGATATGTAAATTTAGATATATTTTACGCAAATTGAATATATACACTATATATATCATATATAGATATGCATATGAGATATAATATATACATATATGAGACATGTCAACTACTGCAAACCTACTTTCTAGAAAAGACACTGACAGGATGAAGAATTAACTTGTGTATACTGTTTCTTGTAGAACATTCTGGGCCATTGATTTCCAACTGACACTTCTTTGATATCCCTCTAAGAAACATGTTTATTTTTTTATATAGAATTTGCTTGCCTTGTTCTGTGTTAAAAAGAATTCTTAAAAGTATTTTATCTCATTGTACCAGTTCAATGTATCAGTTGTGGATATTGAAAGTAACAAATAACTGTTTCCCAAACTTTATAAACATATGGCTTTTCAGAAGCTGTGTGCTACCAGATGGGAGATTGTATGTTATGTACATGGTAATTAGGTCCTAATATCTCCTGATAAGGCAGACATTTCCTATAAGCAAAATTACTCATTGGCCGTTTCTTTCTTTCTTTTTTTTTTTTTTTTTTCCATTGGCAGTTTCTTAAATATGGCATAGAGTCCATTCGGGGCCATCTACCAACAAATCTTTCCCACCTGGTTTTTCTGCCAGTAATAGAGCAGATCACAATTTCTTGGCTGAGTTCACTATGAAGTAGCTTGCATTTAGGAGACATGCAAAAAATAATTTCCACTGTGTCTTTAAATATAGGAATCACACTCAGGAGAGAAAGAATGTCACAGGATGAGAGTCACAGGGGACTAAGTTGAACTAAGGCAACACAATGTTAACATCTCCCATCTCATTTTCCATTCCATGGCATATGCTCCTTGAATAAAATAATCCACCAATCACTTTAAGTACATTTCTATTATTATGCATTACAATTGTCTTCCTTCTCTTCCTTTCTTGCCTCTACCCTTCCTTTTGTTTTTTCTCTCTTGTTTCTTGGTACAGATCTTAAAAATGTGAAAATTAAGTGTATGATTTACCTGGCCTTAAGCTCAGCTGTTGTTGTCTTGTTTTTGTTCTTTTTTTAACCTATGTTATATACAAACCAATTTTTCAGTAAGTCTTCTTTTTATCTCTTCTACCTGGTACTTAACTCATTGCTGAGTTCCTACATTGTTGCCATGTGGTAAAATAGGTTCCCATTTTCTAAAAGCTGCCTTTTAGCACAACAAACTATTTTTTCTTCAATCAGTAGTTAACATAGATTTTAATGAACTAAAAAAGAACACATGGTTTATGTATCAATATTTTCTTTTCAGTGCTACTTCCTTTCCAACCAGCACTTCCCACAATGGGCAAGGAGGCAGCTGGGACATAAACATTAGGGGATACAAGGAATGGTGAGAAAGAGAATTGGAAACATTAGCTACACAGACCATATCTTTAGGCAGGTCTGTGACGATCTCACTGAAGCTGCCTTATTGTTTCTGTCTCCACTAATTCCATTACAAAACTTGTTTCAGCACATTTCAATGCCTATGAGCTGACAGGAAACTGTAAGACACAGGAGATACTCACTCTAAAAATTTTTGAGGCAAAAAGTTCAAAACATGTTTGTTTGATTTTTCTAGTGACAACAACCAGAAAAGGCTATCAAAATAGGTATTTTGGTATTTCATGGACAATTACTCAGGTTCTTAACATTCCTGGGAAAAATCCAATTTTCATTAGCTCTGTAGCTTTCATGTCTGAGAAAGTATTTTTTCTCCTGATGGGAAGAGATAGAGTACATACATGAGCCACCACTTCCGTTTTGAAATGGGGTGATATTGTCCAAGCCAGAATGTGGCGGAAGGGCTAATCCATATTTCTTTAACGAGAATAAATAGAGGTCTGAGGATGTGAGGTTTCTATCCCTGTGGTGGATATTCCCGTGTCAGTCACTACACTTCAGACTGCACACTTGCTTTCTGTCTCCCCCAGCAGATGTTTCAGTGTGCAAGTATGATCAAAAAAATTATGAGATTTTCTTTTTTGTTATACTGTCCATCTCTTTATCTTGTATTGCCTCTTGCTCATTCAGTAGAAACAGCTTAATGTGTCCACATTCAGAATTTATTTCTTCTCTCCTACCTTTTATCTTTTTGTTAGCTCCACTGACTTGCTGACTTGCAAAATTCGTTTTTTGTTGTTGTTTTTTTAAGCTCATTCCACATTGTTCTTTAAAGGCTTCAAGGCCACATTCTAGAATTTTCATGTGATGGGAGCAGCTTTCTTTTTAAATTTGCATTCAATCAATTAAAATATAGTGTATTATTAGTTTCAGAGACAGAGGTCAGTGATTCACTAGCTGTATGTAATGCCCAATGCTCATTATATCACATGCCCTCCTTAATGCTCCTCCCCGTTACCCCATCTGCCCCCCCTTCACTCCAGTGACCCTGTTTGTTTCCTATGATTAAGAGTGTCTTATGGTTTGTCTCCTCTCCCTCTCTCTGATTTTGTCTTATTTTATCCTCTCTTCCCTTATGATCCTGTTTTGTTTCTTAAATTCCACAGAAGAGTAACATCATATAATAATTGTCTTTCTTTGATTGCCTTATTTGGGGATTGTTGTGCTCAGGATTGCGAATCCCAGAAACCACCAAGGAGCCCACACCGATGCAAGAGCAGGAGGGTTTATTTACAAGCTCGAGCTTGGGTCCAAGTATACCCCACACAGAGGAGCAGGGACTTGGACCCCAGGCTAAGAGGCGGAACAGCTTTATAGGGACCAGTGGCCAATGGGATTGTAACACACATAGAAAGTCACACAGTCATGTCGGTCCACACGCAGGTGGCCAATTGAATTACATCTTACCCTATAGTATCCATTTGAACTGGCCTATTACTCTGGTCAGAATTGGCCGCGCAGTTTTGGCGGGCACAAGGCGGGGTTACATTGTTAGGAGCCATTTCTGATTAGGGTGTGCCCAGCAGCTTGACTAGGGAGGGGCAGCGCCTTAAGCAATAAGCAGGTCATGAGGGGGTCATACAGGAGGTGGCAGGTGTAGCACAAAATGGAATCAGTCCTGCTCTGCTTGTCCAGGGGTAGGGGATTTTTGTTAAATTTCCTGGGTCCCACAGGGATCAGCTTTCTTAATGTGATATATGCAATGTTTCTGGTGTTTGGTGGAGAAAATGTATTGTAAACATCAAACCTCTAGATATTTCTCACAGAAAAGAGTCAAAAGGTGATTGTATTTCTGAAACATAGCATTTTCTTCATGCCTCTTCCTCTTGCTTACTCTGATCTAGGGGGAGGAGGACCTTAGTGATGTAGGTCAAATTACTGAGCTGGGATTTGTTCCCTGAAGTTCTTATCTAGACAGAAAAAAATGGCAGATAGGGTATGGAAAGGTATCCTATAGCTCCTTTCAGGAAATACTGTTGCAGGAGTGACAGAAGTTGTGTCCATAGTAGGTCTTCAAATACTCTAGCCAGATGGGGCAGCCAGACTCCTTTGGGAGGTCTACCAAGGTCGTGACAAATGCCACGGACCTGTGAGAAAAGGCAGTAGATGAGGTGACGCTCCCCTCATCAGGGCCTGCATCTCTGGAGCTCCAGACTCAGTGAGAAGTGTGCATCCCTGAGACCTCAGAGACTGACCAGCTTTGGGCTTCACCGGCCTGGAATGCTGGTGGAAGGTGCTATGAGTCCTCTAAGTTCTGGAGGTAACTGCCAAGAAGGATACACAGCTTGCTGGTCCATTACATATTGCTCATCTAAAATTAACATCAGTAACTTTCTTCTTCCAAAAAGTAGCACCAGTCCAAGCAAGTGAGCAATCATCCCTTTACAATGTAGACATGTGGAGAATAACACAGTAACCAATGACTAAATGAAGACCCAGGGCAGGTGGCTTAGAGGGTCAAGCCTGTGATGGTGCTGGAGTCTCTGACTGCCGGAGACATGGGATACAGACCCCCAGCACACTCCTGCATACTCGGGTCCTGCATCCCCTCCTCCCCTGGGGCAATTAGCATTTCCCAGAAGTGGCCACTATCATCCTTTGAAGGTCATCATAAACACACATATGCAAACACAATCTAATAGAAGCCAACTAGTCCATGTACAACTGCAAATGAATTCAGTCACAACCTACAGAGAGAAGCCTCCCTCCACTGCTATCACCCTTGAGCTGCTTTAGTCTCTTTCCAAAAATAAACCAGATTAATTGCATACCAGTCCTCTACACCAGTGATTTTCAAAATGTGGTCATTAGTCCAGGGACAATTTCTGGGTTCACATCCCAAACCCTTTGAATCAGAAACCCTGGCAGCAGAACCCAGCAATCTGTAGTTTTACAATCCTCCAGGTGTTTCTGAGACACCTAAATTTTGACAGTCACTGCTCTACCCAAAACCTTGCAATGGCTTAGTCAGAGTTAAGGCCAACGTCCTGGTGATGGTCTGAGAACTCACAATACTTCTTTCCCTTTTTCCTGCTTGTTAACCTCCTCAGGTCTACCAGTCTGCTGGCTGTTCCTCAAAGAAACCACATTTTCTCACATCTCTTCACATTGTACTGTTTCTTTCCTTTCCCTAATATCTTCTAATGATCCATGTACTCCAATTCTTCCCTCTTTAATGGATTATCAGTCTTCTGATAAAATCTTTTAATCCCTGGCCTTAATTTACATTCTCCCATTGAGACTCTGTACACTAATACTTATTCCTCACATCAGAGCTTATTAGTGAGTTTCTCTTATAACTCTCACTGTTTATCCATCTTTATAAGTTTATTGTAATCATAAAGAGAAAGATGTGTCAATCTATTTACTCTTTTATCAATTTGGATTCAAATTATTTTGTAGCTCAAAGTTTGCAGTTCAATACCATTACTCTATTATTCTCAGTAATGCAATCTCCCTTTTCTGTTTCTTTTTCTTTTCTTCAGCTATATCAAAGAAATTTCACAGCAAAACTTCTCTTTAATTACTGCTTTTTCCCAAAGATTTTTTTTAAGATTTTATTTATTTATTCATGAGACACAGAGAGAGAGAGAGCGAGAGAGAGAGGTAGAGACACAGGCGGAGGGAGAAGCAGGCTCCATGCAGAGAGCCCGACGTGGGACTCGATCCCGGGACCCCAGGATCACACCCCAGGCTACAGGAGGCGCCAAACCACTGCACCACCAGGGCTGCCCAAGATCTTTTTTTTTTTAATCTTCCAAATCTTAATTTTAGCCTTGGAATAATTGAATGGAAGAATGAATAGAGGGATGGATGGTCAGTTTCATTTGGGACAATAATATTATCTTGACAAATGTTAAATCAAATAAAAACAACAATGGCACTTGGGCAGAGAGCAATGAGAAGGACATTATTTCAAAATTTTAGATCATAAAAATAAATAAAAAACAAAACAAAACAAAAACAAAACTTATACATCATAAGAATTCTAGGTGGTAAACATTTAATAGTAAGTCTAGGGAAAAAGAAAGCTTTTAATTTGTTAAAATTAAAAAGTAGCCTTTTATTTGCTCATTTATTAAGAAAATGCTTTGGGTTACCAAAAAATTTTAACTGTAAATCATTTTCTTTAATTGAAATGTTAACCGGAAAAAAAGAACAGTTATTTCATATAGTTCTGAAGCCCTGAGGTTTCAGTAGTATAAACAAGGATTGAAATAAATACAGTATTAAAAATATATGAGTTTTATTTATCAGAATTACTTGGTATCTTTTCTTTGTAACTTCAACATATATATTGTTTATTTTCTAGTGTCAGGGTCAACTTTTCTCTAGGGACACTATAGAATTTCTAGAAGTGTTGCTATTAGTTGCTGTTACCAGTTCCTTTTTTATTACCTCTAGATCTTATCTGCCTGCAGTTCTCTTCTTAAAGTGAAACTTGCTGTTTTATCAACTCTGGATATATTAATCTGAGAATATCTGAAGAAAAAAGAGGGACTCAAAATAGGGAATATAGCAGTTTTCTCCCCTACCCTGAATTTTACTCAGAATATTGTCACTTATAATCCAAACAATCATGGTAATTCCTAGGTGGCTAATTCTCTAATCACTGTAAAAAATATTTATCTGTAAGAATTTTATTTAAAAGACAAGTTTTTGGAGAAAAACATCTAAATGATCTCATTTTCCATTTATTTGTCTGAAATGTATTTGTATCTGTGAACTGCCTGTTCTCTCCTACTGCTTGAATTATTGTGCTAAACTTTTCCTTAAATAATTAGGTGCTAAACTTGATGTATTTATGACTCAGACTTTCTGACAATAGAATTTTTATCAACAAAAAAATGACAGATGACATATCTATTTTTAAATACATACACTCAATTCTTAGTACAGTTAATGGTGGTGGTAATAAATAGGTTGACTGTAACTTCTTTATCTAAATGGAGCTTAACATTTAGTGTACATTTTGTGTTTGTTTAGAGTTAAGTTTTAATATGTAGTCAGATTCTTTTCCTGAAAATAGAATTATTATCCTACTTATGGCTATAATTGTTAGACCTAAGTAATTCATTATATATTTTCTTTTCAAGAGCATTGTATGTAGTGATTTTAGAGAAATAGATTGAAATCCAGGATTACATGAAAAACAATGAAGTGATATAAACTAAAATGACTTGTTGGGGGCATGCATGGGCCATTAAATGAGGACGGTTATCCTCTGAGAACTAATGACCAATATGAGGTGTACCTCAGTTACCAAAAGGAACATAGAATGTACCTCAGTTACCAAAAACTTGAAGAGAGAAAGAGTGCATATAGAGCATTTTAATGTTGGTGTCAAAGAAAGCTCTGTGAAATGGTGATATGTGGGACAGTAAGAGCGTAAGGGCATCTGACACTATAATAATATGGAAGAGCTTGGTTCTTGTCTCATGGAGTCAAAGAATGAACTTCAATCTCACGGACAAGGAGAGTGAGTAAAGGGACAGAAATTTATTAAGTAAAGATACAGAGAAAGCTCTCAGAAGTGAGAGGGGTCCCCACAGGGTTGCCACCTGAGGGCTTGTAGGGTTAGTCTTTTATTGACAGCCTCATCAGGGAACTTAAATCCTTTAACATATCCATTGATATCACCATTGAGTAAGGACTAGTGATAACAGCTTTAATGACTTAATTCCTCTTTAGGGTCAGATAATTCTTTGTTGGTCTCAAGTAGCTGTGAGAACAAGACCCCGCCTCTGGCACCTGGGAAAGGATGGTATGGTTTGCTTATCTCTGGCTTACTTTCATCTCCACGTTTTTGAGGATTTTTGTGAACCTGGTATCATGGCCTCCTACCTAGCTAGCTCTGCCTATCCTCATCTGTCCCTAACTCAGTATGACTCAGATGCCCAGAAGACTCAGATTTCTGGGGAGAGGATTTCAGGCAGAGAAAGGAGACCATGCAAAGTCCTAAGTTGAGGGGTATTCTAATCATACATGATGCCGAATTTTTTTAGCATGGGGAGATGAACAATCTATTCTAACTTCTCTTATGCTTTTATTTTTGTCACTTCTTGACATTGATTTGAAGACTCATTTATTTTTATGTATTTTTTTAAGAGTAAAGACTTTTTTTAAAGATTTTATTTGTTTATTCATGAGAGACAGAGAGAGAGAATGAGAGAAAGAGAAGAGAAGCAGAGACACAAGCAGAGGGAGAAGCAGGCTCCATGTAGGAAGCCCAATGTGGGACTCCATCCCGGGACCCCAGTTTCATAACCTGGCTGAAGGCAGACGCTTAACCTCTGAGCCACCCTGGCGTCCCTGAAGACTCTTTTTTTTTTTTTTTTTTTTTTACCTAATAAGAAACATTTGAGGATATTATTTTTATGTGACTTCACTAAGTCAAATGGTTTTTTACTTAGTAAATTTAAAAATTGCTTCTCATCAATTAATTGGAGATAATAGCAGGTGTCTCTTAGGATTATTGTAAGGATTAAATGAGTTAATATATATAAAGGGCTAAGAAGAGAGACAGAAATATAATAGTTACTCATATTATTATTAACTTATTAATTAGCTACTTCTCCCTCTTAATCTCTTTCACTATCAATATCCATGTTTTTGTGCAGTATTTGTGCATAATTGTACATTATTCAAATTTGTCTAATACACCTTATTGGCTTAGATTATGTTCATATGTTTATATTTCATGATTTATGAAATCTAGGTAGCATTTTTACTCCACTATAATATCCATAAAATATTAGAACACATATTTCCTTCTTCCCACATTTCATTCATTCTGTATTATTTCTTATCACCTCCACCTGAACTGCCCCTTTTAACTCTACATGTGTTTATAAAAATTATATTCTGTTCTGTAATGGAAACCATGTAGCATTCGCTCTATAGTTAAGTGCTTCCTGACTTTTATTACTGGATAAAAAAAATATATATATTCCAAAACTTAGTCACTTAACACAGCAAACATTTGTTATCTCTGTTCCTTGAGGACCAGAATTTCAAGTCTTATTGAGCTAAGTGCATCCCGCCTCCATTTATGCTCTCTCATGAGGTGACATTCAAGCTACCAATAGGTGCAGTCTCATCATAAAGCAGGATTTAGTTCCTCACAGGTCATTGGCCTGGCTCCCTCAGATTCTCAGGACTCAGCTCCTCTCCCTGTGGGCATCTTCTCAGTGTAGCTCACGTTTTAACAGCTGCAATAGAGGGAGAGGACCCAAACAAAAGCCATTGTCTTCTACAACCTAACCTAGGAGCTGATTTCTGCTGCATTGTATTCCTTAGAGGGAAGTTACAAAGCCTGCATTCAGTGGAAAGAATTCCACAAGGGAATGACTCCCAGGAGGCAAGGACCATTGGGGGGCCTCTTACAGGCTGCCTACTGCAAATAGACGTAGTGCTCATAGACTGATCTTTTATATTCACAACTTTGCATTATTTATTTGGACTCACCTTCTTTTTGTTCCAAATGCCACCATTTCACAGATTCTCTTATTCTAAAATTTGTGGTTTGAGTTCTATATTTTAGGATTTGTATTTTATGAGTTAGATTCTGCCCCTTCCCCCATAAAAGGGTTATAGGGCTTGCAATTCCGGTGTCTTTGCCTGTTTTGAGATTGCTGTCTGTTGCATTTGTTTGTTTGTTTGTTTATTTATTTATGTGTGCGTATGTATATATGTATGCATGTATTAAAGATTTTATTTATTTATTCATGAGTGATACAGAGGGAGAGAGAGGCAGAGACACAGGCAGAGGGAGAAGCAGGCTCCATGCAGGGAGCCCGATGTGGGACTGGATCCCAGAACTCCAGGATCACAGCCTGGGTGGAAGGCAAACTCTTTAACTACTGAGCCACCCAGGTGTCCCCTGTTGCTTTTATTTAAACAACTATTCCGCAGGTATGAAATTATTGGCTTGTACTTTCCTTCCATTAGAACTCTGGTAATGTTATATCACATGTTTTGGAGCTTTATGCTGTGGAAAATACTATCTCAACTCAGCCTCATTTTCTCATCATAGATGATTTTCTTTAGAGACATGGACCAACTGTATCCTAAAGAAGTAGAAGGACAGCAATGATGTGGGACAGTTACTTAGAATATCTCCTACCATTTCTTCACAAATCAGTGTGGCTTTTACCTTGGGAGCATATGAATAATAGCTAACATGGACGGAGTGATTATGAAGAGACAGACGTTGAAGTCAGTAACTCTTCTACATTATTTTCATTACCGTAAAAATTCTATGTGACAGATACTATTTTCTCCCAATTTTTTAATTGGGATAAGAGGCTTGCGATATCTTCTGCAGGTAAATTAGATGTGCTTTAGTATGC
This sequence comes from Vulpes vulpes, assembly GCF_048418805.1. Lineage (NCBI taxonomy): Eukaryota > Metazoa > Chordata > Mammalia > Carnivora > Canidae > Vulpes > Vulpes vulpes. The sequence goes on from NC_132785.1 coordinate 40,597,788, forward strand.
CAAGTATTTCACAGAGGTGATATGATCCATCTACTGTATTTTTGCCATTATTCCAGGATTATCTACAGTATTCTATCTAATGAAACATAATGGTAAAATACTAGAATATCTTCAGTAAAATATTTGGATATGCATGGTAATTAGAGTTAATAGAGATTCTAAGTGTTTTCATGGTAATCAGAATAAATTTTGGCACTGAGTAAGTTTACACAAAACCTACAAAAATTGTCAGTTGTCAGAGCTTTTGAATTTTGGAATTGCAGATCAGAGGATATTGAGTTTGTAGAGATGTTCTGCCCAAGGGCTAGCAGTTGGCAAGTGGTTTCCTGGAATTTCAAGCCATGTGAAGAAACTCTAAGATAACATTCTTAGGTGTTGCACATTGCTGCCTTAAAAATGTATGACCTTCAGTTTGGGGATTCTTTCTCCGTTTAAGATTCCTGACACATGAGGTCACGTATTGATATTGACTCTTAACTAAATGTTTGGGACTTTGATCAATTGCTAGCCCTTTTGAAGTTTAGGTTTTTTGTTTTTTGTTTTTCTCCATTTGGCAAATGTGAATAATAGCTCTTTTTGTTAATGACTTTCATGACATATAATGTGATAATCCATAAAAAGGCTTACTGAATTTCTGCTACATGGTTAGTATTTACTGAAAAATAGTTTCTATGAATATGTACTTAAATTCTGTATAGTTTTTCTAATTAATAGGTATTGCTAGTATAGCAAGTATAGATATACTATAGCATATAGGTGCTTTTAAAAAGAACCAAATTTAGTGTGTTATATTAAAAAGGTTCTCTATGAGTGCTATCCAGCCAAAGTGTTAAATGTAAACATATAGCTATGGAATCTTTCTCTCTCTTTATATATAAATATGAAAGAGAGTGAATCTTTAGGCTTTGAAATAGCCAATAAAATAACCAGAAAATCAATACAAGTGTTCCATCACTAAGAGGAATCAAGGAAAACATATAGTATTTAATATATACTACTGGACAATAATAGTGTCCAGTGGGGTAGATACTTTCATGTGATTTATTAATCTGGTAGTTTTAGGTTCTAATCTGTGGGAAGATGTCCATTGTCTTTTTTGACTGCATATAGGTCAATAATTGAAAATTAATTCCATCCTGAAGCTCATCAATATCCTAGAACACTCCTTATCAATGTGAATTCAGGGGCCACTTTGCTGGGCTGCATGGAGCAGAATTAATTTAACAAATAAATCAACACTTTATACATTTGCAATATCTTGAACATATGAACTGGTGGCTAGGCTATGAAATCCTGTGTAGACTTATTCATTGAGTCTGGACAATGATGGCTTTTAATCCTTAGCAATACATCTACTGCTGTGATTACCCCCCAATTCCAGGTTAATGATTTCTTCTTAAATGCTACAATTGAAAAAAAAATACAGTCTGGATGAATGAGACTGGGATAATCTCTTGGCTGCTGGACTATCCCTGTATGGACAGATCTCTAAAGTACAGTTTGTATGCTATTTTATTTATTTGTGGTGTGGGGAATGAATGCACAGCAAAAGAAGCAAATTTATTTTTCATTCACCTACCACCCTGGTCAGGTTTGCTGCCTTTGCTACAATAACTTCAGTTTGACAAAAAGCAATTAGCTTTTGCAATCCAAAGAGAAAATAATTATTTTATCTTGAGCCATTTGATGATTTGCGGCAACACACACATACATACCCCACACACATTTGAGTGCTAGGCTTTGGGCTCTGTTCTTTGCTTCCTCTGCTTTCAAGTAGAACAACTCATATTGAGGAATATTTGTGATGACCACAGTGGCAACTACCACACTCCATTATCCTGCTATACTCAACCAAGTCTCCTAAAGCTTTTATTTCAGAAGGCAAATGGTCTGCATCCCAAGATACACTTAAACCAGATGCTTCATTACTGCCAACTTCATTACTTGCCAGCTTCCTAGCTAAGATAAAGGCATCTATAATGACTTCTACTATAGGTGGATTCAGCTAACACACCATATTAAAGACAGTTATGTGCAATTTCCAATTCCTGGTTAGTTTTAATAATAGTCAGGATACCTAGATGTAAGTTAAGGAAATATACTTAAAATGTCTATAAATAAATATCGTCAGGGAAACTAGTTTTAAACTAGTTCTAATTTTAAAACATTCATTCCATGCAATAGTCTTTATATTCTTGTTTTATCTCTTTTGCCTAAATCCAAATATATTTAAAATATGAGAAAATAATTTGAGTACTATATACCTGACACAGAAAATTGTTAATGTTGTAGTTTTGTCACAGTTGATATACATGGTTTTATAGAATACATACATTTTACTGGCTAATGAAGCAAGATCATCTATGACCTTTCTTACATCTTCCCACTTTCCTTGAGAGGATTACTTTTTGGAAGCTAGTATATACCCTTCTCATCCACGGTTCTATACTTTTACTACCCACATATAAATATATCACAACATTGTTTGTAAACACAAATTTTGGAAATACCTACATGCCTATCAATATGGAAATGGATATTCAAAATTTAAAATATATACACATAATAGTAATCATACATATTTATTTTTAATAAATAAATTTGATTATTAATAAATAAAATATATTTGATAATATCAATGATTAATAATTACTGTATTATAAGTGGTGATGTGTATACTATAAAGATTATATATATTATATTATATAGCATATAGTATAACTATAGGACATGTAATAATATGGTAATATAAAATTAATATGATTATGAATAATTACTCTTAGTCATTGACAATTAGCACAGTGTAATTATTAATGTTGACATTATTAATATTGTTTTACTATTGTGTTAATATATACATATGTTGATATATATTAAAATATATAGACCTCGTTTTAAATGTTCACAGTAGGGCAGCCCTGGTGGCTCAGAGGTTTAGCACTGCTTTCAGCCCAGGGCTGGATTCCAGAGACCTGGGATCAAGTCCCACGTCAGGCTTCCTGAATGGAGCCTGCTTCTCCCTCTGCCTGTGTCTCTGCCTTTCTCTCTCTGTGTCTCTCATGAATAAATAAATAAAATCTTAAAAAAAAATAAATGTTCACAGTATGAAAAGCTTTGCCCACTTAAAAAATTCTTGAGTAGCAATGTAGGAAGAATGCTTGTCAGATATGTTGATGATGCTGTCTGAATTATCAAAGTGTGATTGGAAGTTTTTTCAAAACAAAAATGTTTCCTGTAATGTCCCCAGAAAGTATTCTTCAGAATGACTCTTAACTAAAAGAAGTCTATAACAAAGGAAGTATAATTAAAAAATGCTGACTGCAATACAACTCTTCCATAGGGTACAAACCATTTTTTTTCCTTTCTCCAGTAATGTAAATTATGCTGACAGGGAAATATAACAACTTTTGTCAACTGAATTTATTTTTTGCTTACTAAAGCTAGAAGTCATGTAATAATGTTCATCTGGCTGACCTGCGGGTGTATGTTGAAGTGTATCATTCTAAATAAGTTGTCTACTGCTCAATGACGCCCATAGATTTTACAACTCTCTGGTTCCCATTGTAAAATTAGAAAGAAGTATGAAATGAAAATTAAAAGAAACATTTTCAATAAAGTGTTCTGTGACTTGCTGTGCATTTCCTAATTAATTAAAGGAGAAAATTTATAAGACTCATGATGTCAAATTTTAATTAAATAGAAAAGGAACACATTCATATTCACAAGCCTAGGGAAATCTTGAATATTTGTAATCAATGAATTCCTATACCACAGAGAAAATCATTGTCTTATACATAGAAAAATAGTTGAGTTGACTTCAAATTCCAAATAAATGTCCTTTGAATCTTTATAAATAAAAAGCAGGTGTTCTATATTTCAATAATCAGCTATGATTTTTTTTTGCATCCCCCTGTGACTGGGAAAATTATGAAATTATATCATTCTGATTTATTTATATAAACAAAATGCCATTCTATATTCAGTTTTGCAGCCTGCTATACATTTTCAGCTAATATCTCCTCATAAAAAGAGCTCCACTGGGCTGCTAAACATACAGGGTCATCTTTATTTAGGCTACAATTGGAACTTGAAAAGGTGGTCAAAATCTAAATTGCAGCCAGACTTAGTCTAAGCAATTGTAATTTTTATTGCCTGATCTAATCTAATTCTTACTTTCTTTGATCTTTCAGGAATGTAATCTGGAAGTGGGGATGGAAGGAATTTTTTTGATTTGGAAGCAGAACAATGAGTTATGGTAAATGAGCATTAGTGAAGATGCTGTAGATTTGGGCCTTACAATAGTGTCTCCTTTTGACATATATTTAATTCCAGGGTGGGCTGTTTACTTTTCTATATCCTTGGAATATTCATTCTTGAAAGCCAATATATGAAATCAATCCCTTCCACAACTAACAGCACTTACACTCATGCTATAGAATCAAACTTTATAATAGAATACTTATTCTAGAAATAACTCCAAATATGAAATTGTATACCTCCATATGAAAAAGTAAATTTGGAAAATGCAAACAATATATATATTTCATAATAAAAATCAATAAATGGAAACAAGTGGGATTTTCAAATTAAATTTTCATAGATCATGCTTGTCCTCAAGAAGTTCTCATTGCTTTTATGACATAAATCCCAAAGTAAAGGATTATTTAGTTTGCTGTCTCATTAATAATTATTAAACCATGCAGCAGCATATGTCTCTTTTCTACTCTATTATATGGAAAAATAAAGAAAAATACTTGGAAAAACTGCATAGTATAGCATGATAATGCATTGTGACAATCAATTCTAATTGCCTACCAATGTTTTCTTTCCTTCTTTAAAAAGAATTCAGATATTTTACTTGGCCATTAAATAACCCAGGATAGAGTATATAATTAATTATCAATATCTTTTTCAGCTATCTCTGACCAGGTAACCAATTCTGGCCAATGAGATATATGCTTAAATGTTTTATGGGACATCAGTAATATTTCATTAAAAGGGGGAAGGTGTGCCCTCTGCCTTTCCTCCCTGCCTGCTGAGTAAATTTAAGAAACATGGCTGCATCAGAAAATAGATAATATAAAGAGCTCAAGTTCATGATAAAAATATGAGGCTATAAGTGCTATTCCTAGAGGCCTAGATATAGAATTTTTTTTGGATAAAGGACGTAAAAGTCTATTATGCATAAGCCATAGTAATTTTATGGTTGTTAGAAATAAGATGGAATTCTTAATTGGCATAGAATTGGGGACCTAGAAGTTGGGTTCTAAAAGTATCAGAATGTTGTAGGTGATATATTCTGGTGAAGGAAACAGACACATATGTACTGAAAACCCAGAATGTGCAGGATGAAAGCCTAGTAACCCTTCTAATTCCAGCTATAAAGTAAATAAGTCACAGGGATACAAAATATAGTATTATTGTTATTAATTATTAATAATAACTATTAATAGTGTTATTATTGTAATAACTTTGTATGGTGTCAATGGTAACTTCATCTATCATGGTGAGCATTCTGTAATATATACAAATGTCAAATCACCCTGCTGTACACCTGAAACTAACATAATATTGTACGTCAACTATAATTCAATTAAGAAAAAGTTGGTTCAACTCTTACCTATTTATTCTTGTAAATCAGTTAAATTACTGGCTGGGACATGATGCCTCTTTAGAGACATATGATATCTGATTTTACCAAATTGTAGGTTGTGTTCAGGTGACATATGCTAGATATAGCAAACATAAAACTCATTTTTTTATGAAATGGTTTTAGCACATATTCATGATTATTACCTAAATCCATCATTTAATTTTGGAATGCAAACTGGTGATGTTTGAACTCTGTCATTCTTTCTATTTAATGCCTATAATTCTTCTATAAAGATTAATGGCTCTAATTAACTACTTAGTTATCCTGAAGTGCACTCAGTAGAGGAAAAATAGAATAAATGATTCTATTATGCCTTTTTTGAAATCATTTTTAAATCATAAGTTGGTGTGTTAATAATCCACATTTTTATATATCTTCATGAGATCAAAGCTGTTTATATATGTGATGAGCTCCAGTTCATTACAGAATTTTACTTAGAAATATTAACAACTGTTTAATTAGTCATCCCATTCTTAGACTATTGGCCAAATGGCCAAGTAGCCCTGAATTTTATTGTAAATATGTAGAATGGGGAAAACAATTTGTAACCAACCCATAGCTGGAGGCAGTGTTCCATATTCAAAGAATCCTACAAAATTAAAAAGGTAACAACATTGTACATTTGGGATTGGATAAAAGTGAGAGTAGAATTAAGTTTACACTGAGAAAGGACAGTACCTCATCCCCTGACCTCTGAACTTGCAAAAACATGTGATAAACCCATAGAATGGTGAAAATACTAAAACTTGAATTAGTTAAATGGTAAGTGCTATTTCTACTGAAAAGCCCCAACATAGAAAGTGATAAATGTGGCAATGAATGGAGTCTCTTGTGTTGTCCCCTCCATATGACCTTCTTATTGGGAGAACAGAAGAAAATATGAAAGGTCATGGAAGATCAGCTGTTAAAACCCTTATACATAAAATTTGATGGGTAAAATATGCAAGTGTTTTGAAAGAAGAATGGATAAGAAAAAGAATAAAAGAGTAGGAGAAGTAACTATACAGAGAAAAGGATATATTTAGACAATGGACAAAGAAGGAGGTAAAGGTGGAGGTGATTTACGATATTTATTTTTTTTAAATTAATTTATTTATTTATGGTAGTCACACACACAGAGAGAGAGAGAGAGGCAGAGACACAGGCAGAGGGAGAAGCAGGCTCCATGCACCGGGATCCCGACCCGGGACTCGATCCCGGGTCCCCAGGATCACGCCCTGGGCCAAAGGCAGGCGCCAAACTGCTGCACCACCCAGGGATCCCTGATTTATGATATTTCTACAAAGACTTGGTACATTATTTGTAGATGGGAAGAGAGACCTATCCTGTATCAGATGGTCATCTTGGATATGGGGCTTATTGAATTTAGCACTATTAGTTCCAGTAGGTACATTTAAATCCAAAGATGCCATCTTAGATTTTGAGGAGTAATTTTTAGGGCAAAATGATAAATCTATTTCATTTCAAAAGAGAAAGGAAGAAAAATATAATGGATATGAGGTTGTGACTGGAAGCAGCCCGGGAAGAGGTCACTCTGGCATCAATGCAGGAGTGTATTTTGAGGTGCAATATCTAGAGGCTTTTTGCCAACTACATTCCTTGTAACAAGTTTTCTTGAAAAACATGCACTGAATGGTACAATTCCAGGGAGACTATATAAGGATAAAAAAAAAAATGTACTGCCCAGAAGGCCAGCATCCTCAGAAAGCTTAAAACAATGTGTCTTGCAAATACTAAGCAACAAAAACAAAAATAGACAAGCGGGATTTCATTGTACTAAAAAGCTTCAGTACAGGGAAAAAAAAAAATCAACAGAGTGAAAAGGCCACGACAAAATGGGAGAACATTTTTGTGAACCATACATCTGATTAAAGGTTAATACCTGAAATGTATAAGGAACTCCTACGACTCAATAGTAAAAACAAATAACCCAATTAAAATGAGTAAAGGACTTGAACAGACATTTCTCCAAAGAAGATATACAAATGACCAACCAGTATTTGAAGAGGTGTTAAACATTACACCAATCACCAGGGAAATACAAATTGAAACCACAGTGAGATAGTTCCTCACATCTGTTAAAGTTAACTATTATCAAAAAGTGAAAAGATCAGTATTTGTGTGGATGTGGTTAAATGGAAGACCTTGTTCACTGTTGGTGGAACTGTAAATTGGTACAGCTGTAATGGATAACAGCAGGGAGGTTCCTAAAAGCATTAAAAGCAGAAATACCTTCTGATCAAGCAATTCCACTTCTGGATATATATATCCAAAAAAAAGAAAATGAAATCAGAATCTCAAAGAGATATCTGCATCCCATGTTCACTACAGCATAATTCACAATAAGTGAGTTATAGAAATAACTTAAATGCCCATCAATGGATGAATGAATAAAGAACATGGGAGATATAGATATATACTATTCAGCATTAAAGAAGATGAAATCTTGCCATTTGCAACAAAATGGATGGACTTGGGTGACATTATGCTAAGTGAAATAAACCAGATACACAAAAACAAATATGGAATGATCTCAATTATATGGGGAATTAAAATAATCAAACTCACAGAAGAGACAAGAAAAGTAGTTGTCAGAGTCAGGGGATGGGTTCCTGGGGAGATTTTGGTCAAAGGGTACAAAGTTTTAGTGAAGCAAGATAAATTCTGGAGCGATACCTAATGTACAACAATGTGACTATAATTTGCAAAGGGAAAAATCTCGTGTTCCTGCCAAAATGGGGAAAAGAAAAAAAAAAAGGTAAATATACAAGGTGATGGATTTATTTAGCTTTACTGTTGTTATTATTTAACAGCGTGTACATACATCAAAACACCTAAAAATATATATATATATTTTTTTGTCAGTTATACGTGAACAAAGTGAGGTGGGAGGGAAAGAAAGCTGCCTTCCATTGCTAGCTTACCACATATTTTTTGTTTGTTTCTATAACCTCAAAGTGTGTTTGTTTGTTTTCAAAAACTATTCTATACTCAAATAAATATTCATCTGAGATATCTTCAACATTCTTTTAATTTTCTTAATGTTATGGATTAATTTTCAAATGATAAATAGTGTTTGCATTCCTAGAATAAAACTAATTTTATGGTAAGGTATTATTCTTTCATTAACATAATGTAGATCTTTAATGTCCTTAATGTTCTTTCCTAACAGAGCTCGTTAACATTTTGCTTAGAATTTTTGCACTTATGATCATGAGATATTAGTCTGTAATAGCTTTTAGACTGGTTTGTAATCCTTGATATAATTTGCTATCTATGTTCTAACAGCCTCCAAATGTGACTTCTATTTTCTGGAAGGTTATTGTCTCCTTACGTCCTTGGAAGAATTTATCAGTGATATCCTCTGAACCTAATGATTTACTTGAGGGTAAAAATTATGGTTTCAGTGCTTTATTATTTTTCTTATGATTTTATGTATTTATGTATTTATTTATTTATTTATTTATTCAAGAGTAAGAGAGAAGAGGAAAAGGGGGAGGGAGAGGGAGAGGGAGAGATTCCAGGATGGGCTTGGAGCTATGGGAGAGAGCTGAATTTCAGGACCCTGACATCATGATCTGAGATGAAATCAAGAGTCAGGCACTTAACCAAATGAGCCACACTGGTGCCCCTGAAAGTTCAATGCTTTAAGTGGCTAATGAACTATTCATAATTTCATTGATTAGTTTTGGTAGCATTTATTTTCCTGCAAGGTTTTTCTTTCATTTAATGTGAAATTTTATACTGTACACATCAATTAATTTAAAATTTTCTATTAAGATTTTTAAAATAATAAGTGTTTAATGTTGTGTATATAAATATTTTGATATTGACAATTTAGAATTTCTCTTTTTATTTTGTTCAGTTTTAATATTTGATATGGAATTTGTGTCAGTATTTTTCAAAGTAATTACACTTATTGATTTTCTATCTTTTACTCGTTTCCTTTTGGAAATTATTTTTATTTTCTTTCTTAGTTTTGCCTTTAATTTTAATACCTTTTTTCATTTCTTCAGATGAATTCTTAGATTACTGAATTTCCAGATTTTTTTTATTGTATATAAACAAACCTAAAAATTTCTCTTCCTATATTGATTCACATGTGCCCTCACAAGTTTTTTTTTTTTTTTTTTTTGCTTTTTAAGATTTTATTTATTTATTCATGAGAGACAGAGAGAGAGAGAGAGAGGCAGAGACAAGGCAGAGGGAGAAGCAGGCTCCATGCAAGGAGCCCGACGTGGGACTCGATCCCAGGTTTCCAGGATCATGCCCTGGGCTGAAGACTGGCACTAAACCGCTGAGCCACCTGGGCTGCCCCCTCACAAGTTTTAATATATTATATTTTATTAATATTATTTCAGGGTATTCCTAACATATTTTACTCATTTGTTTTATAGAGTTTAGTTTAAAAAATATTGGGGGTTGTTATTAACTTTTTGTTTTATTAATAATGCTGATTGGGCCCATATTCTATATGAATTCAAATCTTTGCCATAACATGCCCAACTGTTTTTTACTCTTTGATATGAGCTTGAGAAGAATATTAGGTGTCGTATTACATAAATGTCAGTTCTTGCTTGCTGATTATTGTTTAAATCTCCATATACTTGTAGGTTTTTCTTTTGTTTGCTTGTTCTTTCAGTTAATGAATAGGTGCATTAGAAGCATTAACTATATTTGGGATATTTTTGTATCTTAAGTTATTTTGAAGTCTGTGTTTTAAATATTTTTAGATTATTCTATTTGATACGAACGACACTAAGATTGTTATACATTACTGTTTGCGTTTTTCTTAGCATTACGGAATCTTTCTCTTTATCTCTAGAAATGTTTCTTGCTTTGAAGTCTACATTGTTTGATATTAAGATAGCTATTCCAGCTCCTTTTTATTGATGTTCACATCATCTATTACTTCTATCTTTTGCCTTTCAACCTTATTTTTAATATGGCCTTCTGTTAAGCTAGCATATGATTAGATTTTTATTTTATTTTATTTTATTTTAGATTTTTATTTTATTTCCTAACTAATTTGACAATCTTTTATTTTAATTGTAATATTTAATCCATTTACATTTTATGGAATTATGGCAATTATGGTTTAAATATGCCACCTTACTATTAAACTTATATTTTCCTACTGCCAAAACGAAAACATAAAATAAATAGTATGGTGCTATAGTTCTCGTCTTATAGAATATTTATCTTTTTATGGAATAATCAAATATATAATGTTTCTTTTTTCCCTCTCTGTTGACTTGTTAGTTGACATTCATTTTACGTGATTTCATGACTACCTGCAGATGATAATTTATGTTCTTAATATTTAAAAATTCTACATTAATCACTGTTTTCATTCTCTAAAAAATTCAAGGAATTTTTATCTTTTTAAATACACCTATGTGCCCCTCTATCTTTAATACTCATTTTCCTCTGTATTTCATTTCTGCATATATTTTAAACCTCATCAGACATCACTGTTATTGCTTTTGGCTAATGCTATTATTGTTATTATTATTGTTTAAATTTATCTGTGTACCTAGCATCTTTTTTCCTTTTCATTCCTTCCTGTATTCCATATTTCTTCCTGGACTCATGTTTTTCTACCTAACGAAATGTACATACCTTTAAAATTTCTTTTGGCAGAGTTTTGCTGGTAATTACTTCTCTCTATATTTGTTTGTCTAAGAATATTTTTTATCTTCATTGTTGGTACATGATTCCTGATTAAACATTCTCATTTGGCAGTTATCCGTTCTCAGCACTTTTGACAAAATTGCATTGTTTTCTTATTTCCCCTATTCTGGGTTGGAAAATAACTGTCATTTTTTTTCTTTTAATATTTCCCTGATGTTGTAGATTTACTTCAAGTCTTCATAAGTCTCAGAAAATTATTTCTTCTTCACTATTTTAAAAAAATTATTGGCTCTGAGGCTTTGTCTTTCTCTTCCTCTCCTGGGGCTTAATTAAATCCTGACAATGTGAACTATATGACTCTTAAAAACTGTTGTGTATTTTAAGTCCATTTTAGTGCATCAATCCAGATAATTTATCTTGGCCTAACTTTCCAGTGTACTTGTTCTTTTTCTGCTGTCATCTATTTTTAAACCAATCAATTTTATTCTTATTATTGTGTTATTCAGTTCAAAAATTTCCATTTGACTTATTTCATGTTTTCTGTGCTCAAATTCTCTTTTTCTCAATATTCTTGAATATCTAAATCATATTAATTTTCAACTCTGTGTCCAATGACCCCAATAGCTGCATTTGTTGTAGGTATGGATTATTTTCTTATTCATTTCTATTGATTTTTGTCATTTGGTCCTCTTTCTGGTAATGTCTTTCATTTTTTTAACTGAATTAAATTCTCCTGACTTGCATACAAAAAATTATAGGGTACCTGGATGTTATTTTCTTCAACAGAAGATTTACTTTTTTCACCGCAACATAGATAAGAGAAAAAATGTTCTTGATCCAAGTGAATGTGGAACATACCTGATCTGTGCTTACACCTAAAGCTTCAACCTTTCTGATTCTCCTACCTGAAAGCCAGGGGTGTTTACAAAGGTCCTTCTCCTGAATGGCCGTGAATGTCGTATTCCTTTCCTCAGAACTGTGCAACTATTCAATCTCTGCTTAGCTTTTTAGGTTCTTAGCAACTGTTTTATGCTTTCTTTCTCTGAGTCATCACCTGTGCTCGCATAGTGTAAAAGTTGAAAAATGTCTTACAGCACTACTGTACTCAGAATGTCTGGGTCATTTCTCTGTGGTTTTCTTTTCTCCCAGGATATTGCTCTGCATTCTTCGTTGTTGGGAAACATAAATTTCAGTGATTGCTTTCTTAGCCCAGGAAGGGCTGCAAATACAAGGTTGCTACTCTCAGCTGGCCCCAGTGTCTTGCACCTAGGATCAGCTAAAAGCTAAAAAGGAAAAAGCAGCAGGGAATACAGGGCTCTTCAATGCCTTACCCTTACTCTAGGATCTTGACCCTCTAGTTCCAACAGCCTTTGTTGTTTTGTAAATGCCTGCAGTTATGTTTAAATATTTTATTCCTCTTTTGTAGTTCTTTTCAGCTGCAAGTTAGTCTCATGCCAGCTTCACCCTGCTGTTTTAGTTGTCAGCAGCTTTTGCACATTAATTTCCATACACATGTTTACACATGGATGTGTGTGAACATATATACGTATGTAAGTTATGTATGTATTATTTGTAGATCATATATTTGTATGTAATATGTAAATTATATGCACATACAATTTTGAGAACTAGAGCTTCTACTTTTTAATTGTACAATAAAATAATGAACTTTTGGATTGAAATCTGAATTAACGGCACTTTACAACCAATTCTACATCCATTTCTCCCCATATGTTTGTTAATTTAATATGAATCTAGGCTGTTAGATATTTCTTAACTCATCATACTGTGCTGTGTTAAAATTTGTATTCATATCATCACTGCAAAGCACATAATCTATAAATTATTAAAATGTTAACTGAATGTAAAAAATGTTCACTGAATGTAAAGCACATGCATAATAATGAATATTTTCAACTTTGGTAAATAAACTTTCAAAACCTTCACTTTGATTTCATAAATCAGATGATAAATTCTAAGCATTAATATTCTCGCTTATTTTCACTCTGATGTCTCTGATAATATTGATATGAAACTGAAATCATTGTATTGTTTGGGTAGGTTTTCTGATTATGAATCCTATACGCTAACGGTTATTGCCTCAATTTGCATCCGTATGAAGGGAAACTCAGTATAGGAGCAATACAGATGCAGCAGAGCAGTGACTGCATCACGATGGAAGGCATGGCTCACAGAATGGAAAATGTACCCTCTGTGGCCGTGCAGCAGCTCCTTTGGGCATATTTTCTTAATAGAAATTTTGCTTTTGAGGTAGATGCTGGCATTTCTTTATTGGTTTTGTCACTAGGTTTTCATCTTTCAGGATTATCAGCCCAGCCCCTAGAGCAAATGAAAACTTTCTCAAATATTTTGTTTCCATTTACAGATTCATGAAAAGCATCTAAAGTATGAAAACCTATACTTCCGTGTTCCATAAATTTCCATTCTTTCCTTCTTTTCTTTTTTTTAGAGGCAGGGAGCGAGGAGGGACAGAGGAAGAGGAAAGGAGAGAATCTTACGCAGGCTCCACACCCAGAGGAGAGCCCCACCTGGGCCTCTGTCTCTCGACCCTCATCTTGGCCTGTGTCAAAATCGAGTCCATCGGTTAACTGACTGAGCCACCCAAGTGCCCCCATTATTTCTTTAATTTAACTCTGAAAATTTGCTGACAAAAAATGATTATTGCTAAAAAGAACACAGATAATAAATAATACAAGAGAATTTTGACCTACATTATATAAGAAGAGACAAAACCACTGTTGTAAACCTTTGGACTGTTCTCAATGTGCTCTATATACTGAGGCTCTACTTTTATTTCTTGCACAAATATCTTATGCCTATAACCTTTATTTTCCTGGTTTTCCAAAGACCCCAATGACTTGAGACCTGGCAGCTCTTTTCTTCTGACTACTTCAGTATAGGTCTTGACATACATCCCTGAAGAGGGAGCAGCATCACACTTTGAAGGCCCGCCTCAACAACTGGGACTAGTTAGCTTTCCCTGTGGGCTGTGTCTGAGGACATAGTATTTATCCATGAGCATGCTGTAGTCTGCCCATGCAGAGAGGTGCTATATATGTTGCTCCTGGGGAAGGTCAATAAAAGGTAGACAGGTGTTTGCTCCTTTGCTTCAGCTTTAACGATATATTATCATGAGAGGGTTTTTATTGCATGTGCATCTCATCCACTAGTAGATGACACCCTATGAAAAACTGAAAGTGAGGATGGAAGCTATAGCAAAATCCTCCTAGCTTGTTTATTGCAAATATAAATAAAATCTTTTGCCAGAAATGACCAGTATTTGACAAATGTTAAACTGGAGATGCAAAGGACAGGGGATAAACCAGGACTCTCTCAGGCAAACTGTGATGTATGGTTAGTTATTCATGATACATAGGTAAAATAGGATCGATTATCTGTGGAATGTTTACCATAATTCCCATAATTGTTCCAGAAAAAGGTGAAAACATTCTACTTTCTGTGCCAGTATATAATATAAATAATAGACATTTAAAGATAAGAAATCAGTTCAAAGTATCAATAGGTCGAGTACACATATCTTTCATATTATTTGTTGAAGATATTGCTAAATATCTAATAAATATACTTACACCAACTGATTGATTAAAATCAATATGAGACCTGTCTTTGGCAATGTATTATGAAAGGGTATTTTGTGTACCAGTCTGCCTCATAGCAGAAAACAGCTACCAATTTAAAATGGGATATTTTCAAGAGAGTTTAATGAGAAAAGAAATGTGCAGAAACAAGCAAGGCAGAAGAAAACCACAAAAAAATATTGTCGTGCTCTGGGGTTGATAAAAATGGAGGCTCAAAGGGGACAAGTGTGGAAGCAGATAGAGGAGCTCAGAAAAACAGCATATGAGGATACCATCTGTTAGGAGTTGTTCTTGTCCAGGGACACATCAAGGACATGGAGAAAAACATGGCTACATAAATATCCTGTCCTCACACTCCCCTTCCTCCTGACCTCTCTCTGGGGCTGCCCATTGATGGATATTACCTAGAGGACAGAAAGCGACCATCCAGCCTACCTTCTGAGGACATGAGCAGGTGGACAAAATTAAAGAATGGTTCTGGAGGAAAAAGCAGAAGATGACCAGCAAAATGTTATTTTTCCCCTTTATATAATGAGAATATGTAATTGATTTTACTTTGATTTCTGTCTTTGCTACCAGGAAAATCTAATTTAAGTGGCATTTGTCTCATTCATTTTTCTCAGGTATCATTTTTGAAAAGCATTCTCAAGCCATTTGAAGAATGAGGGGGGAATTATTGATTTTTAAAAAAAATGATATAATTAAAATTTAATATTTAAAATATTTAACATTAACCAGAGCTACTCTTGTAGACATTTTCCTTAATCATTATCCTTGTATTCTTCATAAAGTGAGGAAAAAAATCAAAAAGCAAAAAACAATTCTTGATGATCAGAGGCTGATCTGTCCCTCATAGCTAAACCATGTGATTCTATTACACATAACAATCTCATGAAGTACCAACTTCAGACAGAGTCTGAGATCATGATAAAATGAGACAAAGAAGCCACATTATAGATGTGTCAAGACAACAAAACAAAAGCTAGGTCGCTGTGCAACCCACAGAATAGCAAATATCCCACACTCCCCCAAACAAGTGAGAGTTACTTTTTTACCCAATCATAAAATCGTGACTGCTTTCTGATATCATCCAATCTCAGATGAATTCCTGATTTCTTAGACTTTTCCACAAATCACCCAACCAGACCCCAAATCCTGTAATAGTTTTTCTAATACCTTGTTCCTCACAGGCCAGATAGTTCCCTAAGGAAAGTATTCACCCTTGCAACAGAGTAATAAACCCAATTTGTGTAGCCACAGAGGTGCTCCTCATGATCTTTGGTTGAAGGATACTGTCAATTGCTATCCTTAGAGATAGTTCAGTGCACCTCATTCATTACTTGCTTTCCAGCATGACTTTCTTAAAATGATGCAATAGGTAATTCGAAAAAGTGAAGTTGCTACAGCTTTAATAGAATGGATTATATTAAGTGCCAAAGTTGGGAAATTTTTTCTATAAGTAAATTGTCATCAGCAGGAAAGCTTTTAAAATGACAATCGGTAGATCTTTTTTTAGCTAAATTTTATGTTAATTATTAAAATTCCTCGATGATATTCATTGCTTGCAGATATGTTTCACTTTAGTAGAAAGTGGTGTTAATTGTAGAACAAGAAGATGACAAGTGATTAGATATCTACCTAGAGGAATGTATCAGTCCAATCCTTACATCAAAATAGATTCAAGAGAAAAGAAATATTTGAGAAGATAATGAGAATGGTCTTTCAAATGGTTAATCCAATGTATTTCCAAAAATGGCTTTTAGAATTCATATATTAAAAATATTTATGAGTTGAAGAAAAATTATATGTTAAATTTTCTCTGAGTCTGGAATATTTTTCAAAAATTTATTTTCAATTTCGTATGTAAAATCAATCACATAGCAACACATATTTTAATCAGTAACAATGGAACAGACTGCAGCTCCAGAGGCAGCTGCTGAATGCCTCTCCGTATATCATTCTATTTTCATTTTTGTAGCATATACATTTCAAACTTGTACTCTTTAACTTTCTCTCCCAGTGTTAATATCAAAGAATACATTTTTATGAAATAGTTTGTTTTATCTGTAAGTTTTATTTTCATAAAATGATTAGTCTCCCTGAGAACCACACCAGTTGAGTTAAAATATTATCATCCTTAATGTAACATTTCGTGTCAACTGTTGGTGTTCAGTATTGGTATTCAGTTGATATTCAGTATTCATCAGCAATTATTACTGAAGATACAAAATAGTATATATGAGTTTGTTTAATCTAAGTTTGGTGTTGTAATTTTCTGTAGAATACAGGATAGGCAAAAAAAAAAAAAAAAAATTGTTGACAGGGATGCCTGGGTGGCTCAGCAGTTAAGCATTGGCCTTCAGCTCAGGGCGTGACCCTGGAGTCCCAGGATCCAGTCCCACATCAGTGTCCCTGCATGGAGCCTGCTTCTCCCTCTGCCTGTGTCTCTGCCTCTGTGTGTGTGTGTGTGTCTCTCAAGAATAAATAAATGGAATATTATCAGCAATTAGAAACGACAAATATCCACCATTTGCTTCAACGTGGATGGAACTGGAGGGTATTATGCTGAGTGAAATAAGTCAATCGGAGAAGGACAAACAGTGTATGTTCTCATTCATTTGGGGAATATAAAAAATAGTGAAAGGGAATATAAAGGAAGGGAAAAGAAATGTTGGGAAATGTCAGGAAGGGAGATAGAACATAAAGACTCCTAACTCTGGGAAACGAACTAGGGGTGGTGGATGGGGAGGAGGGCAGACGGTGGAGGGGAATGGGTGACGGGCACTGAGGCGGACACTTGACGGGATGAGCACTGGGTGTTTTTCTGTATGTTGGTAAATTGAACACCAATAAAAATTAATTAAAAAAAAGAATAAATAAATCTTTTTTAAAAAAAAGTTGATAATTTTCTACTGCTCCAATAAAGACAAAATATAAGTATGTGATTATTATTTTCCATGTAAGCAGCATCTTGAATTTATATAAGTGAGCTAAGAGTTCATTTAATTTAATTTTCTTAAAGATTTTATTTCTTTATTTGAGGGAGAGCGAGAAAAAGCACAAGCATGGGAAAGAGCAGAGGGAGAGAGACAAACAGACTCCCCACTGAGCAAAAAGCCTTTTGTGGGACTTGATCCCAGGACCCTGGAGTCATGACCTGAGCCAAAGGCAGATGTTTTACTGACAGAGCCACCGAGGCACCCCCAAAAATTGATTGAATTTTAATTCTCATAGTAACATTGTGAAGTAGGGACTGATATCTTCAGTTTGTAAAATGGAATTGAGAATTCAGTCAAGCGACACCTGGTTGGCTCAGCAGTTGAGCATCTGCCTTCAGCTCAGGGCATGATTCTGGCATCCTGGGATGGAATCCCACATCGGGCTCCCTGCAAGGAGGCTGCTTCTCCCTCTGCCTCTGTCTCTCTGTGTGTCTCTCATGAATAAACAAATAAAATCTTCAAAGAAAATAATTCAGTCAAGTATCTGAAGATCAGATTTTTCATATATCTCTGACCACATAACTCAACCTATTCTGTCTGGGACTTGAATCAGGATGTCTTGCTTCAGCAATACTGAATCACTGAACTACAGAGCTCTGTACACTATAAAAACCTATGCATATTTATAATTTTCATTAAATTGCTTTCCTTTTTATGATGTACCTATTCCCCACAATAAGTAGTAGCCTTGTTTATAATCTCAACGATATCATTAGAACTGGTTTCCAGCATAATAGTTACATCATACCTGTTTTTGAGAAATGGATACACTGGTTTGGTTTTGTATAATTAAGTGTGAGTTAATACAATATGATAGGGTAGACATGAGAAGGATAATGGGAAGTGCCATATGTAAAATGAACAGAGGACCACCTTGGTACCTTGCCTACTCTCTGGAGTATTACCATCCAAAGTCAACTTCTCAATGTTCTTGAGTAAATCATCTAGACTAAGGGCAGAAAATGCCCCACCCCTTTCAAGTGCAAATATAATTCATTTTCCAAGAAAAGAAAATACTTTGTACTCTTGTAAAAGCAGAGGTAACACATTAAAAAATGAATTTAGGGTTCGATACATATTCCCTTATGAAATTTTGCACAGCACACAGCCTTTTGAGCAGATGAACAACAAAATTATTCTTATACTTTTCTAAATTCAATAGTTTAATGTTAATTTTAAACTCAAACTACTAGACAATATTAATTTTTTAAAATTCCTCATCATTTCTTCTGATGGAGCAGAATTTGTTTTTTTATTCTTTCTTTCTAGAAGTCTTTTATAAAATTGAATACCCATTTTGCATTAGCATAACCTTTAAACTTCATAAGCTGATAAAGTACAAAGCTTGGTTTTATGCTGACTTCAGAAATAGCTTTATCTTATGAGAAAGTTTTCTCACTCAGCATTCTCTCGGGTTTCACGACTTTTGAGAATATGCACTTCAGTAACTACCAATTACAAGTTTGTTATTTAGGAAAAGCCAATTTCCAATAAAGCATGTATAACATAAGAATGTAAACTTTAAACCCTTCAATCATATATTAAGTCACAGTATTATATGTTGGCTAATATTTTATCTTTAATTAACATGTCTCCCTCCACATTTGAAGATCTAAATATTTAACAAGTATCCTCAATTCAAATTTAAAATCAGCATTGTATTGAAGGTTGTGGCCTTTAAATATAACTCATTATAATTAAAAAAATCTTAAAGTGTGGAAACATGTCACTTTTCCTACTAATGTTGTCTTTTAAAGATTTCCCATATTAATTTTTAATTTTTACTTATCATTATGAACATGGTACCACTTTAAATAATCCCCAAATTCATCAATTGCAAAACATTTTGATTTTCACTGTATCATATATTAAATATTTTACCCAAAATACTTTCATAATTTTAATTACCTTTATCATTTATAAAAAATAAAAATAACAAGGCTTTAAAATTAGGAAAAACTAGGGATGTCTGGGTGGCTCAGTAGTTTAGTACCTGCCTTTATCCCAGGGCATGATCCTGGAGTCCTGGGATCAAGTCCCACATTGGGTTCCCTACGTGCAGCCTGCTTGTGTCTCTGCCTCTCTCATGAATAAATAAATATAATCTTTAAAAAAATTAGGAAAAACTCTAACTAAGTAATTTATAGATAGTTCAGTACATGAGTAGTTGTTATGCAATGTTTTGTAGTTAAGAGATAGCAAAAAGTTTAAATTTTCATTGAGTCTTTAAATATGCATTTAACTTAGACTATGTACAAAGTCTTGATCCCCAAGGAGTTCACAATTTAATGGAGGAGACAACATAAATGATAATTATAAAAGAATCCAGTACAGGGTACAATAAACATGTTCTGTTAAGTTCCAGATAACAAATATTTTCAGCTTTGCAGACCATACATTCTCCATGATAACTATTCAGCTTTGCTGCTAAGTGCAAAAGCAGCCAAAAACAATATGTGAGTGAGTATGGATGTGTTTCAATAAAACTTAAGTTATGGACATAAATTTGAATGTCATTCAATTTTTATGTGTCTCAGAATATTATTCTTCATTTGATTTTTTCAACCATTTTAATGTATAAAACTCATTTTTAGCTTGCTAGCTGTACAAATTCAAGTATTTGGCTGAATTTGGCCAAGAAATCTGTGTTATTTTCCCATTGCCATTAGAGCAAATTACCACATACATGGTGGCTTAAAACAACAGAAATTTATTCTCCCACAGTTCTGGATGCCAGAAGTTTGAAATAAATTTCAAGGTGTTGGTAGGACTGCCCATCCTCCAGAGACTTCAGGAAACTCTATTCCTTGCTCTTTCCACTTGCTGGTAGCTGCTGGCACTTACTCCAATCTTTCTTATGCACAATGGATCCCTCATGTGATCCTACTGATCCTCCTGTGACCAAGTTCTAGCTTGAACCAAAAGTCTCCTGCTGATGGTCACCCTGGTTTGCTTCACACAAGAGAAATAATGGAAGTTTTCTTGTTGTCCTGTGATATAAAATGATATCTTTTGGATAGTTAAATATTCCAAGGAATTGGAGAGTATGAGTTTAGCCATGGAGGTAAAATTAAATAAGCAAATAAATATAATTTTAAAAATACATTATAGATATGAGAGAATTTTAGTGCTTCTGGAAAGTAAAAGAGAATTATGAGTTAAGAAAGGGTAAAAATGTCAAAATCATAGTCATAAGCTAAGACTATCCAACTGCAGTGATTTGGGTGAGTGGAAGGATGAGTGCTGTGGGTTTTGCATTTTGAGTTTTGTTACCATGGCTGCAGTAAAGAAGACATTTGTAGATAATTCTGGCTATATTTAATATCTCTTTTAAGGGGGCCAGGAGATAGAAGTTGAAGACTGAACTTAAGTTATTCTTGATGTGCTTAAGAGGAAAGGATGTATTTAACATATACACTACTTGGAAGCAAAGTGGACAGGGCTGGATCACTTGGTAATGAGTAGTATGCATTTGGGATGAAGTCAAATCTATCTCCTAGTGTATGACTTGGGTGAGAGTATATGATAGCACATAAAATGTGGTAAAGGCTATAGCTGATAGTTAAGAGCTCAGCTGATCTGAGAAAGAGAAAACTGAGTTGTGAGATGTCGAAGTACCCCATTAAAGCTAGAGGCCCAGAATGAAAGCCTTTAGTCACTTACTGCAAGGATGTGAACAAGTGGTTAAAGCCAGAGAAAGCACTGACACCCGCCTATTCAATTTCCTCCAAAGGAGCAGCACACCAATGGAGGGTCAGGTGAGTCAGCACAGACTTGGGGGTCTTCTTACTTTTTTTTTTTTTAAGATTTTATTTATTTATTCATGAATGACAAAGAGAGAGACACAGAGACATAGGCAAAGGGAGAAGCAGGCTCCCTGTGGGGAGCCTGATACAGAACTTGATTCCAGGACTCTGGGATCATAACCTGAACCAAAGGCAGATGCTCAAGCACTGAACCATCTAAGTGGCCAGGGGGTCTTCTTACTTTTGAGAGAGCTTCAACAAAAGGTTCTGGCAGTTGTGTGGACCCTGAGGTGAAGGTGAGAAGGTGGGGGAGGGCTCAGAGCAGGAAAGCACTGGGAGCTGAGTCTGAGTGGGGTAACCTGTCTGTTTTCAGTCAAGGTTCTCCCCTACTCTTTGTAAGAGGCCACAGCAAAGGGGTTCCCCAAGAAGACATATGCCCAAAGCTTCAGATAAAGTGACCCAAGAATGATGGTGCCTCAGCTACCAATGCAAATATGCAAGAAGCGTGAAGGTTTGAGGGGGTTGCTAAGTCCCTGGCTGCAACTTCCTTCAGTGACTGCCATACTTGGGCTGTCCCCTCCACCTGGTGTTGCAAGGGCAGCTTCTCTCCTGAGAGTGGTGGGTAAAGCCATTGTTATTGCCTGTGATCAGATCTGAAAAATCATGTGTGAGCTTTTAACCAGGAGGAGTCTGACTCCTCAGCGACAAAATACTATTTGGAAAGAAAGATCCTTCTTGTTTTATAAATGCTGTTTTTTGATGAGGCTATGAGACAAGAAATTATAAATACCTGGTATAAAATTGAGGATAACTTTCAGAAGAGTCGAAGTAGAGATTTGGGAATTCTCAGCATTTGTTGCTAATTGATAAGAAAAGAAGGAAACAGTAACTCAGAAGAAGAAACAGAGTGAAAAGATGAGAGAGGCAAAGACAAAATCTTGTCAAACAGAAAGAGTCAAAACATAATCGGAAGACAGATCTTTCAAAACACAGATTGAGACAAGTAAGTTTAAGTTTTGACTGAAAAAGTATCTTGTCACAATAGAAACCAAAGAGGTAATTTTGCAGAAAAAAGCCATACATATAAACAAACAGAGAAAGAACAGCAGCTTTAGTTATAAGTAAGTACAGTCAAAACCACAGAAACTACATCACTTCACATGCTACCAACTACAATTTATGTTATAAATTTGGGCAGGGTGAAAAATATGATTGGTGTCTACCCAAGGTAATAAATAGAGCGTCTGTGCATTGCAAGGCCTAGGATCCTGTGTGCTGCCTGCACCTCTTAGCCTCATAGAGACCCAAAAGCTTAAGCTAAAATCCTTTTTTTCAACAGATCTGCCCTGATCCAGCAGGGAATGCTTCCCACCCAGCTAGTTCCCCCATCAGCAGGACCACCTACATCTCATCTGGTCCTCAACCATTCTACCAGCCCAAGAAAGTATTAAAACAAGTCAATCACATTCACCTGTAGGAGCTAGATGGAACCCCTCCATCCTGTTATTACAAGGCTCACCTTAAAAAGCCCTGTCTGCTTCACTCTGATCCTTAATGCAACCCCTCCATAGTCTGGCATTGCACACTGGTGTCCACCTCCCTTGGGCTATAAATATATTTGACTAATAAATTGCTACTAACCACATCATCTGAGGGTCACATGTGCTGTGCTTGGCCATCTTGTAATATTTAGGGTGGAAACTCTCTTCACCAACAGAATAATCTTCCTTTGTAGGTGTGTATCTAAATTACAAAAGAAATGAAAGAAGGGGATTGAATTTCACTTGTCTTAGAAATTATTGAGTGGAATTGATCTATGATCCAACAACGTTGACAAAATATTAGGAAAAGGGAAGATGGTAGAAAGACACAAATAGAACTGAATAGGGGTAGCCAAATCCTAGAAATCATGGAGACGATATAGAGATGACTATTCCTGAGAAATTCTTCAGAGATGTCCAAAACAAAAGTTTCTTACAAATTTGACTGTGAAATGACTGCAACACTCACCATGACTCTCCCACCCCACTGGCACGCACACACATCACACAACACACACACACACACACACACAAAACACAACATGCACAACACACACACACACACACACACACACACACGGATTTGCATCATTGCCCTTAAGATAAAATAAGAACATCTCAAAATTATTTACTGATATTTCTAGGAGCCAATTTTTTTTTTGTATGGTGAGCATAGAAACCGGAGAAATCTTCTATATTTGATAGTGGAATGGAAGTAGGTGAGTCTAATCCAAGTGCTCACTCCTTCCTCTGCCTGAGATTCAGTCAGTCCTTCCACACCCTTCCCCCATTGCCAAGTATACTGTCCTCAGAGTTAGCTCATAAATTCAGGGAAAAATATTTCACAGAGATCTAAATGCTATTGAAGAAAGCTTTAGTATAAAAGAGAAGAACTAGGTGGACACAAAAATAAAACACAACATACAAAAACAACCAAAACTAACAGTGACAATTCAGAAAAAAGTAATTTTAGAAACTAGTCTATTTGACTTTTCCTTCATAAGCAAACCATGTGTTTTTTTTTTTTTCTCTGATTGTTTTTATCTCTGTGTTTCCTTTTTATCATCATTATATTGAAATAGTATAGGAAGTTACTAGGGGTTATTTACAAGTCCTCCCTTCACTGGTTGTTTCTTTTCACTGATTTTCATCTGGATAAGCACAGTAGGCTCCCTGGTTTCCTTCTAATCTTTATGCAAAGTTACCTTCTTTGTGAAGACTTACTTGACCACACAACCAGAAATGTCAACCTCCTTCTTGGACAATTTGTATCCCCTTTCTTGATGCAATTTGTTCTCTTTAGAACATACCACTCTCTAATATCCTATATTTATCTTGCTCATATTGTCCTTCTCCACCAAAATGTCTGCTTTATAAATGCAGAGATAGTAATCTCTTTTGTTTTATCATTGCATTCCCAACTCCTAGAGTATGGTGTATTATAATTGTTCAACTAATGTTCACTGAAAGAATAAATAATTCATTTGAAGGAAAGGTAAAACAATCTACTATTTTATTTTATTATAAACAAGGGCTTTTGATAGCTGGGGAAGTGGTAGAAAAAAGAAACTAGAGTTAGTAGGATTAGGCAGAGGGGAAATGAGATGTGAAGGAGGGGTAAAGTTTCTGGAAGGATACAAAGTAAGAAAAAGAGTTGGATATTTGAATTTTAAAACCTGAGGTGAAATAATCTGAGGTGGTAGCAAAATCCATGGGAATATCTAATGTATGGTAACCCTGAGGGCAAGTGGGCTGAGAGAGCTCCAGCAGAATTATTGTTATCTTGGGAGATAGTCAAGATGACAATATTAAGAAATATATCATATACATGAAGGTCTGTGTGTTAGTTGAGGTTTTCCAGAGAAACAACCAATGGGATCCACATAGATATATGGAAAGAAATTTATTATGAGGGATTGGCTTATGCAATTATAGAGACTGAGAAATCCCATGATCCACTGTCTGCAACCTGGAGGCCCAGGAAAGCCAATGGTGAAGTTCCAGTTCAGTCCCAAAGTCTTGAGAATTAGAGGAGCCCATGATATAAGTCTTGGTCTTAATCAGAAGATCCAAGAACTAGAGGCCAAGTGGTGTAAGTCCTGGTGCAAATCTGAAGACCCAAGAACCAAGAACACAGATGTCCAGGGGCAGGAAAAAATGGGTATCTTAGTTCAAGCAGAAAACAAACTTGCCCTTTTACTGCATTTTTATTCTATTCAAACCCTCAATGGGCTGGGTGATGGCCACATGCATTAACGAGAGTGATCTTCTTTGCTCAGTACACTGATTCAAATACTAATCTGTTCTGGAGATATCCTCACAGACATACTCAGAAGTACCAGCTATCTGTGTATCCCTTAACTGAATCAAGTTGACGTATAAAGTTAACATTCACAATCTGTAGCCAGACGTGAAAAAACTAGTTTTTGGTTTAGGGTGTAACATTGGTTAAAAAGGATTGACAAATTCAAAGTAAGACTCCCTTTGTCAATGGCTTGGTATCATTCGTAGATGAAGATCAAATCTTCGGAAGATGGATTCTAGGTAGAAATCAAATTACCATACACTGGGAAGAAGATGCTTTATACTAAGAAATAAGAGAGAAGACGGGTTGCCAAACTTGGATTACAAGTTTGGAGCTGGACACACCACAGTAATGTCCTGTTTTGCCTAATTGTATGAGATAGTTCATACAGTAAGAATTCACTTTCTAATAAATTTGTAAGACACTGCCTAACTAATCTCATTCTAAGAGTATCATAATGCAATATGGCAAATTAGAAGCTATTTGAATCTTGACAGTAAAGAAACCTGCTTTGTTGAACCCAGTTTTCTCTGACTATATTTAATTAAAGAATGCATTATTCACATTATGTCTGTTAATTTCCAGTGGAACTGGTGAGAAATGCTTTCCTAAAGCGTAGGGTGAAGCTGGGGCTAGAAAGAGATAAATTGCCTCAAGTTGCTGAAAAAATTAAACTGGTCAGAAAACAAAGCAAGTCAATAATATAATGTGTTGAAATTGATCCATTGACACTCACTTTCCAAATTTTATTCATAACTGTTGAATATGTGTATGAGAATTCAAATACATGATTAGTAGAAAGATAATTTGAATAACTAAACAATAGACACAGTGTAAACAACTGCAACCTAATGATATTACTGAACAAGTCAAAGCATAATCTTTGATGACATTTTTACAAAAATATTGGATATTTTTATGGAGTACTTTATATAACATTTAATTTTTTGATTTTAATTTAATTTTAATTTAATTTTTTTTATTTTTTTAAAGATTTATTTATTTTTTTCAGCAGGAGACAGAAGGAGAGGGAGAGAGAGAGTGGACTCTCAGCTGAGTCCTACTCGGGGCTCAGTCTCACTACCCTGAGATCATGACCTGAACTGAAATCAAGAGTTGGATGCTTTACCACCTGAGCCACTCAGGTACACCTATAATATTTAATTTTAGAAGAGGTCATATTGTTATCAGGACTGTTGAACAGTGCCCCCCCATCCATATTTACTCAGGATGTCTGAAAAATCAGAATAAGCATTGACCTAAGAATATAAACTATTTTGAAAAAAAATTTTTTTTTGGGTTGCCTGGGTGTCTCAGTGATTGAGCATCTGCGTGAAGCTCAGGGCATGATCTTGGGATCCCAGGATTAAGTCCCGCATCAGACTCCCCTCAGGAAGCCTGCTTCTCCCTCTGCCTATATCCCTGCCTCTCTCTCTCTGCATCTCTCATGAATAAATAAAAATAAATAAAATATTAAAAAAAGAAATCACTCAGAAACTAATTTGACTTCTCAATTATCGCCTAGATTGTGAAATAAAAGAGTAAGAACATTGGGGCTACCATAACAAAGAACCACAGAATGGGTGGCATAAACGACAGAAATTTATTTCTCACAGTTCTGGAGAACTGTTACTCCTGGGTAACAGAATTCGCATTTGCTGTAATAATTATTGAGATTTATTTTGCTCATTATTAATTCCAATATGTCTCTTCTGGATTTTCTTTGGTCCTTCTATTTTTTGATCCTTATCAAACAAATGTCCTTCCATTTATCATGAACCCATTTTCATTACTATTCTTATTAAGACAGAGATCTTATTGAAAACCATCTCCTTTTAATGGATCAATATCTTCACACAGAAAAACTCATACTCCATCCTTAATTTAACATTACCTTCTATCTCTACCTCTTTCTAATGCAGTATATTTATCTTTTTTTTTTAGGCTTCCTCAATGAAAAACATATTGTGCAGACTCTTTTCTTTCACAATCTAGGAGATAATTGATAAGTCAAATTAGTTTCTGAATGACTTATCTTTTTTGAATGACTTTGTTGGTACTCTAGGCACTATTATCTGCTGAATCTTTATAATAGGAAAGATTGTGTATAAACATTTCTGTGTACTAAATAATTTCTTCTTTAAAATAAACCAGTGAGCTAGGTGACACTATTTTTTTTTTATTTTGCAATGATAAAACTGGACCCCAAAGTTCTTCAGAAACCTAAGGTTATGAGTTTAGGAAATCTGGAATTGATACTTCAACCCAAGTTAATATAAGTTGGTTGTGTGTAATTATAATTTCAAGTAGCAATCCTTTAATCAGATACTTGGACTGGCCAGTTTTTCTCACCTAAACTGGTAAGTTGTGTGTATCAGACAATCTTGTATACTTCTGTCTCTACTTGGGTGAGTAAGGAATGCTGGCTCTCAATGGGCTATATTACAAAAGAGAGAAAGTTTGCAAGACTCACAGAACCTTGAATAAATATTTTCATATTTTAATCACCAAATTCAAACCCATTGAAAAATAAATTATGTTAAGAATGCCAAAAACACAACACTTTATCAAAGAAGAGTATGGATTTTTTTTTTAAATAGAAATTGTCAAACTGCTTTCCAAAGTTGATTGTTAATATTTTACATTTTTTATCACTAGTTTTGGAGAGTGTAAGTTCCTCCACCTCCTCACCAACAATTGTTATTGGTAGGCTTTAAATTTTAGCCATTGTAATAGGTAATAGGTGTGTAGTAGTATCACATTTTGCTTTTAATGTGTATTTCCTTAAGGACTGATGGTTTTTAGCATTCTTAAATTAATTAACATATAATATCCAATTAATTTCAGGTATACATCATAGTGATTAAATATTTTTTATATATTATGAAATGATCTTCATGTTGCCTAAGTACCTTCTGTCACTATACATTATTACAATATTATTGACTATATTCTCTATGATGTACATTACATCCCTGTAACTTATGTATTTTATAACTGGGAATTTGTACCTCTTAATATCCTTCACCTATACCCCCAGTCCACCCACTCACCCCCACAAATCCCTCCCCTCCATGGTAACTAACAGTTTCCTGTATATGTGAGTCTGTTCCTGTTTTGCTTTGTTGGTTGTTCAGTTTTTTAGATTCCACATAAATGCGAAATTTTATGGTATTTTTCTTTCTCTGTCTGACTTATTTTACTTATCATAATTCCCTGTAAGGCCATCC
This sequence comes from Vulpes vulpes, assembly GCF_048418805.1. Taxonomy (NCBI): domain Eukaryota; kingdom Metazoa; phylum Chordata; class Mammalia; order Carnivora; family Canidae; genus Vulpes; species Vulpes vulpes. The sequence continues at coordinate 40,626,516 of NC_132785.1, forward strand.
TTGTCACAAATGGCAAGATTTCATTATTTTTTATGGCCAAATAATATTCCATAGTATAAATATACCACATCTTTTTTTTTTTTTTTTTTTTTTTTGGTCACCATATCTTTTTTTTTTTTTTTAGAACAATTTTAGGTTCTTAGAACAATTGAGCGAAAAGTAAAGAGATTTCCTATATGCCATCTGCCTTCACATAAGCGTAGCCTCCCCCATTACCAATATGGCCCACCAGAGTGATCACATCTTCTATATTGAAGTGCCTGTTCAAATAGTGTGCATTTTATATCAAGGAATATTCGTTTATTGAGTTTTATGAATTATTTATATATTATGAGTAAGGATCTTTATCAGATGTATGGATTAAAAATATTTTCCTTTCTATGTCTTTTGTTTTCATTCTCTTACTATTATCTTGGAAGCACAAAAAGGTTTAATTTTGATGAAGTCAAATTTATCACTTGGTTCTTTTATAGCGTACTTGTAACATTGCATTCAATATAACTTTGTGGAGCACCAGAGTGGCTCAACATATTAACCGTCCCACTCTTGGTTTGGGCTCATGTCATGATCTCAGGGTAGAGGAATCAAGCCCTGCACTAGGTGTGGAGTCCGCTTGAAAGATTTTTTCCCTCTGCTCCTCCCTCCATTCTCATGAGTGCATTTTCTCTTTCTCTCTCTCTCTCTCGCTCTCTCTCTCTCAAATAAATGAAGAAATATATGTATCTGTATCTATTAATCATCTATCATCTATCTATCATCTCTATCTATCATCTATCATCTATCTATCTATCATCTTTGTAATCCCAAGGTAAAAATGTTTTGTTCCAGTCAATTTTCTTAAGTTTAATAATTTAAGTTTTGTGTTTAGATGTAGTATCCACTTGAGTTGCTTCCTTTTCTTTTAACATAGTACAAAGCATCAAGAAAATATTTTTTAAATTAAATGGAATATACAATTTGTCTAAAGCTATTTGTTAGAAATACTATACTTCCTGCATTAAAATTGACTTTTTACTTTTGTTAAAAATCAGTCATATATATGTCATATATATATACCAGTTATATGTATCAGTTATATGTATCACAATATATATGTTATATATATTTATGGACTGTTTATTTATTTTTATTTTTTTAAAGATTTATTTATTTATTTATGATAGACATAGAGAGAAAGAGAGGCAGAGATACAGGTGGAGGGAGAAGCAGTCTCCATGCCGGGAGCCTGACGTGGGACTCGATCCCGGGACTCCAGGATCACGCCCTGGGCCAAAGGCAGGCGCCAAACCACTGAGCCACCCAGGGATCCCCTGGACTGTTTATTTTTATACTAGCACTGCACTTTCTTAATTAATTTACCTTTTTAAAGATTAGTACACATATTCCTACACTATGATCCATCCATTCCATTCCTAGGAATTGATACAAAAGAAATGGAAACATATACACTAATACTATTAGGAACTTTATTTGAAATAGTCTAAAACTAGAAAGCCCATCAACATCTGGATAGAGAACAAAATATTGCATATCTATGCATTGGAATGCTATTCAATAAATAAATATTAAGTATTGATACAAGTTATAACTTGGATAACTCTTAAATAATTATGCTGAATTAAATAAGCTAAACAAGTGAAGTACATTCTATTTGGTTCCATTTATATAAAATTCTAGAAAATCCACACTAATATATGGTGACAGAAAGCAAAGTGTTGGCTACGTGTAGATGGAGAGGATGGAATCTGAGGGCATTATGGGAAGAATTATAAAGGCTCACAAAGAAACTTTTGAGGTTGATAGATACATTCATTTTCCTTATTGTGGTGATGGTTTTACTCATGTACATATAATACATATGTCAAAACACTTAAAATTTTACACTTAAGTTCAGTTTATTGTATGTGAATTTTATCTCAATAAACCTTTAAGAATGTAGATGAACAAAGAGTATCTTATACTTTCTCTAATTTCTCACCCATGATGATTTATTCAACTATCATAAATATGCTGAGACATCAATTTTAGTCTTCAGCTCACAATCCACATTGTAGCTATACACCTGCACAGTTATGATTTGCTGTACCTCTGCTACTGAGTATTCCATTGCACTGAACTCTTAGGCTAAATACTTTTTTCTCTTAGCAGTTCACTCTGTCTCATAGTTAATATAAAACGAATCCAGTCATTAGAGAAGAAGTTTAAGAGGATTGTCAAATCCTTTCTCTTCCATGTACCAAGAATTCCGAGTATCTGAGTTTTTGTCTAGAAAACTTTCAGGATCTTGCTCTTAATCTCATGCAATTACATCTTCTCCCCTTAATTTTATTTTTGAAATATAAGTGATTGCTTCCTTTCTGAACTTGCTAGGTTCTTTTATGTCACACAGTTCTGTACATAATGTTTTATTTGCTTATAAATTTGTCGCTTTTGTGGCTTATAAGTCTTAATCCAATGCTATCATCTTCATGGTACTTTTTTATGCCCTCACTAATATAAGAATTCCTTTTCCTGTGGGCTCACTGTATTAAATAAACAACTTCATTGCATTAAATTATTTTATCATATTTATTTAAAGTCAAACACTAATTTTTTCTTGAGAGCAGGATGTAAGAGATGCATTTTAATTTTTACATTCTTAGGGCTGAACATGGTGCTTGGCACATGCTTGGTATGTAATGAATTGTGTGATGTGAATAAATGGGCAAGATAATCAGCTATCGGTACAGTGCTTTTAATTTGCCCAGAGAGGGTTTGCCTCACTTGAATATTTTTTTTCTCTTCTGTAAGCATCGAAAGACAGGCTTCAGGAAGCAGATGGCACATCTATTCATTTGGCAGGATATACCAACCTTGTTTGGTACCACGTTGCATAGAGTATTCTTCATAAAATATGTGTGTAATAAATACTTATTGACCTAATGGATTATTTGTGAAGAGGTACATGGATCAAAATAATATATCTGGTGTGACTATTGATTTGGCGAATGGTCTGACTAACCAAGGTGGAGCAGGAGGAGATTTATTAATGACATAGATTAGGAAAGAATTTTTTGTCCCTCATATTTCACAGACAGGAAGGCACTGCCCATGTAAATTCTGATCATTTACATACCTGATGAATGAAGTTAATTATGTATAACTAACATTTGAATTAGCTTAGTGGGAAAGATGTTCAATAGATAAAAATTTATGAAAGTCATGAATCATATCCACTTTTAAGGTAGTGCTACTACTATTCTGAATGTTTTCTATGTAATTCATTCTTTATTCAGCTCCCCATGATATCTCAGAAATGTTAATTCTTCCTATTTCTAAGTTGTGTACTGGAAGTCAGTAAATAAACAAATCACAAAAGGAATTTTAACTTGCCTTTTAAAAGTGTTTCTCCTCCTACTTTTTGTTTTCTTCCTTTTCCTTACTCTTCCTCCTCCTCCTTGTTATTATTGATATTATCATCAATCCTTTACCTTAGAAGTCATGTTCTAGCACCTTCCCTTCTATGCATCTATTCTTTTGCATTAAAAACTTAAAGATTAAATGATGCTTTGAAGTGTATTATACAATTCACTTCATATTTTAGAACTCTGACTTTGAAAGTTTATAATGCTTGCAGTGTTTCATATTCTTAGCCATATAATATCATTAGCTGTGATTTTTAGAAATATATTCTCCCATCCAAGGACTAACCAGGCCCCACCTTGCTTAGCTTCCGAGATCAGACGAGATCAGGCACATTGAGGGTGGTATGGCCATAGACAGAAATAGATTCTCAATATAATTTTCTAAAATAAATTAAATTAAAATATAAGACATGTTTTGACTAAAACCTTTAATTAAGATATCTCTAAATATTATATTAAGTAATAAGCTACTTGAAATTTAAATGCCAAGATAGAATGTCACACATACACACTTAAATTACACACACTCATGTATACGTATTCATAGAATTCACAGACAAGGCAGAAGTTATTAAAAGATAATTGTTCTTTTAGAATTTCTGACTGGATTTAAGATTCTTAGAGCATTGAATTTCTGCACAGAAGCACTGAAGACACCACTCAATTAGACAACATTTGAAGAATTAACAGAACAAAAATACACTCCCTGTGAATACTGACTCATTTAGAGTATGGAAACTTGCAATTTAAATTCGATATTTAGGAATGATAACTTTATAGTCAGTATGATATAATTCTGAGGTTATATAATTCACTGCTTTCAGGTCAATATACTTCATTGAGCACAAAATATTTTAAAAGGAAGAAATTTACTTAAAAAATAACTTGAATCCAGTGAAGCAAACAGTACTTTCCACCAAGTGGTCCATCTACAGCTCAAAGTATAGGTCCAAGGTTGAATTCAGGCATAGTCTCCTTGAAGCTAGGCATGGTCAAGTGACTAATTCTGAACAATGGGTTGTGAACAGATACTAAGTCTTCTCACACTGTGATAATTAGCAACATTTTAGAAGGGGGAGGGCTATTGAGTTAAGCAACATTGTAGAGCACTTTTGTTCCTCTGTTCCTCTGCACCAACTGGCATTGGTTTCCTCCTGTGAGAGACTTAAAATATTTATTGGGCTAGAGTGCTTCATTCTTGCTTTCAGTGTTATCAAATCTGGATAAATCAATCAGGAAGACAAGAATGGTGCTTCATATTTTCCCTTCTATATCTTTAAGCAACTGTGTGAAATCACCTGCCTGTGACAAATAACTTTCGTAGGGTTTGTTTTATGTTGTTTTCTTTTTGATGTGATTTGACGTGGTCATGTTAGAATGGAAATTTAGCAGGTATGCATAAGTACACATGCACACAGATTATGAATTCAGGTATGTGGATAGGTGTTTTTCTCACGTCAAAACATAGATAAATAAAATACAGGAAAAAAATTGGCCACTGGCCTAATCATTAATTATCATGAAATCACTCTCCTTGTTACCTCCCCATTAGATGTGAATGTGAGGGTTGACACTGAAGATATGAAAAATAGAGTAGTGGAATAGGATACTACAGATTGTGAAACATTTTAGTCTCTGGTCATCTTACTGAATGTTTGCTCATCTAGAAAAATACAGTGATTAGTAGGTTGTCATTCTTCTGGGAATGTTGGAATAATAAAGTCATAGATCAGTAGCCTAAAGACCAAATCAATTTCACGTGACTTTACTTTGACTTGGATAGTTGTAAGCCAAGCAATAACTTAGAGTAAATAAGTAAACAAAATTATTGACCTATATTTTAAAAATATACATACCCACTTTCTGCTAAGAAAACATTTAAGTGTAAAGCACCTGCACCCATTACAAAGGCATGAACTCTTCATTTCTATGATCTTCACAATTTAGCTTTACATTCTTATACCCAGCTGGCTTTATATATCTTTTCTGCTGGGCAAGTGAAGATTTTCATCTCCTGATATAGAAAATAAATAATGTGAATAGTAATATACATCATTCATTGTTACAATGGGCAATAGCAGCAAAATTTAGTACTTAATATTGAGTCACTAAATCCAAGGAAGTGTACTATATACTCCAGATATTGTTCAAACTTATAACTTATTTTGAGATTATATCTTTCTGTTACACTGACTTAACGATATAGAGGGGTTGGGGAAAGATGAAAAGACTGAACATTTTAATTAACAAATGAGAACCAAAGACTCAGAGATCTGTCTGAGACCATAAATCCAGATAATTAAGCTTTTGGCTGGATGAATGTTTAATAATTTAATCCAGTATCTCTGCATATTTAGGTATACTTTTCTAATGACTTTAAGTAAGTCCATCAAACAGTGTCTTAAGTCTTCAACTTGTATAGTTTGGTTTTAACATTAAAAGCAATAGAAATATCAATAGAAGCATTTCTTATACTCTAGAAGTAGACTAAAATCCCTCTGCTCGTGATAAATAAGAATGGGAATGTGAATAGCTTGTCTTGTTCATTGTCTCAATCAATACCTTCATTCAGTCAAATATCTCTGCTCATTATGTGAAGGCACTATGCTAGGGATATGGGCACATAAGTGACCAAAAGAGAAAATACTACATATATGTCATTGACTCATACATATTCTGGTGTATGAGGAGAAATTAGAGAAGGGCTCTATAATGAGGGGCTCAGTCAGTTAAGCATCTGTCTTTGGCTCAGGTCATGATCCCAGGGTCTTGAGATCCAATCACACATTGGGCTTCTTGCTCAGTGGGGAACGCACTTCTCTCTATCCTGCTGCTCCTCCTGCTTGTGTTCTTTCTCTGTCAAATAAATAAGTAAAATATTTTAAAATAATAAGAGAGAATATATATAATGAATAAATAATATAGAATGTTAAAAATAATAAATATTTTGGAAAACTTGTAGAGGGTTAATTGGATCAGGAATGCTGGAATGAGGGGTTGAGATGGGAAGCAGATTGTCATTTCATTTTAAATAGGATGGAAAAGGTCCATTTTATTAAGTGGTCACATTTAAGCAAGGATTTTAAGGCCAGGATGTTAGCCAGGTGAGTATCCAGAGGAACATTCCTGACAAAAGGTACAGCCCAAGAAAGGATGACTGTTGGATTTTTCAAGGATTATTAAGGTGGCCCAGGTGGGATTAAGGAATCAGGAGGAAAGTAGTAGGAGTTCAAGTTTGAGAGGTCATGGGAGGCGAATCTAGGATCTGTAGTCCATGAAGTGACTTTGACTACTTCTCAATGTAATATAGGAAATCACTGGGAGTCTTGGGTACAGTAATGACTGGCTTACAATTTCAAAGTTTCACTCTAGATACTTGAGAACTGACTGTAGGGAATCAAGAGAAGAAGAAGGAGGATCCTGTGATATCCAAGGAAAACCTTCATTTGACTTGGACTAAGATAATTAGAATGATAAACAGAGTTACATTAGAGGTTAGGTATGCTTTCATGGTAGTACCAACAGCATTTGCAGTTGTATTAATCATGTTTATGAAAGAGAGAAAACCAGAATGAGTCCAAAGTTTTGTACTTAAACAAGAATAAGAATGGGGTTGCCATCAAGTGGAGGGGAAAACTTCAGGTGAAGGAGGATGAGGATCTTTCAAGGAAGAAAGACCTGAAGTTGGGTTGTGGACATCGATGGATATCTGTTAGGGATGTACATTAATTGGTTTGATGGATTTGAAATTCAGAACAGCAATCTGGTGGGAGAAAGGTTAGAAAATTATTGGCACATAGATGACATTTAAAGACAAAGCTTGATGAGACATAGAAGGAAGTTGTTTAGATAGACAGGAGAACAGGATCAAAATTGAAAACTGGAATAGTTTACCATTATCAGATGAGGAACTCACAAAGTTATTAATAAGAAGGCATGGTTTTACAGGTGGGCATTGCATGAGTTTTCTGTGGCTGCCATTACAAATTACCAAAAATGTGAAGGTATAAAACCATTCTCTCATAGTTGTGGAGATCAGAAATTTGACATGAGTTTTATTGGGCTACAATAAAACTTCCACAGGCTCTGGGGTGAATCTTTCCTTGCCTCCTACAGCTTCCACCAGGGTTCCTCTGCTTGTGTACACACCACTCTGAATCATTGCTTTGGTCCTCATGTCACCTTTTCTGTATGTACCAAATACTTCTCTGCCTCTCTTTTATAAGGATAACTATGATTGGATTTAAGGCCTGCCTGGATAATCCAGAATTTTTCCTTTTTTTTTTTTTTTTAAAGATTTTACTTATTTATTCATGAGAGACACAGAATGAGAGAGAGGCAGAGACTTAAGCAGAGGGAGAAACAGGTTCCATGTGGGGAGCCCGATGTGGGACTGGATCCCGGAACTTCAGGATCACATCCTTGAGCCAAAGGCAGACATTCAACTGCTGAGCCACCTATGTGTCCCAATCCAGAATATTTCCATGTTTAGATCCTTGACCTGATCACTTCTACAAAGATCTTTATTTTTTCTTATAAATTAGCATTAATAGGCCTCAGGATTAAAAATTATTATTTTGGGGGTAGCTGTTATTCAGCATAAAAATACAAGTCTGCTGTATCAATTGCAGCAAAAAAACCCTAAAAACAGAAAATCACCCATTAAATTTAGCAGTACTGAGATTATATGTGTTCTTGAAAAGAGGAGGTAAAGTGTGGTCATGCAGGCTAAGTCCTGAATGAGGTGGATTTAGAGAGAGAGGGAAAAGAGGAATACAAATAGTATTTTCAAGGAATTCTGCTGCAAAAGGGAATGAAACAATCAGACAGAAGCTGAAAGTTAAACTTAGACCAACATTTATTTTGGGGGGATAAAAGAAATGTGATAGAGGTAGAGAATGGGGATTGATGATATTTAAAGAAGGATGTGAATATTAGTGTTGATGTTGTTTAGTAGGTGTTATAGTTTGGAATCCCCCAGAAATGCACCTTAAAGTAAGATTGAATTCAAATTGTATATTTGAGTGATGGGGAAGAGACAGGAAGGGAAGGAAGCAAGTAAGTGTGTGTTATTGGTCACTGTGGGGAATTGGTGCTTAGTAGTACTGAGACCTTTGGGATACTGTGGGAACACAACTCAGGTTTTTTTCTTTTAAGGAGCAAGAGAGTTAAGATACTTTCTAAACTAACTTCGATATGTCACGAGGTAAGGGCTGCTCCTAGCCGTAACTCCAGAGCACTTCTGACCCATTCTGTGCTTGGGCTGAGCATATCCCTGCAGATAAAGTTCTCTTGGGGAGAGTTACAGGTGTTGGGAATAGGAATTCTTCATTGTATGTGAGGTGAGCTGAGCATCGAGAGGCTATGGACAATGTTCCAATAGGAATTGCTGTAGAAGGGTGTGGGATGGGATCAAATCTCAAAGATCAACATAGTTCATTTGCATATTTTGCTTAAAAGCTTTTATATCCCCTATTATCCATCTATATAAGTCTATGTCTATATATTTAAATTGAGTGCAAACAAGAAATTAAATAAATTAGTATGCTGAAGCTTAGATAAATATATCCTTACAATCCCAAAAAGTATCACCTTTCACATCAATTTCGGTAGTTACAATGATGGTAGTTATAAAAATTGTTCCAAAGAAGAACAAACTTTATATGGTGGAAGAGACTACTACACGACTTGTATTTCTATAAATATGGTAACCAGAACCTTTGCTTCATTTAAACAGCAAACATATTTTTTCAATGCGTGCCAAAGAATCACTTAACTCTAGAGACATGGTTCTTAATTTTTTAATATTTGCCTTGATGATTTAACCTTTGCTGGAAAAGAAATGTTTAGTTTATGTTCAAGTTATTTGAACTAACAACAGCATTATCTCCCTTAGATAAATTTAGCATATAACACGTACAGGAAGATGGACAGATTTTTATTACCATCTGCCTTTGGGAATTACAATGAAATTAAATATTATTTGTTTTCTTCAATAAATTTACTAAAAAAGAATGTCACTAATTATCTATGGCAAAATGAAATGTGTGTATTCTGCTTTCCATTCTGTTATGTGTTTTTGTTTGTTTCACATGTGGACAATTTCCTTGAAATGGATTGATTATTAAAAAGTTTAGTATATTTTGGTTTTATAAAACTATTGAAAGAAAAGTCATTATATTCTTCTAGCTTTTAATAGATTTTAAAATGTCAGAATGACTCCATTCACAATACTGAGACTCAAATAATAACTATATTCAATTTCTAAACTTTGCCTTTCATATTTTTAGATAAGATAATATATATCTTTGTGAACATGAGAACATATTTTAAAACATTATAGTCAATATCTCTAATATCAGGAGATACACATCTACTCCTGACATCCTTCTTTCTTGCCTTTGGAATTTAGGCCAATCATCACCAAAATCACAATGTTTCCTCTTAGTTTTAGCTGCTTGCTCTAAAACAAAACAAAACAAAACAAAAAAAGATTAACCCCTGAGAACATCACTTTCCCTGCAAATCTCTTAGGCATTGTGTTAGTTTTGGTAATAAATTATCACAAACTGTGTAGTTTAAAACAGTAAAAATTAATTCAGAATTCTGGAGGTGAGAAGTCAGAAATCACCGTGTGGGTAGGGCCATGCTTGCTCTGACTGCTGTACAGAGGAATCCTTCCATGCCTCTTTTAATCTCCTGGTGGTTGGCAACAATTGTGGCATTTCTTGGCTTGCAGATGCATCCTTCCAACCTTTATCTCTGTCATCACATTGGACTTTACCCTATGTGTCTATATGTCTGTGACTCATCTTATGAGGACAACGGTCATTCTGGCTTAAGACCACCCTATTGACTTTGTCTTAACATAATTATATCTACAAAGACCCTGTTTCCAAATAAGGTCATCTTCACAGGTACTGGGGGTGAGGATTTCACCTATCATTTTGGGGAATAAAATTCAACCCACAACAGTCACTGACTATTTTTATAAATGTAATTTAATGAGGACTAGTGTAGAGTAATATATTTTTTTTTTAAGATTTATTTATTTATTTATTTTTATGAGAGAGAGAGAGAGAGAGAGAGAGAGAGGCAGAGACACAGGAGGAGGGAGAAGCAGGTTCCATGCCGGGAGCCCGATGTGGGACTCGATCCCAGGACTCCAGGATCTCGTCCTGGGCCAAAGGCCGGCGCGAAACCACTGAGCCACCCAGGGATCCCCGAGTAATATAGTTTTTTGTCACAACTCTAATAATACTGGACTGGGAAATACTTTCCTTCCGAAAGTCACTTTCAAAACATTTTACATAAAACCCTGTGGACTTGAATCTTATGTCTTCTCATGATGGCAACCAGTACTCTCTTACTCCTTGATGCCTTTAACTGAATCTAATATATTAAAATTTATTTTTATCTAAACCTTGGTGATTTCCATCCTATATGTGGAAGGTCCCTCTCACGATCTGGACACTCAGCGCCTTAAATATATGTCTCTCTGTGATCTTGTCCTCCATCCTTCCATGGTCAGTTACTCCATGGTTATACCCAAAACTTTTGTCTTAATCAATGGCAACACTCTGTCCATAATCAGAACTCCATGTATTCCACTTACTGGTTATTACCTCCTATATTTTAAGCATATTTTCTCCAACTTTCTTATTCTAAAGAGCTCCTCCTATTTTTTATTTCATGAATATCTGAGCTATCAACTCTACATTATCTTCAGTTTCATGTATTCACTTTTTTTAAAAGCTGAAATTCCATAGCCAGTCATTTTTATGACTGCCTCTAATATTCTCTTCATCCATTTATTTGTCGACTCTCTAGTGTTCATGTGACAAAGTAGCCCCTATTAAATAGAGATTTCTGCCTAGTACACATCCAAATCTCTGTAGTAGAACTTGGCTAAAGTATAATATATAACCATGACCATTTTTATTATATATTTTTTAAATTTCTTAGTGCTATTAAGCATTTAAATTTCCATAATTTTCCCAAAGTCTTTTATACTGCTTTTTTTTCAAATGTTTTAAAAATTGAAGTGTAGTTGGTGTATATAATATCATATTAGTTTTAGGTTTATAGCATAGTGATCCAATATTTTATTTATTATGAAGTGATCTGTTGGTTACAATTAGGATAACTACAAAAGTGTATACTTAATGCAATCTGGCAATCTCAAGTGTGTCCTTCCTGCTGTCCCCAGATCTTACTTTATGTACTTATAATTCACTCTACTTGTCTCCTGGAGGACTATTTTGCAACCCTCTACATTCTTCTTGACATTAAATTCTACCTCCCAGGGCAGCCCCAGTGGCGCAGCGGTTTAGGGCCGCCTGCGGCCCCGGGCGTGATCCTGGAAACTCGGGATCTAGTCCCACATTGGGCTCCCTGCATGGAGCCTGCTTCTCCCTCTACCTGTGTCTCTGCCTCTCTCTCTCTTTCTCTCTCTCTCTCTCTCTCTCTCTGTGTGTGTGTGTCTATGAATAAATACATTTAAAAGAACCTTTAAAAAAAAAAAAAAAAAGAAGGAAAAACTTAAAAAAAAATTCTACCTCCCAGTCCATCGCATTGGAATTGACAGATTATATTACTTCCTATTTCACAAGGAAATTTGGAGCGGTAGAAGAAGACTTGATCAGAATTCTATCATCTTATCTATTGAGGTACTTGCACATACCACCACATAATATGGGCTCTTACCAAAATAAGGAAGATAGACATTTGCATTATTTTGACTTCTGTGTGTACATTTGCTTCACATTGGCAAGTCCCATTTCATCTTGTTTCTGATTTTAGAACTGAAATAATTTTGAGAGGAATGACAAAGTGTTTATGTGTGTTTTCTCTTCGAGGAAACACAGTTTCTAGTTTTTAGCACATTCAAATCTTTAACCTGCAAAGATATCAGAAAAGATTGTAGAATTCTTTGCATACTTTACTGCATAAAAACTACACCGATCAAAGGAAATTAACCAACGATTCTTAGCTGTGAAATTGTCTACATTTGGAATCTGTAATGGGTGTTGTATGTCACAATATTTTGCCTCATCTACTTTTGCTCTTCTTTCTATGTGCTTATATTTTCCTACCACTGCTAATATATTTTAATTAACCAATTCAGGATATTTTTTTTATTTTTATAAGGACTACAGTTTAATGATTATATGCTAAATGACTGATAAATTTGAAAGAACATTTTGTAATGGAAAATATTTTTTTTATATTTTTTACTTTAGTATATAACATACACTCATTTGAAAAATCTGTCTTACTAGACTGGAAGTTCTGTAAGGCAAGAAATTGTATGTTTATCTTTGTATACCTCACCCAACCTAGTAAAATGTCTGGATCCAGTGGTTAATGGTTTTTCAATGCATGATTTACCAAAGAAAGGAATACAGCCATTGTTTTTTTTTTTTTTTTTTTAATTTATTTATGATAGTCACAGAGAGACACACACAGAGAGAGAGAGAGAGAGAGGCAGAGACACAGGCAGAGGGAGAAGCAGGCTCCATGCACCGGGAGCCCGACGTGAGATTCAATCCCGGGTCTCCAGGATCGCGCTCTGGGCCAAAGGCAGGCGCCAAACCACTGCGCCACCCAGGGATCCCCGCCATTGTTTATTTAAGATTTAAATTCAACTGTGAATCATTTCCTTATGATTTCTCATGCATTCTTAAAACTCTGGGATTTTATAGGATTGTGCCACCATATTTTATCAAGATGCCTTTTTACATAGTTTATTATTGATTTTTTTAGATGAAACATATGGTTAATGGGAATAATGGAAAATATAGCTGTCTTTTCTGTTAAGCACATGAAATACAGTGAAAGCAAAAGGTCTTCAGAAACATGTTATTCCGAACTAGCTCAACGTGGGATTGCTCTATTCTAACATTACACATGATTAATGGGTAATATAATTCCCATGTGCATTGTCACATTACAGAGTTCCATCAATCCAAAATTTTATTGTTAATGGCAATGAGCACTGTGTGTAATAGCTGACACATTAGCACAGAAATGCTCCTTTTTTGTCACAAATGTATTGTTGAAGCTGTTTAATACTTGTTTGCTTACCCATAATGGTACAAAATGCATCTATAATTACTGTCATGGGGCTGAGACTATACCATCTGCTATGAAATGGAAATGTTTGTATCTAAGCTTACTAGAGCAGAATATATATTCTGAGCCATTATTGTAAAGCCATTCATTCTATCCAATAACTTCTTCACTATATGAGCACAGACTAATGAATATAAACACAGTTGGGGCTGGAAAAGTTTAAGAAAATATTATGTTCTATAGATTGTGCTTGATCTCTCAGAAAAAAAAAAGGTTTATCTTCAACACCATTTGATGCTACTTGATGTCCAAAAAGCATTTGCCCACCTTGTGAAGATCAGATCATGCGAAAGTTAAATAAGACATCATTTTTCAACCTGAGTATTGCTTGTGGTTTCCTCCTTTTCATTTCAATAATTACATTATCCTTGGTTTACACTATTTCCCTTTCATCTTAGTAAAAACATATTGAAAGCCTTTTGCCTCTTTCAAATATTTTGTGCCTATAGAACGTCCTATTATGGTGAAAATGGAGTCATATTTTCTTTTTTTAAAAAAAGCAGACCAGTCCAAGACATCCAAAACCTCTACAAGGAAAATCATAAAATTACCTTATCCAGAGATCTATGTGACATGAAAGAGGTGTGAACAAATAGAAAAACAGTTTATTTTCTTGAATATAAATACCCAGGAGATATTAGTTCTGCCTGAGGCAATTTATGATTTAATGATACCCATTAAAATAGCCAGAGTTGTTTTTCTGGAGATATGTAACTTGATTTTAAAACTTATTTGGAAAATAAAATAAAATAAAATAAAATAAAATAAAATAAAATAAAATAAAATAAAATAAAATAAAACTTATTTGGAAGAGCAAGCAAAAAAAAAAAAAAGAAAGAAAAGAAAAGAAAAAAGAAAGAAACAGAAAAATACCAAAAAAAAAAAAAAGAGTGAAGAAGAGAATAAGTAGTCCTGCCAGATATTAAAATATATTTTAAAGTGTATATAATTACAGTGGTTTGTTATTGGCACATGAGTAGAATGATCAGCTGACTATAGAATAGAAAATCCAGAAAATTAATTTCCCAATTTTGTGTGTCTATGTGGCAACAATATTTGCACTTTAGGTCAGTAGAAATACTGAGAAACTTAAATAATTGATGTGGAGATAGCAGATTAGCCATAGACAATAATATAAAAATTAAATCCATTCCTGTATATGGATGAATTTCAAATGGGTCAGAGTTACATTAAAAAATCAAACCAAAACAAAACAAAAACATAAAAGAACTGGAACAAAATATGAATAAATTGCACTTGGATCTTACGGCTTTTGGCAGTTTTTCTTCTCTGGGCTGGCCTTCACTGCTCTCAGCTTGGCTTGTTCACATGCCTGCAGTCAGCTGATGAGTTAACCCGGGAAGGGCTGGTTTCAAAGGGCCTGATCCCTAGGTCTGAAAGTCAGCGGGGTAATATGTCTCTCAGCCATCAAGCCGGCTAATCCAGACTGGGCTGAGTCTTAGTGCAGGAAGCAGGTAACTCTCAGTGTGCAAGCAGTTGTTAGCATCCACTCTCACCTGTCACATTTACTAATGCTTCATTGGCTATTACACTGCAGGTCACATGGCCAACTCAGTTTGAAAGGGTGAAAAACAGACTTCATTTTATTATTGTTTTTAATGAGAGGAGTGAAGCTTGTGATCATTTTTATAATTTACGATACCTGAAAATGAAGAATAACCATCCTAGCCATGTATCAACTCCAGAATCACCAAGGGAAGAGCTAAATTTAAAAAATTGTAATTTTTTAAAGTTCATGGTAAAATAAATCATAAGCAGAGTAATGAGAAATCTAATTGCGAAAACATACATTTGTCTCATATCACAGACAAGAAGTTATATTCCATCCATAGAAATGTCTCCTAAAAATAGACACAAAAAAACACCATCAACCCAATGGTGGGGGGGCATTTAAAAACATGAATTACAGAAATAAAAAGACAGTTTGTAGAAAAACAAATGCAATGCAAATGGTTCTTAACAGAATCTAAGTAGGCTCAAACTTCCATGGTAAGAAAAGTAAAAGTATATTGAAGGATGCCTGGGTGGCTCAGTGGTTGAGTGTCTTGCCTTTGGCTCAGGGCGTGATCTCAGGGTTCTGGGATCAAGTCCCACATTGGGGTCTCTGCAGGGAGCCTACTTCTTCCTCTGCCTATGTCTCTGACTCTCTCTGTGTTTCTCATAAATAAATAAATAAATAAATAAATCTTAAAAGAAAACTAAAAGTATATTGAAATATCAATTCTCACTTGATGGATTGGCCAAAATCTAAAAGCTTAACCTCAACCTATGTTGATGAGGCTGTGAGAAAATAGTTCTTTTATGAAATACTGGGAATCTCAATGCTACATATCCAGGGGAGAGACGTCGATGTTATTTACCAATGTAGCTTCTATCCTGCTCAATGCAACATCTCACTTTAAGGAATTTATCTTACATACAAAATGTCAAATATATGAAGAGACAAATCAACAAAGCTCTTCATTGAAGAAGTATTTTTCATAGAAAAGACTGGAACCAATCCAAATGCTTATCCCAAAAGTAGCTGAATCAACATCCACACAACAGTGAATTCTGCAGCCATAGAAAGTAACGAGAGGGGACACCAGGGTGGCTCAGTGCTGAGTGCCTGCCTTTGGCTCAGGGCTTGATTCCAGAGTCCCAGGATGGAGTTCCACATCGAGCTCCCTGCATGGAGCCTGCTTCTCCCTCTGCCTATGTCTCTGCCTCTCCCTCTGTGTCTCTCATGAGTAGATTAAAAAAAAAAAAAGAAAGTAACAAGAAATAATTTTTATATCCTTCTATTGCATGATTATTTGGATCTGAATATTAAAAAATAAAATATATTTAAAACATTAATTACAGTTGGGGTGCCTGGGTGGCCCACTCAAAGGTTGACTGTTGGTTTCAGCTTACATATTGCAGTATATAAAGTTTAGGTAATGTTTGTAGTATTTGTTTCAATAAAAAATTATGGAAGAATGTGAATGAATATATTGATGATTGGCTATAATTAGTAATTTTTGAAACTAGAGACTGGATAAATAGATAGTTTTGTATGTATATAATTTATGTGTGTATGCATAATTTTTACATAATATATTAAAGCAAAGCAATTATATTTACTTTCAAATACTATGAAGCTGCAAATATTATGAGTGACACTATATAGCAAAATGACTCAACCTGTATTTCAAATGAATGCCCTGAGATAGATTTGCTAGGAATTTTATGTTGGGAATTTTGTTTGATTTTTTAAAAATAAGCTGGAAGTCTAGCAAGTTTTGTACTCTTGACCATTCATGGAAGCTTAATGTAAGCCTCTGATATTTACCCCTGGACCCTAAATATTAAAAAGAGAAAGAAAAAAAAAAAAAAACTTGTGGAGTTGTTTAGAAAACAACTGTCAACAGAGCCATTTTCCTTATTTAAAAAATTTATATTATATATTCTTTTAGAAAAGACTTTATGTATTTATTTATTCATGAGAGACACAGAGAAAGAGAGAGGCAGAATCACAGGCAGAGGGAGAAGCAGGGTCCTTGCAGGGAGCCTGACGTGGGACTCGATCTCGGGTCTCCAGGATCACACCTTAGGCCGAAGGCAGCACTAAAACACTGAGCCACCCAGGCTGTCCTATATTGCACATTTTCAAATAAAATTGGATAGAAGAGATAATTATATTTCAGAGTTATGTCAGGTATTTTGAAAGCTTTAACAGTATCTCTTGAATAATTCAAAATTTATTTTTATAACTCCATAAGCAAGTATGGTTACGTAAGAGCATTTAGTGCTAGAGAAATAAAAAAGGCAGTGTTTATTAATGGTGACTAGAACTTGGAGGCATAAACCTTTTTTTAAAGGGTCAATAGGTCTTAGGTAAAGGGTTGGTGGTGAGTTGTCAATTTCTCAAAGGAAGAAATAGAATGAGAGCTCTAAGAAAAAATAGTAGCTTTGCTGCAGTACCAAAACTTGACAGACTGGAAAAGAGGTAGCAACCACAGATCAGCATGAGTATCATTTACAACTATATATATAAGTACTCCACATAATGTAAATGTATAGAGATTCATGTTTTAAGAAGGAATAAATATGAGGAAATATTTAAACATAACTTATAATAATAATGGATCTGAGGACTAAAGGCATGAGTTTTCTGAATAGACATTTAGTAATCATTTGGAAAAAATGAGAATGCTTCTTAATTAAAAAATAAAGCCTTTAAGTAAACTAGAATTAGTAAAAAATCCTCTGCATTATATATATATAATATGTCTGGATATATATATATTATATATATATATAATGTGTCTGGATAGATACATGTGCATAAATGTATATATGTACAAGGGTATATCTATGTATACATGTAGGTGTGCATACATGCATACATGTATGCCTATATATATATGCCATCTAAATTACACATCATGTAGGTATGTATATATTTATATCTGCACAGTACAAACACAAACATATGGCTGCGTGGCTCAGTGGTCATCTGCCTTCAGCTCAGGGTATGATCCTGGGGACCTGGGATCGAGTCCCTCAACAGGCTCCTCATGAGGAGTCTGCTTCTCCCTCTGCCTCTCTGTGTGGGTCTCTTATGAATAAATAAATAAAATCTTTTAAAAAAACCAAGCACATATTCTTTTTACATATATAAATGTCAAAAAAAAAATGTGTCAAGATCTGTGTGTGCCTTTCTGTGTATGTCTGTATTAGTCCTTAAACCAGAATCATATTTAACTGGTTTAATTTTAAGCAGTCTCACTAACATCAATGACAAAAGAATAACCACCATGTTACTATATTTAATATTGGAGATGATGACCTATAGACTTTTATCCAGTAGAATTATATGATATGTATAAAAGTGTACAATAATTTTATTATTGTCAACATGTCTAAACACTTAGCAATATCAAAATTTAAATATTATTTTATTTATCTAATCTAAGAGGATCAATTAAAATTGTGGCCACAAACATTCAGTAAATTGCTGGAGTATAAAATTACTATGAAGAAATCATTATATCTTTTATATGAACTTAATTTGAAAATGTAATGGAGGAAAACACTGTATGCTTAATCATAACTGAAAGATAAAACATCTAGACATAAACTTAACAGGAAATGTTCTAAATTAAATAAGAATTAACTTGGGAAGAGAGCAGGGAAGATGGTCTAAAAGGGTAAAAGTATTAAGGGGACACTTATGATGAGCACTGGGTGTTGTATGTAAGTGATGAATCACTAAATTCTACTCCTAAAACAAATATTACACTGTGTGTTAACTAACTAGAATTTTAAAAAAATTGAAACAAATAAGCAAAAAGAAGTAATGTTAGTACACCTCTCAATAACACAAAATTAAATTTGAACAAATTAAAAGCTACCTGAAATTTTCAATAGAAAGAATAGGCATCACAAAAATTACTTTTAGTTCTCTACTAACATATTTAAATATAACCTAATGCACTTCCGTATTAGACAATTTTAAAATTTATAAGAAAAATAAAAATACTATAAAATTCTCTGAAATGGTAGAGCAAAGGAGATAGGATGTGCTCATCCAATTTAGTATTAGATGTACAAACAAATGAATAGACAGTATTTTAACAAAATATAAATTCCAAAAACAGACTTACAGCAATTTAGTATATAATAAGTTAAAATCTCAAATCAGCAGTGACACAGAAGAACTTTTAAATCTGGCTGTGGAAAAAGGTATATATTAGAAAATAAAACCATAAGATCTAATGCTATGTAAATTTTTATGTAAGAGTGGCAAGGTATTTCTGAACATTGTTAAATAACCAGAAATAACACAATACTCATCATATATTTGAATAAAATATGTGAAAAGCTAAGGCTATGTAAATTTTTATAAAAATTAGAGTGGCACAGGTATTTCTTAATGTTATAATAACCTAGAAATAACAAAATATTTATATAATTGACTACAGAAAATTATATATTTCTTAATAACCTTTAAAAAAAGATAGCAATCAAAAACAAATATCGAACTAGGAAAAATAATTTAAGACACATATCACAGATAAAAGATTAGTTTTTCAGATCCAAATGGCTCTTAGATACCAGTAAGAGCAGAGCACACATCCCGTTAATAAAAATTATGTAAAGGAGATAAGTAGACAAGCCTTAAAAATATATAAATGATAGTAAAACATATGAGAAGATACTTGCCTCACTCATAATACAACAGAAATTAAAACTACCTAGGTGATTAGTAAAAATCCAAACATTGGCAGCATATTCTATTTGTGAAGTTGTGGAAAATCGGATACTGTCAAACATGGCTTTTGGGAATGCAAAATGACATAAACCTCAATGAGGTTTGACAAAATTTGTCATCCATTATAATTAAAATTGTTAAATTTTCCCTTTGATCCTGCAAGTTTCCTTCTGCAAGTCATCCTGTGTTTGTACATCATTATTTCTTTGCAGTTAGAAACAAAAAAAAAAAAAAAGAAAAGAAAAAGAAAAAATCAAAATATTCAACTAAAAGAGACAAGCAAACCATAAAAACAGACTCTTAAGGATAGAGAATAAACTAAGAGTTGCTGGAGGAGGTGGACAGGGACATGGGTTAAATCAGTGATGGGGATTAAGAATACCCATCCTTGTGATGAGTACTGGCTGTCCTGTGTAAGTGATGAATTATAAAATTCTACTCCTGAAACTAGTATTACACTATATGTTAACCAACTGGAACTTAAATAAAAACTTAAAAAGTACTATTATTTGGGGATCTTTTAAAATACTCTATGCATAACCACTTATTGGAATATTTAATAGCTATATAAAAACAATGACAAGGATCTCTCTACTTAGAAATATTTCCAGGATATATTGCTAAGTGGAAAAATATGACGTTGAACAGCACACACCGCATGCTTCCCATTGTGAAAGAAGGAAGAAAATCAAAACATTTTTCATTTATATAAAGAAACATTAAGAAAAAATTCCTGAAACTTTGAAAAATTATTCCCTTCAGAGTTTAGAGAGTAGGTACGGGATTAATTAAAAAGGGGATAGGGGAGTTTTCACTCTATACTAGTTTATATCATTTTTTAAGCTATGCAGGTGCTTAAATGATATATCACTTCTTCTAAAAATTAGCTTTTAAGAGACTCCATCCCAAATATTGGATGGCATGATTAAAGGTGCATACTTGAAAAGAGCCCCTAAGAATACTTGTAATTATTGAACATTGGGAAAGGGTAACTGTGGATATAATTAGTTAGTCTGTTGCCTCTGTAGTGATAGAAATTGCTCCTCTGCCAATTGTAAATAGTTCTGTTCTGAGCCTAGCCTTGTTCTCAAGGAGTAATTTTGTAGTGTCTAAGCGTAACCAGCCATCATAAGGCTCAGCACAATTCTTAGGCCATCAATTATTGATGCACCACAACCAGAGATGACTTCTAATTTGCTCTCATGCACAATTGTGCATGGGGATTTTTATAATTACTTTATCATTTGGAGACATATGTTATATAACACTATGAAAATGACAATGCTACTAGCTTTCACCAGCAGCAAATGCCAAAGTGATTCAAATTGATAGGATGCTTGGTTTTTTTTCATTTTGATAAATTCTGAATGTCATTTGTTCTTTAGGTTGGTACCTCATTTTTAAAAGTCAGCTTTGTACATCCTGGAATCTATCTTTAATGTGTGCCTGTCAGTCACAGGAGTCTAATTGATATTTCTAGACTGTATTACAACTAACCCAGACCATTTCCTGTTGCAGATGTAGCCACTAGCGCACAGGAGGAAATAAAATAGAAACAGCTGATCCAGAATCTGTAGAGATTTTCTAATTCTACTGGTGTTCTACATCACAAAACAAGTAGTAAGCAAAGTGTCAGTACAAAGCCTGAGTAAGAGATGATTTAAGAAACATTGTCATAATCTCTAAGATTGTAATAGGTTCTCAAGACTCATTTGAAAACTCTCCAAATCCAGTAAATAACTATGTGCATGTGTGCAACAAAGTGTGTAACATGGAGGAAAACATTTGAAAAAAAGATAATTATCCTTTTGAACTATGTTCTTTGGAACCTCTGAGCCATTAAAATTCACATTTGCTCCTGGTTTTATGAGCGTTCCAGCATCAACTCTTGAAAAATCCAGATTCCTTAAAATATCTTGATATTTCATGCTAAACTTGATTTACATATTCTCAAAGGGAAAGGTATTTATATATAAAAGTATAAATGATTTCCAGATTTAGAAATCCTTTTTAAACCTATCCTAACTCAATTAGCAGCAAAGTAAAAAGAAAATGCAAAGTTCTAACCATTCCAACCCATAACCTAGGACTCTTGTGAAGTTCTCTTTCTTTCTGAAGAGATTTCTATTTATATTCTAATATTAAGTCTGTTACATATTTTTCTAAATTTGAGTATAAATATGCACTCCTTTCTCATGATTGTTACCTAGGATTTATTTATCTTACCTTTATTTTTCATAAAACCTAGCTTTCTGGTTCTCAGCTCTCACGCTCTTTCTAACTCATTAAGTTCTTCATTTATATTTACTATTTTATCATTATTTCTATCCACATACTTGTGTTCTTTTTTCAATAATTTGAGTTGCATACTTAACTAGATGGTTTTCATTCCTTACTTTTTATTAATATAACCATATAAGAATAGAATTTTCTCTGGGCATTAATGTTTCTGCATCTCAAAGTTTCTGATATTAGTATTTCAATTAACTCTCTTTTCTAGAAAACATTTAAGTGTGGTTTGTATTCCTCATTTGACATAGCAGAACAGCTGCTTAAAAATCAAATTTTAAAAAGTCCAGATGGAAGCTGGTATTTGTTTTCTGAGTTTTTAAAATTAATTTCTGATTCTACTGAATGGATTCAGAACATATTGCTGTAACTACTTTATAACATTTATTTTTACTTGTTGGTTTTTTTGTGATAATTATACTATGCATACATATAATCTTTTAGATTCACATTATTGATAAGATTCTTTAGATTTTCTACTGTTATTACTAAGTTTTGTTCTTGTCTTCTACAATCATATTGGAGTGAATGAGATGCATTAAAACCTTTGGTTTTGTTGTGTTCTATTACACCTCCTATCTCCTGCTGCATTAGGTATATGTGTCTAATGTGTTAAATTGTGAATTATAATATTTAGCAGTAGATATGAAATCATTGTCCCAACGTTTTGATATTAATTCTATCCAGTATTTATTCTGCTTTCCTTATCTTTTCATGTGAATACATATCTTAATCTTTCTTTTTCTTTTACTCTCATGGACATAGCTGTATTTTTAGAGCTAAGAATATTATATTTTTCTAGAAAAAATTCTTTTATGTTTTCAAGTTTAATTATTTTGAATTATATAAGATAATTACTTAATGATTTTTAAAATTCTCTCTTGTGTCCATAGTTGCTTTTTTCTTTATATTTTTATTTATTTTTTTATTTTTTTAAATAAATTAATTTTTTATTGGTGTTCAATTTACCAACATACAGAATAACACCCAGTGCTCATCCCGTCAAGCGTCCCCCTCAGTGCCCGTCACCCATTCACCCCCACCCCCCGCCCTCCACCACCCCTAGTTCATTTCCCAGAGTTAGGAGTCTTTATGTTCCTTTATATTTTTAATGTTACGTATTTAAGCTCTTCTCTTTCTCTTTAATGACACTAGTCAGGATTCACCAATCTTATCAATTTTTATTCATATTTTTGTTTTTCTTCATTAGTGCTTTAGTTATTCTCTTTTATAACTCAAAGGAACTGTTTCTTCTAGTTTCCTTTAGGACAACAGTACCACCCCTGTGGTCCATGAATATCACTTACCGTTGGAGGGGGATGATGCCTGCAGCTTGCATGACTATTGTATGGGAGGTTGTCAATATAAGTCTACCAGATGCCTAGTAGCTGCAAGCCTAGAATATAGCTAAGTGGAACTCATTGAAGGAAAAGGGTCCATTACATATCAGCTCCTCTATAGCTCCTGACCCACCAAACGTTTCCCTCCGCTCTGATTCGCTCTTCAAATGACTCATCTTCTTTCCCCAAATTAAGTCATATCTGGTGTCAGGGAAGAAACATTTTTGTAAAAATAATAAATATTTCTCTCTCAAAAGTTCAGTTGGCAGCTTCTTTCTTTGAATTCCAGATCTGGCATATAAGTGTGTGGTGGGACAAGAAGATATAACAGGATTGGAGTTGCAGTGAGAATAGAGAGCAAGAGCAAGACAGAGCAGGCAATCATAGATTAATTCAAGATATAACAGCAACTTTATTCCAATATGAGTTTAGTCATCTTTTATATAATGCATTCATATCAGCTTCAAAAAAACAAACTCTATATAGGTCAGAGATATTATTATTGTCATTATTGATGTCATGGGGTCTATCTAATAAATAGAGTCCTGATGTCAATGTTCCCAAATTGTCTGGATAAGCATTCATTAGTTCCCACTAGTGACATCTCACACTGATTTTTCTTCTTTGGCAATAAGGACTTGGGGTCACCTTAAGGGAATGTGCCCTTTGTGGCTCAATAGCCATTAGTGTAAACAGGTAATTTTGAGGAGAGTCCATGCTGATGAAATGATTAGGCTTGCAAAGTGTGAAAGACCATTATGTATGCAGGAAGTGCAGGGATCATATGGTTCACAGTGAGTCATTTTGTATGTGATTATGTTGCCTCTGAGTCTCTGCTGAGTAGCATTAGTATAGAATTTTAACCAAAACAAAACACAAAATAAATGATAAAATAAATTTTGTGAAAGACCTACTTATTTTTGCTATCATTTCTCCTCTTATACAATAACATTAGCCATATTCAAAAAATATTAAATGACCATGAAATGTGTGTGCAGTAATATGCTGTAATAAAACCAGCTTGGTCCATAAGGGATTTGGAGTTGGTATTTACCAAAGCCCACTTTAATTTTATAATGTACTGATTCTAATTTAAAATAAATACATGTTTGTGTATAAAATTCATAATTGTATGATTATACAGAGATGCAAAAAGTTATATAGACATGGATATACATAACTTTGTCTTTTCTTCAGTTTTTTCCTGAAAATGCATGTGTGTACACACACTCATATTTGCATATAGTGTTTTATAAAATGACTTGAATTTCATCATTTCTTTTTTTTCAAAACATAACTTATTTTACTGAGTCACATATTAACATATACCAAAAATTAATCTAGATAAACTGTTCCATGCTTTCAATATTTTTATTTTTGAATAATGTGTTGCACAAACATCTTAGCAAGTACCTAAAAGACTTAAGAATATCTTGCTTTCCAGGAGGGTGGCTATCTATATCTCCTAAATAACTGTGAATCATCTTTGTCTAAGGAATATCTATGCAGTATTAATTACAGAGGATTCATAGGATGCATGGAGATATTATCATTATCATGACTAATCTATCAATAATATATCAATAATTATTTGCATATTGATTACATTAAACTGCAAAAATCATACAGGCTTGATATTACTGGTAAGGAATTTGTGCCTAGAATGAATAAGAAAGCACAAATGTAGGTATCATTAATACATAAATGAATAAATCGTGTTGCCTCTCTGTAATTTTGCTCACTCAATCGCTCTATGTGTTACAGTGATTTTCAACAGAAGCAGATCACTTTTGCCTTATTTTATGATACATTAGGCCTTTTTTGGATACTCCGGACTCTGTTTTTCTCTCTGTCTGCTCTAGCATGTTGTGCTTCTATAAAATTTAGCAATGATGAAATATATTTATAAGGCTTCCTCCTTTAAAAAATTTCAGCCAAATTTCAGAGACCATCTCAATGTCCTAGAATCCTTGAAAAACAAAACAAAACAGCAACAAATATTCATAGACTTTTCCCAGGGAAGATTTTACTCAAAAAATATAATAGGCAGAATCAATATACAATTTTACCTGAACTAGAAATACGGATCTACACAAAGAAAGACAAATATTGCATTTTCTCATTTATATGTGGATTTTTAAAAAGCTGAAGTCCTGGAAAAAGAGAGTAGAGTGGTGGTTACCAGGCTGAGGGGCAGAGAAATGGGGAAATGTCAATCAAAAAAGGCCCAGAACCCTAGCTAGAAGATGAATAAGTTCCAAAGATCTAACATACAACATGGTGAATATAATTAACAATAATGTGTTACAAACTGGAACATTGTTAAGAGAGTAGATCCTAAAAGTTATCACCACAAAAAATTTTGGGAGAGTTGGAAGTGTTAACTAACCCTGTTTTTATCAGGCTTTTCCTTTCAGATTCTAATTAGACCATTTTTCCTGACTGATCCTGAATCTGCTGTTTCATTTTTATCACCATCATTGTTTTCTTTTTCCTTTTTAGTATACAAGAGACAACACAAGAAATCTATAGTTCAAACATTCCTAAGGGAATTCTGACCAACTTTATTCAAAAGTATTCCAACTTGGGGCACCTGGGTGGCTCAGAGGTTGAGTGTCTGCCTTTGGCTCATGATCCCAGGATCCTGAGACTGAGTCCCACATCAGACTCCCCAGACAGAGACTGCTTTTCATCCTGCTTGTTTCTCTATCTGTGTGTGTGTGTCTTTCATGAAGAAATAAATAAAATCTTAAAAAAATATATCCCAACTTGAGGAGATCTTGAGCACTGTCTTTCCCCAGAAATCAGAGGGAGAAGTAAGAGGAGAGAGCAGAAGCAATTCTTTAAAATGGTAATTGTGTCTTAGTTTATTTTATCCCAATCAAAGTGAATACCTGAACAAAAACATCTAGTTTTAAATGCACTGGAGAGTTAAGTAGGCAGACAAAGATGACAGGGAAAGTACAATTTTTTGATAGTAGACTAATCCTTTTGGTGCTTTAGGGATCAATAAGAAGAGATACTATTTAAATGCACAACATACACATGAATACATTCCCAACCTCATTAGTCATCAGTGAAATAAGATTTGAAGCCAAAATACATTATAGCCATGTGCCTATGGCAAATGCTACAATAAATAAGATGGATAAAACAAGATTGGTATGAAACTGGAGCAATTCAAAGTCATATATTTCTGTCAGGAGAGTCAATTGGTACAACTACTTTAGAAAACTGCTTGGTAATATATACCAAAACTGAATATATGCATACCCCTGCACCACACTCTTCAAAGTTACTGACAAACATGTATATCTATGTACCAGAAATGACATGTACAAGATTATTTATGTCATCACTAATTATAATCATCTTAAATTAGAAACAACCCAAATAACTATTAGTGTAAGAGTTAATAAAAAAAGCAAGGTGTACATACATAATGAGATAAAATGTAGCCATGAAAAATAAAGTTCTTCTGCACACTGTTGATGGCTCTCAAGAGTACATTATGTAAATATTATTTAAAATAAAATATAAAAGTATTAACATTTATAAGATTTATATTATTTATAGAATAACATAAAAGGTTATACAATACATACTGTTTTGCAGTTAAAGATAGTGATTTCTACTGGGGAGGAACTGTAGAGAATGGGAGCACATGACCAGGACTATAGGTTGCTGGCTCTGTCACATTATTATCAAGTGATCAACCCATAATCTTAATTTATGTATGTATATGTTTATTTTTTTAAAGGTTTGTTTGTTTATTTATTTATTGACAGAAAGGGAACAAGCTGGGGGAGTGGCAGGCAGAGAGAGAAGCAGACTCCCCACTGAGCAGAGAGCCTGATGTGGGGCTCCATCCCAGAACCTTGGGATCATGATGTGAGCTGAAGGCAGATGCTTAACTAACTGAGCTACCCAGGTGCCCCATGTGTATCTATTTAAAGACACCTTACTGAAGCTATACTTTCAATCCATTAACCTTGAACTTATGTCAATAGCACTGTAATTTGTGTCTTAATGAAGCTTACCTAACACAATTGTTTTCACTATAATGTGTCTCAAAGACTTCCTATGCTTGGGAACACCGGGCAGCACTTCAGCTGTATGCTAGGAAGCCATTTTAAACATTAAAAACCAACAAAAAGCACAAAACTGTGAAAGACATGGCACTAAACAGGAAGCAAAACATGAGAGTGCACTCAAAAAGGCACGGTGCTGTTGGACCTCATGGTGGGAATGTGCACTTGGGTGACTCCTATTTTTGTTGCTGCATTGCAAATGTCTGAGAATGGCCTTAAAATACTGCAAGTATTGTTTTTGGTGATTAAGAATCAGTTTTGGTGAGTAACTGAGTTCACTAATAGAGAATCCATGAATAATGAAGATAAACTCTGTGGGTATATATGTAAATATATGGCATATATCATATGCCATATATTTGTATATGATATGCATCTATATTTGTACACACATATATTTGTATTTTTTTCTGATTGTATATATGAGATTGTTTCCTGAACATGAACATTTTCTAACAAGTTTCTAACTGGTACTTTTCATTCTGACACACAGCTGATTCTGGCTATTTCTCATCAATCTCATCCTGGAGAGGGATGACTGAACTCAGATTAGTTCATTTTCTCACCCCCTTGATGCCTGGAGGCAAGAATTTGGGGAGGCTAAAGACTCTTAACCAGCAGGAATTCCTGTGGTGCTGACTTCTATTCCAATTCCTGGGTTGCAACATTTTTCTTCCACTTCTAAAACTTAAAATTCTCTCCCCCCAAACAATAGCAGAGATTATCATATCATTTGTTCCTCATTCTCTCTGTTTTTACCATGATGTTGTGTCAAAATCATGCTTTTTCTACCTGATTATTTCAGTTGTATGGAGTTCACTCTTAGATATAACTATCTGCTGATAACAAGGACTGGAGCTAACCTCTGAAACTTTACTCTTTTTCTATGTCCAAAATCTCTTCTAATTAAAAAAAAAAAAAAAAAAAAAGACTCTGACATTGACGGCCTGTTCCCTCTTACTTTCTCTATCACCAGAATTAGATTTGTTCTCTGAATTGATGGCCTCTAATAGATCAAAGAAAATATAAGTTATTTTCTCGTTTTTTTTTTTTTTTAAGATTTTATTTACTTATTCATGAGAGACAGAGAGAGAGAGGCAGAGACACAGGCAGAGGGAGAAGCAGGCTCCATGCCAGGAGCCCGATGTGTGACTTGATCCCGGGATCATTTTTTTACATTTCTGATCTGAACCACATATTGCCTTTGGTTGTTCTTCTCTTCATTCTTTCCCTATGTCAGTTTCTACAGATCTTTGGAGTGATTTATAGCTCAATGAAGGGTAGTTAGAGTTTTATGGTCATTAATTAGGTAAAGAAGTTGACCAAGATACCTGGTACCTGTGTCCATAGGTATCGACATATGAATTTTAGGGGAATATATTCATTCCCTAGCATTTTGTGTACAGTTTTGTTCACTCTGGTGTGCCATGTCCAGCACAGTGCCTTCCCAGGGCATAATGTTCAAAGATTATTGCTTCAGAGAATTAAAAAGATAATATTGGTGAAATAACTCTAGATATCCATGTGTGCTATTCAGGACACTCATCCTTAAGCTGTTTGTACCGTCTTTCACCCACATCCTCTCCTGCCCCCTCTTCCAGTGAGTTTCCAAGCACCACAGCACAGGATGTACCACTAACAGGCCCACTTTCAGAATTACAGTGTTTGAGAAGACTCAAGCTGAGTCCAGGGCAAGTAAGTACCGTGAGTGGAAGTAAGGTATGTTTGCCTAGTATGTGTGTGTGTGGATGTATGTAGGTATTATTGAGCTGTATGTGAGGTAGCAAATGAACCAGACAAACTGCACCATTTCCAGGCCCTAGATCCTGACCAGTTGTCAAAAGACACAATTAAATATGAGTGACATTTGTAGAAAGAAACATTTTTGTCTTCTTTTAGAAACTAGGATAGGCTCTAGCTATCTTCAAGCAAAAGCACTTGGAAGCTCAAATATAGGCTTCTGAGGATGAAATAGTTTGTGACAAGAGTTGGCTCATTCTACCCCACCAAGGTTAGCTCTACCCTCGCCAAGAGACAGATGGAGAGACAGAAATTACCCTGGATGGACAACCTCAGCCTTTACAAATTACACTGGCTTCTCATAATGGATGAACGTCTGCCGTATTTCAAGCTGTTGATCTTGGAGAAGGTTGATTTCATCCTTTCTAATTTTCAATCTATCTCCACCAAGCTGATGTCATTCACGGTGTGGAATGTTAGGCCTGAGTTTGCATTCTCCGTTCTTTTCACTGGTGTTTGCAAATTCCTCTACTTTGACTGACTTAATGGTTGGATTTAGGAGAAGGAAAAGTCTGCTTTGGCCTATCTTAGGCCCTCTCTCTTTCAGATCCTGCTGCCTGCAGATAAAGTGGAATATATTAGCTTGCCTTTTGTGTCACTTTTACCATGGCAACTCTCCCTCACAAAGGCATTTTGCATATCTGGCTTAGTCAGTGACCCTTTAAGAAAATGTGTCACACTAAAGAAATACATTAGCCAGTTCATTGGCTCCGTGTCCAACGTGGTGTCTCCAATCTGCCTCATCAGTATTGAAGGATATCTTCTCCCTCTGTCTATTTGCTTCTCCTTCTTTTTTCTCAGTTAGTCATGACCGACAGAGAAAAAATTAGGGGTTTGTATATTGGCCATTCAGAACTGCACTGTTTAAGAAGCAAAGAGAATAAAAAATAATGCAGAAGGGGAATCTGCTTGGAATTTAAATAAAACATTACAAGGAAGGTGACCATTGAGTAGAGGATTCAAACAGGAATATAGTTTCACGAGACCAGAAAGCAGCTGGGGATTTAAGGCACCCAAACCAGAAGCAACCATGAAATAATCTTTCATGTTCTGAGAGCCAAAGTCAGTTTTCTGGTTGCAGAAATCTGGATTTCTAGGTGATGTGAAAAAGAATGCAGTGGGAAAGGCAGACAATGTGCAAATGATATCCGATACTCTGAAACACTGATATTATTATTATATTTGAAACCTCTTATCAAATGTGTTATTATGACAGGTGTTGAAAGCTTCAGGACCCTCTAGTAGAGTGCTAGTTTTGTGGTATTATTGAATAAGATTTTCTTCCACCACCCCCCCTTTATTGTGATACATGAATTTCACTGCACCAAATAAAAGTATATAATGTTAATAATTATAAGAGGACAAGGGAACAGGATTGTAATTTGCTGGTGCAGGAAGTAAAAGTATAGCTTTAAAAGAATTGCTGATGATTGAAAAAACCTATAAAATCTCTAGATTTTTAAATTTTTTTGTTCTTTTTCTTTCCTGTTAAATATATAAACAAGATTAGTAGTACTAACCTCCTAAAGAAGGCATCAGTCAATTGGTGCCCCTTGTTCTAGACAGGGAGATGAAGACATTCCAAAAAAGAGGTTGCACAATTTTATCTAAAAAACAAAAGGTAAAACCAAACCATAAACTAAGCCTGTTACTTGCAGCTATCAGAAAACATCACTTTTCTTTCAAGGAAAAAAACCTAGGGAGTTTTTCTAGAAAGGATCTGTAAGTGTTATGCAATAATGGTTGGGGAGGAATAGGGTCATATAACTAATAAATTTGACAAAATGACTTTAAAACCTGGTGAGTTAAGGGAATATAATTTATTTAAAATAAATTTTCTAGTTAAGAAAAAAATGAGAGACACTGGAGCAGCTGATCCAAAATGTCTCTTAAAAATGCCTCTTAATAAGCATCAATAAAACAAAATGAATAAGAACAAGCAAATAGCAGCAACAAAAATTCAGTTTCAAACTTTAAATACTAAAAAGAAATAAAAAATTAGATATCTCAGTATGATAAAGCATAATCCTAAAGGAAAACATATCTTTATGTCTATGTTGGTAAATATTAATGTTATGCTAATAAGTACTATTTTAGTTCACATACTGAATCTATTTTCAAAACAAATCAGAACAGAAATATTTTTCAAAATGAGTATTAAATTAAATATAAACACAAAACTTCATTTTGTTTTTTCTATTTATATTAAGAATCTATTTTTCTCTAGTTTTCTTGCATAATCTAAATATCAAAGAAATGTCTCATTTATTTTTAAAAACAAACCAAAAGAAACTATGAATATAATTTCCTAGATAAATAATAAACTTGTTGAGGTCATGAGCCTCACTGAATATTAATACTAAGAGACATTTTGGAGAATGTCTCCATCTATTGAGTGTTCCTTAATGCAAGACATGATATTATTATTTGTCCAGGTAATTCATTCATCTAGCCATATTTCCTTACATGAAGTTTTACACATAATATGAAATATTTCTATTTCTTCAGTGTAGATTACATACTTTTCTATGTGTAACCTAATTTCTCCTATGTCAAAATTGATTTTTTAATGCTTGTTTATTTTCCCCCACTATATTGAAAACTATGTAAGTCAGAAACAAATTCTTTACTATAAGTGTTCTATTTTTAACAATCAGCAAAGAATATGAGACATAGCTGTTAGTCAAAGATGATTTTGCTGAATTAAATATGTGATGAATATGTATTTGATTTTCAATTTCAGTTTCAGTGCTTGAAACAAACTGGATTTTTTTATTGTAGAACAATAGATACAAAATAATTTCATCAGAGTGCTTAGATGGCTTAATCCATTAAGTATCCAACTCTTGATTTTGGCTCAGGTCACAGTTTCAGGGTCCTTGGATAAGTCCCATGTTGGGCTTCATGCTCAGTGTGGAGTCTGCTTAAGGAGTTCTCTCCCTCTCCCTTGGCCTTTCCCCTCTGCCTCTAAAAGAAATAAATATATGTTAAAAAAATTTCATCGATGGCCTCCTTTCAAAAAGATAGTCATTGTTATATTCAATTTTGTTACATTTATAAAATCATGATCTATTATTATGTGGACAATTAAAGACAATGAATAAATTACTCATTAAAGTCAACAGAAGTATTAAAAGAATTTAAATATAGTCAAGTAAAAGTATTTATATATATAAAAAGTAAAAAGTACTTATATATATATATATAATTATATATATAAAAGTAAAAAGTATTTATATTCCCAAATAAAGGTTCTATTTAAAAAGAATACTATTGATATTACAGTAATTTTGACTTGGAAATCAATTTCTATCTTAACTGCATTTTATTGACATCTTTACACATATTAATTATTTATTTGCTATATATCACAAATTTCCACATTCACTTAGAAAAATATCAATATAGTACAAACAAAAATTACATTACCCATTCAAACTAAACACAGTCTTAGAGAGAAAAAATATGTATATATATAGGTTTGCTCATTTTAATAAATAAATAGTTACCCTAATTAAAATTTAAAAAGTTAAGGGTATGTGATACAAAATCTAGAGCTAACACTGAAAATACAGAGGAATAATTGAAAACTAATAGAAAAATTTAAAAGAATGAAAAATATATTCAAATAATCTATGTTTATGTAGGAAAAATTATAGATGAAAACCAGAGAGGACAAATAGAAACAAAATAGGAAAAAGAAGCATACCTAAATCCAAATATAGGAGTGATTACATTAAATATCACTAGACTATACACTTGAATTAATAGATATTATCAAAATGATTAAAATAGTGAGACCCAACTCTATGCTATCTACTAAACACACACATCAGTGTAAGAACACATACACTTAAAAATATCTAGAAAGACAAAGAAATAACAGTAAAAGACAAAGAAATAACAGTAAAAGAAGGCTGGAGTTGGATATTAATATCAAAATATAGAGCATTGTCAGAAATGATTGAGGACATTTCATAATGATAAAAAGTGAATTTTTTAAAAACACCAAACAACCAGAAATAAGTATGCTCCTATTAATAGTGTTTCCAAACATGTGAAGGAAAATTGGCTAATATTATTCACTCCTGAAGTTATAGAAAGACTGAACAAAAATAATAAAACAGAAATGATCTGAGCAATAAATGGAAATACATTGAATTAAATTACAACTGAAATAAGTTATAAAATTATGGGATGCAGCAAAAGCAGTGCTCAGAGGAAAATTCACATCTTTAAATACTTAGTGTAAAAATAAAGAAATGTCTAAATTTTAATGATCTTAGCTTTCACTATAAGAAATGTAAAATTAGAGTGACTGAGTGGCTTAGTTATTGATTTGAGAGAGAGAGTGAAAGCAAGATAGAGCACAAGCAACAGGAGGGGGATACAAGGCAGTGGTGGTGCAGAGGGAGAGGGAGAAACAGACTCCCTGCTCAGCAGGGAGTCAGGAGCAGGACTCAATGCCACGGCCCTAAAAAAACAGCCAGGTCCCTGGGATCATGACCTGAGCCAAAGGCAAATGCTTAACCCACTGAACATATACTGCCGATATGTAAATATGACATCAATATGAATTTCAGGGGGCACCTGGGTGGCTCAGTAGTTAAGTGTCTGCTTTTGGCTCAGGTGGTGATCTTGGGTCCTGGGATCAAGTTTTACATCAGGTTCCCTACAGGGAGCCTGCTTTTCCACTAATACCTCTGCTTCTCTCTCTTTCTCACATGAATAAAGTGAATAAATAAATAAAATATTCTTTAATGTCTAAAGAAGTCCTGAATTCTAGGAAACAAAGTTGGAAAACTTTTAGTAAATGATTTCAAGATTTAATAGAAAGCTACATAATTCAAGATAAGATAGATATATAATAATTATTAAATACCTTTTATTTACTGGCCACTATAATTTAATCAATATTTCCATGTTTTCAGAGGTGTAGCAGCTTTATATATCTCAGAGCTATCATTTATGCTGCAAAATGGAACTAAATATACAGTGCTATTTTTTCTCCTGTTTGTGCTATCATATTGCAAAATTGCCCAGCCAACTCCCTTTCTCCCCTTATAGGTTTTCTTTTCCCTCTTTTTCTCAAGAAAGTCTGTAAGACGTGTGTGTGTGTGTGTGTGTGTGTGTGTGTGTGTGTGTGTGTTGGGATGATTAGGACAGTGGCTGTTGGAAGGAGACAATAGTAACAAAGCATTCATTTGTCAGTATACACACAACTAGTTAGGAATTTCACTGTTTACCATTATTTGGTAATAATTTCGGAAGTTAAGTAATCTAAACTAAAGTAAAGTAAATTATAGGACTAGTATGCAACAGACTATTTCACTTGTTAATTAAAATACAACCTCCTTGTCTTTTCAAGAAAAAAAAAGTCTTTCACTATATGTGCAATGATTGGGCAGTTTGTTGTAGATTAGATCATATTGAATTCCTAATGACCACTTTTCTCCTTTGGCCTTATTTAAATGCAGTATTATTATTTTAATTTTCTGTGATACCATTAAGGTTAAGTTCTTTGCTTACATATCTTGACCACTAATATGAACTTACTAATGCTTCAATTCCAGGCAAATTATGGATGATCTAATTAAGACTGAAATTCTTTGAGATATTCAGAATAGAATGTATTGATTGACTTTTGACCTCTACTGCAGGAAATGATAAAGAATCCAATAATGATTAGTATACGGGAGTTACTCTTACCATCGGTTGAGAGGATTTCCTTAAAAAACAAGATAATACAGACACAACTGAGGCAACTTGTCCTGTTAAAATAGTTCAGCAAAAAAAAAAAAAAAAATAGTTCAGCCATTCCACTATTGACATTCATGAAAACAATCTGCTGAAAGTGAGCACACCACAGAGAACAACCTGTTATGGTTTTGAGGATTACTTTTATATTGCCAAATGCCAAAATCCTGGGATTTCTAATGTATGCCGGGCAATTAAGCTATTACTGCCTAAACTTTCCATATTGCAAATATTTTCTCCCTTGTGGCTGTATTTTTGTTATTTTAACAAATCTTAATAGATTGGAATGGAAACTTATGTTAAAGCAGATTAAAATCACAATGAAAACCTTTATTTAATCATGCTGAAAGACAGGGTAGGGGATGCAGTCAAAAGAAATATTAGAAGGCACAACTACAGTTATTATAGAAAACAGAATTCATTCCTAAAACAAGCTGCCTGTTTCATTTTTATGCACAATCATATGCAAACATCTCTATGAATCTATTATAATAATCTATGAGGGATACATATATTGAAATTTCAGTGGTTAACGGAATTAGATATCGCTCACTTCTATTCAGTAATATATATTTTTGTCTTTAAATTTGCATATAAATTTGATAGAATAGGAATTACGTCCTCGATAAAGACCCTTCCATTTACATTTATTCCCTTACTTTAAATTCATAAGATTCAATTTAATAGTTTCAAATTAGAGTATTCTAACATTATGCATAATTTGGAATTATACATTCCTAATTACTGCATTGACTGGGTGTCGTAACAACATAACTTGAATGAGAGACTCTCAAGCCAGACTTCATGTGTTTCAATCTTCTCCCTGGCACTTAGTGGTTCTTGGGCTTGCTTGGGTGATCTATATAACCAACTCATTTTGCTCTTTGTTACAATGGAGACAATAGTATCTCCTCCCCAGGGTTTTTATGATGATTATATAATATAAATCCCACCCAGGATGTCATAAGTGCAGCAAAATTCTTTTCCTCATTTTTTTAGTTTTTATTTTATTTAGCATCAAATATGAGCTGAGTGTATTCTTTTCACTAATTATCTTCCCAATCTTTCTAAAAGTGGGTTAGGGATAAAGCAGAGTTGTCTACAGTAAGCAGGACCAAGAAGGAAGAGGGTGGAGGCAGTAATAGGAAGCGTTGAGCATGTTTCATTTTACTGTAAAGTCAGCAAGTATTAGTTCCTGGGGATTTATGTCACGTTCAAATGCTAACCCAATGTCATCAAAACTTCTTATTTTTTAGAAGAAGCCAGTGGTCTCTATTTATCCTTGAAGTCCATCTCAAAATTATCATAGCTAATTTCATAGATTCTTGGAACCCATTGTAGGTTTAGTGTATCTGTACAGAATCCTAGAAATGAACAAAGATAATAAACCACTACCAAAGAAGTGTGGTCAGTCAGCATTTCTTTTTGACACAAAATTGTATTTCTAAAATAATTATCAGAGAGGAGAGAGGAATAAGAATTCAATCTAAATTGATATGATGGAATAATATCTTTTTATAATATATGGAAACTACACATCAGTCGAATCCACCTGCTTTGTCTTTCCATAAATTACTCTCATAACACAAAAATAGACTACCAGTCAGCTTGAAAACTTGGCATCCTGTGTTTTTTTTTTAAGATTTTGTTTGTTTATTCATGAGAGACAAAGAGAGAGAGAGGCAGAGACACAGGCAGAGGGAGAAGCAGGCTCCATGCAGGGAGCACGATGTGGGACTCGTTCCCGGGTCTCCAGGATCAGGCCCTGGACCGAAGGCAGGTGCTAAACCGCTGAGCCACCTGGGCTGCCCTGGTTTTTCTCTATTTTTATAAGTATCATATGGGAGGCAGTATCTCATGATGCTTAAGGATATAGATTTATAGCACACAGTGACATGTGTTCAAAGATATAAGCTACCACCTAGCAGTTGTTAACCTACAACCTTGTCAATTTACCAATTCATAAAATGAGGATACACATGTATTAGGCTAAAGGCTAAGCTGCTGCAACAAAGCAATAATTAATAAGAAAAAACAAAATAAGGCAAGATTTAAACTAATATTTATTTCTCCTGTTTCATTCTATCTGATACTGCTTGAATTATTAATCAGGATCATATGGATGTTCTGTATCTTGAAAATGTCAGTAACAAATTTCTTAAGCTAATAAAAGGTAGAGGACAGAAAATCATGGAGAAAAGGAAAAAGAGAACAGAAGGGAGAAAGGAAAGAAGCAAGGGGCAAATAATAAAAGAGAAAGGTGATAAAGTAGAGAGGGGAATTTATCTGGATTCTTCAAAATAGTGCTATCAATACTGCTCAATATTTAGTTCGGTGGAACAATAATGTCTCTGGTTCAAGAATATTTTCTCTAGTTTTCTAATCAACTGGGCTATTCATCTTCTCACAAAGGATGGTTGATGATCAATTAGGTCACGTTCTTTCACAATTTCACTTGATGGAAATAACGTTCAGGATATGGAGAACTTATGCTTCCTTAACATTTTAGCAGTACCGAAACTATAGATTATTTTCTTTACTAACTAGAGGAAGATTAGGGAGAGGAGTAACAAGGCAAGCTTTTTTTAACACAAAAGTTTATGTGAAACATTTTCATTTCAGGTTAAATACTTAGAAGAGAGCAGAGAGCAAAGTTTATATGCATACAGAGGCAGAAACACATACAGATAGTCAATAGATTTAATTGAAAACAAACCAATGTTTTGTATCTCATATATTAATCTGAATATAGATTAATATAGAGGAGAACTAATATATTTGGGCGGCTTGCTTTGTTTTTCAGATAACAAACCTGCACTGTTAAGGTGATTGAAATCATTTTATGTATTAACGCTATGATTAATCAGTAGGATTGGAATATTTTCTTAATTAATACTATACTTAATGTGCAATTAAAAGATTATTTTAAAAAAACAGCTGAAAATAGATATTGAAAAAACATGTACTTTATATTTACATAAAGTCCACCAATCCATAAATGGACAGTCCACAAATTGATGCATCTATAATCATCATCATCTTTCTATGTGCTTAGAGATTGTGTTTTATGTTTTCAAAAATGTGAAAAACAATTCTAAAATAAATTTCATACATACTGTGTTATTGCACTGTGCAACTGGAGGCCTCAATCCATCGATTCCCCACAAGAAGATTTACATGAAGATCCACTCTCAAATACAAATAGCCACAAGGAAAGTAGCAAGCACAAAGCAATTTGTTAAAGTGCAAGTACACTTTTCAGGTGGGAGAGAGGGCAGATTCCACCCAAGTTGTTTTGGAATTGGTTATTAGTGAATCTTTCTGGGCTGGGAGGAGCTGTGACATACAGTGGCATGGTCTCTAATGGAGGTTGCTTCCTATCATTTGGGAAACTCGTATCACAGGTTGGAAGGCAGAGTTTTGGATCCTAGAAGGTTTGTACCCCATGGCAGCCCACCTACACTGGTGGGTGGTGGAGGGCCAACATGCAATGCAAATGCATCATCATGAGTCTGGGAGTTACCCTGGGGCAGAGGTGGAAGAAGAGGGTGCCTGTGTTCTGTGCTTATGGCTCTAGTTCTGTCAGGCCCAAGGTCTTGGAAGCTAAAAGGTCAGGATGTTGTGTTCCTGTGTCTTTAATGTTAGATTATTTATAACTGTCCTTGCCTCCAGCTTGTGTTTTTATCATTTCCCTTCAAGGACTTGGGACTCTGCCTCTTTTTCTTCTAGCTTCTACCTAACAGTAGGATGAAGATGAAGGAGGCAATAGAGTTGAGAGCAGACCAGAAATTCACAAATTGAATGGATTCATTTGGTACATGGAAAAATTTCCCATATCAAACACTCTGAAATGCATTCAAGTCAAACCACTAGATTAAAGGCGGGAAAAAAACAAAACACCTTCAGATCTGCCAGCAAAAGAAACAAGTAACACAAAAAGGACAAGAGAATTGGACAGTTCTCAAAACCATATAAATAAAACCAGCAATGTAGCTGCATTTCTAAAAATCTTAAAGAAACTCTGAACCAATAATTACTGTTCATTAATTATCTGGGCTATAACAAATACTGTTTAAGCATTCATTAACTGAGGGAAAATTATATTCATGAACAATTCTTTTTTATTTATTTATTCATGAGAGAGAGAGAGAGAGAGAGAGAGAGGCAGAGACAGAGGCAGAGGGAGAAGCAGACTCCATGCAGGGAGCCTGACATGGGACTCCAGGGTCTCCAGGACCAAGCGCTGGGCTAAAGGCGGCACTAAACTACTGAGCCACCCGGGATACCAGAACCATTCTTGAACATTATAATATGATCTCCTCACAACAAAGAAAGAAGTTGGGAAATCAGCAAAAATCTAATGCTAAGCATTCAATATATAAATAGAATTGTAAATCTAAAACTAAAAGGAAGAAGGGATTAAAGAATACTGTGTAGATGTTTTATATTGAGAAATACATAGAAATAATAACAAAAATAGGAAGAGAATGGAAAAAAAAGAGGAAAGGAGATTAAGCTCATTGATAATTGTATGCGCTAATGGTAAGATACCATTAAAAACTGAAAAAAAAGACATAAAATATTAAGTGAAAGATAGGAAAACAAGAACATTACAAAATGTCATAAACTCAAAGACAAACCTATGGAAAAAGTACAAAATTCTCTAAAACACCAAATTAACAAAATAAAAAGAGCAGGAAACTATTGCATAGAAAAAGAAACAGGGCTAATATTACGCAAAACATAGTAATTAAAAAAAGAAACTATTAGGATGGAGTTGAGGCCCTTAGTAAAAGTCAGAGTTGAATTCATCTCTTAAAGGAAACAGATTTCGATTCGTCTTGCAAACTAAGATTCAACTATATACAATTTACAAGAAACAACAAAAAAAAATGATCACCTAAAAAAAGCTTTAAAAAAAGACAAGCAATAATAAAGGAACCAAATTCTGAGAAGAAAACACGAAACCCTGACTTCTCTCAGAGGAAGGTGTGGGGGAGGGAACTAGGAAAACTAGGGCCACCAGAAAGTAAGAGAATGTCACCAGAGAAAAATACACAACATGGTCTC
This sequence comes from Vulpes vulpes, assembly GCF_048418805.1. Classification (NCBI taxonomy): domain Eukaryota; kingdom Metazoa; phylum Chordata; class Mammalia; order Carnivora; family Canidae; genus Vulpes; species Vulpes vulpes. The sequence goes on from NC_132785.1 coordinate 40,666,660, forward strand.
TCTGGGTGCTTTCCATTTCTTCAAGCCATCAATACAGTGGGTTCTCCATATTTAATATTCAAAATAACAGAATTTAATAAGAATAATTTCACAAATGTTATTTAGCTATCACATATTCCCACTTTTACTAAAGAAAAGATTCATACAATACATATTAAGTGCAAAATGTTACTATACCCTCCTTCTAAAGATTCAGGGGTAAATTCAGGACTTTTTTCTTCTTTAAATCTCAAAATGAAGAAGAGAAGATGAAAGAAGAAGGAGAAGGAGGAGGAAAAGAAAAGAGAGATGGGGCTTTTCCTATATCCAACAAAATTCAGAATATAAATTCTCACATTGTAAGTGGTTAGGTAATAGCAAGCAGTTATTGAAATTTGTGTTACATTATAAATAGGTCTTTGAAGTTTGGGAATAGTGAGAGGTGAGAGTCCAGCTCTAAGAGTAATCAGCTTTTGTAATATTGTCATTTTCTGTGAGATAAAAGGGTGGGGGGGGGCGATCAGAGGTCATGAGAAAAGCGAATTGAAATGGTCATGTTGGGAGAGATTTTCATCATCATATAATTACCAACATTATTATAATTACCTTCATTATTTTTTCCTTATCATCATTCTTCCTTAGAATGAGCTTGAAGTAAGGTAAAAAGATGGGCCAAATCTTAAATAATAAGGTTTTATTTATTTATTATTTTAATCCATTGCTACTCCACTTACTTGCAATTTCACAAAGGATATAACTTTTTTCTTATAGTTCTCTGTTCTAAGTCATGGTTGAAATTTCTTTTTAGACTTAAGATATTATATTCAAGTATTATTATGTTTCAAAACATTTAATTTTAGCAATTATGAAATAATTTTAATGTAATATTTATAAAACAAGCTAATAAAAGTTCAGATTTAGATTAGGAAATTTTTAAACTTTTGGATTTTTGTTTTAAAAAAGCTTGAATTGACAGATCTCTCATTTCAAGTTACTGAAATAAAGACTATTAAAATTGGAAGCTTGCTGGTTTTTCAGTACTGTTAATGGTCTAGTCTGGTTTGAATCATTTAATAGATTTTCATTTATTTCAACTCAACGTGAAATTTCAGCTTTGTTTTCCTTCTGATATTATGTAAATCATAATAAATTATCCTGCACTCCTGTGACATATTATCAATATTCCTTTCACTATTTAACTTTATAAATAGAATAACCAGTCCAATGGTCAATTATTATATTGATTAACTTTACTGCTTTTTAGAATATCTATTCAGCTCTTGTGTTACACAAGAGTCATAACCCACTCACATGACGCTTATATTTGGTGTTATTAAATGATTTAAACCAAAAACTAAACTAATAACAGGACTGAAAGACCAACCAGTTTCTAATTTTAATAAAGTCTTTATTTTGGTAAGTTGAAATGAGAGACTTGTCAATTTAAACAAAAAGCCACAATTGTATTACTAATGTTATAATACAGGGTTAGAATCTTTTTTCTTCTAATATGCATATATTACTTCCAATTAAGTCAAGCAGTTTTCAAGATTTCAAAAGTTAAAATATTTCCAGATTTACAATTTTCTCATTGGATATGCCCTAATAAAATCTGAATTCCAAATGGGGTAATCTTAAGGCTGATTTTTATAGTGATCAGGAGCATACATTTTGTTTATATATACATATATATATTTAATATGTAGTTAATGTATATATAATGTATTTAATGTAAATGTTGATATACATTTATCATATTTATATATGTTTTATGTAAATGGTTCAAAAACAAGCCATGTTTTATTTTAATCCATTCAATTTATTTTAACCACCTAGGTTGGCATGGCCCCAATTCACACAGTTCATTTATTGGAACTCACTTCTGTTGCCATATCAGGACTCAAAATACCACATGTTGACGTAAGCTTAAAACAAAATCGTGAACTACAAATACCGTCCTTGAAGATTCATAATACAATAGTAATACAATAGTCTTTAATTTATTTTATTCTTGGGATACCAACTTATTCATGTGAGGGCATCCTATTTTGCAAAATCATGCTTCTGAATTCAAAGTACAAGTGCAAATACTTCTCAGGTAACAATTCCAAAATTCTGGAATAAAACATCCCAGTTCTTCATTGCTGAGCATCACTTTTATTTAGTCCAATTACAATAAGAATGCAGGTTAAAAAAAAAAAAAAGCTAAAATCCAGCATAGGGGAAAGGGAGACTCCAAATTATTATTACATTACTTTCTTTTCCTCTCAGGCACCTTAGTCTGAAGTTGTAGATGGCCACTGTAGATGATTCTTTCCAACTGTCTATGTTAAAGGTTAGAGAAAAAAGAGCATCCAGTAACTTATGAGTTTGCCTCTAGTTAGTTCAGAGGGCCACTTCTGCAACTCAGAGAGGTCCTTAGAGGATGAGGACTTTCTCTGACAGCATAATTTCCCCAGTATCAAATTCATTTTGAGGAAAAATTGTCACTTTCCAGTTGATCAGAGGTCACAGGTGGAAACAGAGACCACAGAGAATCATAATCATTCTCTACAGGTGAAGGCTCAGTTGGAGTGATTGGCAATGGTAACAAGACAAAGCTTCCCCACTCAAATTCCATCAGAGAAGTTATTACAGTGTTGACTTTATGGATTCTGTCGAGGAGAAATGACTTTAGCTGCTGCCGACTGCTAGCTGTAACCCCTGCCAAGTTATATAGAAGCTGGTAGAACAGCTTGTTGAAATTTCAATAGAGCCTGACTCAGGGAAAAAAAAAAAAAAAAAAAAAAAAACCAGTAGTGCCATATAGTTTTCATCTGAACTTCATCATGACTTTCAGAGAATTAAATATAGTGTGTGTTTATTTCCAAGTATAAATCCAATTTGAGAAATTCCCAATTGTATAGTTCTCCCAGGCATTTGGCTTGATACAACTTCAATATTATGTAAAACCTGCCCAGTAAGTAAATATTTAAATCTAAAAGAAAACTGTTTTCATTGCATTAGGAGGGGTGAGTTTTCCCCCCATTTAATTGGGCTCATTATTCCTTCAGAGAAAAGTGCAAGTAGTCGCTTCATTACTTTTTTCGTGTCTGAATTTCAGGAAAAAAATTCCTTACTAATTAGAAATGGACAAAAGAGTATAGCAAGTTCCAAAAAAAATTGTACATAGAAGAATCAATATTTCAGAATGCCTAAAATACATCAATAAGGTCATACCTGGGTAGAAACCTACAAGGAAGAAAATAGTCAACAGTCATGGAAATCATCTATCATCTCACACAGAAGGTATTGACTGGTTAAAACAGGCATTTGTCCAAATTTCCATTTATGAGATATTACTCTTCAAATATTTTTCAGGCCCTTAGAGGAAAGACAGTTCAAATTTTAAGATTATCAGAGACTGTATGGCCATCTATCTCATTGAATTAAAATGTTTTCACTAAAACTAAATATATCTTTGTTGTTGACTTTATCTTCAAGTTAAAATTTTTGCCAAGGAACACTATTGAATCTGGTCCTGTACCAGAGAAGAGCAATACAATTCTATTACATTTTGCCAAGGAAAAAGACAAATAGCATTATTTTTAAGCATTTATACAGTAGTCAATATACTCAAAACAGGAAAGTATTTATATACAATTTAAAAAAACATTTTTGCTTATATGTCATGATATCCTGAAGAAAATTTTGAGATAAATAAAGAAAATAACTTGTTTTTGAAAAACCCACTACCCTTTACTTCTACTATGGATTAAATCAGCAAGTCTAGATTTAATTAACAACATATGATGGAAGTATACTACAAGGAAATCTGATGATCTTACCTAAAATTATCTATTTAAATTAGAAAAAATAGGCAAAGATAGACACATGCTTCCAGGAGAAGATAGCTTGGATCTTCCTTTATTAAAACATCAATTCAAATATTTTCTTCCATTCTATAACCTTTTAATTTTGTTGATTCTTTCTTTTGCTGTGCACAAGTTATTAAGGCTGATGTATTCCTACTTGTTTACTTTTGCTCAGGTAACAATTCCAAAATCTGGAATGAAACATCTCAATTCATTGCTGAACATCATTTTTAGTCTAATTACAATAATAATGCAGGTTAAAAAAAAAAAGCTAAAATCCAGCATAGGGGAAAGGGAGACTCCAAATTATTATTACATTACTTTCTTTTCCTCTCAGGCACCTTAGTGTGAAGTTGTAGATGGCCACTGTAGATGATTCTTTCCAATTGTCTATGTTAAAGGTTAGAGGGGAAAAAAAAGCATCCAGTAACTTATGAGTTTGCCTCTAGTTAGTTCAAAAGACCACTTCTACAACTCAGAGAGGTCCTTAGAAGATGAGGACTTTCTCTGACAGCATAATTTCCCCAGTATCAAATTCATTTTGAGGAAAAATTGTCACTTTCCAGTTGATCAGGGGTCACAGGTAGAAACAGAGACCACAGAGCATTATAATCATTCCCTAATTTTGGTGCCATGTCAGAAAAAATTCATTGCCTAAACAAATATCAAAGACTTTTTCCCCTATATTTAATTCTAGGATTTTTTTTTTTTTTTAGTTTCAGTTTTTACATTTAAGTCTTCAATCTATTTTCTTTTCTTATTTCTCATTAAACTTTTGTTTTAATGGGTCTCAAAATTCTGTGACAGATTTATGGTCAAGGTGTTTCCATTAAAAAGTACCGATTTTAAAAACTAATAACTTAAAACTGCCACATATGCAAAAAAAAAAAAAAAAAAAAAAAAAGATCCACAAAACATTCTCCTTTCCTTCTGAAGGTTTTACAATGCATTATTATCATTAGCCAGTCTTTTACTATTAAACTTAAATGGCCAATTGGCACAAACAGTGACAAATCAGTGGTGGAGACCATTCTTCCACCACTGATTAAGACTGGGGTGGCAGGTATTGGGGATAATATTCATTTAGCCTTCTGAGCTTTCTGGGCACACTTGGTGACTTTGCCAGCTCCAGCTGCCTTCTTGTCCACTGCTTTGATTACACCCACAGCAACCATCTGTCTCATGTCACGAACAGCAAAATGGCCCAGAGGAGGATAGTCAGAAAAGCTTTCAAAACACATAGGTTTGCCAGGAGCCATATCAACAATGGCAGCATCCCCAGATTTCAAGAACTTGGGACCATCTTCCAGCTTCTTTCCAGAACGATGATCTATCTTTTCCTTCAACTCAGCAAACTTGCAAGCAATGTGAGCTGTGTGACAATCCAGCACAGGTGCATGTCCAGCACTGATTTGGCCTGGATGGTTCAGGGTAATCACCTGAGCCGTGAAGCCAGCTGCTTCCATTGGTGGGTCATTTTTGCTGTCCCCAGCCACGTTGTCACGACGAACATCTTTGACAGATACGTTCTTGACATTGAAGCCCACATTGTCCCCAGGAAGAGCCTCACTCAAAGCTTCATGGTGTATTTCAACAGACTTTACTTCATCTGTAACATTGACTGGAGCAAAGGTGACCACCATACCAGGTTTAAGAACACCAGTCTCCACTCGACCCACTGGGACAGTACCAATACCACCAATTTTGTAGACGTCCTGGAGAGGCAGATGCAAGGGCTTATCAGTTGGACGAGTTGGTGGCAGAATGCAAGCCAGAGCTTCAAGCAGTGTAGTTCCACTGGCATTCCCATCTTTATGGGTGACTTTCCATCCCTTGAACCAAGGCATGTTAGCACTTGGCTCCAGCATGTTGTCACCATTCCAACCAGAAATTGGCACAAATGCTACTGTGTTGGGGCTGTAGCCAATTTTCTTAATGTAGGTGCTGACTTCCTTAACGATTTCCTCGTATCTCTTCTGGCTATAGGGTGGTTCAGTGGAATCCATTTTTTTAACACCAACAATTAGTTGTTTTACACCCAGTGTATAAGCCAGAAGGGCATGCTCATGGGTCTGCCCATTCTTGGAGATACCTGCTTCAAATTCACCAACACCAGCAGCAACAATCAGGACAGCACAGTCAGCCTGAGATATGCCTGTAATCGCGTTTTTGATAAAGTCTCTGTGTCCTGGGGCCTCAATGATGGTCACATAATATTTGCTGGTCTCGAATTTCCACAGGGAGATATCAATGGTGATACCACGTTCACGTTCAGCTTTCAGTTTATCCAAGACCCAGGCATACTTGAAGGAGCCTTTTCCCATCTCAGCAGTCTCCTTCTCAAATTTTTCAATAGTTCTTTTGTCGATCCCACCACATTTGTAGATCAGATGGCCAGTGGTAGACTTGCCCAAATCTACGGGTCCAATGACGACGATGTTGATGTGAGTCTTTTCCTTTCCCATTTTGGTTCAGGTTTAGCGGTGGTTTTCATGACACCTGTGTTCTGGGCAAACCCATTGCGAAAAAGCTTCAATCTATTTTTAATTAATTATTGTGAATTATATAACATAGGGATCCAAAATCATTCTTTTGTAAATGAATATCCAGTGTTCTCAAAACCATTTATTGAAAAAATATCCTTTTCCCATTGCATTTTCTTGGATTCCCTTGTCAAATATTGGTTGATTCTACGTGTGTGGGATTATTCCTTTCTAATTTGTTCCATTGTTCTATGTGTCTGTTTCTCTGCTGGTAGCATACTATTTTTATTACTGAAGTTTTGTAGTATAATTTGAAATCTAAATTATAAGGTGAATAAGTTATGAGGATCTAATATGAAGCATGGTGACTATATTTAATAATACAATACTATGTTTTATACTTGAAATTTGCTAAGAGAGTATATCTTTCTTTTTTCTTTTAAGAAAGGGAGGAGCAGTGGATCCCTGGGTGGTGCAGCGGTTTGGCGCCTGCCTTTGGCCCAGGGCGCGATCCTGGAGACCCGGGATCGAATCCCACATCGGGCTCCCGGTGCATGGAGCCTGCTCCTCCCTCTGCCTGTGTCTCTGCCTCTCTCTCTCTCTCTCTGTGTGACTATCATAAATAAATAAAAATTAAAAAAAAAGAAAAGAAAGGGAGGAGCATTGGGAGAGAGAGATTCCCAAGCAGACTCCAATCCAGTACAGAGCTTCATGGCTCAATCCCACAACCCTGAGATCAAGACCTGAGCAAAATCAAAGGCTGGATATTTAATGAACTAAGCCACCAAGGTACCCCGAGAGAGTAGAATTTAAAGGTTCTCATCACGCATACAGAATTGGTAACTATGTGAGACGATGGATGTGTTAATTAGCTTAATTTGTGGTAATCATTTCACAATATATACATGTATCAAATTATTACCTTGTACACCTTAAATTTAAACAATGTAATTTGTCATAGCTCAAGAAAGCTGGGAAAAAAAACATATCACTGTGTCTTTTGATATAAGAAGGAGAAAAATGTAAAAGTAAAAAAAAAAAATAAAACCTCATTAACTAGCATTTCAGTTATATTTTATTTTATGTGTATAATCCATTGGGCTTTGCCCTAAAAGAAATTTCAGGATGCATCTTTACCTCCCATTGGGCTGAGATGGAAAAATATCATAAAAGCCTATGGAAAGTAGAAATTCTTTGTTTCTTAATGAAGTTGAAGAGCATAATGCTCTGGTAACAATAACCTCTGGGTACTCAAAATGTGAATGAAAAATATGAAGCAAACCAGTAAACTACATGAATCTGCCCTCAACTACAATGAAACTTAACTTGAATGTTTCTAATAAATATGCTGACACTTGCTTTTTGCCCTGGTAGAATTAAATTGAGACACAATAACTTTATTTATTGTTTGTTTGTTTGTTTATTTTTAAACTTTGTTTATTTTTATTTTTATTTTTTATTTTTTTGTTTATAAACATTTGGAATTTTATTAAAAAAAAAATCACAACCATGAACATTGTTACAGTTAGAGGCCCTCTTGGTTCTCCACAATGATACTGAGCATGCTCACAAGGGGTTCCCATTGTTTTGTCTTTAGTTAAACAATCATCTTTAAAAGAAGGAAAAAAAACTGGGCACACTACCATTTAACTTGTTTTAATGTTTCTTCACAAATGGTGAAAAATACTAAAGTACAGACAAGGAATAATCATAATGTTGTGGCCAACATTATAAATATGGAATTATAAATTTAAAGCATTTTCTGGTTTAAAAAATAAATCTGGTAGTTGGTGCAGCTCTGCGGGGCCTCTGCGTCTAGTAGGGCCGGTCCCTGCGCTCCTGACGGTGCTCGCCTTTGTCCATTTTTCCAGGTCCTCCACGCCCGCCTCTTCTTCCTCCCATCTGTTCCACCAAAGGTCCAGGGGGCCCACCAGGACCGCCTCGTCTTCCTCCGCCAAAGCCACCTCGGTCCATGCCGCGGCCACCACGGAATCCCCCTCTGTCTCCACCGCGGCCACCTCAGAGCATCCCACCGGGACCACCGCGGTCCACGAGGCCACCTCTTCCTCCCCGCATGCCACCAGGGCCGCCTCTGCCACGGTCACCGCCCGGGGGCGGGAAGGGTGGTGGAAGGAAGCCTTCAGGCTTGGGCCTTACACTGGCTGCATTCTGTTCTCCAGGCGAAGCTCTGGTTTCCACACCCCGGATTGGGGCACTGCCAGTCCCCAGCTCGGTGCTGGAGTTTCCTCCTCCAGATGGGTTCCCTCGGGAACCCCGGGGTCCTCTTGGGGGAAAGCCACCTCTGTCTCCTCCACGGCCTCCCATGCGACCCATGGGGGCCCCAGGACCTCCTGGGCCCCCTGGACCTCCAGGGAGTGGCGGTGGCATCCCTCTGCCCTCACGGGGAGGCATACCTCCCCGCATGCTGTTCATTGGAGGTTTCTTCCGAGCAAGAGAAACCTTAAGTTTGCTTCCTTGAAAATCTTTCCCATCAAACCACTCCACAGCAGCCTTGGCAGTTGGTGGGTCTTCATAGGATACTGTAGCATCACCTTTGGGCTTTCCTGTTTCCTTGTCCAAGTAGATATGGATCATGGGTTGTCCGGTTCTCTTGTTCATCTTAACAACTCCGCACTGCTTAAAGAAGTCAGCCAGATCATCTAGAGTCACATTGTCATTTAAGCCTTGCACATAAATTGCACTGTTGTCAGAGTCTTCATCTGGATCTACAGGTGGGCCTAGATCAAGATCTGGTCCTTCATCCATGGGTCCACCAGGCTTATTGAAGCCACCTCGCTCTCCAGCGCTGCCCATTCCACCGCGTCCTCCTCCCTGCCCACCTCTACTCATGCCTCCACGATCAGATCCCCCTCTTCCCCTGCCCCGGTTATCAGGGCCACTCATGCTCCAGTTCTCTCTTGGTCCGGAAAATCCTCCAGACTCCTGCCCATAAACACCCATGCTACTGGGGTGGTCCTGTCAGAATGAACTCTGCTGCCTGTAGCTGCTGCTCTGTTGGCTATATTGACTTGGAACCTGGCTGTAGGATCCAGTTTGGGGGGGATAACTAGTGGGCGGCTGCTGCCCATAGCTGCTTTGTTGACCATAGCTACTCTGCTGTCCATAGCTGCTCAGCTGCCCATAGGTGTTCTGCTGAGAGTAACTGCTCTGATCATAACTAGTCGGCTGTGTAGAGGAGTAGCTGGTAGGAGCATAAGATGGTGGTGCTGTGACTGGCTGCATGGGGTAGCTCCCAGGTACCTGGGGATAACTGTAGTTACTCTGTCCATATCCTAGGCTGGGCTGGTTATAACCCCCTGTGCTAGATTGAGGTTGACTAGTCTCAGCGGGTTTGTTACCATCCTGTGGTCTTGCAGGTGCGGTGGCTGCTGGCTGCTGCCCCTAGGCTGGGTAAGCAGGTTGAGTGCCATATGCAGACTGAGCTACATAGGAGGCCTGGGTGGTAGTGACCGTAGCAGTTGTGGTATCATAAGCACCAGTGCGGTACCCCTGGACAGGCTGACTGTATGCCTGGGGGGCAGTTGGAGTAGTATAACCAGCGGGAGGCTGTCCATAAGAAGTTGCATAGGCGGTCTGCCCACAGGTCGCAGTGGTCTGAGCCTGGGTATAGCTGACATCAGTGGGCCGTCCATAGGTTCCATAACTCTGCTGCCCATATGCCTGCTGGGTGGTCTGTGCATATCCTTGAGTTGGTTGGGCGGTGTATGCGCTGTAGCCCTGCTGGGCTGCAACTTGGCTGTAGGTACTGTAATCCGTGGACGCCGTTTTCTCTCCTTCCCTCTCGTTCTCTCAGTGTCCGTCTCCCTCTTGCTTTCCCTCTAAACTTTGTTTAAAGGGCAAGTAAAAAACTTGAAAATGACAACAGTTATAAAAAAGATCCTGGGCAGCCCCGGTGGCGTAGCGGTTTAGTGTCGCCTGCAGCCCGGGGGGGTGATCCTGGGGACCCAGGATCGAGTCCCACGTCGGGCCTCCTGCATGGAGCCTGCTTCTCCCTCTGCCTGTGTCTCTGCCTCTCTCTCGTTCTCTCTGAATAAATAAATAAATCTTAAAAAAAAAAATCAAAACCACCATGAGATACCACCTCACACCAGTGAGAATGGGGAAAATTAACAAGGCAGGAAACAACAAATGTTGGAGAGGATGCGGAGAAAAGGGAACCCTCTTGCACTATTGGTGGGAATGTGAACTGGTGCAGCCACTCTGGAAAACTGTGTGGAGGTTCCTCAAAGAGTTAAAAATAGACCTGCCCTATGACCCAGCAATTGCACTGCTGGGGATTTACCCCAAAGATACAGATGCAATGAAACGCCAGGACACCTGCACCCCGATGTTTCTAGCAGCAATGTCCACAGTAGCCAAACTGTGGAAGGAGCCTCGATGTCCATCGAAAGATGAATGGAAAAAGATGTGGTTTATGTATACAATGGAATATTACTCAGTCATTAGAAAGGACAAATACCCACCATTTGCTTCAACGTGGGTGGAACTGGAGGCTATTATGCTGAGTGAAGTAAGTCAATCGGAGAAGGACAAACAGTGTATGTTCTCATTCATTTGGGGAATATAAGTAATAGTGAAAGGGAATATAAGTGAAGGGAGAAGAAATATGTGGGAAATATCAGAAAGGGAGACAGAACATAAAGACTCCTAACTCTGGGAAACGAACCAGGGGTGGTAGAAGGAGGGAGGGCGAGGGATGGGAGTGAATGGGTGATGGCACTGGGGGTTATTCTGTATGTTGGTAAATTGAACACCAATAAGAAATAAATTAAAAAAAAAAAGATCCTAATTTCATTCAAGTTGAAGATGTTTCCCCAAATGGCGGAAAGTAGTTTATAACTCAATTCCTTCTAAATTTCCAAGTTTCAGTCATTTGTCAGTTCATCTCTAAATTGGTAACTTATACCAATTATTTTGCTTGGAAGGTTAATTTTGTTCTTTGTTGGTTTGATTATGGATTTTTTCCCACCAAAATATCTTTCATGGTATCTAAGACTAAAGTATCTCAGTTCCAAAATGATCGGTTGTTTTACTTTCCCATTGCACAAAAGCAAAGACAAAGTTCTCATCAACACCATCAATAATTTTGGTAAGAAGCACAGCATATCTTGAAAAGTAAAAAGAATACTTACTACTCTCCCCTTCTGTGGTAGCCTACTAGATAAAATTAATACCTTAAAAACTGTAATACATAACTTATTGAAGAACACTTTTGTTCATTCTAGCTGTAAATCATGCACAATTTAGTGTTATCCAGAAGGGAGAGACAGAGGTAACTTTTCTGGATTGTGAGCTATCCTCATCAATTGTTTTAGACTCGTGACAAGTGAACTCAAAACACTAACGGCAGAAGCTTCCTATCAAATATTATGTGTCTTGTTTGATGTATTATAAATTAATGCCTTCAGCCTAAATAACTTCATGATTATTTAATCCTTGCATGCTTATGGTCATTGTTTCACAATGACCAGCCTTCATGGGCCACTGGGTGGTGAACATTTCTATCACATATCCTTACTCCCAAATTTCCCTTTTGCTGAAATTTTTCATGTTTTAATAACACCAAGAAGAATGTATCCTATCCACCTATCACAGGAGAAAAGGAGGAAAAAAAATCTATAGCTACTTCTATTCTAATGATTCTTTGAAAACATAAATTTGTTCCAAGGAATCTGATCTACTAGGGAAGAATTTGAGAATAATGTAATGTTTTTTTATGCATGATTTCATCCATGGAACATTACATCAATGTAATGAACTGTGTGAGTAAGAATGTGCAGAATACACACACAAGCACACACCATGAACATCTATCAGGTCCATCAGTTCTGCGTGTGTGTTTGGACTCGGACCCATCCACATGTGCTTTGACAACTTACAACTTTCTCTCTAAATGTCAGATAATCCTTCTTCCACTTCTTCACCATCAATCACAAGAGTTCTCAGAGCCTATCTCTACAAGCAAACTTCAGTATCCATTCAAGGTAAGGTACCACATAAATTGTCATATTCTATTTACATATTTCTTAACAAATTAACATCTGTTAATTTATCTAATACTGTGCTACACATTTTTTTAGTTTCCTGTTTCTTTTTTTAAGTGTTTCACTGATAAAATTTTGACTGTTGTGCCCTAGAGCCATTTCTCTGGTAAGCCCTACCCTTCATTGTGCAAATTTGCATGACTTTGATAGTTTTGTATAGTGTGATGATTTATAATGAGGTGTCTAATTTTAGTCCACAAAATTTGTAATTCTAGATGAAATGGGGGCTCTAAAAAATTGAAGGTACTAAAGGTGACTCAATAAAAGAAAAACCATAAATGTCACCACAAATCGAACACTGAAATAACAACAAAATTCAATGGTTTTATGTCACCTCAAAGGCACTGATAATGACTAAATTATGAAAATTATTCTAGAAAACAAAAATGCGAGAATAGCTTTCTACCAAAATAATAAGTAACCATGCAATTATTATCAAAATTATGCTAATTATATCTGAAAATCATTCCTAAATTGACTATACAGAGAAATAACCATAAATGACATTAAGAGTACAAATGATGGACTCAGAGTTTTCTCACTACTTTTAAGAGACAAAAGCATCTCCACCTCAGTAAGTAGAAGATAAGTAATCCAGTGGAAAAATTGGCACAGGGCAATTATACAGTTTATAAGATGAAAAAAAAAGACTCCTTAAAATTATAATCAACCTCCCTGCTAAAAGGAAATAAACTCAATGAAATACATTTTTTCCTATAATGCATGTCAAACATGAAATTCGCAATTTCTAATTTTGGTGAAAATTGGAGGAGTGTCACTAATCAGTGTTTCCTGTTGTTTGGAGCATAAATCTGTACATTTAGACTGAATTTAACTAACAATATTAGAAGTATGAATTATCCATAATTCTGCTCTCTTACTTTTAGGAAACTAGCATAAAAAATAATTTTAGCGGGTGAATATATATGCAAATATATATAATTTCATGTCTCTTTTCCATAAAACTGTAGCAAAATAAATAAAACATTTCTAATAGGCTAAACAAAATATTTTATATTCATGTGCTGTCTTACTCAGCAGCAATGAAAAGAATGATATAGTTCTACATATATTTCATAAAATAAATAGAGTATAGTCTGATATTAAGCAGTATGTGTGTAGGGGTGTGTGTCCATAAACATAAACAACTATCTGGAAAGATATTCACTTAACTGTTAACAGAGTTACCTCTTGGATGGAATTGAAGAGATATGTATAGGTGAAAAAAAAGAATTCGAATTCTTACAATACATTCTTTTAAAAAAAAAAGCATTCTAACTTTTAAAAAATTGTATTTTCATCATTCCCTATTTCCCAAATTATTTAAGAATTGAAATATAAAAAAGCACATTATAGAGAATTGCAATTGGGCCTTTACAAAAGAAAGAATTATCTCTCTAAATCTTACTTTGAACACAATAGCTAGATGTGTTTTTCAGTTCTCTCTGGCTCAGAAACACAGCTTTGTAAAATCTGTAGCTTTATATGATCACCCACAAAAAGCGATCTTTCATATTATATACATGGGAAGGGAAAATGATTCAAGTAGCATTAGGGTGATACAACCAAATCTATGTCTCCAGCCCACCTTATACAATTAGTGATGGGCGTCTGAATCACAATCAAAAGGCAGGTTACTCAGGGTTGTCAAAATATAATGTTTCTCATTCTTCAATATTTATATTGACACATCAGCTACTGGTGATAGGTAATAACTATTTGAAGTAAACTTTGATTATGTAAAGCTAGAACAAGAGATGGTATTGAGCAATATACAAGAGTGATGAAAAGAGAATTAAGAGAGATCATGTAGACTGAGTTACTAAGTTTTGCCTTTCCAGGTCTTCTCTCTGAGACTTGTAATTTGAAGTCGATGAAATCAGCTTTCATACATAGTGATTCTTCATTTATCTGAACAAACTTGAGTTTCAGTTTATATCGACCAAATGTATTTAATTAGAACATTCTCTATGATTTTTCTCTAATTCTCTAGTTTGAATGATTTCACTTACCAAATCACAAATTCATTTCTATCAAATCCAAATACACACAAACTACACAAATTCTGAGCACACAGTGAAATAATTTTTAGTTTTTTTCATAATAGCAGGTGAGCCTATTATTTTATATGTAAGAAGATCTTCCAAAGAAAAAGTGTCGAGAAGTTGGGAAGAAACATACTGAACATATTTTTAAATTATGTAACCAAAATACTATTTAGAAACAAGTTTAATGCATATTCCTGACTTTGTAAATCATCTATAATTTTGTTCAATTAATTAGTTTACTGATATTCTATGTTTGAGAGACTATAAATACTTTTTTTAAATTTTATTTATTTATTTATGATAGTCACAGAGAGAGAGAGAGAGAGAGAGAGAGAGAGGAGAGGCAGAGACACAGGCAGAGGGAGAAGCAGGCTCCATGCACCGGGAGCCCGATGTGGGATTCGATCCCGGGTCTCCAGGATCGCGCCCTGGGCCAAAGGCAGGCGCTAAACCGCTGCGCCACCCAGGGATCCCCTATAAATACTTTTTGAAAAACAAAACAATAAAGGTATCTTATTGAATTTAACATCTAGGTTGCAAAGATAATTTAAGAATATAATCCACCTTTTAGTTACTATAACTACTGATCTTATTATGTATAATATGACCATTTATTTTTGCATTTAAATTTCTTCCGAATTTCCTATAAGCAAAGAATTTCAATACCAAGTGTACACTAATTGCCTATTGTTGTATGAAAAAGCAAGGGCAATAAACAACACAAATAAAATACTTCCATATCCACAACTGATAGTAATTTAAACCAAGAAGACTCCAGGAGAATTATGAAGACATCAATACTCTAGGATGTGATAATCGTTTTATGCTTTTCTCTCTGTCTCCATCTTTTATGTCTGCAAAGAAAGAGTCTAAAAGATTCTGGTTGAAGGTACATTTGAATGAATACATTAGTGGATTTTTTTAATCTTTCTTTAAGGATATTTGTATTTAAATCTTTTTCATCTATATTTGAATAATGAAAGATGCTAAGAAGAGTGGCATGAATAGTGAATACTTAAATGCAATTTTAAGTGAGAGAAAAGAACTTTCTCTGCTGTTATTTACTGAGTGAAGAGAACATATCAGTCCTCCACCTACATCCAAATCAATCTTTCTTACTCTTTTTATGTACCCATCCTGTGATTTCTAAGTACTTCGCTACTAATTATCTATCTGTGACTCTCTTCTGAGGACTGCCCTTGAGCTACTTAACTGCTGTGCTGGCAAGTACAGTGAGCAGGAGGTACCTGTGTTGGAACTTTGCCAAGTAATAATTTTGCTCAGCTATTTCCCATGTTCCGCTCTGTTTCCTTGACTTCTTTATCAGTCTTGACTTGAGCATTTCCTTTAGAGGTACCTTGAATACAAATTCTTATTTAAGACCTGCTTGTGTAAAACCCAACCTAAGACAACACCTCTTTATCTTTCATGCAATCACACACACAGCACACCTGCACACATGTACACACATGCATCAATACAGTGATAATTATGGTGTGGCAATAAATATACTGATGACCAAGCCCTATTGTGAATAACCTTGCTCTATTCATTTTAACAATATTTTTTCTTTTGAAGTAATATTTCCAGAGCACTTTCACCAGTATTATTTCACATGATCTAAACAAATAATGAATGAAAATAGCTTACACAATAGATTAGGAATAAGAGTTAATACAGTTCATTATAGGACTAGTTCACTTGACTGTATGCGTTTAGAGTGTAAGAAAAGTTATTACTTGAAAATTGACACTGTGTAGCCATGATTATTAAGTGAAAAAAAGAACATAAGTATCTTATCTAGTGTACTATCTATTAAATTATGAGCTCCATAGGTAGAATAATTACAATAGGGAGTCTAAAATTGTTTTATGTTTTTTTTTAGTTATTTTTAAGAAATATTTTCAAAACAAGTATTAAATAAAATATGTTTTAAATTATCAAAGCTGCACCTAATAGAGACTTGATTCCCAAAGCATTGGATTGGAAACACTGGTAATTATTAAAACTTGCTCCTCAATGAAATTGAGTTTGAATTTGAATACAAAGAAGAAAATATAAATGCATTTGATATGTAGGATTGGAGTGGCACTCAAGAATTTGAGTGTTATATATTGCCAGGATGACTTAGTACCTAGAATATAGTATTAACCTCTTTTAGTCAGTCTTAATCCCCTCTTTCTTACATGGTATCTGAACAAAGATCAACCCTTTACTCCTAATTCATTTTCATTCTCTTTTTTTAAACTTCACAGATATTTATAATCTAGACCAGTGTAATCCCATAGAAATATTATATATGCTACACTTTTAATTATAATACTGTGGTGTCCACATTTTTTAAAATTTATTTATTTATGATACTTACAGAGAGAGAGAGAGAGAGGCAGAGACACAGGCAGAGGGAGAAGCAGGCTCCATGCACCGGGAGCCCGACGTGGGATTCGATCCCGGGTCTCCAGGATCGCACCCTGGGCCAAAGGTATTGAACGTTGAGTTAATATTGTTATGGCCAAACCGCTGCGCCACCCAGGGATCCCATCCACATTTTTAAAAAGTAAAAATAAACATGTAAAATTAACTTTCATACTATATTTTACTTGGTCCAATATATGCAAAATATTGATTTGACATAAGATAAAAACAAGAAATTACTAACAAGATAGTTAATTTTGGTACTAAATCTTCTTAATGTGGTGTGTTTTTTATACATATAGCCTATCTCAGTTTTATTGACCACATTTCAAATGCTCAAGTACTGTCCTATTAGAGAGCTATGGAGCCTTTTTTTAAAAAAACGATCGATTTATTCGTTTTGTTTTAGAGAGAGAAAGAGAGCATAATAGCAGGAGAGGCAGAGGGAGAGGGAGAGAGAAGGAGACTCTCAAGTAGATTCCATAGAAGCTGAGATGGGGCTTGATCTCATGACCTTGATATCACCTGAGCCAAAACCAAGAGTTGGTCACTTAACTGCATCACCCAGGGACCACTATAGTGGCTTTTTTGTTTGCACTTATTTTTGTTCTTCACTAAACATTTTTATGTCACATATAAAGTGTATACAGTGTTAAAAAAATGAAGACGAAAGGATCCAATTAATAACAGATATTGATAACTCCGACTCAGAATCTACCTTTCAAATGCATGTGTCTCTTGGTATGTATGTGTACGTGTGTGTATACATGTTTATGGTTAAGAACAAATAATTTTTAAAAATTAAATGAGTTAGATAATACATCAGTTATTTATTGCTGGATAATGAGTCTTTCCAAAATTTAGCGGCTGAAAGTAACAAACATTTCTATTCTCCTAGTTTCTATGGGTCAGGAATCAGGTCTGGCACAGCTGGTTGCCTCTGGTTCAGTCTTTCATGAAGTTGCACTCAGGCTGTCAGCTAGGGCTGCGCTCAGTCCCACCAAAAGATCTGAGTGGAGGAAGGAGATGGGATTCATCTCCTAGATCAGTCATGTGATTGTTGTCAGGCCCCAGTCATCCACCGCATCAGACTCCCCCTCGGAATGCATGTGGTATAGGAACTGGCCCCTGGCAGGGTAAGCAATTCAAATTAAATTAAAGAGTGCCCAAGACAGAAGCCACAATATTTGATAATCTAATCTTGAGAATGACACCCATCATTTCTTATTCTATTGGATAGAAACAAGTTAAAAAGCTCAGTCCACTTTCTGGAAGATAAGATGAGACAATGGCAAGAACATCAAGATACAAGGATCACTGGGGCAATGTTAGAAGCCACTTAACCTGTCCTCTTGCTGGTCTCCAATGACCCACATTCCTTCCACATACAAACTATACACCCCTCTATTTCAGATTCCCCAAAGTCTCGTCCTCTATTTCAGATTCCCAAAGTCTCGTCTCATAACAATATTAACTCAAAGTTCAGAATCATGCCTTCTGGTTCAGTTCAGATCCGGATGTATAAGCCTGTGCTATAATTCCTTCACAGTAGCACATTGAATATAGTTCCTCTTTTCTGTGTTTTTAAAGATTTTTTATTTATTCATTTGAGAGAGAGAACATAAGAGGGAAGAGGAGAAGGAGAGAGAAAGGGAGAAGCAGACTCCCCACTGAGCAGGGAGCCCAAGGTAAGGCTTGATCCCAGGACCCTGAGAACATGAGCTGAGCCCAAGGCAGATGCTTAATCGACAGCCACCCAGGTGCCCCCTGAGTACAGTTCCTCTTAATATGTACCTGTCACCTTAAAGTATCAGGCCTGATTCCTGCATGTAGAAACCTGGGAGCTCAAAGTCTTCTCATTCTGCACTGCTTGTTATCCCTCAGCACAAGCTGGGAATGTTTCTACTATATAGAGCACTTTGAAGAACTTTGTGAGTTTTCTGAAACTCTTCTTGGGATTCCTTCCATTACATGAAAGCCACACCCACAAATGTCCTCTAATAAAACTTTTTCAAAGGAGTGCTTTGCCGGGATTGGTGAGGCACACCCTTGATGGTTTTAAAAGGCATATCGTTTTATATGGTGGAATACTGTTCTGAGATACCACTTTATATCATTCTGAAGATTTTATTTTAAGATTTTATTTATTTATTCATGAGAAACACAGAATGAGAGAGAGGCAGAGACACAGGCAGAGGGAGAAGCAGGCTCCCTGCAGGGAGCTGCAGAGAGCCTGATGTGGGACTTGGTCCTGGGACCCCAGGATCACACCCTGGGCCAAAGGCAGATGCTAAACTGCTGAGGCACCCAGGGATCCCCCATTCTGAAGATCAAAAAAATATTTTAGAGTCACACTCAGTTTCCCTTTAGACCACATTCTGCTGGGAGTATTCTGGATTTGATCTTTGCTCTTAAGCCATTCATTACTTTTAGCTTTTGTTTTGTTTTGCTTTTTGCTTTTTGCTTTCTGGATTGGTTGGAATTTTCAGAATCCTTAAGTCCTGGCTTCTTTTTATTTAAGCATCCTTCCTCAGTCTTTCTCATTCCTCACACTAGTATCTCCACTCAGAGATCTATTTTTCCTTCAGTGTATATAATGACACATACAAAATATCAGAAATTCTGTAATAAATAGCTAGGTAAACCGAATGTTTCTCAAAGTTTAGCTAATGGCATTACCTTTCAGCTTTGATTAGAAATGCTTTTCTTGGACCAAGTGTTCTTCCACTTCCTTCCCTCTCTTCCTCGGAATAAATCAACCCTCTTCAATTTATAAGGTATAGTGGGATTCAAGGGTAAATATCATAAAACAGATTGTCAGGACTGCTGTTTATTTAGGCAAAATGATTTATTTCAACTTCTAACAATCAGCTAGGCTCATGAAGCAGGAAATCAAACACAGATTTGTGGAATGTTTGAGTTATTAATAGCAAGTCATCTTGCATGAAGACCAGTCTGGAAGGTAGTGTTAAGGTAGGAGAACTGAGTTCAGGCAACCAGTCAGGCAGCAATCCAGGAAAAAATACATATATTATTTGATTAATTTACATGTACAGTGCCCATAAACAGGGTTTCACAAGTTACTCTTTACAAGAGAATTAAATGGCACACCTTCCACCAAATGAATTAAACCACCATTTTCAGCAAGTCAAAGCCTATTTCTGCTAAGTAGGTTTTCAATCTGTACATACAGAAATTAAGGTACAACATGTGCCAGCCAGTCTATAGTTAACTGAAGTCAGCAAAGTCTGTGAAGCCAGTTACCAAGAATAAATTACTAATATTATCTGGGCTTCCAGCACTTTAATAAGCCTATCTAGAATCTGTGTCGTCTGTAATATCATGATATGCAAATGAAAAGAGAACTAAGAAAGGGGATAAACATCTTGAATTGCCATACATCAGCCCTACTGAATATTTTTTAAATGAATATTCATTTATTTCCACATAGATTATATCTTTCTGTATGAGTGTCACTAGCACATTCTATTTGCCTAGGGAAAAAAAGCAGGTAAATTAAAAATAAGCACAGAAAATATAAGTGTTATTTTCAGGGTATATAATTAATATTGTATGCTTAACATAAAGGGACAAATAATTGTTAATAAAAAATCAGTTTTCTGTTTCTAAACTTTGGATCCTCTAAGTTTCAAATTTTGGTAACTCTAAATGTATTGAGTATCACACTTTGAATTATAATTATTTTAAATTGCATTTGTATTATTTTATATTGGACTGCATTATCTATTTCTCTCCATTTTCTTTAGTGCTACATCGCTATCTGAGTAGCAACATTTAATTAAAGAATCTAGAATCTTGGCTTACATTTGTTTTACATCAGTTACACATCTAATATTGTATTGTATTTTACGGGGAAAAAAAGTATTTTTATACAAGAGGCAAGTTTATTCAGGGCAATACAAATGGAAGTATAATTACGGTTCTTAAACTCAGTCCCTATGCAGAAAGAGCAGTTTGAGTACGTGTATAAGGTCTTCTAGTGGTGATATCCTCAGCCCACAAGCAAATGTGGCAGGTACTTAGAGGATATTCCATCTGGAAGAAATGTTTTTTTAATTTTTGCAATCATGGTCTTAGTCAATTAAGTCTTAGTCAAGACCACAATTCACAAATGTATTTATCAGCCTGTTAAGCAAAGTGAAGCAAGGAGGAACTGATTTTATTGAGGATAAGGGAACATTTTTGGAATGAGACCAAGCTTACCTCAGCCTAGACAGAACAGTAACATATAGCTTTTGAACAAGTGAAAAGTATTGAGTTTGCTCTTCCAGTGACACTTCCACTTGATCATGTTTCTCATCTAGGACTGAGTGACTAGCATATTAATTCAGATGAAAGAATCCTTCCTACATGGAGTAGGAAAGACAGTGGCAGAAAAGGATATGTATTGTGTTTGCAGTATTTCTAAAGCTAAGAAGAGGAGGTGAGGTTATATGGATGTGCACTGGAGAAAGAATATGTTATTTTTTTATTGGGTCCCTGAAGAAAGAAACTTGAGAAGCCCCAATGCCAGCCCCTGTGAACTAAGCAAACCTTGAGATCTTACGGGGGTTGAAAAACACACAGATAAAAGTAGAACGGCAATGCATACACATAAATATTGCTTAGCTGGTTGCTTTTGTGTTTTTTTTTTTTAAAACTTAGAGTTCTATTTGGAGAAAACACTGGGTACCATCACACTTCTCTACATAGCAAGTGCATATTCCATTCAGGAAAGAATTGCTAGGAGATAAAGATGAATGGAAAGACAGATCAAGAAGTTTCAAATATTGAGAATATAAGATAGAGTATCTATTCAGAAATGCCAAATAGTTAGAAGTGACAAGACTGAAAATTTAAAAACAGGCAAAAAACAAGAGACTTAATGTTATATTCAAAGAGGAAAAAAAAACAGTTTACATAGATAATAGATCCTCCTCTTAAGATGTTGCATTTTAGTGCCATAATTACCATTTTAAAAGATAGTTTTAAATTTTTTTTCTTGTTATTATAGCAATAGTGGTTCATTGCATAGAATTACAAATTAGCCTCCTGATGCAAGAGTTCTCTAAGTTTTAATTTCACAGGTGGTGGAGTCTGGACAGCTGCCATGGATCAGGAAACAGCCTGTCAAAGCCAAAACTATTAAGCCTAATCAAGTTCAGGTTATATGAACTCATAGTACATCTCCCAACCGTGCTCTATTACAATATATTACAGGTTCAATGGGTAGTAGAAACTTACACCCTTGAGAAAACTGAGAAACTCAAAGATCTCTATCCTCAGTTTAGAAGGATTATAGAACTATCATCACCTCAGGGAAAGGGCAAAGAAGCAAAATCTCTTTTTTGTGTTTTGATGGGGGAAAGTCTTTTGAGAATAATCAAAACCCTAAGGCAAATATTAATTTAGCTATTAACTATTTCGACTATTCATAGTGCATGGGAATCTATAAGTCATAAATAAACATAAAAATCTAGTTGAAATTGATTAAACACTTAGAAAGCATGACAGGAAAAAAATACACCGAATCTTCAAAATCATGCCACATTATTCTTCCTGAAAACTATCTTCACTGAAGATTGGCTAAAAATAAAATAAGTAAAATGTAAGTTAATTGGAAAAACAAAACAAAACAAAACACTGTTCCTCAGTGTTAACACAAAAATAGTGGAGTACCACATTAAGACCTTTAATAAAATTTCACTTCTGGCAATGTTGGACTTTTTGTTTTACCAACCCTCTCACTGAGGACAATAGACTAACTCAAATAAGTTGTGTGAGTTGTTTGCGTGTGCAACTTTTTTGAAAAGATATTGGAAGGATTCCAAGGCTGAAAGAACTCACTCGGCTCAGATCCAGGAGCAGAAGTATATCAAGAGTGAGGAGCTCAGAAATTTTATTTTCTACCCTCCATATTACTATACATTTTAAAATTGGTTTTAGAGATGTTGAATTAACTTTAAACAGTCTCATGGGCTGGGGAGATTAAAAACAGGAGAAGAAGAAGAAGAAGAAAAGGAGGAAGAAGAAGGAAGAAGAAGAAGAAGAAGAAGAAGAAGAAGAAGAAGGAAGAAGAAGAAGAAGAAGAAGAAGAAGAAGAAGAAGAAGAAGAAGAAAAAAGAGAAGAAAGAAGAAAGAAGGAGGAGGAGGAGGAGGAGATTACAGGGTGCCAGAAAAGGGGGCAACTGGCAAGCACACATGATTTTAATTGGTACCTTACACGGGCACAGCCTAGTAGCAAGATGAATTGTAAACACTTCAGTTCAGCAAGAGATTAAGCCCAGCTTAAATTCCCTCAGTCTTTTATTGATTTAAAGTGAATCAACTCTAGCACAGCTTCCTGTCCAAAACAAAAGTAAACCATTGTTGGAGGGAGATAACATCTCTCAAAGTCTTTACGTATCTCCCCAATATATCATATTGAATACTTGGCAATTGTTACAGATAAGCAGAATTCTGTGATGAAAATATATAATTTTTTAAAAATAGCATTTTTTTAAAAAAAAGATACACATGGAAAATCAGATAATATGGTTATTAGGCATAGATTCTAAAATAGTTATATTTCTAGTGATAGATCCAACAAATTGTCAGGGATTTTTTGGCCATAACTGAACATTACAATAAACAACTTTCGCAAATGAAAAATACAATAAGCAAATGGGGAAAAAATGACATGGAACAACAGATTAAACACAACTGAATCAATAATAAATGGCCTGGAAGGCAGGTTAGAAGAAAGTATCTGCAGTGAAGTCTCTAGACGCAGAAGGATAGACATCATAATTAAGTCTCACATATCTGTCATTGTTCTATCATAATGGAAGGTGTGAGAGAATGGAAAAGAAGTTATATACAAAAAAAAACGTAGCTGGAAATTTTCGAGCTACAGAGTCAGGAATTACTATAAATCTCAAGCAGATGATTTAGAAAAAGAAAGGAAATAGAAACACATTTTGGTATATCACATCAGAGCATACCATAGGGGAAGTAAAAGAGAAAATAAATTATTATGATTAGTGGATATAAGTCACAATGTACAAGAAAAAAAGATGGAATAACCAGGGCCAATGATAATGCTGATATCTGATTT
This sequence comes from Vulpes vulpes, assembly GCF_048418805.1. NCBI lineage: Eukaryota > Metazoa > Chordata > Mammalia > Carnivora > Canidae > Vulpes > Vulpes vulpes. The sequence continues at coordinate 40,690,600 of NC_132785.1, forward strand.
CTAAGCAGAAATAATGAAAGCCAGACTATAATGAAAATTTCAGAATGCTGAAAAAAATAACTGTTAGTATAGAATTCAAAATGTTGAAAAAATATTCTTAAAAAGATGACACTTTCAAACAAATGACAATAGTTAACTTTTCTTTAGTAGATCTATGTTAAAGGAAATAGCAAACAAGGCTTTTTAGGTACAAGGAAGACAAATCAGATAGAATCTTAGATGTGAGCATAAGACATGACCAGGAAAAGCATATGAAGGTACATCTTAGCAAATATTGATTGCATAAAACAACACTGAAAACTAACATAATAATTAAAGCAATAACATACTGTGGATATAAAACTTAGAAAAATATATGTCAAAAGTAGTGCATAAGTACTGGGATAAAGATAGAGAGGAATGTATCAGTAGAACAGAATAGAGAGCCCAGAATTACACCTATCTATGGCAAAATAATTTCCCACAAGGATGTTAAGACTACGACAATGGGGAAGAAACAGTGTCTTCAAGAAATAATGGTGAGAATACTGGACATTCGCATGCAAAGGAATGAAGCTGGAGTGCCACATTACACCATGCACAAAAATTAACTCAATATGGATTTAAGACCTAAATGTAATACTAAAAATACTGAATTCATAAGAGAAAACAGTTAGCAGAAAATCATCAGGGCATTATATCTGCAATGATTTCTTGAATAGGACACCAAAATCACAGGCACTAAAAGCAAAAATAGGTAAATAGGACTACCTCCAACTTAAAAACTCGGTGCATTAAAGGAAACAATCTGCAGAGTGAAAAAGCAATCTATGAAATGGGAGAAAATAATTGCAAATCATGTATCTGATAAGGGGTTAGTATCCAGCATATTAGAGGAATTTCTGCAATCCAACAACAAAAGAATAATGCAACTCGAAGATGGAAACATGACTTGAATAAGTTTTCTCTAAAGATAAGCAAATAACCCATGTGCACACACAAAAGTACTTAACTTCATAGGAAAATGAAAATCTAAACCAAATGAGATATGATCTCACACAGTCAGAATGACCCCTATCAAAAGAACAGAAAATATATTGTTAATGAGGATGCAAAGAAGTTGGAACATTGTGCACTTTTAGTGGGAATGTAAAATGGTGCATCTGTTATGGAAAATAGTGAAAAACAATTAAAAATAGAATTACCTTATTTCCTCAGCAGTCTCACTTCTGGATATATATGTATATCCAGGGGACAAGGGATATGAAATAAGCCAATCACAAAAAGACAAACATTGTATGATTACACTCACATGAAGTATCTTAAGTAATCAAAATCACAGAAACGGAAAGTAGTAAGATAGTTGCCAAGGACTGAGAAGAGGAAGGTGAGAAGTTGCTGGGTTTTGTGTATAGAGTTTCAGTGGTACAGGATAAAAATGTTCTAGACACCTGTAGCACTCTGGTATGATCACCACTGAACTCTACACTTAAAAAATGGTTATAACGGTAAATTTAAGGTTACATGTTGTTTACCACAATAAGATAAATATAGTACATTAGCTGACGGAAGATGCCTATGTAAAAATGCTCTAATACTTTTGAAATGTTAGAGAAGTGGTAAAATTACTAATTTACATTGTATTTCTGTAAATAAAATAAACATATGGTATTCACTGAATAACCACTAACCAAAGAAATTATGGAGTAAGACAGAATAACAAAATAATCAAAGGAAAGAAAGATATATAAAGTGGAAAGGAATAATATAAATAAAACACTGAAATGATAGGTTTAAATGTAAATGTATCAAAGTACAAATCAAGCATAAGTGTGAAGTACTCAATTGAAAGACAAAATTTTCATACTACATTAAAAACCTTCTGGTTATAAGAAATGGATTTTGAACATTAAAAAAACCTGAAAATTCCATTGAAAAATTATACCATCCCCATACCATTATACCATAATAAAAAATTATTCTAATTTTTTTTTCACTAACAGTTCATGTGGCTATCTTAATATAACAGACTTTAAAGCAAGAAATCTGCTAGAAACAAAAAGATCTAACTCGTAAATAGAATTATTATTGGGAATAATGGTAGTAATAAAGAAGTAGATTTTCTACATTAATGATTTGAAAGATGCAATACTGCAAAGACATCCATTTTCTTGAACTGGATGTAAAAAAAATCAGTATAATCCCCTCAAAATATGAACATATAGGATAGGTTAGGATAATGGAAACACTGTTTCTAAAACATATATAAAAATGTAAAGGGCCACCTAAGTAGAGTCATGGAAATAATGAAGAACACAAGGTCGGAAACCTTATTCTACTAGATAAAAGTACTTGTTGTAAAGATACAGTATTGGTATAAGTTCAGGTAAGTGCACCCGTGGAATGATAAAGAGATTTGAGAAGTGGTAATTCACATACACGGACAATTTCTATTTATGATGAAGGTGGCGGTACAGGGTATTGAAGAAATGAAAGACAGGAAACACATGAAAACAATGCAATGGTTTCTGCAAATATAAATGTTAAATAAAACTATTAGAGCTTTGTTTATATAATAGGATACACTTGAGCAAAGTCTTTAGGAGTTTTGAGGGAACTCATCAGGTAAAAAAGTTAAAGTTGTGCCATGTTCAAGAGCATCGAGGAATGGGAACCTGTGAAATATTCTGGAATGTGATGGCAGGGGCTTGGTAGCATGCAAGTGAAAATGAGAATAAAATATGGACAGACACAGATCATGAAAGTCTTATAATATGGTTGAAGGATATCACCTCTCTAATGGAAAGAGTAGGAGGTATTAAAAATCTTAAGAAAGAGATGTTTTTATATTAAGATTTTAATTTTAGAAAGCTAGGAAGACCATTTGGTCTGCATCGTGCATGTGAGATTTTACCTTCTGAGACATGAGGAAAAGAAGGCATTAGGATGCCCTGTCCATTTTTCATAGGTTGTCTTGATAATCATCTAGCAGGACTTTGGTATTTCTCCATCTTTAAAGAACCTGTGAAAAGCAATATACTGTTGAAAACAAACAGACAAAAGAAAGAAGAGTGCTACCATTAGCCATCTGTGAAAAAAAAAAAAGATTTATATATGTGTCTATCATTCAAAACACTGTCTGAATTGTATTGATTACCTACCTTAAATCCCACCTATTTCATGATGCACCCTTTACTCTTTTAACTAAGTATTTTCCTCAGTCTCTGAATTATTGTATCACCTTGATATGTGACACCTATAGAAAAAAGAAGTAGATTGAAGAAGACATGTCAACAATAAAAAGCATTAAGTTATTTTACCTGAATACTTTAGGGAAAAATAGTTCTGCATTTTATGAAATGCTTCATGCTTTGAAACATATTGTCACTCAGAAAGTATGATGTCTCTGAAATTTGGGGTATTAACATTTAGGACTAGAGAATCCTGAATACCAGATCATTTACTGTGAATCTTGACAATTTAATTCAATTTTATCAATAAGATGTAAAATGAAATGGAGAAAGGTATAAACACATGGTTGAGTGGACATATTTATCTTACTACTACTATAATTCACACTAAACCCATTAGCAGAAATCCCTTGGTGGCAATGTATTTAAGGTCACTCATTTTATAATCAGACTTTATAAAAATGCAAAACTCACTCAGCAGGAACTCTGTGTGGAGCAAGAGTATCATCAGGAGGAAACAGAGCTCTAGGAAAAATATTTGATTCCATACAGGATTTGAAGCTGAAAACATACCTTACCCTCTTTGGAAACAGCTGGTGCATAACAAGAGTATTTTCCCCTGATCTCTATTTTTCATTCTTCTTCCTGTGCCCTGGTTCTCTTTACATTCCTTTGATGATTTCTCCTGGTCTCACCCCTATCTCTTATCTCTTATCCTCTCAAAAAGACTAAAATTGGCAGTCTTACTGGGGAAGACATAATCTACCTTGGGTTGCTGTTTAAAAGCTACAAAATTCTAGGGTTTAAATCGTATACCGAAAAGCAATCAAACGCATCAACTGGAAACCACCCCTCCCTGTGAGAGAAAAGACCAGTGCAAACAGCATGCTCCACTTAGTTGTCTGGCAAGGCAGTAAAAAGCAAAGGGAATGCTGGCATAGCCTGTTGTGTGGCTCTTGAAAGCCTGTTTACTTCCATGTAGAAAAATAGTTTGCACCTTTCTGGGGGACACAGAGTGTTTGAGAATCATTAAATGGTTTCCTACCCTCAAAACAATGCTGATTCTTTTACTGGAGAGAAACAGCATAAATTTTAGAAATTTTATGCATCTTTTCCACATTATGAGGACTAATCAATTTAACTGGTAGTTTGGGATCCAACTGAAAATAGACCATATTAGTATAATCTGTAATTTGCTTCCGTTGTAATTCATTAATATATACAGTATTCATTTTTTGTGCACTACATGAATATCCTGCATGACACAAATAAATTTGTTTGTTTGCTTTTTTAAATAATATTATCAAAAAGTAGGTGGATAGATTTCTCCCAGATTTTGGGAGATCTGTTTAACATTGTCTACCTCAAAATATAATACAGACATACCTGTTTTATTCTGCTTCGCTTTATTGGGCTTCACAGATATTGTGTTGTTGTTGTTGTTGTTTTTACAAACTGAAGGTTTGTGGCAACCCTGTATCAAGCAGGTCTGATAATGCCATTTTTCCAGCAGCATGTGTTTCTATGTCACATTTTCATTTTTCTTGCATTATTTTATACTTTTTTATTAATATTATGGTGATCTGTGGTCAGTGATGATGACTCCCTGAAAGTTGAGGTGATAGATTTCAAACAAAAAAGCATTTAGGATTAAGGCATGTACCTTTTTTAGACCCAAAGACATTGCACATTTAAAAGAGTACAGTATAGTGTAAATGTAACTTTTATATGCACTGGGAAAACAAAAATTCATTTAACTCGCCTTATTGTGATTTCACTTTATTGCAGGGGTTTGGAGCAAAACCTGCAATATCTCAGAAGTATGCCTGCATTTGACATATGCAAAATCTATTTTGGGGACACTCTGAAGCGTACCTCAAAGCAACAAGTATTTATCCATAAGAATAGTGACAAACATTGATTTGCTTTTTTGCTGTTAGCATTTTGATTGCATTATAAAATATGTACAATGGTTTGATTGAAGTACAACATATACAAAGGAGTGCACAAATGAACTCTAATTGCACAACTCCATGCATATTCCATATAAACACAGATCAAGAATAACAACATTTCCAACTAAATAGAAATCCAGCTTCCCAGTTATTAAGCCTGAAAAGCACATTAATACATTGACTTTGGTCACCATATGTTAGATTTGGCTATGTAGAATATTACACAAGTTGAACAAAAACATATACAAGTTGAACAATTAGAGATTTTTGTTTGAATCACCATTATGTTTGAGAGATTCATCCAGTTGCTATGTATAGCAGCAGGATGTGAATTCTCATTTCTCTCTACAATTCAATGTAAGAATATACCACAATTTATTATATATCCTTGATGAGCATTTGGTTTTATTTTTGTTAATGGTGATAAGGCAAAAAAATGGTGATAATAAATAGTAAGTAGTAAGATGTAATAAATAGTAAGAAATACTATGAACATATTCCTATGTCTTTATTTTTTCCAGTAATCCTTTATTTATTTATTTATTTATTTATTTATTTATTTATTTATTTATTTTTGAGAGAGAAAGGATGGAAGAGAGAGCACAGGGAGTGGGAGAAGCAGACTTCCCACTGAGTAGGGAGCCCAGTGTGGGGCTCAATTCCAGGACCCCAGGATTATGACAGACCTGAAGACAGAGGCTTAACAAACTGAGCTATTCAGGCCCCCGGTCCTGTACTCTTTTTTTCTATTTTTATATTAAATTTTTGCAACATCTTAAGATGTGTAAATATAACACTGATTTTTTTTTGTCTTTCTCTTTTTCTGTTATAGGCATCCAATGCTATCAATTTTCTTTTAGTCACAAATAACAAATTTTTAAACACTGTTGTTTTGTTATTCAGTTCAAAATATTTTCTATTCCTCACTGTGGGTTCTTTTTTTGTCCACTTGATTGGTTTGAAGTATGTTTCACTGCAAACATTTGTGAGTTTACATGTCATTTCTCTGTTAATGACAGCTAGCTCAATTCCACTGTGGGCAGACAATAGTCTCTAGTGTATTATCATACCCAGTAATTTGGTGAAACTTGTTTTCTGTCCTATGTCGTGGTCACTTTTTAAATGGTCTAGGTAACGTGAAAGCAATGTGTGTTTGTTTGTTTTCATTTGATGTAATGGTGCATGTATGCCAATCAAGACAAATCTGTGAATTGTATCATACAGATCTGAGTTTTTATTGATTTTTTTGCCAGTGTGACCAATTAGAGACTGACAGAGATGCTTGAATTTCACCAATATAATTCTAAGTGTATGTGTTTCTACTTTTATTTTTTAAAACTTTATTCATGTTTTGAAGTCATGAGTAGCATGAAAATTATACGTTCTGGCTGAATTACCCTTTTTATACTTATGAAATTTCCTTCCTCATTTCTATTTATGCCATCTACCACATGTGATACTTAAAAAGATACACTAGCTTTCTTTTCATTAGTGTTTAATTATGCATAATTTTCCATGTTTTACTTTAAACTTTTCAGTTTTCCTATACTTAGGGGCCATGTCCTATAAAGAGCACCTCATTGGATTTCTTTTTCTGTCCATCTATATGCCAGAAATATGTGAGAAATTGAATTGTGCTAAATCCTTACCATGATATAGTATGGTCAACGTTTTGATTATAGCGATTTTAACAGGTGTGTAGTATTATTTTGTGATTTTAATTTGCATACCCCTTGTGTCTAATTATGTTGAGATTTTTTTAAAAGACCCTTTATTATCACTTTCTGATTACACCAAAATTAAAAGGAAGGTACAGGGAATTCCCAAATATTCCCTTCCCTCACATATACATAGCCTCCCTATTATCAACATCCCTCACCAGAGTGTTGCATTTGTTACAACTGATGAACTTACATTGATACATCATTATCACCCACAGTCCACAGTTTTCCTTTTGGTTTATTTTTGGTGTTGTACATTCTATGGATCTGGAAAAATGTATGACATGTGTCCATTGTCATAGTATCATTCAGAATATTTTCACTGCCCTAAAAATCCTCCATGCTCCGCCTATGCATCCCTCCCCTCAACTCCATCCTCTGGCAAGCATTAATCTTTTAATTTTTATCTCCAGTTTTGTCTTTTCCAGAATGTCGTATAGTCCTACAACATATAAACTTTTCAGATTGATGTAGTTCACTTAGCGATATGATTGTTATGTAATATGAAGTAATAGGAAGTTTCCTCCATGATTTTTCATGGCTTGATAGCTCATTTCTGTTTAACACTGAATAATATTCCATTGTCTGGATGAACTACAGTTTATGCAGTCAATACTAAAGGGTATCTTGATTTATTCCAAGTTTTGGCAATTATGAATAAAGCTGTGTGAAGGTTTTGTAAGGACATACATTTTCCAACTTCTTTGGGTAGATACCAAAGGAGTATGATCACTGGATCTTATGATAAGAACATGTTCTACCCACGATTAATGAGAATTCCTATTGCTCCATATCTTCACCAGTGTTTGGTGTTGTTGATGTTTGGGTTTTGGCCATGGTAACAGATACATAGTAGTATTCATTGTTGTTTTAATTTACTTTTCCCTAATGACATATGATGTGGAGGATCTTTTCATATGCTTATCATCTTTATATCTCTCTGAACAACTTTTTATGTGCTTACTTGCTATCCATATATCTTCTTTGGTGAAATGTATTTTCTTCTGCCTATTTTTTAATTAAATTGTTTTGTTACCATTGATGAGCATTCTTTATATATATTATATATATAATATATATCTTATATATAAGTTTTAAATAAATATATAATAAAGTATAATATATTTATATATAAATATATAATATATAAAGAATATTCTGATATCCATAGTCACAAAACAAATAATTCAATTAAAAAAGTAAATATAGGGGAGCCTGAGTGGCTCAGTTGGTTAAGTGCCTGCCTTCGGCTCAGGTCATGATGCTGGGGTCCTAGGATGGAGTCCTGCGGAGGGCTCTCTGCTCAAAGGGGAGTCTGCTTCTCCTTCTCCCAATCCCCTGCCTGTGCTCTCTCTCACTCTCTCTCTCTCTCTCTCTCTACTCTCAAATAAATAAAGAAAATATTGATTAAATTTTTTTAAAAAAGTAAATATATATAGTGGATACCAGTCTCTTACAATCTGATCTACAAATTAATCTACAAATATTTTCTTCCACTCTGAGTCTTGTTTTTTCATTCTCATATAAAAAGCATTTCTGAAAGCAATTAGCTATTGAGTTTTATTTGGTTGATTTTTGTTTTTGTTTTTGTTTTTCCTACTTGATGTTATACTCTCTAACTTTATACTCAAAATTCAGCAATTGCCTTCAGGGAAAAATCCCTGAATATAGGAATTCATTTTCTAGTCTTCCATAGTTGATTGTTACCTTGATTTTCTATCTTCTTTATTTTGTACTCATATGTATGTGTGGACATACACAAATAATTCCTATTAAGAATGTACAAGAAGGTCAACTTTTGAATATTGATTCAAAAATTTTTTACTTTTCCCCTGGGTTGATAAATAAGCTGAAAATATCTAGCTTGAAAGTCAGTTTCACTTAGGGATTTGGGGAGCGTTTTTGTTTGGATTGTTTTCTAGTTTCTAGTGTTAAGAAATTTGATCTTTTATACTTGTTGAAGTCGCATACCATGATTGAATGCAAGCTGCCTCTAGGAAGTAGAGTAAGGTGGGAGGAGTAAGGTGATAATGTGACTTACTTACTTTGGTAAGGTGGCTCTCTTCTGCCAAGGGTAATTGCCAAAAATTAGAATTCTATAAGCTGTCAGCTAGCTACTGGGAGAATATATAATGCAACCTCGAAGGGGGGACTGACCTGAGCAGTGTCCTCATTAGAATGTATCTCAACTATGTCAATTTTCTTTCAATATGATGGGAACTTACACCTTTTTAGTTTTGAAACTTATGCTTTCACTGTTTGTTAGCCTCAAAAGCTCCAATTTTTGGTTTGGGGAATTTTATGAATAAATCATTTATTCTTTTGGTTTTTGTTTCTATGCTTTTCTTCATATTTTGATATTTTGTTCCACTTTTTAGAAGAGAAAAATCTTCTTAATTTATTTTCTACTCCTATTTATATCTTGTTTGGATTTTGAAAATGACTTTAATGTTGCTTTTTTAAAAAATTAAGAAAATGGGTTTATATTTTAGTTTCCTGTAAGTACTTCCTTTCATATCTTTAATATACTAATAAAATTTTTAATTTCTTTCTTTTATTTGCTTCCTGAATCATCTACATATCCACCAGATTTCTGTTGTGGCCTGCTTTTCAAGTGTTAGTCTTTATTGTAATGTTCGATGATCTTCCGCTGTCAGTGCATCTTTAAGGAAATTTATGAAAATGAGATCAGGAAGTTTATGTTTAATATTGGGAACTTGAGTGATTGGTCTCATTAAACTGGCAGGCAGAAGTGGCTTTTATTATTAAGAGAACCTCTCCCCCAAAAGCCAATAGTTATGGTTCTTTCTTACTTTTTTTTTTTTTAGTTATGAGTCTTTTCTTAAGAGCAGTTCAGATCTCCAGGGACTTGGAGGGCAGTGTACTCCAATCAATCCTAGATGTGTGTTTGTGCATGATTCAATGTGCACAAGTACTTGTGTAAACTTGGTTGTCAGAATTCCAGACAGGATGGGAACACAAAGTAATGTGTGGGATTTCCGTGCAGCCATATGCAGATTGACTCATTTTCTACTGTGCTGTAAACTGAGTGGGAGGCTTTTCCATTCAGTTTCTCAGGAAAAATGTCTTTCTAGAATAAGGAGGATGGAGTCTGAATCTGAAGATTCAAACTGCTCTGTAACTATATTCTTATCCAGACTTTTTTACTCATTCTGATTTTTACGCACTGGACTTCCTACCCATGAGCCTTCTTGAGTTCTAGATTTGTGGGAGAATTTGCCTCACTTTGCTTATTTCTGTACTCTAAAAACTTGTCAATATTACTGATCCATTATTTTTTTCCTTCATGGTATCTGTCCTTGCACATCAATATTTTTTCTACGTCTTAGTATAATTTTAACGAACTTTCAGAAGGGTATGAAAATGCATATATGGGTGCAAATATTTAATATGAAATCAATATTTTACAGAGCTTTACTGATGATTATTTTCACTTCTAATTCATTATCAATGTTCCCTCTGAATTTTGTACAGAATCAGTTAATATATTGACAAAGATATTACTGTGTAGCAGTGTTATTTTCTCTTGTGGGTAGGGAAGTAAGTAAAATCAAATTATCAGGATTTGGACATGGCAAAATCTAGAGAATTACTTATGTTAGACTTGGAAATAATTTAAAAGTGTTGTTGGATTGCTATATAGTGAATCTTATATGTGAAACCAGAATTTTATTTTTCAATGTATTGATACTGCAATTCATAGACAACTTGATGGGAAATTATAATAAACATACTCTTCTGAGTGGCCCTATAAATGGAATCCATTCCAAGAGCCAAATTATGTTTAAATACTTCCATTAAATCTTGTAATAAATGTGCATTTGTAGAAGTTCTGAATTGAAATAGCAAGTGTGTGAATGTATGTATACTCTTACTCTATGTATTATATATATACATATACACATATATGTATATAATGTACTTTTGAGACTAAGACTGCATTATTAGACCAATGTTGATACCATCTAAACATTATCAACTGCTTTTTACTTATGGAGAAAGTAAAGTAAAAATGTAAGTAAAGAAAATGCATATAATCACAAGTAAAAAAATACATATAATTATTTAAAAATATTTTTTTACTCCTGTGAACATATCACTTTATCCAATCTATATAAACATGAAATATATTTAGTATATTTGAGGATATGTTTAATATATGCTGAGAAATACTGGAGACAAATAATTAATTAGCATGTGTCTGATGGTATAAATGAATCATCTACCATTTTATGTCTTTGACAGTGGCATTATTCTTTATACACTGATGAATTTAACCAAAAAGAAAAAGTTTCAAATTTTTGTCATGTATTTTCTACCGTGCTTATGTAAATTTAGTCAGAATCTCAATGACTTATTTGTATACAGAATCCAAATAGTATACTTCCTGATTTTATTTTATTTATTTATTATTTTTAGGTTTCATTTATTTATTCATGAGAGACACAGAGAGGCAGAGACATAGGCAGAGGGAAAAGCAGGCTCCATGCAGGGAGCTCGACATGGGACTCCATCCCAAGACTCCAGGTGACGCCCTGAGCCAAAGGCAGACATTCAACCAATGATCCACCCTGGTGTCCCTACTTCCTGATTTTATAAGCAGATTTTTTTTTATAATTTCTTTTAATTTATTATTTTTTTTATTTATGATAGTCACAGAGAGAGAGAGAGAGAGAGGCAGAGACACAGGCAGAGGGAGAAGCAGGCTCCATGCACCGGGAGCCCGATGTAGGATTCGATCCTGGGTCTCCAGGATCGCGCCCTGGGCCAAAGGCAGGCGCCAAACCGCTGCACCACCCCGGGATCCCATAAGCAGATTTTAAAAAAATGTTTCACTTATTTATTCATGAGAGACACGGGGGGGGGGGCAGAGACACAGGCAGAGGGAGAAGCAGGCTCCATGCAGGGAGCCTCACGTGGGATTCGATCCCAAGTCTCCAGGATCATGCCCTGGGCTGAAGGCGGTGCTAAATCACTGAGCCACTTGGGCTGCCCGAGATATATATATATATATTTTTTTTCCGAGATATATTTTTAATACAATAATATCACATCCATCTTTTTGCACTGTAAATATTTAAAGAAACTAAGTAAATAGTGAGATAGAAACAGAAGTTTTTCTTGAAACCTACCTGGGTGCTACAGCACATTAAAAAATAATAATAATAAGTAAATTATTCCTAGGAGGATCTCAATCTGTATCAGAATACATGGATTTAATGGCATTCCTCTGTTCCATGGTTCATTAGTGCCCAAGGTTTGTTGTATAGATTTTATTTAAGTTTTGGCTTAAATGAAAACAAACCAATGGATTAAAAAACACTGGAAAGCCTAAATAAAAATTTTAAAAATATGTACATCAATTTGAAAGTTTAGAGATCTGCCAAGGCAGTCAGAATTTAAGAGGCCAAGATGATGTAGAGAAAGAAAACAGCTGCTTTTTCTCTTAGGACATTTACTGTTTTTTTTTTCTTTTAAATATTTCATTTATTTATTTGAGAGAGAGAGAGAGAGAGAGAGTGAGCGAGCGCACAAGCAGAGGGGCGATGGAAAATGGGGGAAAAGATAGGGAGAAGCAAAATCCTCTGAGCAGGAAGCCCCAGATACCAGCATAATCCCAGGACCCTGGGATCATGACCTGAGCTGAAGGCAGAAATTTAATAGGCTGAGCCACCCAGGTGCCCCCAGACATTTACTGTTTCTTGATGTAAATATAAGCAGTAACTCACTGGCAAGGGACAGAGAAGCTAGTAGAGTTTTAGTCACTATCAAAAGATTGGAGAAACAAACAATTAGAATTGGGGATACTCCAAGAACCTGGAGCTTTGAAAGGCTAGGAACATGGAGAGAAGGGAGGTATACTATCTAGGTATCTTCTAGGTCATGTATAAAATACCAAAAATTCGAATGTGATAAAATTTCTTAACACCGAAGCTAGAAAACAACTCAAACATATCTAAGATTCTTAGGTGAGAATGATCTTCATGTTAGTAATCTATGCCAAATTTACATAGCAATCAAGTGTAAGAATAGAATAAAAATATATTTTTTAATTACTATCAAAAGTGTACATCTCAGGCACCAGGGTGGCTCAGGGGTTGAGAGTCTGCCTTGGCTCAGGTTGTGATCTCAGAGTCCTGGGATGGAGTCTCACACTGGGCTCCTTTTGGGGAGCCTGCTTTCCCCTCTGCCTATGTCTCTGCTTCTCTCTATGAATAAATAAATAAAATCTTTTTTAAAAATGTACATCTCACACAGCTTTAGATAATTTATTGAATATATTATATTCATTATACTCAAGAAAAATAAAAATAGTGATCAATAAGACAGGTAATATACCACAGAAGAGCAGGAAAAGAGAATTTCCAGGACAATCGGGCAGAGAGATCATGGAGGAAACAATCTTTAGGACAAGAAAAATGGAAGGCTATAGAAAATATCCTCATCAGAGAGCGATAGAAGTAATGTGTGTGAAGGCATGGAAATATTTGTTGTTACCATGTGATTAAATGTTGGTGCTTTGGGGAAAATGAATGATAACAACACAGGAAACTAGGAAAATAAACATAAGATTATTGAAGAAGGTTTTCAGTTCACAGTTCACCACTTTGATTTAGCCTAAATTATGTAAAATCTGATTCATAGCTTCGTAAAAATATTGTTATGTGAAATGTGCGGAGTATGTATAGGGTAGTGGTTTCATTTTTTTTTTTTTTTAAATTTTTATTTATTTATGATAGTCACACAGAGAGACAGAGACAGGCAGAGACATAGGCAGAGGGAGAAGCAGGCTCCATGCACCGGGAGCCTGATGTGGGATTCGATCCCAGGTCTCCAGGATCGCGCCCTGGGCCAAAGGCAAGCGCCAAACCACTGCGCCACCCAGGGATCCCAGGGTAGTGGTTTCAGAGACATAAATTTTCAACTTTCGCTGGAGATACTTGTAAAAAAATCTGAAATTGATAAATCAGTGAAGAGTTCTAACTTTATGTATTTAGAAATAAGAGGTTGAATTTGTCTCTGAAAAATATTTTTAAATATAATTAAGGAAAAGGAGGGAATCCTGTTTTTTATTAACATATTGAATTATATTTGGTATCTTATTTATAAATACCTCTTGAGAAACCTTAACTCTTTAACCTTAACGTAAAATTTCAAAAAGTACATTTTTATATAACCACCAATACTTTGCTTCCCAAATTCCCATACAACTATTCTATGATATTAATTTGCTTGTATTGTTAAATATTTCTACTGTCAGAGAATAATAAAACAATAAAAGATACTATATCACTCATAATGTTTCTGAATCTTTCATCATAATATTTAAGAATATTATTAAAAAACATATCAGTGCTGTGTACTTTCATTATAATAATATCTATACAAATAAGAACATGAAATTATTTCCAGATTTTGGGATGAGTATTCACTTAAAAGAATGTTTATCTTTTATCTTTCTTTCTACCTATAAAACAACTGCTAAGGAAAAGTGCCAATGTTGAACTGCCTGAATAACTATACAAAACCTAGGGAACAGACAGCAACATTATCAGCAATTAATAATCAGTATTTTCATTAGATTGGGGAGCTGGCACATGCACGCACATGTAAATTATTAAATAGATTAAAATTGAGGGGTAATTTATGGGAGATAGATAAGAACTCTGGTTTTTCTAAAGCATTAGGTCTGTAATGGTTATTCAGAAAATGTGATCATTATGTGGTCTTTGAATATCATCATATTTCGAAAACTGATTGCTAGATCCACAGCTAGAAAATTAGAAAGTATTCCTTAGTTAGTCCTTTAGTTATCCTGAATGGCAAGAGAAGAGAGTGCTGGTCTCACAAAATGTGACTAATTTATGTTGTCCCAACTTAGACTATCTATGACCAGCGAAGGCAAGGGTACACAGCCTTCCTTCACATAATCTTTCCAGACTTTCAGAATGAAAACTTATTATGTTTTTTTTAAGCAGTTTTCCTTCTTTTTTCTTTTCTTTTCTTTCTTTCTTTTTCCTTCTAAAGGTTGCTGCTGCTGCTTCACCAATTAATGGAGAAAATAGGTTCTTATCTTACCAGCTATGGACAGAGAATCACGACAGCTATTGACCACAGTGCCCTGAGATGACAACTGTGTCTGGGTTATTAGAGAAAATTAGAGGTAGGAAGCATCCTGAAACATTCCCTGCTGAACTTTTGACTTCAGAAGTTGTAGTGCTTCTACCCTGTTTAATGGGTTTGAAGTTTTAATCCAGCAGAGATGTAGCAGCATCCTGTGGTCAGTTGAATGGTCTCATGCTGCATACTTTGTGCCAGAAATCTTTTCATTTCTCTGGAGTATTCCTTCTCCACATGATGGGAAACAATCAAAACCAGAAAAATCAGTTTCCATTTAAGAACATTAACACATAAAATGGACATTTATACAAGTCTGCTCATTTTGTTTGATTTTTATGTAATTCAAAAGACAGAAAGAGCTCCTTGTTTCGCCTCAATTAAATCTTTGTCAGAATTAGAAGCTTGTGAGCTAAACAATTGGATTATATTCTCTTTTTGTGTGGAGATATAATATACTTTATCTAATACATTTTGTTTGTGGTAATACCAGCTGCAAAGATGAAGATTTATGAGAAATAGCCAGACAAAACTGTGAATTTGCTGGCTCTTCTGAATAATGATGTATTATCTTTTTTCTGAGGAAACAGAAAAGGAAGAAAATATAAAAAGATTAGAATCAGGCTACTCATCTTATTACTTATTATTGGCCTTTTGGCCAAATAGCATTTGCTCATTCATACTCTGTTGTAGTAGACCTAAAATTATGCACAACATTCACAAATTCACTCTTTTGGCTTAAGACTTAACAGTCAAATAAATATTGATATTGATAGGTAAGTTAATAGCACATTATGATTCTATTCCTATGCTTCAATTTTTTAATTAAATAGTAAGGATAAAGGAAAGAAAAAAAAAAACAAGAGAAAAACTTTAAAAAATTATAATCCAAATATGAATTTCTTCTGATTTCTACATAGCATAGGTATTCCTGGGTTATTTCCTACTTATATAAACTTATACCATCTTGAATGCTTTCATGTTTCTACCAAGTATTGATTTATTCTGCAAATAATTATTGACTATTTGCCTACTAGGTGACAGATACTCTAGTCTCTATGTTTCAAGATTCATATGTCTTAATATCTTGTTCACCACAAATCATATTTTACCAATTAGTTATAAACAATCTGTGTATATTTCCAAAATACTCA
This sequence comes from Vulpes vulpes, assembly GCF_048418805.1. Taxonomy (NCBI): domain Eukaryota; kingdom Metazoa; phylum Chordata; class Mammalia; order Carnivora; family Canidae; genus Vulpes; species Vulpes vulpes. Next base: position 40,706,739 of record NC_132785.1, read on the forward strand.
TTATTTTAGTTCATTGAATCTCAGAGAATGTGATTTATGCTATTTTGAACTGTTAGGATTTATTGAAATTTTATAGTGCTACAGATTAGGATAATTGAATATATAACACATGGCCACTTGAAATGGAAAAAGCAAAACAAAACAAAACAAAACAAAACATGACTATCTCAAGAGAAACAATGAAGTAAAGGCTGTTCCACCTCTTCCAACATAGCCTTGCAAGTCACACAATGTTCATCCTGTTACCTTCCCTTGTTTAAGAGTGAGTGGCTGAGACCAGCAAATATTCAAGGACAAGTAAATTAGACCCCCATCTTGATGAAAGGAGTATCAAGTGATTTATTGAAATATTTGCAAACAATCACAGCTTTCTGACCACAAAGGATTCACTTTTCTTCCATATACATCTTCCATATACATACCTCCCAAGATTCTCTGAGGTCTCATCTTTTTGTGAGATGGGGAGAAGAAAAGAGAGAGAATCCCAAGCAGCCTCCACACTCAGCACAGAGCCTGATGTGGGGCTGATCCCACAACTGGGAGATCTTGACCTGAGCCAAAATCAAGAGTCCTTTGCTCAACTACTGAGCCACCCAGGTGTCCCAGTTTCTGTAAATCCTACTGGAATTCATTCTGCTATGGGGCTCTCAGAAACTTTATCAAAATGGAGATTTACATGGCATACTCTTTACAAGCCTGTTGCCTGTTTGAATGATTTATGAGACACCACTGTAAATTTTTCTAAGACCTTAACCAACCATTTTAGAGTCACCCCTTGGCTTTATCTTCACAAAATGTCTTCCTGGCAGCAAACTAAATGTGATTTTATCAGGAAACCACACCATAATTTGAGAACCATTTAGAGATTCTGGAAAAATCTGGAAAGATTAGGAAAGAAAAATAGCCTATTTTGAGCCCACTCTGGTCTTGGTTTTGTTATATATAACAGTGTGTAGTTTAGGTTCTAGTTTATTTTATCCCAAAGTAATTTTACCTGGGTTAATAGATAAAATATTTTATATCGTCTCTCCGAAGATACTAAAAATGCTATTTATTATATCGTTATAATTTACATACATATACATATGTATGTACACATACCTACATGCATACAGCATTTGCCTTGTCTCCATCTTTGTTCTTTTCTTCTATTTACTCAGTTTAGTTTCCTTTTCTTATGCTGTAGTTTTTCTGAAAGAGTTTTTAATTTTTGGTCATCAGCTTAAGTGAAGAAATCACTGTTCTCTTGGAAGAGAATTGTGTCTTAATTTAAACATGAGAAACGGGAAATTCGGAGGGAAACGAAGCTGGATATGCTTTATATTAATTTATATATGGAGCAATGATTCTGGACCAGCTGGCTCCTTGCCCATCATGGCAGCCAAATCTTACTTAAAGACTCTACCCTAGTTTTCTCTCAGACATGAAAATGCACTCTAGAGTATCCAGGACAATCATCCTTCCTATTCATTTACCAAGCTAATCTCAGTGTATTAGTCCAAGTTTAAATGCATGAGCCAGACAATTTGCAAATAAGACACTGACACACAGGAGAAGCCTTTTTTTTTTTTTTTTAAAGTTAATTGCTCTTGCCATTGCTGTTAGCAACATCTATTCATAGCCTTGTTTAGCCCTGATTTGGGTTTTTCACTCACAGCCTCCATATAAGACTTATTTTTTACAGTTGTTGGTTCTGTCTTCTGTCTGAATCCATTGAGAGTTTTTCAGGTTTTCCCAGTTTTGATTGAAATCTAAAATATGGGGCAGCCAGGGTGGCTCAGCGGTTTAGCACCGCCTTCAGCCCAGGGCGTGATCCTGGAGACCCCGGTTGAGTCCCACGTTGGGCTCCCTGCATGGAGCCTGCTCCTCCCTCTGCCTGTGTCTCTGCCTCTCTCTCTTTCTGTCTCTCAGGAATAAATAAATAAAATATTTTAAAAGATCTGAAATGTGTCTTTTTCGGTGTGTGTGCGCACCAGTTTGGGTTCTGCAGGAAATAGTTACCGAGACTGAATCAGAATTATAAGGGTTTACAGGGCACTCCTATAAAGTATAAAGGAGAGAGGAACTAGAAGTCAGTAGGGGAGCCTCTGAACCTGATTCAGTTCTGGCTCCACTGAAGAGAAATTGGGAAGGAAGGAGAGGACATGGAGATTCTCAGACTACAGCATAGCTCTGAGGAAGTTTTCCCAGGTGAATGGAGAGGTCCCAAACTCAGATTCCCAGAGAAATCCTGCATTGGACAGGAAGGGCTCAGCTCTAGAACCTCCACCATTCTTAGTCATTTTTGGACAACAGCCAGGGATAACTTGGCCTCGGCCCCAATGTGGCAGTGAATCCTGAAGCCATACCAGCTGGGGCTGCCAGCTAATTTTGCTTCACATAGCAGCTTCTCTCTTAAAAAAAAAGATCTAAGCAATATACTCCCAAGTCTCTGCCACAATACATTTCAGAAATTCTTCAAACATTATGGACTCTTCATATGGTCTTCAAGCAGAGCTAAGTATTTAAAATTTTGTAGCTTTTTTCAATTATTCTTTTGAGGACAGAAGGGTAAATGCTTAACATGCATCAATTGTATTAAATATAAAAAAATATTTCAGATGGAGATATTAAGGATGAGTTAATTTGGTATCAATTTCCATGTACCAGATTACGTAACCAGGTATTTGCAATTTGAATCTACTTTATGCCAGAAGTTTCACTCTCATTAAGACCTGGTTTTTATCTCTGAAGTCTAATCATAAAAAGTATTGAGAGTATAGAAAATATTTTCTAATGTGTCTCTAAAAGGAGAAAGATGAAACATTTGAAGTTAGTGGTTGAGTACTGGTTTTTTGAACGAGATAGAAATTCAAATGAATACTGATAAAAGTCATAATTCTATCTCCTCCATTCTAATTTGAAATCTGAATAAATATTTCTATTCTATATTTTCCCTCATTGATTACTCACTTACAGAATACAAAATTACCCTCTTTGAACCAGTATGTGCACATTGCTAAAACAGATAAAAATGTTTAAATAGTTTCTAAGTTAAGGTGTAGAACTGTATTTTATTCACTTATTCTTCAGGCAAATTTTTATTTCTTTTCTTCCTCTCTTTCTTTAACTTGCAATTTAAGCTTAGCTGCTGGCAGAAAGCAAAAGGCAGTGTATCTATTTTTGTTGTTTGTTTTTTACATCACTGATATTTAACTGTTGAGATCGAATGCTGCCCTTTTATTCCCTCCACTGTTCTACTGCGTGTTTAAATTGCTTGACCTGTTATAAACTTCACATTTACACTTCCAAAATTGTAGTTTCCTCTTCAAATTACTATGAAGCCTGGCCAGGGTCATTTACCCCTGTATATGCACTGCAACTTTACAGTTGGAAAAATAGTTCAAAACATGAATTCAGATTTTTGCCAACTACTATTTAATATAAATAATAAATATTTCCAAACCAATATACTCCAAATGATCAGTACCTGATATGCTTCACTAATTTGATGTTCAATAAATTATTTATTATACTTAAAAAACATATACTGGATGTTTACTTTTAAATAATATATTAATGCCCAAATTCTCTTTAGAGAAATAAATTCAGTGTTGATGAGTAAAAGAAATCAAAATAAAATGCAGTTTTAGTTGACTGTGTAGTGGGTTGGGATCACATGACATGGGTCTGAGACCTATTTTTGCCACTCAATTAACTCATGATCTGAGAATGTGTATTCAGAATTTCTATCTTTTTCTTCTTCTATAAAATAGAAGAGAAAGTAGAAATGGATACCTTTAAGATTTACCATACTCCATTGCTTTTCTATGTTTCTCTGAAATAGCCAATATATTATTTTTTGTCTAATTAAGACTGTTGTTTCTTTTTTTTTTCTTTTTAATTTTTTTTATTATTATTTATTTATGATAGTCATACAGAGAGAGAGAGAGAGGCAGAGACAAGGCAGAGATACAGGCAGAGGGAGAAGCAGACTCCATGCACCACGAGCCCGATGTGGGATTCGATCCCGGGTCTCCAGGATCGCACCCTGGGCCAAAGGCAGGCGCCAAACCGCTGCGCCACCCAGGGTTCCCCGACTGTTAAGTTTCTAGAAATGCCCCCATTTTCAAAAAACAGATGAAACATATTTGCTTAATAACTAAAGCTAATTTTTATTATTTATTTTATTTTATAATTTAAAATGGTCAAACCATAAACTTATTTGGTTTCTGAATATTAAGAAATGTAGAAGAAAGTTCAAGTTACTTCTGAGGATCTGAGGATATATTTGACAACTGAAGCAGTGTGAGAGGTTTAAAGAACATATTTCTTCACACTCTTCTGGAAAAGGCACATTGCATCTTTTCATTTAATTTTTTTATAAGTGAGTGCCCACTTTCACAGTCAACTAAAATTTAAAGGACCTTAAAAAATTGACCCAATACCTGGGTCTCATCAATGTTGACCAGGTATCTCATTCTGTTTCTGTTTCAAAATATATACAACAGGATTCCTGAGTGGCCCAGTGGTTTAGCGCCTGCCTGCGGCCCAGGGCGTGATCCTGGAGTCCTGGGATCGAATCCCACATTGGGCTCCCTGCATGGAGCCTGCTTCTCCCTCTGCCTATGTCTCTGCCTCTCTCTCTCTCTCTCTGTGTGTGTGTGTGTGTGTGTGTGTCTCATGAATGAATAAATAAAATCTTTTAAAAAATATATGTACAACATAATTGGAATCATTTATACAGTAAAGAACAAAGCAAATTGCTGTCCTTGGATAAGTGTAGCTGCTTTATGACATTAATACATTTAAAAAGCATCAATTCAATAAGAATCTTAAAAATTCTCAAAATGTATATACTCCAAATATAGATTGAAACTAAGTAAAGTAAAATTTAACAGAATAATAAATCCACAATCTTAGTTTAAATGCATTTATATATTTCAAAAATAGCTGATAGAAAAAGCAAATAAAAACATATAAGCATATATGCAATCTTAAAAACACAATTACAATTTCTAATAAGGTGCTAACATTCGTGAACAACTTAGAAATGTGAAATAAAACAAATATCACTACTGTAGGTGATACCATGATGTTGCAATCAGACACTCCAAGAACTGAAAAATCCATCCCTCAGCTTCTGGAGACAGTCTCACCCTTTTCCTTAAGTGGGTCAACTCTGAAGGGTCATTCAACTTCACAGCTTCACACAGGATTTACACCTTGTATCAACTTCTTCTACCTCATCCTGAATTCTTAATTTCCTTTTGGGTATATCTCCTAAGAGTACTCTTCAGTAAAGCTCCTGTATCGTATTTTCCATAACAAAATTTGTTTCCAGGAATCTGATTTTTAAATAATTGGTACCAGATTTGGGGTGATCTTAAGAACCAAATTTTACAGTAAGATTTTGAGAATGTATCACTTGCTGGCTTGCTGATGATAACTGAAGAAGGTATAGGGTTTCCTGGAATGCTCTAGCAGTGCAATTGTTAAGTTTTTCAGCAACATAAAGAAAAATAACTGATTGGTGAAATATCTTTGAGACTAGATAGGTCCAGAGGAATGGTAATTGTAATGACTATGTAATTTTTTGCCTGTTGGTGAGCACGGTGGATCCACTGCAAAGGGAGAATGGCAGGTTCAGGATGATTAAGCATCAATTTAAGGACGAAAAATTAAAAGCCAAAAAGCAACCCTGGCAGGATTTCAAGAAACCCTACCTTCTCCAGCCAGAAGACAGACAGAATGGAGTTTCCATCTTTAGATAATGAGTTTGAACTTGAGAAATGGCTCAGGTCTGGAAACCAACCAAGGGGTTATGAATTTTAAAATCGGTATCCTAATTATCTTCTGTGATTTTTTATTGTATTAATTAAGTAATACTCTTAATGATGATTCATTTATCGTATTTCTGAGAAAAATCACATTCTATTAATTTTCTCCAAAAATTTCTATGGATGGTGACTCTGCCACTTAGATTTTGCCTTTGATTGCAATAATTTGCCCACCTTGCTTGTGAGAAATAAGTCTCGCCACCTAGATTTATTTGTTTCAGGATCCTATCATTCCACTTTGAAGCTCAGATTCAATAACACCATCTGCTACCATCAGTACTGGACTATAGAGAACAGTCACAAGTTAGTTTCTTAATAAACCTGTTGCCTTCACATCAGTGCATTCTTGCTTTGATTCATGGAACATCCTCTTAGCTCACTGATGGAAAGCTGTAGACTGTTTAGGTTTCTAGCATTTGGATAGCATGCTAGCATACACAATTTTTGTGCCTTTAGGTCCATTTGGTCCCTCCACTGGACAACTCTAGCATTTCTACCTCATTTACTATGGACTGCCACTTTTCCCGATTTTCTCATAACTGTCTTAGCAGTATCTCAGCACTTCCTCCCAAGGCCTTTTCCAGGGTATTAAATCTTATGTCACAGGAAAGTGTTCCCCGTTGTTAAAATCTCCCTTATCCACATTTATACTTTATTCTGTGATCCAGCACCCTTGGACGCAATCCCCTTCTTACTTTCAGATGTTGCTGCTGCATAGAGAGATTTTGCTGCTCTTTTAGCATACAGTCCCTTTGCACACTCTATTCAGACTATACTAACATCTGACGCTTATTGCTGGCCTGGATACCAAGATGGGGGATGAAGAAAGATTGTCTTATGAAGCACTTGCCTTGTTTGAGGCTTGTTTGTGATATTTCACAATGAGAAGCTATCACATTCTATCAATACAGAGTGGACCCTGATATATCAGTTCTAAGACTGAAGATCCATCTATCTTAACTAGGTCCCTGACCTTAGCTGAAGATACCTGGCAGGGCTTAAAATTCAACTTTATCTGCATCTCTGCCACTCATAAATTTAAGTCCTAAACCTGGATCTGGAAACCATTATGATAGAAGTAGGAATAAGATTAGTCACCATCCTTTTGGTGACCCATTGGGGAATCATGATTCTGATTTGCTATAGATTGAATGTCTCTCTCCAACATCCATATGTTGAAATCTTAGCCTTTGGGAAATGACTAGATCATGAAGGAGCACATGAATGTGGTTAGTGTCCTTATAAAAGCAGTCTGGGAAACTCACACATCCCTTCCACCTTATAAGATTCCTCAATAAGAAAGTGAGCTCTCACCAGACATCAAATCTGCTTAACCTTGATGTTGGACTTCCCAGCCTCCAGAACTGTGAAAAATAAATTTCTGTTGTTTATAAGCCACCCAGCTTATGGTATATTTGTTATATCAATTCAAACAAACTAACACAGAATTCTGAAATCCTGGACAATATAGTTCAGTTCTAGATGTCTGGCTTTCCTAAAGGGGCAATGTTCTTACTGGAAAGCATATTAACAGTACCACTTAACTCTAAGCCCTGGCTGCTTCTGGTCACTTCAGTCCTATCCTGCCAAGAGATAGTCAGGTAAGAAATGGAATCATAATAATTGCAGGGATAATGATTGTTATTAACAGGGAAAAGTGGGTTGCTGCTACACAGTGGCAAAAGGGAGGAATGTTTAGTGCAGATGATCCACTGGGGCATATTTTGAGCTCAAAAGCCAAATTTTAACTATAAATTCACACACAAATACAATAACCATGGCATGAGGAAATGAAGGTATTCTGAGGCTTATACTCCTCAAGACATTCCACTAGGCAGTCCACCTGGACCAGTATAAAGTGCTAGCTAAGGATGACAGAAATCTAGAATTGATGTTGGAATAAGGAATGATAAATTTTAGTTTTTTCCTTGTAATCAATTTTGTTCTATTAACTGTCTTAAGCTTTTCAGAAATAGGACCATCAAGAATCCTGTTTATAGATGGGGCCAACTTACTATGAGAAGCAAATAGATACAAGTGGGGCCAGAAGGAGATTATGGTGGATAACGTTGGGCTCTACCCAGATTCCTTCCTCTGTGTTAATATGCATATGCCTCAGTGGCTGGATCTATAACTTGCAAATGACTCATAACTGTGTCTCTTGCTGAGACTAGCTCTTCACTGCTTTCTCTCTGGTGTCCTGCATCCAATGACTAGCTAGTGATGCAAAGATTAATTTCCTTGCCTAATTTTGAACAACTCAGAAGTGCTATTCCCATCTGAGAGCCGTTCATAAGAAGGCCTGAGAAACCAGGAGGTCTGAGAGGTTGGAAGAGGAGAATATTTGAATAACATATATAATTTGGAGCAAGTGATGGTCATCAAAGGTTGATGGTAGTTTTCTCAGGAGTTGAATAGCTACACATATAATTATACTATGAAAATTATATATGTACACAGATATTTTAGTATTATAACACATGATTGCCAGGACAAATGCCAATAAACAATATTGAGGAAAAATTATTGCTTACTGAAATATAACTGTGGATATTTCTAGAGTGTATAAATTTTTTGATACATATTAAAATGAGTTTTTATATTTTTTCTTATATTGTCTTTATTTGGGAGTCTAAATAATATTAACTTCGTTAAACAATTCTCTCACTCTTTCTGCATTCTGAAATGACTAGCAGAAGATAATGAATAGTTCCTCGAAAGTTTGATAGAACTCACCTGCTACCTTGACGGTATCTTTCTTAGTGACGGATCACTTTACTTGCCATTTCAACTTATTTGGTGCTTCTTTTGTCTATAAATGTTTTACATTTTTTCCAAAAATTATCCAGTTAGTCTAGCTTTTCAAATTTATTAATATAATTTGAAAATAAAATTTAAAAAATATTTTTAAGAGCCACCTACCATCTTCATTCTGTATTTTATTTTTATATTCACTTCTTGACTAGTATTTTTTAAAATATTTATTTATTAATTTGAGAGATAGAGAAAGACAGAATGAATAGGGGGAGGGGCAGAAGGAGAGGGAGAGAAGGAGAATTTGAAGCAGATCTCTCCCCTGAGTGTGGAGCCCAAAAAGGGCTTGATCTAATGATCCTGAGATCATGACCTGAGTCTAACATTTAGCTGCCTAAGCCATCAGGTACCACATTGGCCAGTTATAATGAAAGAGCATCTATCCTAATATTTTCAACAATTTAATTTTCTTCATCCTGTTTTGTAATTCACTCTTGTTATTCGCTTCCTTTTTAATTTTGACTTTTCTTTTTGGCTCTTTAACCACTTTTGGGTGTTGAAGTTTTAATTTGTTTATAACCATTCTGATATTCTGATAATTGTATTTAAAGTTATGAATATCCTTCTAGATGTTGTTCTAGTTGTGTCCCACAAATGCTGGCATGTAAGGATGTGCATTCAGTAAATATGCTTATCTCTCCCAGGGTTGCTGCCAGTTGTTTATTTTGAGGCTATGATACTAAGAAGAAACATCTATGTTTATGATGAAAATGTCTTCCCATTTTGTTGTTCCTTGTATGGAAATATAACACTCTGCTTTTTTCTTTGATATTTTCTGGTTTAAATATTTTGCTAAGTTTTTATTTTGTTGTTGTTGTTAGATAATAACACTGCCTACCCCCAGTCTTCTTTTGCTTTATATTTGCCTGGCCTAAATTTCGCAACCCTTGATTTTTGTATTTTCTTTTCTTCTTCTTCTTTTTTTTTTTTTTTTTGATTTTCATATTTTCACCACATTTTTTGTTTAGGTGTGCCTCTTGTAGAACTCATTCTGTTGACACTGTATGTACATACATGCACTATGTGTATGAGTGTATTTTAATGAAATCTGAAACCCTCTTTTCGTTGATTATTTTTTTTAAAAGATTTTTATTTATTTATGAGAATACACAGAGAGGAGAGAGAGAGAGGCAGAGATACAGGCAGAGGAAGAAGCAGGCTCCACGCAGGGAGCCCGACGTGGACTCGATCCAGGGTCTCCAAGATCAGGCCCTGGACGGGAGGCGGCGCTTAAACCGCTGAGCCACCTGGGCTGCCCTTCGTTGGTTATGTTTTAACCATATACACATAAACTGAATTAGTATTCTATAAATATGGATACATTTTCCCTCCTCTTTTATGTTTTGTCTTTTATTTTTATATTATTGAGTCATTTGATCATTCTTGCTTCCCGTATCTATTGTATCATCTTGTCTTATTTTTTTTTTCTTCTTAAGAATGTTTACAAGGTGCCTTTTTGTGGTGCAATCCTCCCCAAGTGTTATATGTTTGAAAATACTATACACTTCCATTTAAATGACAATTTGACTAGACATAAAATCTTAAGTCCAAATGGTTTTATCTTCAGCATGGAAACAAGTACAAATCTGTTAATGTACCTCCACAGAATCATTGTTGGGAAGCTTGAAACAAATCTGATTTATGTTATTTTGAAGATGAAGAATTCTTTTTCCATGGAAGCTCATGGAATTTTGTCTTTATTTTTGGTATCTTGCTGATTTGAGAATATTCTTTTTTTTTTAAATTAATTTTTATTGGTGTTCAATTTACCAACATACAGAAAAACACCCAGTGCTCATCCTGTCAAGTGTCCACCTCAGTGCCCGTCACCCATTCCCCTCCAACACCCGCCCTCCTCCCCCCTTGCATTTGCTCTACAACATTTTTACTATGATCCTAGAATGTGCAACTATTGAAGCTTTTGTCTTCCTGTACACATAGTGTTATATTAATGATTATGCTCATTTTGTATTTACATATCATTATGCTTGCTTTAAGTGCTTTTAATTTCATTTAGCGATAAATGTATATGCTAGATAAAGTAAATTTGGTAGCTATCTTATACACTCTGAGTTACTTAACCTATGCTGTCATGACTATAAAAATCCCAACTGAGCAATAGTGAAGACACTACTTGCCGTATCAGCAGGAGTATAACCCTCTGACTCCTGGGAGCTTTCCCTTTATCCTATTTGAGCAACCTTAACCTGAAACAGCACACATTTTTACATAAGTAACATGTGTAGGCAAAACAGACCATGTAATGATCCCCTCCTTTAGGAGAAGGACTTACTGCATTGGGAAATTTTTAGGCAAGGTTACTATGCTAATTAGCAATAGGTCATATACTTACACAGGAAAACATTAGCAAGCTTTCTAGACTACTATTTGGCTCTGTCTCACTAAGTTGCTTTCCACCAAAGATCCCTACCAATAGCCCTGTGCTCCTTATGCACAGAGGTCATGCTGGCCAAAAGAACAAAAGTAAAAATGTTACTAAAACTCTAAATCCCATGGGAAGACATAGATTTCCCATATGTATATATCTTTCTGATCCCGCCCAGAGATTAAATAAGTTATCATATTGTTTTCTTTCCTAATAAATAAAATCAGGAAATTAGATATTAAACCATATGCTAAATAAATGTTGAGGTTCTTTCGAGATGTTAGTTTCAGTGAATAAAAACCCCACAACTCAAAAAAGATCAGCTGGTGGGAGCTACTGGTTAACTTGCATCTCTATATATGTTAAAACTACAGAAAGAACTGAATGTATGAATACTTTCTGTAAATTGACAATTGCTCAATAAATATCAGTAGTAGTAGTATTCAGTTTTTTAAGCACTTATATCAACTATCTTGTACACATTTACATTTACTGTATTAAAGAAATAGAAGTAATATTACATATTTGATAAGCAAACCAAACCCAATTAAAGTCATTCACCTCAGTTCTTAATCTCATCTAAATCTATTTGGCATTTAGTTTGGGGCAGGTCTCAATCTTTCTGGACCTCATTTTCTTATAAAATAAAAGAGGTATTATTAAAATCACTTCAATACTTAAGAAGATAATTGAAATTTGGAATAGGCACTATTCATGGGGTTATTATAAGGATAAGTAGAAAGATCATTTCCTGAAACTGCAAAGTTATACATACTTAAAAGAAACTCTTTTTTTTTCCCTTCAGATTCACTGAATATAGGGATCCCTGGGTGGCGCAGCGGTTTAGCGCCTGCCTTTGGCCCAGGGCGTGATCCTGGAGACCCCGGATCGAATTCCACATCGGGCTCCCGGTGCATGGAGCCTGCTTCTCCCTCTGCCTATGTCTCTGCCTCTCTCTCTCTCTGTGTGTGACTATCATAAATAAATAAAAATTAAAAAAAAAAGATTCACTGAATATGCTTTATTGGCTACCTTTTCTGAGTATGGTGGATCTCCTCCTTAATTGTACCTAGAAAATTTCTTTAATATGGAAAATTATAATTCAGTGGAATTATGAGTTGCAGAATGAATAAACAATGACAGTTAAATTTACAGTTTACTTAAGGACACTTTCTACAGCAACTACCAGTATACTAAAGCACAATGCTGGTGCTGTTCTAATGTTTACCTCATTTTACTGGGATCTGCTGATTGAAATGTACATGAAATCTTTGATCTGAATCAGTAGCAGACTTATTAAGAAACAAAACAAAACAAAACAAAACCCTTGGGATGCCTGGGTACCTCAGCAGTTGATCGTGATCCCGGTCTGGGATCTGATCCCACATCGAGCTCTGTGCAAGGAGCCTGCTTCCCCCTTGGCCTATATTTCTGCCTCTCTCTGTGTCTCTCATGAATAAATAAATAATATATATATATATATTATATTTATATTATATATATTATATAACCTGTAACTTATTATTTTGGGTATCTAACCATGGAGTTCTATGTTACACATATTGGACTGGCTTATAAAGGTGAGTGTGTCACAGTTCTTCCCTCAAAGATTCCAGATTTTAGCTGGAAATCTAAGTAACTACAATGCACCAAGTATTACAGGAGCTATGGGAGCAGAGAAAATGGAGGATCCACTCAGTTAATGCTTTGAAAATATTATCAGATGAAATTATGTTAGAGCCTCATGTAGTTTACCAGATGATCATGGTCCTGATGTCATTCTAGGCATTCTAGGCTGGGGAAAATTAAGTGCAAATTGTCAGATACATAAACATGGAGTATTCAAAGAATTAAAAAGAGTTCTGAAGTCTATCAGGAAAAGTGAGTCCATCACTAGATTATGAAATGCATTCCCACTTACCAATGATCTTTATCCTTGAAGTGTGTGCAGTAAAGTCCCTTTCCAACAGATAGGTAGCGGCTATTGCATACTAACAAATGTGACTCAGATTGGTGTTCAACCTGGTGGCAAAAGACAGAACCTAATAGAATATTATGAAAGGATAATTTTCACACAAAAATATTTTCTATAAAATATCTATCCATAATGACAAAAGATAAATAAGAAACTTCAAGCAAAGAACACTTATTCTGTATTCATAAAATTAATTTCTAGGAATCTTGTATTGAAAACAAATTCTGAAGAATTTTCTCACCAGAATGGTCTTGACTAAAAAATAAAAGCCACATTTTTTAGATTTCTTAGATATTTTATTTCAGACATAATTAAATATTCAGCAAGACAAAACACTTGCTATAGTACTATTTTATTTTATATTTAAAAAATTGTCAGACTTTTAAATGTCTCAAACATGTAGGAAAACATAAAACCGTAAACATTTTATGTTCCTATGTTAATGCAAGTAGTTGAAAGATAATTAGTTATTACTTAATTCTACATTTTACATTGTATATTTTTTATGCTAGAAATAGTTTATTTTTACTTTGTTCTAACTATGTCATCTCTAATCTCATAAAAACACATTTGGAGTGAAGAAAATGCATTTGGACTATTCAAAAAGAGAACTGAGGTAAAAAAAACTTAAGCTTAAGGAGAATACAATTGGCTGTGTATTTGGTAGAGTACAATAGGTTGCAATAACAAATAGATTTAAGTAGCATAAACATGAAGCTTTGTGAAATACATTTGCACTCCAGCGATAATTCTGTCACACCGTGTACCCGGTAGATCTTCTCCATGGAGGGGAGGGGATTAAATCCTGAGGCTCTTTCCATTTTATGACTCTATCAACCACTATTACCTTGTCCTCAGATTCATCTTCTGGAAGAAAGGAAGAGAAAATGTGGAGGAGGCACAGCTTCTTCATTGGATTGGCCTGGATACTTCATACAGCATGTCCTATATTCTCTCAGTTAAGATCTCATAGCATGGTCAAACACAACTGTAAATGGGACTATGTGCGAAGAGAAAGAGGAGCGGAGAGATTGTGTTGAGTATCCACCACAGACTGTCAATCATTAAGTATATGGGACCTAATACTTATCCCCCAAGGTTACTTGAATTTGTAATGATGTCCAAAATATAAAAATATCTCTCAGGCAGGATTACCACAGAAATTATACCATACTGCAACCAGAAGTAAAGTGTCTTATTGATGACATCCAGGTGTAATTTAGGACATAGAGATTGGGATTAATTATATATTTTTAATATTTATACATTTAATATAGTATTATAAAGAGATTAGTTTAATGCATAGTTAATATATTTGAAAAAACTAAGGTGTTAAGTTTTTCCCTATTTTCCATTATTTTTTCTCATGTCTTTATTTATATCAGAAAATGATGTGATAAAATAAATTACTGTTTTAATGAAGTAGAGAAAACTTATACAAAAAAGAAAATAATGTACTTTCTAAATCCATTAATATGTAGAAACAAGCCTATTTTTATTTTGAGGTTAATCCTTATACTAAATGATTAGACCAGATTCTGCATCTTTAATTTTCCATGCTTGTGCATTAAGCTGCCATTCGTTACATCTGTTTGCATTAGTCATTTTGACTCATAATGCATGGTAAAATAAAGAATAACTACAGATAAGCCAGAAAATGTGGTAGGAAAGTATGATGAATCATTACATTCTTTTTTATTAGCCCATCTGAATGGTAATTGTATTGATTTGTGTATTCATTTTAAGGTGTTAAAATACATTACAATGATCTTCTCAGGAGATTTAGTTGTTGGTGACATGTCACTTGAAAAAATACATATTTACACAGTTTCCAAATGATTTACACATTTCCAAAATGTTAACTCTAATAATATTCGTGGCCTTAAAAATATTCATTATTGACATAAAATTCTAAACAAAAATGTCAAGATTGCTGGATATAATATTCTAGTTTACTGATGTAACCAATAATTTTTAAGCAAGCCTTTTTTGCCTTGCAGCACAATGAATCATACATCTAGAAAATATCTTACAGCTAGAGTATAAAACAAACGGATGGCTGTTATAGCTTTAGGATTAGAACAACGTAATCTATAAATCAGCATTAACTACAGTTCTAGTATCAACTTTATTTACTAGTATTCATTGACCAGTTTAGTTTTGCGGTAGAGGTAGGATGAATCAATTCAATTCTGTCCTACATTTTTCTAAAGAATTAAAAGAGCCAATGTTAGTTGGGAACGTGGTAATACAAAATGATTATCTCATTCTAGACACTGTTAAAGCTTAGTGTGACACTGGAAAATGGAATATTAACAAGAGTGGTAGGTACAACTTCCAACTGTTGCCATTAAAAGGAAAGTACGTTATTTTCTCCTCCTACTTCCTCTTGCTATTTGGAATGTACAGAAGGGAATTTGGAGTTGGAACAGTCATCCTGGAACTTGAAGAAATTCTAGGGATGGAACTTAAGGATAGTAGAGGAAGGGACGCCAATGTGGCTCAGCGGTTTAGCGCCCGCCTTTGGCCCAGGGCATGATCCTGGAATCCCAGGATCGAGTCCCACATCGGGCCCTGCAAGGGGCTTGCTTCCCCTCTGACTGTGTCTCTGCTTCTGCCTCTCTCTCTGTCTCTCATGAATAAATAAATAAAATATTTAAAAAAAAGGATAGTGGAGTAAGCTACTCTGCTATTCCATATGGGAAGGAAATAATTTTATTTAAGTCATTTAAATTTCTCATTAACAGCTGAAATAAGTCCTAATCACTACATAGTGTACCTTGATAAGACAGAGCTTTCATAGTCATCAGGAAAGTTACACCAATTATCTGTTTAATTTCATATAACTCATCTTTAGGACAATATGTGAAGCCGGTCTTAATTATTGAAAGGGGGAGGGGACACATAAATCAATGATTTTTCTTTCACTACTAGTGACCTTTGAACAAATTGCAGTTTCTTAACAGTTAAGCTAAATATTTTTGTTAGTTAATTAACTACACACCAGGACCCAAACAGATAGAAATGTATACATTAAAAGGAAATTATTGATTCTGTCCTAGTCTTAACAAAATACAATGCTTTACTTTCATCTTCATCTCTCATGAGCCTAAGCCTACTAAGTAATATTACCTAACACTGTATCTTCCCCTTATTACATGAGGAGTAAAATAATAACTTTTTTTTTTCCCTATCCTCAACTCTAGGCTTCCTGGACATTGGTAGTTATTAAACATACTGTGGAGTCATAGTATATGCACAGGAAGGTAAATTTTATAAAACGTCAAGTTATGCCATGGCCCCAGTGGCGCAGCGATTTAGTGCTGCCTGCAGCCTGGGGTGTGATCGTGGAATGCGAGGATCCAGTCCCACCTCAGGACCCTGTATGGGGCCTGCTTCTCCCTCTGCCTGTGTCTCTGCCTCTCTCTCTGAATGAATGACTAAACAAATTTAAAAAAAAAAACTTCAAGTTATGAAATAAAAATAAAGATTCATGCTTGCCCTGTCATTTTTTTGACATTTAGTACCATGTTTTATGTTTTGAAATCCAATATGGTAATCACTGGTTTGCTGTAATTTGTAAATATGCATATTTTGATACTTAACTATCAAATAATACTTTCCTGAGGAAACTAGAGATTATGAGAGGAATGAAAGAGAAGTCTCTAGTGATAAGTTAAAAAATGAAGAAGAATCTAGAAGAATTGATATAGAACCCAAGGAAAGGAATATTGATTATGGTGGATTTAAGTTTTCTCCTTAAGTATCATTATTCACTACGGTCCAACAATAATTTAGCAGGTCTAGAAAGGCAAAGCCATAGACATATATACATACATTCTTAACATGTACAGGCACCCCTCATATAACAAAGCTTTGTAAAAGCTTACAAAAAGAATGCATAAGACCCGGTGGCTCAGGCGGTGGCTCCCTGCAGAGGGGGCTGCGCGATCCGGGAGCGGGATCCCAGTGGCGCAGGCCCTGGAGCCCAGGGCACAGGGTGACACAGCCCAGAATCCAGTGCTCCCCCGACAGGTGGAGGCCGAGAGGCCCCAGGACAGCGAGGACACTCCTGCCACTGGGCAACCCCAAGCTGTGCAGATCGGTACCCCCCACCCCTGGAGCATATAGGCCTCTGCGGACTGACAGCTACGGTAGTTACTGTGGGAGCTGACTCCAGGGCTGGAGAGCTGGCCGCCACTATTGTTGTTCCCCTGGTGTCACCCTGTGCCTGGGACTGAGCAGAGGCCTCACAGGATAAACAGCTCCCACTGACCCGTGCACTTGGCAGGGGGCTGGGCAGCTCCCACAGGTGCACACACCTGAGAATAAGCACAGCAGGCCCCCTCCCAGAAAAACATTTGGAAGGACAGGGGAAAACAAGTTATTGACCAAGCAGGTTCCAGGGGAAGTCGAGAGATTTACAGTATATAGAATCAGAGGATACTCCCCCTTGGTTTTTGTTTTCTGTTTGTTCCCGCACCCCCCCATTTCTTTTTTTCTTTTTCTCCTTTTTCCAGTACAACTTGGTTTTGGCTCTGCACTGGGCAAAATGACTAGCAGGAAAAACTCACCACAAAACAAAGAATCAGAAATAGTCCTCTCTCCCACAGAGTTACAGAATTTGGATTACAATTCAACTTCAAAAAGCCAATTCAGAAGCACAATTATAAAGCTACTGGTGGCTCTAGAAAAAAGCATAAAAGATTCAAGAGACTTCATGACTGCATAATTTAGATCTAATCAGGCAGAAATTAAAAATCAATTAAATGAGATGCAATCCAAACTGGAGGTCCTAATGACAAGGGTTAATGAGGTAGAAGAAACAGTGAGTGACATAGAAAACAAGTTGATGGCAAGGAAGGAAGCTGAGGACAAAAGAGAAAAACAATTAAAAGATCATGAGGATAGGTTAAGGTAAATAAATGACAGCCTCAGAAAGAAAAATCTACGTTTAATTGGGGTTCCCAAGGGTGGCAAAAGAGAGAGAGGACCAGAAAGTGTATTTTAACAAATCATAGCTGAGAACTTCCCTAACTTGGGAAGGGAAACAGGCATTCAGATCCAGGAGATACAGAGATCTGCCCCTAAAATCAATAAAAACCACTCAACACCTCCACATTTAATAGTGAAGCTTGCAAATTCTGAAGCTCCTTAAGGCAGAAAGAGACAAGAGATCCCTAACCTTTATGGGGAAAAGTATTAGGTTAACAGCAGACCTCTCCACAGAGACCTGGCAGGCCAGAAAGGGCTGGCAGGATATATTCAGGATCGTAAATGAGAAGAACATGCAGTCAAGAATACTTTATCCAGCAAGGCTCTCAATCAGAATAGGAGAGATAAAGAGCTTCCAAGATAGGCAGAAACTGAAAGAATATGTGACTACCAAACCAACTGTGCAAGAAATATTAGGGGGACTCTGTAAAAGAAACAGGAAGTCCAAGGACACAATCTACAAAAACAGGGGCTGAATAGGTATCATGATGACACTAAATTCATATCTTTCAATAGTAACTCTGAACGTGAACGGGCTTAATGACTCCATCAAAAGGCGGAGGGTTTCAGACTGGATAAAAAAGCAGGACCCATCTATTTGCTGTCTACAAGAGACTCATTTTAGACGTAAGGACACCTACAGCCTGAAAATAAAAGGTTGGAGAACCATTTACCATTCAAATGGTCCTCAAAACAAAGCAGGGGTAGCCATCCTTATATCAGATAAATTAAAGTTTATCCCAAAGACTGTACTAAGAGATGAAGAGGAACACTATATCATACTTAAAGGATCTATGCAACAAGAGGACCTAACAATCATGAATATTTGTGCCCCGAATGTGGGAGCTGCCAAGTATATCAATCAATTAATAACCAAAGTTAAAACATACATAAATAATAATACACTTATACTTTGTGACTTGAATATAGCACTTTATACAATCGACAGATGTTCTAAGCACATCTTGAAAGAAACAAGATCTTTAAATGATACACTGGACCAGATGGATTTCACAGATATCTACAGAACTTTATGTCCAAACGCAACTGAATATACATTCTTCTCAAGTGCACATGGAACTTTCTCCAGAATAGACCACATACTGGGTCAAAAATCAGGTCCTAACAAATGCCAAAAGACTGGGTATGTACCCCACATATTTTCAAACCATAATACTTCGAAACTAGAACTAAATCACAAGAAGAAGTTTGGAAGGATTTCAAACACGTGGAGGTTAAGGACCACCCTGGTAAAAGATGAAAGGGTCAACCAGGAAATTAAGAAAGAATTAAAAAGATTCATGGAAACTAATGAGAATGAAGACACATCTGTTCAAAATCTTTGGGATACAGCAAAAGCAGTCCTGGAGGTGGAATGCATGGCAATACAAGCATCTATCCAAAAACTGGAAAGAACCCAAATACAAAAGCTAACCTTGCACCTAAAGGAGCTGGAGAGAAAACAGCAAATAGGTCCTACACCCAGCAGAAGAAGAGAGTTAATAAAGATTCGATCAGAATCAATGAAATAGACCCAGAAAAACTGTGGAACAGATCAACAAAACCAGGAGTTGGTTCCTTGAAAGAATTAATTAGATAGATAAACCATTAGCCAGCCTTATTAAAAACAAAAGAGAAAAGACTCTAATTAAAAAAATTATGAATGAAAAAGGAGAGATCACCACCAATATCAAGGAAATACAAACAATTTTAAAAACACATTATGAGCAGCTATACGTCAATAAATTAGGCAATCTAGAAGAAAAGGACGCATTTCTGGATAACCACAAACTACCAAAACTGGAACAGGAAGAAATAGAAAACCTGAATAGGCGGATAACCAGGGAGGAAATTGAAGCAGTCATCAAAACCCTCCCAAGACACAAGAGTCCAGGGCCAGATGGCTTCCCAGGGGAATTGTATCAAACGTTTGAAGAAGAAACCATACTTATTTTACTAAAGCTGTTCAGAAAGATAGAAAGAGATGGAATACTTCCAAACTCATTCTATGTTTATGAGGCCAGCATCACCTTAATTCCAACACCAGACAAAGACCCCACCAAAAAGGAGAATTATAGACCAATATCCCTGATGAACATGGATGCAAAAATTCTCAACAAGATACTAGCCAATAGGATCCAGCATTACAGTAAGAAGATTATTCACCATGACCAAGTGGAATTTATCCCCGGGATGCAAGCCTGGTTCAACACCCGTAAAGTAATCAATGTGATTCATCAAATCAGCAAGAGAAAAAACAAGAACCATATGACCCTCTCAATAGATGCAGAGAAAGCATTTGACAAACACAGTATCCATTCCTGATCAAAACACTTCAGAGTGTAGGGATAGAGGGAACATTCCTCAGCATTTTAAAAGCCATCTACGAAAAGCCCACAGCAAATATCATTCTCAATGGGAAAACACTGGGAGCCTTTCCCCTAAGATCAGGAACAAGACAGGGATGTCTACTCCTACCACTGCTATTCAACATAGTACTAAAAGTCCTAGCCTCAGCAATCAGGCAAAAAAAAGAAACAAATGGCATTCAAATTGGCAAAGAAGTCAAATTCTTTCTCTTCGCAGATGACGTGATACTGTACATAGAAAACCCAAAGACTCCACCCCAAGATTGCTAGAACTCATACAGCAATTTGGTAGTGTGGCAGGATACAAAATCAATGCCCAGAAGTCAGTGGCATTTCTATACACTAACAATGAGACTGAAGAAAGAGAAATTGGAGTCAATCCCATTTGCAATTGCACCCAAAAGCTAAGATACCTAGGAATAAACCTAACCAAAGAGGTAAAGGATCTATACCGTAAAAACTCCAGAATACTTCTGAAAGAAATTGAGGAAGACACAAAGAGATGGAAAAATACTCCATGCTCATGGATTGGAAGAATTAATATTGTGAAAATGTCAATATTACCCAGGGCAATTTACAATTGAATGCAATCCCTATCAAAATACCATGGACTTTCTTCAGAGTGTTGGAACAAATTATTATAAGATTTGTGTGGAATGAGAAAAGACCCCGAATAGCCAGGGGAATTTTAAAAAAGAAAACCAGAGCTGGGGGTATCACAATACCAGATTTCAGGTTGTAACTAAGTTGTGGTCATCAAGCCAGTGTGGTACTGGCACAAAAACAGACACAGATCAATGGAAGAGAATAGAGAATCCAGAAGTGGACCCTCAACTTTATGGTCAACTAATATTCGACAAAGCCAGAAAGACTATCCACTGGAAAAAAGACAGTCTCTTCAATAAATGTTGCTGGGAAAATTGGACATCCACCTGCAGAAGAATGAAACTAGACCATTGTCTTATAGCATACACAAACATAACTCAGAATGAATGAAAGATCTAAATGTGAGAAAAGATTCCATCAAAATCCTAGAGGAGAACACAGGCAACACCCTTTTTGAACTTGACCACAGTAACTTCTTGCAAGATACATTCATGAAGGCAAGAGAAACAAAAGCAAAAATGAATTATTGCGACCTCATCAAGATAAAAAACTTCTGCACAGCAAAAGAAACAGTCAACAAAACTAAAAGACAACCTACAGAATGGGAGAAGATATTTGCAAATCACATATGAGATAAAGGGCTAGTTTCCAAGACCTATAAAGAACTTAAACTCAACACCAAAGAAACAAACAATCCAACCATGAAATGGGCAAAAGACATGAACAGAAATTTCAAAGAGGAAGACATAGACGTGGCCAAGAAGCACATGAGAAAATGCTCTGCATCACTTGCCATCAGGGAAATACAAATCAAAACCACAATGAGATACCACCTCACACTAGTGAGAATGGGGAAAATTAACAAGACAGGAAACAACAAATGCTGGAGAGGATGTGGAGAAAGGGGAACAAACCCTCTTGCACTGTTGGTGGGAATGTGAACTGGTGCAGCCACTCTGGAAAGGTGTGTGGAGGTTCCTCAAAGAGTTAAAAATAGATTTGCCCTACAACCCAGCAATTGCACTGCTGGGGATTTACCCCAAAGATACAGAGGCAGTAAAACACCAGGACACCTGCACCCCAATGTTTCTAGCAACAATGTCCACAATAGCTAAACTGTGGAAGGAAACTTGGTGTCCATCGAAAGATGAATGAATAAAGAAGGTGTGGTTTATGTATACAATAGAGTATTACTCAGCCATTAGAAACGACAAATACCCACCATTTGCTTCAACGTGGATGGAACTGGAGGGTATTATGTTGAGGGAAGTAAGTCAATCGGAGAAGGACAAACATTATACGGTCTTATTCATTTGGGGAATATAAAAATTAGTGAAAGGGAATAAAGAGAAAGAAGAAAAAAATGAGTGAAACTATCAGTGAGGGTGACAAAACATGGGAGTCACTTAACTCTGGGAAATGAACAAGGGGTAGTGGAAGGGGAGGTAGTTGGGGGGAAAAAAAGAATGTATAAGACCAATTATTGTCAAAATATGCATAAGAAATATGACATAAGACCTGGGAGAATAGTGATTAGAATAAAAAGTAACTCTGATTTGAAAAATATATACTCTATCTCTACTTATTGAAGATACAACTGAATTATTTGTTTATATTGTTAATTGATAAAATACTGATAGTTAATATTTTAAATTTAATAACATAAACTCTTGCCTCACTTTTCCAACCAGGGCCAGATTTTAGGAACCTGCTTTGTCTGACATATGAAAGTGTCATAAAGTTTAAATGTCTGAAAAACCACTTTATGGCCATGGTATAGATGGAAGTAAAATATCATTATTAGTGGGATGCATTAAAAAGTAATAAAAAGGATAAGTAAGAAATATCAAAAAGAATATTCATTATCATGAGAACAGAGGGGGAGTCAAGCTTCCTAATTATAAGATTATCTAATAGAAGATAATTTTTTTTAGAAGATAATTTTTGATAAGATTCTCAGCTTTTTTTCCAAATAAATTCCTTTTTCTTTTCACTTATTTATTGTATCTTTCTACTAAATAAAAGGTTATCCTTTAGGTGAGTACCCAGGTTTTTCAAAAGATAACGGCCAATTAACCTGTTGATGCCTTGGTTTCCTCATATGAAAAAACAGATTATACATAACTCCAAAGTTTGTTGTGACTACAAACAACCAAGAGGATGTGTATTAAAATAACTAGATTGTGCCTATAGTGGGGACTCAGTTAGTGTTAGAGTCCCTTTTCTTCCTTTGATATGTAAAATATACCTGGTTTAAGTATATATATGGATAAAATGTCCAGATAAGGTGTCCTACACTTGATATTAATATAGCATTTCTGAACTCTAAGGTGTGAATTTTATGTGTAAGAAACAATAGAATATACTGATAAATAAAAAAAGCTCTAAATTCAGACAGCATAGGTTGAAGTCTGGGCTTGATCACAGGCTAACATTTTAATGTTTAAAAAAATACAGTTGACCCTTGAACAACACAGGTTTGAACTGTGCAGTTCTATTACATGCAATTTTTTCTTGATAAATACAAGACTGTAAATGTGTTTTCTCTTCTTTATAATTTTTTTTGCTCTACTTATATTATTTTAAGTGTAGCATATAGTACACATAACAAACAAAATATGTGTTGATCAACTGTTTTTGTTATTGGTAAGGCTTTCAGTCAAAAGGCTATTAGTAGTTAAATTCTTGTGGAGTCAAAAGTTGTATGTGGATTATTGACCGTGTGGGAGGTCAGCACCCTTAAGCCTTGCATTGTTCATGGGTTGACTATATTACTTAGTGTCTCTAATCAGCCCATTTCCTAATCTAAATTTGGAGATAATGATCATTTCACTGACATATTATTAAGAATTATATAAGATGACTCCCAAAAAGGAGGTAAATTGGTTCTGCCATATGTATCAGTAGTAGTAATTATTATTGGTAATAATCATAAAGTATGATTAGTAGTAATAATTGGAGTATAAGAAAATATTATCTACTGAAAGGACAGTAAAGACTATCCTCATGATAACAATTTAAGAACTAGCAGATATGGGAAGAATGAATAATAAAATGATAATATTATGATCACTTTTGATTCTCAAGCCAATCCATTTGAGAATTTCTCTTGTTTGAAAAAAATGGAGACTCATTCCTTTAGAATCAAAGAACCCTGCATTCCAGTACTTTAAATTGTATGGCTTTGTTTATTTATTTATTTTTAATTGAGGTCTGATAGTCTTCTGGATTGTCTGCTGTTATGTAATGAGGAGCTGGCATTCAGATACTGATCTGAGAAGTCTCTAATGTGTCCCTAGAACAAAGGTGGCTATGCTGTTCTTTGTACGGGTTACTACATGGGGTTTTGCTAGGGAGGACAGGTGGAGTTCAACCCACCCTCCCCCACTGCCACAAAACCCCTAGTCTAGTCTTCCTTAATAAAGTCTGACCTACAGTCTTCAAAAATGTCAGAATAATTTTTATTAACAGAGTTACCAGCCACAAAGCCAGCAATAAATGAGAATCACTGAATTTACGAAAGATTTTTTTAAAATATTTTATTTATTTATTCATGAGAGAGAGAGAGAGAGAGAGAGAGAGAGGCAGAGACACAGGCAGAGGGAGAAGCAGGCTCCATGCAGGATGTAGGACCCGATGTAGGACTCCATCCCTGGGGCAGCCCCCGTGGCTCAGCGGTTTAGCACTGCCTTTGGCCCAGGGCCTGATCCTGGAGATCCAGGATGGAGTCCCACATCGGGCTCCCTCTATGGAGCCTGCTTCTCCCTCTGCCTGTGTCTCTGCCTCTGTGTGTGTGTGTGTGTGTGTGTGTGATGAATAAATAAATAAAATCTTTAAAAAAAAAAAAAAAAGGGGACTCCATCCCTGGCCTCCAGGATCACGCCCCGGTCAAAGACAGGTGCTAAACTGCTGAGTCATCCAGGGATCCCCAAGAAAGATTTTAACTAGAGTATTTGTAGCAAAATACTTTCTAGTGAAATACATTATTTAGTTTTGATAAACCACCTTTACAGAGGTGCAAATGTCACATTAGCAACTTAATTCCTTTGAGGAAAAAAAAGGAAATATATTTTGAAGATGAAAATATGTGGACAGCCTTGGTGGCTCAGCAGTTTAGCGCTGCCTTTGGCCCAGGGTGTGATCCTGGAGACCTGGGATTGAGTCCACATCAGGCTCCCTGCAGGGAGCCTGCTTCTCCCTCTGCCTATGTCTCTGCCCCTCTCCCTGTGTGTCTCATGAATAAATAAATAAAATTTAAAAAAAAAGAAAATATGTAACATTTCTTGATTTTAAAAACAGCAGTATGTAGGGACACTTGGGTGACTCAATCTGTTAAGGGTCTGACTCCTGATTTTGGCTCAGATCATGATCTCAGGACCTGGGATTCAGCCCTGCATCAGGTTCCACACTCAGCGAGGAGTTTGCTGGAGATTCTCTGTCTCAGTTTCTGTCTCTGTTTGTCTCTCTTTGCCCTGCCCCACCCCAGGTTGCATGTGCTCTCGCTCTCTCTAAAATAAATAAATACATCTTTTAAAAAGATAGCAACTATATTAGAATTAAAGCTGAAGAGTGGTTATTTGATAGGGGTTTTTCACTTCATATCAAAACATCCTACCTAGAAGGGTCAGTCTAGAAAGAAACAGCCTTGCTTCAACTCTCTTCATGTAGGCATCAGCTCCCTTAGATGCTAATTTATTGGACTTAGCAACTTGGCATTATACTTTGATTCTTTGGATTTAGTAAACTGGCTCAACATGAATCACTACTACATGCACATTTTCCTTCAAAAAATATAGAACCCTCAAGCACCAGAGGAGAGGCCAGGAGTCATATACAGGCAGTAGAAGAGTAAAACCAATAGAGAATATGATGATGGATAGAAAGGTGGCAACAGAAATTCTGAGAAATAGACTGAAACATATAAACTGAGTTATTTTTAGGGAGAAACAAGCCAGCATGGAACCACTGAATTTTACATGCATCATGATTGTCATCATCACCACAGAGTAGTTGATGGGGAGATGAGCCATGATCCTGCTGCCTTGAAAATGAAGCCATGTTTGTGGTCTAGAAAGCATAGCCTTGTCTTTAAATTGTATGCCTCAGGAGACTTTTTTATTAAAATAGTATGGTTTTAGTACAATTAAGGCAGTACTGAAGTTCATTGAGCCCTGGTCTTTTTATTTCTTTTTCTTTTTTTTCCTCTCTTGTACAAGAAATTCAAGTATTAAATCTTTCCCCATTCCACATATGCACTAAATAGAATTGTCCTGGGTCCTGAACTAGCATTTACTGCTGGGAATTCAATGCTGCAGAGTTAAGTTTACTATTTTATTCCACATGAGATGAGAATGAGAGCTTGAAGCCACAGACTGGGAGGTCAAAGGGTTCCTTCTCTCCTAAACTCATGAGGAAAAAAGAAATAAAAGAAGGGTTATTATTGCAGAAAAAATATATAAGAAAAAAATAGGGCACCTGGATGGCTCAGTTGTTTAAATGTCTACCTTGGGCTAAGGTAATGATTCTAGAGTTCTGGGATCAAATCTCACGTCTGATTCCCTTCTCAGCAGGGACGCCGCTTCTTCTTCTGCCTCTCGCCACCTCATTCTCACCCTCTCTGGCTCTCAAAACATTTGGAGAGATATTCAAATATCTGCTAAAGAATGATACCAATTTTGTGGATTCCTCAGAGACCTCTCTCCACTAGGGACCTCTTCAGATCTCCCTGGCATTGGTAAGATTATCTTTTCCCTCCAAGTCATCCATTCTTCCTACTATACCCTTTGATGCCTTTACAAGTTGATGTGCCTTGTTAGGTAGTCTCACTACTGATAAGAAATTGTGGGTAGGATTCTTTTGCAGAATCACCAAGCACACTGACAAACTCATATTCTTACCCAGAATATATGTTCTTCTCTGCAGACGCCTCTGATTGTGGTTACAAAGCTGCTCAAACCAGTCTCTCACCTTTTGCCATTTCAGATAAGGCTCATACACCATATCAGTGGTATCTTAGTGCCACAGACGCAAACTTACCATTCATCTCCTAACACCTTCCCTGGCTTTGAGGTACAGAGAGCTTCTTTGCATCATGGTGAAGGTAAGAGATACACACAACTTTCTGACAACAGTTTTTGAAGAAATTTTCACACTTGACTCTCTTCTTTAAATCCTCTTTAAATATCCTCTACATTCTTGGGAAAATCTGTGTTGTTCCTTTCATTTGAGAACATGGCCATTTAGCGCTTGCAGATTGGGGATTGTGTGGGTGTTTTTTTTTATTTGCTATGGTTTTCCAGTTGTTTGAAATATCCTAACCCCAAGTGATTATGATAATCATATTAAAAAAGGAGGGGAAGAAAGTATGGAGAGAGGGAAGAAGAAAGGAAAGTAAAATAAACATAATGAGATAATACTTAAATGTGGCACCAGCACAGACCACATAATTTACAAGGCATAGAGCACAAAAATACACAGGGCACTCTGTTCAAAATTTATTAAGAATTGCAAGATGGCAACAGTGGAGCTTTGAATTCTATGTGACTCAGTAAGTCACATATATCCTTACCAAAAATAATAGAAAAAAATAAATGAATTATCTTAAGGTATCCAAAAATCAGAAAGGAAAATACTATTACTTACAAATGTACACTAAACTATAAAATACATTCTGATTTTAACTTAATTTAAATGATCTTAACTTTATGTTTGGAAGTATTTTAAGGGTGCCATATTTCCCTTTGCAATGATATTCATAAGAGTTACATGTTTAGCTGTTTATAAAGTCTATCAATGAAATATATATCCTAATACAATGATTGTGATATAACTAACAAATCTGAAATTAACTATTTTTTTTCTTTTCTGCTATGCCTGTAACCATACATAGTAATTTATACATCTTCCTTGAATCCTAGATATACTATATTTAACTTTTGAACACTCTATGGCAGAATGTTTGGCTATGAAAGGCATGTAGCCTCCAATAAAGAAACCAGTAATTCTCTAAAGAAAACTTTTATTATTGAGTAGGTATAGTATTTTTAGTTTCTAATAACTTTTCTTAAAACCCTACAGACTCAATTTGGAAAAATTATATTTTCCCATGAATGTGTCAATTGTTTTCCACCTACAAACACATTGGTCTTGCTTCCGCTCAGTTTTCTCCCTAATGTAACTATTGCTTTTGCTCTACTTGTTCTACTCTTCTCAAGAAAACTAGTTTTGGGTTTATTGGTTCTTTATTATCTGCCATCTCTATTAATGTCTCACATCTGATATTTTTTATCCTTTTGCCTTTTCCTAAAATTAATCAAATATGTTGTCTATGTCACTGAATCAGTTACACAGTCACACAGGCACCGTTTTGGTTTCTTGCAAGCCTGCCATAACTGATCCATTTTCTTTATTTTCATTTTAAACTGTACTTTTTCTTTCTGTTATCTTCTTTTGTTACCTGAATATTGCTGTTATGTCTCTGTTATTCCTGTTTCATAGGGACCAATTGTTCTCTCAATCTGTGGTTAAAGCTAAAGATCTGTGGAATCTTCTACATTAGTCAATAAATCATTTTTAGATGTATGCTTTGTTTTTTGTTTATCTTCAAGTGTCAATCCTTTCTTTATTTGCCCTTCAACAAGCATATATCTCATGTTTGATTTGTCTCCTCAGCATCTTTGAGTGTTCAGTACTAGCCCAATTTTAAGGTTTTCTAATGATTTGTCTGAATGGATTGCCTGCCCTGCCACTTTGTATGGTTTTGTCCCCATTGAACCATGCACTGGGTTGACATCTAAAACTTCCACTTCAAGAGTCCTTCATTCAGGTTCCTTCTTCACAGAAAATGATAATGGCTTCTCAGACACTCACTGTATTCTTATAAAGCAATTTGAACTGATAGAGAACATGAACAAAAGACCTACAGTATGCTCTGCTGAAAGGTTTTTGCCTTTCTTTCCTCATTAGTACCTCTAATTTTTTTAATGGAGACTCCATCTTCTAGAGTAGAAATCACAACATTCCTACCTTGATGTTTCCTTTACTGTCTCCTTTGAATGTTTTTTGAGAGATAGAGTCTAGTTTTCTAGTATGGGACTTAAGTCTTTGAAAGATTGAGAAGATATGGTATGTCTTTCTCACTCTACCCGGCTGTGTGCTTGATGTGACATAAATTTTCCTTTATTTTGTATTGCTTTGATCTCTATCAATTCTGTTTAATACATGCTGAGGATACTAAAGTTTCCTCTCACTCTCTTGTCTTAGTTTCTGATCTAATTTTGCATGTGTGTGTGTGTATTTTCTGTCATCTTTGGTATTTTTAGGAGATGGTGGGATGTGCTTAATTTAAAGTTTCTATTTTGACTTCATTATGACTGGCTGTCCCCAGTTTATAATCCAAACAATTTCAATGCGAGTGGCATTCACTTGAAGAACATGTCAGGGCAGTTTCTAACATTACATTCCCCAGAAGAGTATATGCATCAATTGTAGCAAATCATTTGACTCAATTTGATTGTTGCTAGTGGCTACTGTTCAAATTAAAATCTTTGGAGATTTTCAAGTGTGAGTATGGCTTAATCACAGTAAACTTTAAAAATATTACACTGGCAAGGTCTATAGTTTAAGGAGTAGAAACAATCCAGGTGGAAAGTTCTCTTAGGCTATATTGGATCAACCCAGAAGATGAGGGCCTGGACCAAGACAGTGGCTGACAGCAACAGAAAGAGAAAATGTATTAGATGTTAGTAGAATTTTGTGATTCATTGAATATGGGAAGTGGAAGACATGTTTATAATAACACAAGTTTTGAAAAAATTCTGAGTGATATGTGAGATTAAATAAAAGCCCATCTAATCCAGTATCTTATTATTGAAATTTTAGTCATTATATCTTCATTCCAGCTGCTATAACAAAGTACAGAAGGTGGTTTATAAACAACATAAATTTATTTTTCACTGTTTTGGAGGCTGAATGTGCAAATCAAGGTACAAGCATCGGCATGGTCATGTTCTAGTGAGAACCATCTTTCTAGTTGTAGACTGCAGGCTTCTTGCTATATATCCTCAGGTGACAGAATCACTCTTGTAAGGGCACTAATCCCATTCCTGATGGCTCTATGTTTAAGACCTTATCTATCTTAATTACATACAAAGACCTCACCTTCTAATACTATCACAATGAAACATAGGGTTTTAACACATGAATTTGGGGGAAGAGGACACAAACATTCAGTCCATAGCATATTAATTTTTATAAGAATGAGTATTCAAGAATATAATTACAAAAGCACCTTTAGAGAGCTATGAAATTCATAAAATTATGTCAAAAGAAAGAACAATCTATGAGTATATAAAACACATGAGTTGAGTCATCGTTCCCCATGGTAATGGATATATATAAGGTAAAATATCTAGAAGTTCAAGAAACACACTAATTCTGGTAACAGATTCATTAATTATTCTTCAAAAGCTAGAGGGTTACTTTGAGAGTAAACAATTAGTCATTGATTAATGACCTGGTCAGTGACTAAAAGAACCTTTGGGCTTTATTTATTTAGTTAATAAAGTATAATTTTGTTCCAAATTCTATTCTTGCAATGTATTTTAGAATCAGTCCATGATATAATTGTTTGAATTTTTTTTTTACTTAAATCAACAATATTTGTTTTGTATTTATAATTTTTCTTTTAAAAATGCTAACTGTTGTTACTTAACAAATTGTTAGTTGGCATTGTCAAATTTTTATCCATGGCCTAATTTCCATTTACATCTAAAATAAATTCCATGTTTGGTGATGGAAGATGAGATGTGTGTGTGTGTGTGTGTGTGTGTGTGTGTGTATGTGTGCAAGATATGGTTATTTTTCTTTACTTTCAATCTTCTAGCTTAACAGTTTTCCAGAATCTAGAATCATAAAAGTTATATTTCCAATATGTTCATATCAAGCTATGGTCAGGCCTGGTACAATATTGCTGGGATTTAAGAAACTCAGTTAATAACACAGTCTTTTTCACACCATCTGTTGTGTTTCTCTGTGATATTTCTTCTCTGCTCCTCATTTTTGCATGGAGAGGAGCTTCTATTGGAGTACTATACCTG
This sequence comes from Vulpes vulpes, assembly GCF_048418805.1. Classification (NCBI taxonomy): domain Eukaryota; kingdom Metazoa; phylum Chordata; class Mammalia; order Carnivora; family Canidae; genus Vulpes; species Vulpes vulpes. The sequence goes on from NC_132785.1 coordinate 40,737,800, forward strand.
GATTGTTATGCATCTTCACTCACTTCCAGTGGGAAAAGAATAAATTATCTGGTGGATGAATTTGGTAAGATGGGCAGAGAATTGGTATTCAAGCCCTTCTGATTCTTTTTGGGGTCTGTCCTCTGCAAGTAATTCTGCAATCTCATGCTCTAATTTTCTGAGGTTATAGTTATCAAAGTGGATTGTCCAATGACTAGAAGTATAATTTTAATTTGAAGATACCACAGACCTAAGCCATATTTTCTGAATATTTTTATTATCATATATTGCTATTCTTATTTCTCACTGTTCTTCCAATGTGTCGTTTGATTTCAAGCTGGGTGAGGAAAGAGGAGGGAAGCATTATCTATTAAACCCTCAAAACTCCAGCACGTGGCTTTTAATTTTAGAATAGGAAATCTGTTATTTTTTCTTGTAGTCCCTTTTCTTATAAAAATATACAACTGTTCAGTATATCCAAATTAGAAAACAATAAAATTTGTAGCACTCTGATGGAAAAAGCAAATATCACAGATTTTAAAATACGGGTTTGTCACTTTGTAGTGTCACCACTTGGTATATATTATTTATATTCTCTGATTATTGTATATCTGATAACTTTATTTGTAATATGATGGGATTAGTCTAGATGAATGTAGGGTTTTTTTGTACTGTGAAGTCTCTTATAAATCTCAATAAAATCCTTCCTTGAAACAGAAATGAAAAAGAAACCCCCTCAACTGCAACAAGAGTGCATAGGTAAATAATTATTTTAAAAAATTAAAAGATCTATAGTTTAGCACATAATACTAAAGTTCTCAAGGTCCAAAATTGTACTTTTAAAATTATGTCCAAATTAATTTTTTAAAATCTACTATATACACTTAATAAACCCAAAATAAACTCATTTTCAGAACCATAATGATATCCATCCATGATTTGAACATTAGCAAACTGAGATTACATCTAACTAAGAGGAGTTTATTCGAGAGCCAAGTAAATGATCCTGAAAATAGCTTTACACCAATGGCTTCTAAATGAAATTTAGGACAGTAACCTTAATTTCACCAGCTGTTCTTACTGGAATAGAAAGTCTCATGAAAAACACAAAGCTGCAAGCAGGGATTTACAAACACATGTAGTAGGTGGTCAAGCAAGATCTTAAAACAACAAACTTTCTAAGTTGAAGCCAGATTTTTTTTAAATCTTCGTACATATCACCGCTTCTTCAAGTAAGGGAAAATTGTTTATGACAGTGTAATTTAATGCACCCAAAGATGTATAAACTAATATTTAAAGGACTATTAAGTATGATTTACAGTTAAACTATCTTGTATTTATTTTTCTATTTATGCTATTTGTGAACCATGAACCAGATGCTACAATAATCTCGAACAAGTAATAATTTTTTAAAAAAATCTACAGATATTTTGATACTTACTTGTATCTGTTCCAAAAACATAAAAATGTTACTATGTTTGAATATTTAAATAAGGAAACTAATATTTTCTGATATCCCCTTACATAGTCAGAAATCATTAAGCAGGATATACAAGAAAGCCATATAATAAGTTTGAAATATATAAAATGCTGTTAAGTACAAAATTGATTTCTCCTACTTTGTCACCTGTTTATATGTAATCTCACCTTCAATTAATACTTTATCTTGGGCAGCCCAGGGGGCTCAGTGGTTTAGCGCTGCCTTCAGCCCAGGGCCTGATCCTGGAGACTTGGGATCGAGTCCCACGTTGAGCTCCCTGCATAGAGCCTGCTTCTCCCTCTGCCTGTGTCTCTGGCTCTCTCTCTCTCTGTTTCTCATGAATAAATAAGTAAAAACTTAAAAAAAAAATCTGCTTATAAAATCAGGAAGTAGGGACATCCGGGTGGCTCAGTGGTTGAGCATCTGCCTTTGGCTCATGGCATGATCCTGGAATCCCGGGATTGAGTCCCATGTCGGGCTCCCTGCATGGAGCCTGCTTCTCCCTCTGCCTTTGACTCTGCCTCTCTTTCTCTCTCTGTGTGTCTCTTATGAATAAATAAATAAAATCTTTAAAAAAATACTTTATCTTGTACATTTTAACTTCTCCTTCTCTATTCTATCAAAACAGATTGAACTATTTTTAAAATAAACCTTATGCCTTAAAAACTTACCTTTCTTCATTCTAACTACTTTCCCATTTTGCATTCTCCTTCTCACATGATAATGTGGAGTTATCTCCATATGATGTATGCACTTCATCATTTGTCTTTCACTCTCCGAGGTACCCCTCATCATGTCCACTCAAGGCAATCAAACAATAACATTTCTTTCCAAAATAAATAATGATTTCCATGTCCCCGAACACAATGACTATATTTCAGTATTCATATCATTAACCTCTATTTCTCATTCATTGTAACTGGACTTCTCACTCTCTTCTTTAAGACTCTGAGACTCACCCTTGTCTACTCCCCATCCATCATCTCTTTGACTTTAATTTGTATCTTTGATGGTATCTTCTGTATTGCCTAATGTCTATCTTTTGACTTTTACTAGGGCAATTTTCTGGGCCTACTCTTTGCCTATCTCTACAATCTGCCTCTGATGAGTTTTCCATGTTTTACATTTTCCTTTTCCATGTTTTCAACTGAGTCCATATACTGACAAAATGAAATATTTTAAATCCAAATTAACATCTCTCTAAACATCAGATCTATAAAGGAATCATGGATATATAGAACATATCCAATATTAAACATTTGATTCTTCTATATACTTGATGCTTCTTCAAGTTCATTTCAATAAGTGGCTCCACCATATACCACATTAGCTAAGATTGTGTCCTGGGGGGGAAATGATTGTTTCATAGGAATATTTCTGGACATCTTCTAATTTCATTTATAACAAAAGCCTTCATCAGGAAATATGATCTCCTTAAGGTTATATCCAGTGCCTAACTCAAAACCTTAAAAATTTGCTATGAAAATTCTACCTCCACAAAAGTGGAGTAGAAATGCTTTTCCATATTAGTTTTGCTAAGTACAACTACAACCCCTGGACACTGTGTATAAAACAAACATAAGACAATTCTGAAAGACAGAGAAAAAACTAGAGAATTTAGGACCCAAAGTACAACACAGGGATAAACTCCTTGATTTCTTTTTGCCTCCTGTGTCTCAGACTTGGATTTGAAGGAACCAGCAACCCAGAGACATGAATGGATGCAGAAAAGAGGGAAAAAAAAAAAGCCTCAACAAGAGCTTGCTGTCTCTAGACAAAGGATCAGAAAATGAAAAGCTTAACAAGACAGAAAATTCTTAGGGAAGAAATGCTCTCTTCCAGCCAAATGCCATACAAAGATATGTGGTCCTACTCCTACCCATGTCAGCAAATACCAAGTGGGCAGTCTCTGGATCCCCTCTTGCAAAGCTGTAACAAGATATTCCAACACTTCTGTCATATTGGTGTCAAGAAGGCCAAGCAGGAGTAAGGACAATAAGCTTCACTGGTTGCTTCACTGGTTGCTAAAAGATTCCACAGTGTCACAGGAGAGCACAAAAGAAGCCTGGACTTACCAAGCATCCCTGACAATAACAAGATGCCTCTGTCCTACCAAGAACCAGGGAGATCTCAAACCCAATGAGAAATGACAATGAGTAGATTCAAAATCTGAGATGACAGAGATGTTAGAATTAAAGCTTTCATGATAAAAATGCTTCAATGAGGTGTGCCTAAGTGACTCAGTTAGTTAAGTGTCTGCCTTCAGTTGGCGTCATGATCCCAGGGTCCTGGGATGGAGGCTCGTGTCAGGCTCCCCACTCAGCAGGCATCCTGCTTATCCCTCTCCCTCTGCCTCCACTCTCCCTGCTTGTGTTTTCTCTCCGTGTCAAATAAATAAATAAACTCTTTTAATTTTTTTTTCAAAGAATAAAATGCTTCAAGAACAATTGTGTGGACACATGAAATAATAAAACTTAGAAAAGATCAGAAAAGAAATGTTAGATGTAAAGAAGTACCAAATAGAAAGTTTCAAATAAAAAAATACAATTACCAAAATAATATTAATAATAAAATTATTAAAAAACTTCATAAATGGAATAAACAGGATATTAGAGGAAACAGAGGAAAGACTTGATGAATGGACAAATAAAGGAAGAGAACTTACTCAATTGAGCAACAAGGTGGAAAGAGAATGAAAATAAATGAATAAAGCCTTTGGAACATAGGAGCATACAACAAAATATCTAGCATTCATGTTATTGGAATCCCAGGAAGAAAGGTTAAAAGGGGGGGTGGATATTTTAAAAGTACTTGAAGAAAAGATGTCTTAAAACTCTCCAAATTTGGAAATGATATAAACCTACAGATTCAAGAAGCTAAACATCAAGACATATTTTAGTCAAGTCTTGTCTGAAGACAAAAGAAAAATAATCTGAAAAGCAACAAAAAAATGTAAAAGATAGAATTTCTTATCAGAAATCAGGAAGGCCAAAAAGATTAGGAACAAAACTTTTAAGGACTGAAGAATAAGTACTATTCACTGATAATCTTCTACTCAGCAAAAATGTACTCCAGAGATGAAAGAGAAATCAATATACCTGCTGATGAAGGATTTGTCACCAGCAGATTGACCTTGAAGGAATTACCAAAGGAAGAATTTCTTTAAAAGGAAAGGAAATGGTCTTCTTTTTTTTTTTCCTAAGGTGCATTGAAATGTAAAAATGGAAGAAAGAATATGGTAAACAAAAATATAGGTAAGTACAAAAGAATTTCCTTCTCTCAGGGTTCTAAACTATGTTTGACAGTTGAAGTAAAACTGTAACACTCTGTGATGAAGTTCTAAATACATGTGTGAGAAATATTCAAAACAATTATATTCTAAAAATGGGAAGATGAGTAAAGGGATGAAAAGTTAGGTAACATTTCTATACTTTACTCACACTGTTAAAATGGCAACACCAGTAGATAAGCAAAAATGGAATCCCCAAAATGTCTAGGTAGCCCACAAGAATGCATGGAAATGAAAATAGAAGTATATGTATTTATACATAATGAACAAATAGAAAACAGAAAAATAAAATGGCAGATGAAAGCACTAATAGATCATTAAATGCAGATGGTCTATATACAACAATTAAAAGACAGAAATTAGCAAAAGGGATTAGGAATCATAACCCAGCCATATGCTGTATGCAAGAACCTCACTTCAAGTATAATGATATTTGCTTGAAAACAAAAGTATAAAAAAGATATATCATAAAAATATGAATTAAAGTAGAAGTGGCTATATTATACAAGATAAAGTAGGTCAAAGCAAATAAAACTACCAGAGACCAAGAGAGACCTTACATAATGATAAAAGGGTCAATCCACCAAGAAGACATAGCAGTATGCACCAAATACTCTAGAGTCAAAAATCAATCAATCAACCTTGATCTGAAGCTAAGTCTTCCACCTTACTCAAAAATTAACTCAAAATGGATCATGGACTTACATGAAAAATGTAAAATGATTAAAATTTTAAATATTAATATAGGAGAAAATCTAGGAGTAAGCAAAGATCTCAGACCTGACACCAAAAGCATTATCCATTACAGGAAAAATTGACAAATTGGACTCCATCAAAACTTAATGTTTTGATCTTCAAAAGATGCCATTAGGAAGATAAAAAGACAAGTTGCAGAGTGGGATAAAATATTTACAAACCACATACCTAGCAACAGACTTGTATCTAAAATATATAAAGAATCCTCAACACCCAATAGTAAAAAAAAAAAAAAAAAAAATTCAATTTGAATATGAGCAAAAGACAAACATTTTATGGAAGAGGATAAACAGATGGCAAATTAGCACAGGAAAAGATGTTATATATCATTAAACATTTGGGAAATGAAAATTAGGACCACAATGAGAGAGAACTATATACCTATCTGTGTGGTAAAAGAAAAAATAAAATCATGACAACTTTAATTGTTGAGGATGTGGGAAAATTAGATAACTCGTTATCTTGCTCTTGGGTATATAATGTGGAACAATCCTCCCTGAAAATAGTTAGGTAGGCTTTGTTTGTTACACTAAAACATGTACTTACCATCATAGCACAGCAATTGTACTCCTCATTTATCTGAGAGAAATAGGTATGTTCACACAAAATCCTGCTCAGGGGATGCCTGGGTGGCTCAGCGGTTGAGTGTCTGCCTTCAGCTCAGTGCATGATCCCAGAGTCCCAGGATTGAGTCCCCATTGGGCTACCTGTGGGGAGCCTGCTTCTCCCTCTGCCTATGTCTCTGCCTTCTCTCTGTGCCTCTCATGAATAAATAAATAAAATCTTCAAAAACAAAAACCCACCAAAAAAAATCCTGCTCAGGAATGTTTATGAGTTTTATAATAATAGCAAAATTTGAAATAATTCAGATATACATGAACAACTGAATGGCTAAATGAACTGATATATCCATAGTGTGGAATTCAATTTAATGATAAAAGGAATAAGCTGTTGATGTTGATACATGCAACAACCTGGCATAATCTCCAGAGGATTATATGTAGTGAAAAAACCAATCACAAAAAGTTACATATTGTACAATGCCATTCATTCATTCATTCATCCATTCATTCATCTACAATGCTGTTTATATAATGCTTTTGAAATAACAAACTATAGCAATAGAGAACAAGCTAGTAGTTGTCAGGAATGAAGCATGAGAGCATAGAAAGGCAAGTAGATGTGTCCAAAGAGGACAAAATCATTATTGTGATACAGTATCTTGACTGTGTCAAAGTCAATACCCTGATTGTGATATTGTGCCAGAGTTTATTAAGATGTCACTATTATGGGAATCTGTATAAAGGTCACATGCTGTCTCTCTGTATTATTTCTTACAACTACCTTACAAGTCTGTTTTTTTTTTAATTGCAAGGAATGGATGAAGGAAAGGGGAGAGGGGGCAAAAAATGATTACATGTCTGAAAAACATTGACCTGGAGCATTTGGATTTTAGTATTTTAAAATGTTATAGCATTAATGTTATAGCTCCAATTCTAAACTCATATTAACTCATTAAAATGCAGTATACATATATTACATTTGTGGCACCTTAGGATGTAGACTGGCCACACTTCAAGGGCGTAGTAGTCATATGTAGCCAGAAACTACTGTGTTGGAATGGGTGGAAATAGATGCTTTATGAATATTTATTGGAAAAAAGATATGTAGGATAGGGGAATGAGTGAAAGGAATAGATGAAAGGAACAGAGAAAATATTTGTATAGTGGAGAAATGGTAAAGGTAACAACTTAACACTAGCCATCTGATAATATTAATACAAAATGCACAGCATCCCTGATAAAACAATTAATATTCAAAATATACAAGTAATTCATTCAATTTAATGATAACAAAATTTGATTAAAAAATGGGCAGATGAACTGAATAGACATTTTTTAAGAAAAACATCCAAATGGCTAACAGATATATGAAAAAATATTAAACATCGCTACTCATCAGGGAAATGCAAATCAAAACCACAATGAGATATAATCCCATATCATTTGGGATAACTATTATCAAAAAGACCAGTGGTCATTGTTGGCAAGGATGTGGCCAAAAGGAAAGCCTTGCGGATTGTTGTTGGAAATGTGAGCTGGTACAGCCACCGTGGAAAATAGTATGGAAGTCCCTCAAAAAAAATTAAAAATAGGACTACTCTATGATCCAACAATTTCAATTCTGAATATAAATCCAAATGAAGTGAAATCAGGATCTTAAAGAGATATCTGCAATCCCATGTTCATTGCACACAATGGCCAAGATAGGGAAACAAACTAGTGTCTATCTATGAATGAATGGACAAAGAAAATGTGGTATATATCTTTTAGCCAGAAGAAGGAAGGAAATCCCGCCATTTGCAACATGATGGATAGACTTTGAAGGCATTATACTAAATTAAGTAAGCCAGACAAACACTGTATGACCTCACTTATATGTATAATTTTTTAAAAAAAGTCAAACTCATAGAAACAGAGAGTAGAATCGTGGTTGGCAGGGGATGGAGGGTGGAATCGTTGATTATTGTTCAAAAAGTACAATCTTCCAGTTATATGAGAAATAAGTTCTAGGGATCTAATGTACAGCATGTTGCTTACAATGAACAATACTGCATTATAAACTTGAAAGTTGCTAAAAGAGTAGATCTTAAATGTTCTTATTACAGAAAAGAAATGATCATTGTGACATAATGGAGGTATTAACCAGCGCTATGGTGATTATTATTCCATATTATATAAGTGTATCAAGTCAACACATCGTATATCTTAAACTCACACAATACTATATGTCAATTATATCTCAGTAAAGCTGGAGGGAAGGAGAAAATGAATGATGTGGGTATTAAGTTGATGGATGATGTCAATTTTAATACTCATTTACATAATAAAGCAAAGAGCAATTCTAATTTGAGAATTAGAGATAATATTTAAAAAGTATCTAGCACAATGTCTACAATACAATGGCCTCTAAGTAAGTGTTGGCTATTATTAGGGATTTTCCTAACTTTGACCAGTAGAGATTCATTCCTACTATATAAGGAAAAATACAAATTGCTCAGAAACACTAATCAAAAATTACATTTTCATATTTTGTGTCACAAATTTAAAAGGACACAATTCTGAAAGTTTTATGCTTGACAAAAAACATTAAATAAAAAAACTACAGGTAGGGAAGCCGGGTGGCTCCACGGTTTAGTACTGCCTTCAGCCCAGGGCGGACCCTCCATCCACCTTCCCACACACAACAGGAAAGAAATGTATCTCCAAAGCTTTAGGCAAAACTCAAGGGAGAAGGTTGTTTATCTATAATGTTCAAAATGACCATTTTCATGTGAAGAACACTGAAAGTCATTTTTAGATGTTGAATAATTTTAAAAGCATCATTATCCTTGTGCATTTACTAAATTATCTATGCAACTTTCGTCTTCAAACCATATTTAATCATATCCCATTAAGAATAAAATTGAAAATAAACAAAAATAAAAAAATAAAATTGATCACATGGCCCTATAAAATATATTTACTTAAAATTATACATACACATATTTTCATAGATGTATGTATATACTATACATATAGATTACGTGCTATAATGCATATATATAATCATTATAGATTCCACATGTTATAAATCAGCAGATATATAGTAGATAATCTAGATGAACAAATCTGGGTATTGAAGGATATTTCCAATTCCACAATTGTCACTGAACTCAGGTAAGTTAGTTCTTGTTCTCTGTAATAGAAACAAAACAAAACACTTGTATCTTCTGTCTTTTTTTTTAAGATTTTATTTATTTATTTATCAGAGAGAGAGAGAGAGAGAGAGAGAGAGAGAGGCAGAGACACAGGCAGGGGGAGAAGCAGGCTCCATGCAGGGAGCCCGACATGGGACTGGATCGCAGGTCTCCAGGATCACACCCTGGGCTGAAGGCGGCACTAAACAGCTGAGCCACCCAGGATGCCCTGTATCTTCTGTCTTAAGTAAATTCAGGAACATGGTATTGGAGGAATACTTTTCATTTTAGTTTGTGTTACATTCTTCCCCATTCTGCCTCTTTCTATCTTCATTTTATTACTTTGTTTGTAGGTATGTTACGTTTATCTATACCTGGAGCCACCTTGTGTCAGTCTCGACCTGACACTGTATGTTAGCAGACAATTTTTCCTCTTGCCGTCCCTACCAAGACTTTCCATTTCCCAGTTCCCAAACATGTAATCAGATCCCACTACCCATACTAAGTATATTTTATTTTACTGTAAGTCTTTATTCAAAACTCAAGAAAACATTTGCCACAAAAATTTCCAAAATTTATAGTATAATTTTTAAAAAGTTTTTGATTTTGATTTCAGTATAGTTAACATACAATGTTATATTAGTTTCAGGTGTACAATATAGTGATTCAACAGTTCTGTACACTCCTCAGTGCTCATCAGTTAAGTATCCCCTTTAATCCCTATCACCTGTTTCACCCAACCCCCCCCCCCCCCCACCACCACCAAACTCCTCTCTGGTAACCATCAGTTTGTTCTCTAGAATTAAAAGTCCGTTTCTTGGTCTGTCTTTCTCTCTCTTTCCCCCCACCCTCCTTTGCTGGTTTATTGTGTTTCTTAAATTCCACATGAGTGAAATCATATGGTATTTGTCCTTCTCTGACTTATTCCACTTAGCATTATACACTAAAGACACAGAACACAATTTGCATGTCATCTTGTGCAGGGGCCATGCTATTCTTCTCTTTATTATTCCAATCTTAGTATATGTACTGCTGAAGTGAGCACTGTAATTGTTCTTTAAATAAACAAAAATACATATGTCTTTATTCAAAACATTTTTCACAAAAAAATTCCAAAAATTGTAATATCCTATGAATTCATGTGTGGTCCAAGTAAAGATCAATGAAAGTTCATGTATCCACTTCATGCCTTTATATATCTCGATTCATTCTAATTCTATAAAGCTGTCTTTATGGCTCACCCAACCCATATCTAGAATCACTCATGTTCTGCAATGGCTATTTATTTTTTGCAGTCAATTTACAATGAAGTAACTCCTCAGCACTTCCTTATATTAGAAATCTGAATCTTCTCGTGCTTTGAAAGTGCTTTCCTCCTACAAGATGTAGCAGCTGTTTGGAGAGATTCTTAGGCCATGCAGCATGTCAGAGGGTAGAGGAATAATCCTGGGCATCGTTTTCTCAATTTTCCTGGCAATGGACAAGTGACCATGGCCTTGCATGTTTTCTCCCTCTTCCATTTCCCTCGCAGTGATCTCCTCACCTGTCACAGGATCTCTGCCCCTGACATGCAATATCTAGTGAACATCAGATGCTAAGAAAACAGCATGTTTTCAATTTTGGCTGTCAGCAAGCACATTAAGGAAAGAAAACAGTGACAGCACAGGAAAAAATCTGGCATTTTATTTGTCCTTTTTTTTCTTATGTTCTCGTATGAAGTCATTAAATCTTTGTCAGGGGAAATGTTATCACTACTCACACAAGAGATACACGTCAAAAGGGTGTGAACAGATTAAATAATTATTTCTGAGAAAAAGTGCATCACTGTCAACCATAGTGCTAAAAGTTAACTCTGCGATGCATATATTTAGTTGTGTCTAATGCTTAATGATGTTTTTCTGCGGAAAAAAAAATCACTCATGAGAATGTTTCATTCCTTTATTTTTTATTTTTATTTTATTTAAACTCAATATGCCAACATATAATATAACACCCAGTGCTCATCTCGTCACATGCCCTCTTTAATGCCCAACACCTACTTGTGTCATTCCTTTATTTTCTGAAGACTGGCCACCTATCCTTTTCTGATCTTCATTGAACATCACACACTCAGAGGCTATGGTGTAAGGCAGACATCTACTCTTAAAGTCCCATTAGAACTTTAATTCAGCAGAGGCTTCCCAAATGAGAATAGAAGGCACTGAATTAAATAGATTGATGAGTGGAGAATGGGCTTTTCTACTCCTGGATCAAGTAGACATACAGAGTGGCTCTTCCACCCACCATCACCACACACTACACCTATATGTGTTGAATGAGACTTGTGAATGAGAAAAACAATTTTAAAGAAGAGTATTATTCACTAGGAAATTTAACACACATCATGACAATGAGCTGCCTTTGAGATTTAATTTCATAACCTGCTTCCTGTCAAGATTTAAATAACACTGAAATTTTCAACCTACTTTTAAGAGGATGATTACTTATAGCTAATGTGTATTCATAGAATGCAGAAGCATAAATAAATATATATGTGTGTTTTTAAAAATATTTAATTATAATGTTTATCTAGTCTTCTATCTTTTAAGGGAACTGTCAATATCTTACCTGGCAAAATGTTAATGTCCTATGTTGAAGTGATTGATCCTACTACATTGTATACAAAATTAAATATATATCCCTGTATATTCTTCAGCAGAAATTGATCCGAACAGTCTTTCCCAGCTCTTCTTTCAATACTCTCTTACATTCCTGACATTTCTACAAAGCTGGACTATTTGTTATTCCTTAAATGTGTCCTGTATTTTCAATCTCATTTGAAATTTTCCTTAGGTTCTTTACTCTGCCAAAAGAGTGTTTCCTGTCTCCTTTATTTTATCTCAGTTTTGAAGCTTACTTAAAATTTGTTTTCAAAATATCTTTCGGACAGAAGACTTCTGGAATCATGGCTTAGGGGACTCTGTGGATTCTTGCCCCAGTGAAATAATATTAACAGGTGAAAATCAGAAAAATAAGTAAATAGATGAGCAATGGAACCATTTAAAATCTCTGCAAATTGGCCAAAGGGTATGCAACAAATGAAGAAGCATATATTGAAGAAAATCTATTAAATCTCATAAAACTGAGTCTATAGCATTTGAGCCATGTCCCTCACTCTCACCAACAAGATGGAAACCACATTCTAAATGGGTGACCAAGAATGTCTTCCCACAGATTCCACCTAGGGCAGCAGCATCTCCTCAGAGGAGACAAGGTACAGCATTTCTCATCTCCCAACTCAGCATTTCAGGGATTCCTTTCTTCCATGCAGCCCTCACTTATAGAACAAAGCCTCTGCAGTAGATATAGCAGTCCAAGAAAAGAGAGGTCCCAATCACCCTCCCTTCAGTTCATTTGTATGGTGGAGTTTCCATACCTAAAAAGTGAGCCTCTAGCAGAGACTACTGCTCCTGACCAGCTCACTGCTCACAAAGCAAGAACATCACTCTGAGACAAGAGGGTGCCTGTCACGACACCCAGCTCTGGAGTAGGAGCTGAGAGATGTTTCCCAAGGAGAAATGCAGGCCATAATTAAAGAGATGTGTGAAGCTATTCCCAAGTGCCTTGACTTTGGGCAAGTTCTACCCTAAGGATTCTCTCAAAGCAGTGGCAAGTGATTGAGAGGCCGGTAGTTCCTTGTTAGCAAAGCTAAGAAGAGCCTACTAATTTAGCAGGAAGAACCAGGGGAAAAAACAGCAAAAATTGCCCTCCTTGATTCAGAACAAGGCTGAAAGACTGCCCTCAAAAATAGCCAATTCTGCAAATATTGGTATACAGTAACTCATGTTAACATGACTTAGGGAAATAACTAAATATTTTCACCAAGTTATTCATCATTTTCTGGATTTCCCTAAAATTATAATTGCATAATTTCTGTTTCCTTCGAATCTATAAATCTTTACTTAGAAGAAACAATATAATACAGGTTTTATGTGTCCTAAAATAAACCAACAGAAGAAAATGCTTTTACAGACACATTAGACATGATAAAAAAATATTTAAAAATATCTAGGATATATGAGGAGAACATTAAAAAACAAAAAAATCATAAATCTAAAGTAAGTAAACCTTTGAAATATAGACATGGAATATGATAAAATAATTTAAGTTGAAAGAACATGTATAAATTATAATTACTATGTGTAATTAAATTATGTTTGTTTTTTGAGTTATATAAATGAAATAGGTGGACTTACTATTTGTACTTTAAGGTTTATACATTGAAATCATGACTCATAGGGGTGACTAGGTGGTTCAGTCGGTTAGGCATCTGCCTTCGGCTCAGGTCATGATGGATCCCAGGGTCTTGGGATCAAACCCCATCAAGCTCCCATTTCAGCAGGGTGCCTGCTTCTCCTCTAACCCCTGCTCATGTTCTGTCTCTTGCTATCTCTCTCTCTTTCTCAAATAAATAAATAAAATCTTCAAAAAAATCATGACTCACAGAAGTTTTAGTTTTCTGGTTTGCTTGTATTTTTAACACTGAAGGAAATATTCCCCTGGAGAAGTGATGATAATCACATGGGTGTACTATATTTAGCAAGGCGTTATATAATCCTTTTCATCTGACATAAAACATCTGGAGACACAAATCAGCAAAGCCTTCTGTTTCTTACTTTAGATAATTGTATATAAATCTTCATTCATATAGCTTCTGCTTATTATTGGATAGAAAATGTAAATCAAATTGTGTGAAGAATGAGATGTGAATCTGAAAAAGATAGTAAAATAAGAATATTTTAAGGATTCTGAAAATATTTGGGAATGCACTAAATATACTACTTTTTAGATTTAACAATTCTTGTCAGTCATGAAACAAATTAAATTTGAAAAAATAGCAATATATGGAATTGTAACACAAGGTCCCCCAGGCATAGGGTAACAGGCTTTGCCAAGTCTGTATCACAAATGGCTGGTGCACCAATTCTCCACAACCTAGTGCTAAGCAGCCTATACCTCTCCCATTGGCAAGGCTTATCCTGTTAAAAGAAGGAGACATAAAGAGCAAAGGTCCCAGTACAGAAATTCAAACCTACACTGAGCCAACAAAGACCTGAATGTACCATTCCTGTATTAGTTCCCTATGCTGCACAGTTTCAGAAATCTAATGACTTAAAACAGTATTCATGCATAATGTCTTAATTTCCATTTGTCAAAAGACTGGGCACTGCTTAGCTGTATTTTCTTTTTTTTTGTATATATTTTTTATTGGAGTTCGATATGCCAACATACAGCATAACACCCAGTGATCATCCTGTCAAATGCCCCCTCAGTGCCCATCACCCAGTCACCCCAACCCCCTGCCCACCTCCTTTTCTACCACCCCTTGTTCATTTGATAGAGTTAGGAGTCTCTCATGTTCTGTCTCCCTCACTGATATTTCCCACTCCTTTTCTCTCCTTTCCCTTTATTTCCTTTCACTATTTTTATACTCCCCAAATGAATAAGACCATATAATGTTCTCCTCCGATTGACTTATTTCACTCAGCATAATACCCTTCAGTTCCATCCATGTTGAAGCAAATGGTTGGGTGTTTGTCGTGACCAATGGCTGAGTAATATTCCATTCTATACATAGACCACATCTTCTTTATCCATTCATCTTTCGATGGACACCGAGGCTCCTTCCACAGTTTGGCTACTGTGGACATTGCTGCTATAAACATTGCAGTGGAGGTGTCCTGCCGGTTCACTGCATCTATATCTTTGGGGTAAATCCCCAGCAGTGCATTTGCTGGGTCAGTCATAGGGCAGTCTATTTTTAACTCTGTGAGGAACCTCCACACAGTTATCCAGAGTGGCTGGACAAGTTCACATTCCCACCAACAGTTCAAGTGGGTTCCCCTTTCTCCACATCCTCTCCAACATTTGTTTCCTGTCTTATTAATTTTCCCCATTCTCACTGGTGTGAGGTGGTATCTCATTGTGGTTTTGATTTGTGTTTCCCTGATGGCAAGTGATGCAGAGCATTTTCTCATGTGCATGTTGGCCATGTCTATGTCTTCCTCTGAAATTTCTGTTCATGTCTTTTGCACATTTCATAATTGGATTGTTTGCTTCTTTGCTGTTGAGTTTAATAAGGGAAACCAAAAGCAAAAATGAATTATTGGGACTTAATAAGCTAAAAAGATTCTGCACAGCGAAAGCAATAGTCAAGAAAACTAAAAGACAACCTACAGAATGGGAAAATTATTTGCAAATGACCTATCAGATAAAGGGCTAGTTTCCAAGATCTATAAAGAGCTTAGCTGTATTTTCTGCTCAAGATCTTCCACCTCTTCTATCAAGATGTCAGTTGGGCTACATTCTTATCTGGAGGCTTAGTCATGGAAAAACCCACTTCTACTCTCTCTCAAGTTGCTGGCTGAATTCATTTCCTTGTGCTTCAACTCCTTAAGACTGGGCATCTCCATAGGCAATTTACAGCATGCCATTTGCTTCTTCAGGGCCTGTAGGAGCCCATGCCCTCCTTATTTTTTGTTTGTTTGTTTGTTTTGGTTTTTTTCCATGCCCTCTTTAAAGGGCTTTCATCTAATTAAGTCAGGTCCACCCAAAACTGCCTTTTGGTTAATTTAAAGTCAACTAATGTGGACCTTAACTGCATCTAAAAATCCTGTCATGTTTTTCATAGAACATAGAACATAATCACTGGAGTAACATTTTAGTGTAATCACAGATTCCACCCAAACTCAAGAGGAGGGGATTATACAGAGTATGAACACAAGTGGGGAAGAATCTTGGGGTTCATCTTTTTTTTTAAAATAGTTTGTTTATTTATTCATTCATTCATTCATTCATTCATGAGAGAGAGTGAGAGAGAGAGGCAGAGACACAGACGGAGAAACATTCTCCATCTAGAGAGCCCAGTGCAGGACTCCATCCAGGTCTCTGGAATCAGGCCCTGAGCTGAAGGCAGACACTCAACCACTGAGCCACCCAGGGGTCCCACTTAGTGTTTGTCTTAAAGGTCAGCCTGCTTGTATGATTTTCTGTAGTATGATAGGAAGATTAGGAGCAGCCAGGCCTTCTCTCATTTGCTGACTTTTAGTTATCGTGTCTCCCTTCTGCAGTAAAACATATTTATTAGCCTATTCATTGTGGAATTCAAGTAGAATCCTGACTTATGCATGCCAAATAGAGAGTTATATTGACTCCATATTGTATGGCAAGTTGACACCTTGCCCAACTGGATGGTTCACAGTATCTTCCCATTTTGTTTAAAGAGGGGCATATGTGTGTGCACGCAAGCATGTGTGTGTATTTGTGTACTGAGAAAAATAATGTTTCCAGTAATCTCAACTCATTCCATCTGCTTTATAGATTGAAAAGTTATTATGGTATAGCAATATAGATTGTAATCACTTGAATCTGATGGCTTGCAAGGCTGCTCCACTACTTAATAGTGGGCATTATAGGATAATTTGCTCACCTTCTCTATGTGTTTTTATTTTCTATGAAAAATGGAGATATAGAGTACATTGCTCATATGGTGGTAGTGATAAAAGATTGAGTTAATGTTAGTGTAAATGTGAATACTGACATATTTCCACATTTCCTGAAATGGTATTCAAAAAATCTGGAGAGAATAACTCCGGGGAGAGAATACCTCCATAGCTAACCAGATCATTTCAAACAAGAATCTGGAAGTTAAATGAACATAATAAACATGGCATCCGCGAACAGAGCTGAAAGAATGTTTTTAGACTTTCATTTAGATTGATTTCTACTGTGATCATAAATAAACATGAACCTAAGAAATACCTGAAGCATAACCAAATTTTAAGATTCAGTTCATAGGTATTAAAAAATAATGATAAATCTCACACATTTTCAATAAATTCATCAGATAAATTTATTTTAGCTCACACAGGATCTTAGCTTAAAATTGGTTGTAAGGGACATATAAAAATCTCAATCATACTCTAATGAGACTTGAAGTCAAAAGTATCTACTCTGTGTAGAGTGCTACCTAGGACCTGGGAATTTAAAGATATAATTAACATCTTTTTGCAGTAACTACTAATAGGACATAAAATGATGGTTACTTTATGATCTATGTTGTGTTTTTGACATATATCTCTGATTAGTCATACTCCATAATATTTGAGTAATATAATATCATGTCACTTATTCAAAAGAGATTCAACCTCAGTCGAGTTCCAAAATATTCAGAATAAATAAATAAAGGCATTCCAGCTGCCACTTAAACCATGTCCTATGACTCCGAATCATTTGCATTTACCCTATACCACACTGCCTATAATATTCTACTGAGTTAAAAGAGTCACCCTGATACGTTAATTCAAGCAAGGTATTCTTGTTCATAATAGTTGAATACACTACTCCCCACAGCAATGTTTGATATTTGGTAGAAGTTATATCCCTAAAGAATGAACACTAATAATAGTGCATACCCTAGTAAATTGCATTCTTTCCTTTTTTAAAAAGATGAAACATAAAAATCCAAACTGTTTCAGCGAAATTAAATGATCACAAATGCAGTCTTGAGCTTTTTTCCCAGGCCTCAGAATATTTGTTAACCCAGACTTTGATCTTGATTCAAAATGCCATTTTACCATGTTTCTTGACTCCTCATTGATACATTTTACCTAATTTGTAAGTTATTTTATTAAATAAAACATGTTTATTTTTTCCTGTAATAATACGATGCTTAGGAGAAGCAAACTGCAGCTGTACAAGCACCTTTAATCACAGAGCCTCATGTATTCATGTTCGATGCAATTTTATGTTATGGAAGACAGTTCCGTGTGAGATTAGCAGCAATATATCTTCATTAAAGGTTGTTGAGGAAAATACAATGATTTCAAATTTGTAAGCATATTGTTAGGCCAGAAAGAAAAGCAGTAAAGCATACTAACTTGTTTTGTTATGGATGCATGAAACTTTGTAATCAGAAGAGGAAAATAATGCTTGGCTTCTTTTAAACAGTTAAGAGAGTTAAATACAAAAGTGATTTTTAGATCTCTTGTGTTTTAATTAGTGTTCAAGCTATTACCAGAGAGTTTTAATAATGTTTTTAAAATTTTGGATTTTTCACTGAGTGATTTTAATGAACTATTTTTCATAAAAACTACCCAAAGTGTCTTTCAAAATGTTATCACAGTTTCTTTTAAATATTTTGAATTTTATTTGATAGGCCAGCCAGACTACTCAGATAGGAGTCATATTTCAACCTAGAAATGCTTTGATATTTCCCAGTCATTTTGTAAGCCATAGTTTTTCCATGTACACATTCACAGTTCAGTCCTTAATTCTCCTTAGACTAAAATTGTCTTCAACCTCCAATAATGTAATGTAATACTGGTACTTGCACCTCTACTAATGCTAATGCTACTGTTATCACTACTACCAATAGTAATGGCAATAATAACAATAACAAGAGATATTTCCATTCTTTCCATATATCATAGGCCACGATATATGCCCATATACATTTCACAGGCAATAATGGACTTCATATTTATAATATGTTGTGTATTAGTCCTAATCATATCAATCATTTTTTATATACAGGGAATTGTAATCACCTACATTCATACAGGCAATGAATGTATTTATGCAGTCTTTCAGAGAGTCTGGATTTTTCAGCAGAGTTAGGATGGTTTTACTTATTCTTGGAATATTATGATGGAAATCACCTGTTTAAGTGCTGGTATGCTTTCCTCTTTCATTATTTGCATATTCCCCTTTCAGAACTTAGATTTCTGATCCGTTTGGGATCTAGCTTTGTATACAGTGTGACATGTGTATCCAACTGTACCTTCTTTCCCAAATAATCATCCAGGGAGGTCCACATCATATATTTTTAGTTCATCATTTCTCCATGAATTTGCAATGCCACTTTTAGCCTATATGAAATTTCTGTATGAAAGACCATATACCTAAATTTTCTATTATGTTCCAATGTACACTCATATTCCAGCAATTAATTATTTAAAATATAGAAGTCTTTTACTAAAGTTTACCAGCTGATAAATCTTACATGAATGAGGGTTCAATCAGAGAAGCAGACTTTTTTTTTACAGAAATTTGTGTGTAACTGTGGGAGATGAGTGAAAAGACTCTGTCTTTTGCCTTTGATTTGATGCTGAATCATAAAGCATGAAGAGGAAGCAGTCAAGAAGGGAAGGTGGTGGAAAGTGGAGAAGAGCAGAGACCCACTGCAACACACCTTAAGTAGATGGAAACTGACTGTGTTTGTCTTATTACCTCCAGATTCGATGACACCGGTGTCCTCCAGGAATCTTGGCAGACTTCAGCATGGACCTGAATCTGCCCAGCTGCACAGTTGGGGAAGGTACAAGAGCTTCTGGGAAGCTGCTGCCCCATGCCAGTGGCATGAGGTGAGCCAGCAATAAGTACCAACACGTGTGAGATGAAAGAGCACCTGGTGCTTCTTCACCGGCTTTCTGGTTATGAAAAGGATGCAGATGTTGCTTCACTTTCGCCTCCCAAATCATACACAGCATCTCTGGTGGCCTTCCCTAGCCAGAATATATTGGGAAGAAAAGTTTAGGAAACGTAAGTTAGCAGAGTCGTGCGGATGTATCTTAAAGCCACTGCCATACAACTCATAAACCCAGCGTCCAAACAGGACTCTGAAAACCACAGGTAGCTTCTAAATAAAACATTAAGGGATTCATGTTCCATCAGCTCTGAAAAGATTGTCATATGTGCAACTGAAAACAAGCTTGCTCTTACTCCCACAAAAATACACGAAAACTATATTCCACCTTTAGTTGATGTTCATTCGTTTCTCCATGGGTCTCACGACATGCTTACAATGTAAATGCTGATTTGTACTCTATTGTCATTGATAGGGGAAGGCTAAAGGGCAAATTCTTATACATACATACAGTTGGGAGTTTAGCTAAGCTACTCCATGTTATTGCTGCCTCAGTATCCATTTTGTTTGGCCAGGCAGTCAGGGGAGCCTGGAAATGACAGTAGCCCTTCACCCAAGCATGTGCTCTAGGTAGCAGCCTTCAGAGTCACAAGCAAAGGTTAAGTTCCTGGAATGACTTTCCAAACAGCTCTTATGATAAAGTCTCTTCCACCTTCCATGTCCCTTAGATAAGAGCCCATGGAGATTGCCAAAACCTACTTTGTTTTACTTGACCGATCTAGTCTTAGCCTGGGAATTCCAAAGCTACCCATGGACCTAATAAAGGTGTTTGACCCAGGTTCTATCTTTTGGTCTGCCTGCACCTCCCCTCGTAGCCTTTCCAGGTGTGTTACGTACTTCCTCCAGGACCTATGAATAACAAACCTCTCTATTTCAATTTCTCCTGTGTTTTTTCTTAAACCTTGGTTCACCATCCAACACCCTGAGGCTTTACTTAAATGTTAATATAACAAAGTCATATATACACAAATATACACAAATCTATTTGTATGAAAATAAGAAAGAACTACTGATAACTATTGTAGCTTCGTTTCTGCAAGTCTTCTCATAATGATAACTGGTATTTATAATTACCTTCTCCCCCTATCCGTTCTATGTCTTTGGTTTTAGAAAGAATCTCAGCTGGCTGTGGTTTTTTGGCCAGCTGGGATGCCCCAAGCCTTAGACCCTAGAGCATGACCCACACTGGGGTTATTACAGTTTTCCATCGACTTCAATCACAGGACATGGGAGTACTAAAGAACATCCCTGAAAGGTTTCCTGCATTCCAGGCATATCCTTCATTCCTCCTTCTGCATGGTAGCAACCCCATTTCTTCCTCAATTATCTAAATCAATCACTGATACAGTAATGCTTTTCTTTGCCAATTAGTTCATTGGTATAAGGAACACAAAGTGTTTATGTGGCAGTGTCAACTTCCTATGAATGGAAGCACTGTCTGTGCACTATGTGGAAGTATTCCTGATTTGGATTAGGAACTCTACATCACCAAGCCCAACACTGCAAGGATAGAAAATTAATATTTTGCCAGTTTATCACCATGTGATTATCTCCATCAGTATATTGCCACTGCATACCCATTTAGTACTAGAAATAGAGTCAACAGCACCTTAAAATCTAATCAGATTAGAAAAACAACTCCAGATAACTAAGAATCAATTCTCAGAACATATCCATTAGGGTTCTGTTTTCTGGAAACATTTTTAGTAGAAAATTGTCTGTTAGTTCATGTTCAAGCAGAAAAGCAGAACCACTAGAAGCGAGATAATGGCTATTTTTAAGGCTCATATCATTGTATCTGATTCTAGAGCTTGAAATTTTTACAGCAGGCAATCAGGAATAAAAACCTTTATACTTTCTTTTTTTTAAAAAAAGTAATTTTGGAATGGACACTGCTTCTCCCTTTATACTTGTACATATTTTACTTGCAATGTATATTCATTTTGTAAATTATTCAACTATTTTCATTTCCTCTGCAATCAATCCATCTCAAGATGGGCTTATTTAATTTTTTAAATTTACTTTTTATTTATTTTTATTTTCTTTTATTTTCTTTTTCTATTTATTTTTTTTCCATTTGGTTAGTTTATCTTGGCTTGAATTCTTCTTTCTCATCTTTGTCTCTTTTCACACTTCATGTTTAGTAGTTTTTGAAGTTGCTCCCATGCTATGATGTGCTCTGAAATCCTGAAGAAATTATTTTATTTATAACTCAAGACACCTTCCCTGTGGTAACATGGAAAACAGTACAGATTCAGATATCAACCCAACAGATCAGCCCATGTGGTTTTCTTTGCTCCCTCCAGAATTGTTTTTTGTTCCTATTGTTGTTTTTTGTTTCGTTTTGTTGGTGGGGTGAGAGAGCTTCATCTTTATGTAAGTGTCTTCAGATAGGCAGTTCATGTTATTTGTTTTTCATGTGAAATCTCCTATGAAATTTCATTTCATAGTCAGGAGAGCTCAACCACCTCCTATCTCTGAGAGAAAGTCAGCCTCCTGGCTTGCCCTCCCATCATACCCTTTTATCTGGCTGTAGAGTTAGGTCAATGGTACTACTCTTTTTTAAGTGTTTGGCAAAATACTTTATTAAACACTTCAAATATTTTGTACAGTTTGAACTTAGCAGGTCACAGATGAATTTTCAAGACAGTTACATGTATAGTAAGCACCTTGGAATTCTTTATGAAAAATATTCTCAGTTTAAAAGGTAGGATATAGTTTTATTTCAAGATATTTGCTTATCAGAGAGGTAGAAAGCTAGGATGTTAGTGTCAGGAAGAAGAAAGAATAGAATATAGAGTTTAGAAGACAGAAAGAACATAGTGACACTGTGGGCAGGGAAAAATGATGCAGCAAATATAATAATATGTCATTTCTTTAGCATTTACCATGTGCCAGAATTTTAAGTTAAATTATTAAGGTAAATTATTAATCTAATGTTCATCTTATTGATTAGGTGTTATTACTATTATTGTTGCTATTATTTTGCAAATTCAAGAAATTATAAACTTGATAAATTTGAGAAAATAACATATCAAGTCAATTTTTCAGGATCATACAGCTAATAATCTAACACAAATAGAGGCCTTCTGAATCCAGAGTTTGTTGAATCTTAAAATTTTTATCCTGTGTGAAAGGACAGTGATGAATGGAATATCATTAGCTGATAGAGGCATTCATTTTTGTTACTCATATGCATATCACATACATAATGAGCAGATTGATCAAATATTGCGACCAACTAGAGTAATAAAAGTGTGCAACCAATGTTGAAGCAAATTTAGTAGAGAAGTCTAGCATTGAAAAACTAGAGAATTGGATTTCATTCTTTTCCTATTTTGATCCTTTATTATAACTTCCTAAAAATATTTAAGGAAGGAGCAAAGCAAAAATAGCAAATAAACTGATATAATGGAAAATGGTCAGGGATAAAATGACAAACCAAATTTCTGTGCTTTGTTGGAGAAGGTAACAGGAAGAACATTACTCCCAGTTGCACCAAGAACTGGACTCTGCAATCAGAGGCACCTCATCTTCTCTCTTGTGCTCAAAACGTACACTGTCCCCACTCTTCCCACAGTGGAAGGTGTTTTAAGGACTAAACTTGAGAGAGCAATGTGTTGTTGAGACCAATTAGATGGTCTCAGTGATTGAACTGACTTAAGACCTCTATATAAATGTCTGTGTCATGGCAGGTGGGTACAGAGATCTACACATCTTGTGGCTCCCTAAGACAAGCCTCATAAATAAGTTTCTTTGCTTGTTCAACCTGCCACCTACCAATTTGGAATGGCTACCTCTTTCTTTGGTCTACCCTAGCCCTCGGTTTTGGAGGAGGGCAGTTAGTGAACCAACATGCTTCCATTATCTTCCCTTGAGGACATATATAAAAATTTCAAAGTTTTTATAGAAGAGTTATACTAATTTCCTTAGTAATGAAAGAATGTGAAGGACTACCTCTAGATTGCTTTCTATCTTACTCAATCCACTGGTATCAAAGATGCCCTTGAAATAGTGGAGCTGGCTTGAGTGTGGAGAAAGAATGGATAATAGTACAAAACCACAGAAAGATGAAAGGAGATTGATGCAAGCAAGGAGCTTGAAGAATAGTACCTAGGACTCAGTGAAGCACAGTGGGAAACAATATAACAGAACTCCCTACTGATGAGAAGTGAGACCTTCCAACATCCCATGCAGTCGTGCAGGTGTCTGAGACGGAGCAACTCAATATGAGCAAAAACCTCATGCTGTGAGCGAGGAAAAGAAGTGTTGCTGAAAAAGATAATGTGAGCCATGATCAGAGCGATTATTAAGCTCCTGCTCAGTCTCTCTCTCTCTCTCTCTATATATATATATATATACACACACACATATATATGAATATATATTCATTCAAAAATATATATTCAAAATATAGAGTGTGTATAGAATGTATATAAAATTTATATATGTATATATATTCAAAATGCATATAAAGAATGAGAATAGAATGAATATCATATCATAACATACTAAAGATTTCACATAACAGTTAAGAACCTAAAAGTAATACATTTGTTAGGAACAGAAAATAATGAAAATAGGAAAACAAGTAATGGTCTAAGTTTTTTTAAATGTTATTTTTCACCTATATTTTGATATCCATTCTGCATTATGACTCTTGCTGCTTTTTTCTTTAACAAAAAATAATGTGTTTAAATGCATATATCCATTTATGGTAATTCATTTCGTCAGGTGAAATGTTCACTCTTAACATACATCTATCTCAACAATGAAATCATAGCTTACATCACTTTTCCCTAATTCATTTTCTTTCTTTCTTTCTTCTTTTAATGTATTTATTTATTTAAGAGAGAAGAGGGAAAGAGCAAGGGGCAGGAGGGGCAAAGGGAGAGGAAGAGACTCTCAAACAAACTCTCCACTGAGCACAGAGTCTCCATCTCATGATCCTCAGATCACAAAGTGGACTGAAATCAAGAGTTCGCCACTTAACCTACTGAACCACCCAGGCATCCCTAATTCTTTTTCTTTCTGACTGAAATTCCCACCATTGTTTTTATCTCTCCATCTACCCTGTCATTCTTATCATCTCATCTGTAAAAACATTTCTATCTATTTATTTAAATTTTGATAATATATTTATGTGACAAAATATTCCCTGAACACTAATTAGTACAAAAGATGACTTGTTAAAAAAATAAGACATGATAACAAATATTAATCCCATGCCAGACTAGAGAAATGAGAGTCATCCTTTGGTTCCTCTCTTTTCCCACACATGGGCAAGGTCTCCCTCTAAAGACACTTTAAATCCCTATCAGGAATTTTCTTTACTCCCAGTATTATTTTGGTTGTTCTTTCTGAAGGTGACCATGGGCTGACTGTTCTATAGAGCTGAGTGTTAATGGGTTGCTGCTCTGAGTCAAGCAAGCTTTCCCACATAAGTGGGCCTTCTGTTTGGGTCTAAACTTTATGAAATGCAACTCTTTTTCCACATACTGGATTCCGGATAAGAGGTTGAGAATTTACCTGACATTGCCTCCAGATCTGTGGTCTTTTCTCAGTTCCCTTTCTTACATTCATAAGAGTTAAAGCCCCTTATAGAAATGTAGAGCCCTTGGGATCACAGTACCCAGACAGACTGTCACAAGTTCATCTCTTGATTTTGATGGTTCTCTTTTCCTTGTATCAGGAAACTGATCATGTCTTCCTGTCACTCTATTTTTAATTCAGTTTAATTTGACTGCATTTAAATTGTTATATGTAAATTATTTTGTAGGTTATTTACTTCATTTATTCAAATTACTGCATACAATACAGTACAAGTTATTATTGTATGCAAATTACTGTGTACAATACGGTTTGGATTTTTACTGCACTTAAAACAATGAGCATAAAGTCATTTTGGTTCATTTTATTAAAGTAGTTAATCTGGGTATAAACTACTAGTATAAAGTAGCAGGATCTGGGTATAAATACAAAGTTTTATTGTTAGGTTCCTATTCTGTGTTTTTGTTATTTTTGATAACATTTCAAAATTATCATATATTATAAACAACACTCTAAGATAACTAGAAGAAAATGTCATTTTTTATCTGGATCGTTCTTTCCAAGTAAAAGATAAATGAGAAGGATATAAATGATGAAAAATGGCATACTTTACAATATATAATTCAAAATGTCTGTAGATCAAGGCACTCAATAAACCAGAATTGAAGAAAATTGAAAAATAAAAATAATTCAATATGGATTAAGTCAACATTAATATTCTAAGGTTCTAATATTTACCTTCTGTAGGTATAAATTGCCATCATTGTTTTGGAGGGCATTTCTATAATTTAACTTTTTTGTCAAAATAATTCCACTTCACCTGAAGAAATAATGTACAATCCTGCAATTCCACTGCTGTAAATTTATTCTGGGGAAATATCTGAAGTGGATATCATTTGCATTTCTTATATATTATTTAAAATTGCAACAAATTAGAAGCAAGAAAACTGAATGTCCAACGAAATGGTATAGGTAAATAAATTTGTCTCATACAACATAATTTGGTAATGTGTATGAAATTAATACTATTTAGGGGAATATTTAATAAAGAGAGACATAGGTGTTGAACTGCAACAAAAACACTGTTTCTGTTCTATTGGCTTTCTGAGCAAATTTTATTAAAATTTGGGACCTGGGTTAAAAGTTGAGCCTGGAAGTTAAATTATGACTGTAACTAGTGAGAACTGCAAGGAGATTTACCTCCCTTGAAGGTATGTGATTACATTTCAAGGAAGAATAAAACCTGGAACTGTTGAAAACATTCCTGAGTTATAAAACTGAAGAAAAGGTTTCACTTCCTGGAGGAGGAATCTATTTACATTTTGAAGAGTAAAGGGTCTGGACCTTTCTCTTTTGTATTTCCAAGGAGAAGTTGTTTGCTTAGTCTCCTACTCAGGAGAGGAGAAAAAATAGCTATCTCTCTTCTATGTGATCACCCAACTTGATTTTCTGTGGGCTCCTTACCTGCAGTAGATTCAGCTATGTGTAAGATAACATCTGGCTCTCATCGAGTTAGACCAGGGGCTAGAATTGGGGCAACAGGTTGCTGGTGTGATGATTACTATACATAAGTAAGAACAATCTGCTCTGTTTCAGAAACCTCATGTTGATATTTAGGATAATATTCGTAAGATAAACATTAAAAAGAATATACTAGTAAATGGAAACCTATGTCTTATAGACAATATGATTCCTCTTCCAGAGCTTTTGCTTGTTACTTGTGCTTCTCTATCCACAATTAATTTAGTTAGCATATACAAACATAATTATACAGATAAAAAGCTAAAATATTTAAGAGTAGAGTACAATGTAGTGGTGGTTTAAGTTAAACATGCTCTAGTAACTATTTTTTAATATTTAAGTAAACTTTACCTAGATTTAATTCATATACAAAAAATGCATCCATTTAACTCCAAAATATATAAATTGATTTATACAATACAAAGTCTCTTGTGTCTGGCTTTTTTTTTTTTTTTTTTTTTTTTTTTTGCTTAGGGGAAAGCTTTACAAATCATTCATTTTTTTTTGTTTGTTTGGTTTGTTTTTAGTATATCAGTAATTCGGACTCTTACATCACTGAGAGGTATTGCATTGTATGAATATACCACGATTTGGTTATCCATTCATTTGTTGATTGACATTTGGCTTCTTTGTAATTTTGGCTCTTTAAGAAATAATTATAAGCATCCTTTGCAGAAGTCTTTATGTGAACATATATCTGTTTTTTCTTCAATAAATACACAGGAGTAGAACTGCTGGGTCATCTGTCAAATTTATTTTTCATGTTATTAGAAACTGAAAAATTATTTTCCAAAGGTCATGAAGATGTTTTACTATGTTTTCTCTAAGAAGTTATATAGTTTTTTATGTATGTATGGATAGATGATCCATCTACACAGGATCCTTTTCTACATAGCTTTCTCGTATAGTTTGAAGTAAGGATAGAGATTCACATTTTTTTTTCTAATTATTTCAGCATTATTTCTTGAAGACATTATTCTTTCTGCATAAGTTACCTTGTCATCTTTGCCAAATATCAATTGACCATAAATATGTAGGTCCATTTGGGATCCATCATTCTGTTCTATGATTTTAATTATCAGTTTATACTAAGTCTTGAAACCAGGTAGTATAATCCTCCAATGTTTTTCTTTTCAAGCTTTTTTGTCTATCCTAAATCTTTGCATTTTAAATATATTTTATTATCAGCTTAACAATTTCATTAAGAAATTAATAGGATTTTGATAAGCTTAAAATTATTTGAAACTGAATGTCATCTATAAGAATATATATGCAAATGTATGTTCATAATTCTCTTTTCCAATTTTGAGAGTACGTCTAAGAGTACAGATTTTGGTTTCCAAACAGTGTTTTATAATATATAGTTTAAGCAGTATGACCCTAGACACCTCATTTATATCTGCCTCTGTATTATTCATTAAAAAACATGCTTACACTAATTGCAATTAACTATATCTTTCATTTTAAAAATGTTTTTTTAGGGATGCCTGGGTGGCTTACTGGCTGAGCTTCTGCTTTTGGCTCAGGTTGTGATCTTGAGGTCCTGGAATCGGGTCCCTCATCAGGTTCCCTGCAGGGAGCTTGCTTCTCCTTCGACCTATGTCTCTGCCTCTCTCTCTCTCTCTGTGTCTATCATGAATAAATAAAGTTTTAAAATAAAACATTTTTTAAAATATTAATAAAATAAAATAAAATAAAATAAAACATTTTTTTAAGAGAACCTTTATCCAAAATCTTTCATTTCCTTTTGGGGATTCTGAAAGCAGATATATTGACTCTATTTCCTCAATAGCTAAAATGTTAAATATATTGAAAAGTTTATTATTTAAGATAAGATTTTGAGGGACATCTGGGTGGCTCAGCAGTTGAGTGTTTGCCTTTAGCTTAGAGCGGATCCCTGGAGCTGGGTAGAGTCCCACATCGGGTTCCCTGCAGGGAGCCTGCTTCTCCCTCTGCCTATGTCTCTGCTTCTCTCTCTCTGTGTCTCTCATGAATAAATAAATAAATAAATCTTTTAAAAAAAGGTTTTTAAACAAAAATGCCTTTTAATCTCTTTTTTTGTAGAGAAAAATAAGGGACAAAATTTGTTATAGTATGTCTGTCTTTCCACCAATGATTCACCTAATGATATTCACCGAGTACATACTGGCATCTGCTGTGTGTTTTTATGCTATGGAACAAAATAAGGAACCAAAAATGATCTCCCTGACTTCATGGAGCTTATAGTCTAGAACCAGGGCTCAGCTAATTTTTTTCAATAAAGGTTAAGATAGTAAATAGTGTGAACTTGTGGACCAAAAGGCAATGCCAAGGATGTTATAAAAATGCTCAATTAACAAGACAGAAAATAAATATGCATAACATTTTATAGATGATATATAAAATATGATAATATTAAGGAAGTAAGATGAGTACAGTAAATGAATATAGTTGGGCTGGAGTAGGAAGGAGTCAGAGGACAGGCAGTGAGTGGGTGACTGGCAGAGAACAGCAAAGTCAAGATGGCCTTTTGGAAGAAGAGAGAATGCAGTCACGTCTCCAGTGGAAGGGAATTCTTGAGTGTTCAGTTATGCTCAGAGACCAAGGGGAAATTGAAAATGCCTGTGGTTAGTGGGTATGTAATGTAAGGGTGTCTACATAAGAGTTAAAACACATAAATTATAGAGCAAGGGGTGGAGTATGTGAAGACATGTTCTGATCTCAGGTGCAATTACTCTGCAGTTCATAGCTTGAAAGCAGCTATAGACAATAGATAAATGAATAGGTGTGGCTGTGTCCCAATGAAGCCTTATTTACAGACACTGATATTTGAATTTTATATCAATAAAATCAATAAAATGCATTCTTGATTTTCTGAGTGCCACTGAACTCCAGGTTCATTTAAACATACTTTACCTATCTACCTATCTATCTATCTACCTATTATCTATCTATTTATATATCTATATTATTTTTTAGTGGGAGAGAGTGTGAGTGGGGGGAGGGGAAGAGAAAAAGATTGATAATTTGTTTAAAGATTTTATTTATTTATTTATGAGAAACACAGAGAGAGGCAAAGACATAGGCAGAGGGAGAAGCAGGCTCCCAGAAGGAACCTGATGTGGAACATGATCCCAGGACCCCGGGATCATGATCTGAGCCAAAAGCAGATGCTCAGCCACTGATCCACCGAAGCATCCGAGATTGAGAATCTTAAGCAGACTCCATGGTCAGTGTGGAGCCTAATGGGGGGCTTGATCTCCCGTTGCTGAGATTGTGACCTAAGCCAATAACAAGGGTCTGTTGCTTAACCAACTGAGCCACCATGGTGTCCTTAACATACTCTTAAATGATGATATAAAAATGGAATATGTAACTGAATGTCACATTGTTAAACAAAATGATTGGTGTTTATTAATGAGATCACTGCCAATTGGAATTAGTTGAGAATGATTTATGAGAAAGGTTTATTGGTTGACACTTGGATAAATAGTTGATAAAGTGGTAAAGAATGAGTGGACAAACCTGATTACCAGACAATTGAACCAAAACCTTATTTATAGACACTGATATTTGAATCTTATATCATTTTGAAATGTGGCAAAATCTTATTTATTTACCCATTTAAAAACATAAAAACCATTCTTAGCTCATACGCAAATGGGCAATGGAACATAGTTGGCTCAAATTCCATCTTTGACCCTTGGTTGGAGGTGGTCTATGAAGGAATAAAACATGATATGCAGTTTGCCTTTGTTTTCAAACTAACTAGCTAGCTAACTATATATATGGCTAATTAAGAGGTCAATTAAGATATATTTTATGCACATGCTTTTCACCAATTTTAAAATAAAACTTTAGGGTCTCCTGGATGGCTCAAGCAGTCAAGTGTCAGACTCTTGGTTTCAGCTCAGGTCACGATCTCAGGATCATGAGAGAGCCCCACCTTTGGCTCTATGCTCAACATACAGTCTGCTTGGGATACTCTCCCTTTCCCTTTCCCTCACCCTCCACCCCACGTTCCCACTTGCATACACTTTGTCTCTCTCAAATAAAAATAAATAAAATTTTAAAAAATAAAATAAACTTATAAAAACCCATAAGCACATAAAAACAAATTCATAATGACATAAATACTAAATATTTAAAAATCAATAAGTACTCATAACATCATATAATAGAAAAGAAATATATTGATTGTAATATGTTATCAGGGAAATCTATACCTAAATGAACGAAGTAAAACTCAAAAGTTTGTGTTTCACATCCATTTTTAGAAATTGGTTCATTATTCACACTAAATTAATAACCCAAACTCACATTATTATTATTCAGTCTGACCATTTGGGAACTCAATGACTGCATCACACTAAGTAACTGCAAAATTGAATGCATCAGTCTGGAAGATATTAGTGAGCAGATGACAATTCTATTCTCAATACAAGGTGTGGAGTTCTCAGCACAACACGCAGTGTACAAATATGAGAAAGAAGTTTCTGAAACCTAGATTACTGGGGGAGAGAAAAAATTCATTTACTATAACAAGTGGTTTGATCCTCATGCCATTACTTGGAAAGCTAGATGTGATTCTGTATTAAGAGCATACGGGCTGACAGTTTCAGGGAGAGGACTATTCCATACTAAATCAAAGTTGCTATGAGTACCTTCTACATTGTTTTATTTACATAGAATTCTTGTGGTAAATAATATACCAGTGATTTTGATTGGAAGCATGAAAAATAATATATGCTATGTTCTGATTCACATATCCAAGCATTAAACTTTGTAACTACAGCACTGCTGATTATAAGCTCAGATTTTATGACTTATTTTTTTAAAAACCAATCTGACTCCATTTCTTCAATGACACCCTTAGGATACACAGACTTAAGATTCTCATTACATCATTTTTTTTCATTCCTGTATGTACAGACCTATACCCTGCTAAAGTAGAAATGTGAATTTAATCAGATGCAATAAAGTATCTTTTAAAAGATAGCACATATCTAACACCTGTCAGCTCATCAATGTTTGGTCTACTACTCTACAAATTACTACATATATCATTCCTGACACCTAAACTGATGTAGAGAATAAAACACAACTTATAAATTTTGTAAGACACTCAAGCAAGACATGCAGTAGAGTGTATGTTCTCAAGCTTGGTCTTAGGCACTTAAAAAGTAATGACAACCTAAAACCATTTTTGTTTATCTATGTTATGCACATGCATAACCATTCAGTTAAAATTGCAAAATTTAAAAATGCACAGGGAGGCAGGACGTGAAGAACAGTAATATAAGCAATGAACAGTAGGTCAGCCAATTAAATAAGACGGTTGGCTGGGGCAAATACACTGAAGATGTAGCCTGGAGCTTCTATGCTTCTCAGTATAGAGGCGAAGGAAATCTAAAGGCACTTAAAAGAACAGAGACACAAACTGAACACCCCAGACACCCAAAAAAGACTTTGTGTGACAGTAGTGATTTTAGTTGTGGGGTTCAATTGTATTTTAAGATGTTAGATTATGTCAACTGAGAATCTTCTGGAACTTCATTGGTGACATCTTGCAAATTTGACCATAAACTATTTTATTTAAGATTAAGATTTATTTAAGATTTAAGATTTTATTTAAGATTTATTTATTTATTTATTTATTTATTTATTTATTTATTTATGAGAGACACAGAAAGAGAGTCAGAGAGATAGACAGAGGGAGAAACAAGCTCCTTGCAGGGAGCCCCACGCAAGACTCAATCCCCATACCAGGATCAAGCCCTGAGCTGAAGGCAGACGCTCAACCGCTGAGCCATAAAGGCGTCCTGACCATAAACTATTTTAAGTGCTTGAAAATTTTCAGCTATATAAATGAGACATCCCCTGGGTACATGAGAACATTTTTTCCAATTAGTTGTCAGATGTTACCTATTCCATATGGTCTCCCCATCCTTGAGTATTTGTTTATTCTACTTGATTCAATTTTTTTAAGATTTTATTTATTTATTCATGAGAGACACACAGAGAGAGGCAGAGAATCAGGCAGAGGGAGAAGCAGGCTCCATGCAGGGAGCCCGATGTGGAACTCGATCCCGGGCCCCCAGGATCACACCCCAGGCTGAAGGCGGCACTAAACCGCTGGGCCATTGGGGCTGCACTACTTGATTCTATTTTATGTAAATCTCAACACTTATATGTACCTGGGTGTTTAAGTTAAAATATTATTTTAAAGCAACATTTATTGAACTTCAATATCAACATTTATTTCTAATATTCTTTTTCAGATCATCCACTAAAAGTAAATGGAAAATGCAAATCTCTAGAAGGTTCCATGACAGAACAAAATAAACCAAAATAAATCATATTGTGATTCTATTTAACCAAAGTATTAAAAATGGGCAACTCTTTTGGTGATTAGATATATAAGAATGAAATGAAACAATGCTATGAAGCATTATTTTAAAAATTTAGATTATTGTAGGGCAGCCCCAGTGGCTCAGTGGTTTAGCACTGCCTTCAGCACAGGGCCAGATCCTGGAGACCTGGGATAGAGTCCCACATCAGGCTCCCTGCATGGAGCCTGCTTCTCCCTCTGCCTGTGTCTCTGCCTCTCTCTCTGTGTCTCTCATGAATAAATAAATAAAATCTTTAAAAAAAATTTTAGATTGTTGTAAATAATGGTTAGTCATTCAATTAGCACATTTCTGTTCTCTTTAAGGAAGGTTGGTAGATAGAGCTTGGTTCATTGAAATATGCATCAAATAGAATCATTTTATGGAGTTGAATTGAAATTTAAATGATAAGGTAACAAGTTTTCTTATTCATTGTAAAAATGAAAATATTAGATATATTTATTTTTTTAATTTACCTGAAGGGAAAATATGATATATGAAAAGGGCATATGAATGTTTATTTAAACATTTAACAATATTGTTCCCTAGCATATTAGTCTGTCTATAATTCTATCATTTAATAAAATTGGTAATATATTGTTGGATTAGTTTTCTCCCTTATAGAAGTAGGATAACATACTTCTCAATATCTATATATAGAAAATTTTTAAAAATGATTCTGTAGGGTTCAAGATGTCCTAGTGTGAGAAGCAAAAAACTCCTGGAAGCCACAGACTCAAGGAGAATTTATTGCTAGACATATAGCAGTACATACATTGTATTCACATTGTATTGTGAATACAATGTATGTACTGCCTTCTTTTGCACAAAAGAAACAAATTTGGAAGTAATTTTTTTCAGTTAGAAGTCATATTCTATAAGGTTAGAATTTCACACATCTAATTCATTTAGCTAAAACAATAGCATCAAGCAGTTGAAAATAGAAGGGAGTGTCAGTGAGAAGTTTCCACTGCTCTGCGAATTGTAACACTATGTAAGGCAATTTATGCACCTGCTGTTACAACTGCATTTTTATAAGCAGATTTCTGGTTAGTTGCATGTCTATTTTAATATAACTCCATTAGCATTGCTATTTTATTATGCATTTATTACTATAGATTGCTGGTATATTTTATATTGGATTTTTTTTCTCACACGGATTGATTTTTCCATGAAACCATCTTCTGTTCCATCTACTGTAAAAGTACCAAGTAGCCTTCTTGTTTGTTCAGTCAAATGAGAATTGCATGCATTTTAGTTAGTGTTATTTTTCCTGAAATACAGTTATTTGCCAGATTAATTCTTGCTTTATTAGTTAATTTTAAAAAGTAATTAGTGTGAAGACAACAAACTGGGATAATATGACAGAGATTGGATGGGGAAAGTGCTTAACTTAGATATCATGGGTTTAAATCCCATTTACATTAAGACATATATCATATAGAGATGAGAACATTATTTGTGCAAAGATGAAAAAAAATGAGCGAGAAGGAAGAACAAACACAATGCCCCTAAATTACAAACACATTTGCTGTTTAAGTGTGAGAAAAATGCCTGATATGAGGTCATAGAAGCAGTAGAAGTTCAGATTACATAGGATCTTAAAGGCTATGATAAAAAATTGCCATGTAAATTTCCTCTGCCGTCTTCAGACAATGGAATTAATTATGGAGCCTGCCTCTATTAGATTAGATAATAGATCCTGATAGGTAGAATAATAACCTCTAAAGATGTCTATATCCAAATTCTGTGAACATGTTATTTTACATAAAAGAGAATTTTGCCAATAGAATTAGATTATGAATTTTACAATCACACGGGCCCTAAGGAATGGAAGAATGCAGAAAGGTAGGTCAAAGAGGTATGCAATTTCATTTGTATCACCTTCTGGAAAAGACAAAACTATGTTGGCAGAAAATAGATCATTGGCTGCAAGATGATGGGAGTTTGGGGAAGAGTTGACAATAACAGTGTAATGGAAAATTTGGGAGAGGATGAAAATATTCTTTATCTTGATTTGTTAGTAGTTGCATGACTATGCATTTGTCAAAATTCATAGAACTCTTATAAAAAAGTATATTTTACTACTGGTAAATTACATTTCAATAAACTTTGTTATAGAAGTTACAAATATTTTATTCAAGTGTTTAAAAGATTAAAACAGTGTATAAAAATAAAATAACATAAAAACAAATGAAATGGGAAATGGACAATAATATAAATTAACTAATTGAAAAATACAATTAGAATTTAAACATTCATGTTACATTTTAAGTTTAGCTTCTTTTACTTGGCATAATGTGATGAAACTACATTCATGTAGTTTCATACATGAGTAATTTTTCCTATTTCTTAGTAATATTATATTGTATAGATGTTATGTTTGTTTTTCCATTTTGCAGTTGAAAGACATTTGAATTGTTTCAAATTCAGGATGATTATGATTTATAGTGCTATACATATTCAAGTATAGATTTTTGTCTGAACACAAGTTTTAATTTCTTTTGGGTAAATACATACCCAAGATTAGAATTACTAGGTCATGCTGGAGGTTTTTGAATAAGTTTATAAGAATATAATAAAACATTTTCCAAGTAGTTCTAACAATTTTTCATCCCACCTAGGATGGAAAGGATTGGCCACCACTGAACAAAGTCACCAAAAGCAATTTTAACAAAACAACCCAGGAAATGCTCTCACACTACCAGGGCACAGATAAAAATCCACTATACTGAGTCTGGAAGAAGGAAAACAAAAAACAAAAAGCAAGAACTCTTCTACTTTAAGAGGAGTGCAAGACGTCCACTGTGTGCCTATTCCATTCCAAGCTTCCTATTTTAAGGGATCAACACAACATCATACTGCTGCATAACACCCAACAGAAAATAGAGGGCAGAAGTAGGTGGCCATGAGGAGAGGCAGGGTTACCAGCAGCTTTAAAAGGCTTCTATTTTCCTTTTTGTAATTTTCTTTATTATTTTCAGCAAACATATTATATACTGTTTTGGGATTATCTAATTAAAAATCTTCCAATGCTAGTTTTCCTTTTATATTATATCTGTTGACCTACATTCATGATAGATTATAATTTCATGTTTGGTAGACATTTTGTTTGTGTGGTTTTTTTTTGTTTTTTTTTTTTTTTTGGAAACTTGTTTACTATAGGTAATCTCAGCTAGCCTTGCTTTTGAAAGTGACCCTTGTGGGCAGTTTTTGTACTTACTTCTGCTATCTGCCTCAAGGGTATCACTGACTTTTAAATTGATGAAATATTTCCTTAATTTTTTTAAAGATTTTATTTATTTATTCATGAGAGACACAGAAAGAGAGGCAGAGACAAAGGCAGAGAGAGAAGTAGGCTCCATACAAGGAGCCCGATGTGGGACTTGATCCCCGGACTCTGTGATCATGCCCTGTGCCGAAGGCAGACACTCAACCACTGAGCTACCCAGGTGTCCCGAGCATTTTTTTTTTTTTTAATTAGAAGAGTTATAAAATCACTGAAGGATAGGACTTTTATATTTCAAGTGTATGATTTTTATTCATTAATTAATAAGAGTTACATTTTCTTCTTTTTCTAAATTTACATTTCTATATATAAAGAAGCTGTTTCAACCATTATTATGGATATAAACCTGTTCTACAAGAGCAAAACTGCATGTTGAATCTGTGGAATTCACCAAAATGGGTATTTGCCTTCAAGTAAATTGAACCATTAGAAAACAATTCTAACTACCAATAATTCCTGTGGCCAATTTTATTCTCTTAATTTAAAAATTGTCAGCAACTACTTCATAATTTTTTTGAAAAGTTTTACTTTGTTTTTTGCTTTTGTAATTTACAAAGCATGTTCATTTGGAAGAAGCTAATCAGAAAGGCGGTCAGTTTGTACACTATGTGTGTACATGTTATAAAAATCAAAAACTAAAAAAAAATCAAAAACTTTTTTCATGGAAAAATTTAAGTAGCAAATTCATTATTAATTTTCCATTATTTTGAAATCAATTATATTCTAACTGTTAAAAGAGCATATTATTTTTCCCATGTTTCAAGTTTTTATTTAAATTCTAGTTAGTGAACAAATAGTGTGATATTGGTTTCAGGAGTAACTCTTAGCAATTCATCACATATATAACCTCTGAGGCTTATCACAAGTGCCCTCCTTATCACCGACTTAGCACATCCTCCTTCCTACCTCCTTCAAGGAACCTTCAATTTCTTCTCTATAATTTTTTTTAATTTTTATTTATTTATGATAGTCACACACACAGAGAGAGAGAGAGAGAGAGAGAGAGAGGCAGAGACACAGGCAGAGGGAGAAGCAGGCTCCATGCACCGGGAGCCCGATGTGGGATTCGATCCCGGGTCTCCAGGATCGCGCCCTGGGCCAAAGGCAGGCGCCAAACCACTGCGCCACCCAGGGATCCCCTCTTCTCTATAATTGAGTCTCTTACAGTTCACCTCCCCTTTTTTCTCTTCCCCTGTGTTCATATATTTTGTTTCTAAAATTCCACATATGAGTGAAATCATATGGTATTTGTCTTTCTCTGACTGACTTATTTTGCTGAGCATAATACACTCTAGCTTCATCCATATTTATTGCAAACGGCAAGATATCTACTCTAACCATTGTAATTTAACATAGTACTGAAAGTCCTAGCCTCAGCTTCAGAGAACAAAAAGAAATAAAAGGTATCCAAATCAGCAAGGAAGAAGTCAAACTTTCATTATTCACAGATGATATGATATTCTGTAGAAAATCCCAAAGACTCCACCAAAAGCTTGCTAGAACTGATATATGAATTTGGTAAGTCATAGGATACAAAATCAACATAAAGACATCTGTTGCATTTCTATACACCAATAATGAAGTAGCAGAAAGAGAAATCAAGGAATTGGTTCCATATAAAATTGAACCAAAAACTATAAGATATCTAAGAATAAACCTAATCATCAAAGAGGTAAAAGATCCATACTCTGAAAACTATAGAATATTTATGAAAGAAATTAAAAAGGACACTAAGAAATGGAAAAACATCCCATGTGCATGGATTGGAAGAACAAATATTGTTAAGATATCTATACTACTGAGAGCAATATACATATTTAGTGCAATCCCTATCAAAATACCACCAGCATTTTTTACAGAACTAGAACAAACAATCCTAAAATGTGTATGGAACCACAAAAGACCCCAAATAGACACAGGGATCTTGAAAAAGAAAAGAAAAGCTGGAGGTCTCACAATTCCACACTTCTAGTTTCCTTACAAAGTTGCAATCATCAAGACAGTATGATACCGACAAAAAAACATACACATAGATCAGTGGAATAGAACAGAAAACTCAGAAATGGACTCACAACTATATAGTCAACTAATCTTTGACAAAACAGGAAAGAACACCCAATGGAAAAAAAAAAGATGGTCTCTTCAACAAATGGTGTTGGGAAAACTGGACAGCAACATGCACAAGAATGAAACTGGGTCACTTTCTTACACAATACACGAAGATACAATCAAAATGGATGAGAGACCTAAATGTGAGACTTAAAACCATCAAAATCCTATAGGAGAATACAGGCAACAAACTCTTTGACCTCAGCCATAGCAACTTTATACTAGATAAACACATTTCAGAGGCAAGG
This sequence comes from Vulpes vulpes, assembly GCF_048418805.1. Lineage (NCBI taxonomy): Eukaryota > Metazoa > Chordata > Mammalia > Carnivora > Canidae > Vulpes > Vulpes vulpes. The sequence goes on from NC_132785.1 coordinate 40,776,593, forward strand.
GAAACAAAAGCAAAAATGAACTATTGGGACTTTATCAAGATAAAAGACAGATTCTGCACAGTGAAAGAAACAGTCAACAAAGCTAAAAGGCAACTGACAGAAAGGGAGAAGATATTTGCAAATGAAATATCTGATAAAGGATTAGTATCCAAAATCTATTAAGAACTTATCGGGATCCCTGGGTGGCGCAGCCGTTTGGCGCCTGCCTTTGGCCCAGGGCGCGATCCTGGAGACCCGGGTTCGAATCCCACATCGGGCTCCCGGTGCATGGAGCCTGCTTCTCCCTCTGCCTGTGTCTCTGCCTCTCTCTCTCTCTGTGTGTGTGACTATCATAAATAAATAAAAATTAAAAAAAAAAGAACTTATCAAACTCAACACCAAAAGCACATAATCCAGTTAAGAAATAGGCAGAGGACATGAATAGACATTAAAAAAAAAAAAAAAAGACATCCAGATGGATAATTGATACATGAAAAGATGCTCAACATCACTCATCATCAGGGAAATACAAATCAAAACTACAATGAGATACATCTCACACCTGTCAGAATCACTACAATTGCCAACACAGGAAACACCAAGTGTTGTCAAGGATGCAGGGAAAAGGTAATCCTCTTACAGTGTTGATTGGAATCCAGAGTGGTGCAGCCACAGGAGTATGGAGCTCCTCAAAAATTTAAAAATTGAACTCCCCTATGACCCAATTGTAGGACTAAGTATTTGCCAAAACATACAAGAGATCATTGTTTTTCAGGACTACTAAATAGGTTTCTTTCTTTCTTTCTTTCTTTCTTTCTTTCTTTCTTTCTTTCTTTCTTTCTTCTTTCTTTCTTTCTTCCTTCCTTCCTTCCTTCCTTCCTTCCTTCCTTCCTTCCTTTCTTTCTTTCTTTCTTTCTTTCTTTCTTTCTTTCTTTCTTTCTTTCTTTCTAGTTTTTATTTATATTCTTATTCTGGTTGCTTTTGTTTACTCCATAGATCAGCCACATCTTTGAAATTTTAGTATCTTTGGTTTCTTTGTCTCTTACTCTTCACCCACAATTTAATGTGACCTAAATTGTAGGACCATTCCCAATAACTACTATGTAAATTACTTTCCATATCCAGGCATGTGTGCATATATACATAGTCACTTCTTTGAAAATGTATCATATACAAATGACTACTTTTTTGTTTGTTAGATTAACCATTTTATCCCTCTCTCTGATATATTCTAGTCTTAGAAAAAGATAAACTTAATTGAAGATAATACTGATGAGAGCATATTCTTAATAATCTCTTCGATCCAAAAGAAATATTCTAGAATTTTCTATACATTCTCCATTTATTTAGGTCTTAGGATGTTATCCTAAAGGCAATACTAATTAGTAGACAAACAAGCAAAAGAAGACATTAATAAAAACCCAGATATTACCCTTAAAATTCTTTATATTTACTTAATTGAGTGACAACATTTCAACTTTAGAATACATAAGGTTTATTTGAGACAGAGAGAAAGAGCACAAGCTGGAGGGAGGGATAGACGAAGAGGGAGGAGCAGACTCCCTGCCAAGCAGGCAGCCCAATGTGGGACTAGATGGGATCATGACCTGAGCTGAAGGCAGATACTTAACCACTGAACCACCCAGCAGATCAAATATACTTGAAATCATGTTTTTCAGCCAAATCCAAAATGGTGGTAATACTATTCAAAACCCTGTATTGTAAGTTGGAGTGTTTAATGGCAAGACTATAGCTGCTATTATCGTTATTTACTCTTGCAAGTTTCAAATGAGTATTATTATTTCAGCAGATACACATAACTTCTTATTGTTTTTTAAAAGAAATATTTGTTTTCAAACCAGAGAAGATACGTTGATTATCCACCAAAACAAATATATGTCATCATTCTTAGATTTCAATAGAAGATTATAAACTTTAGCCTTGATCATTTATTTCTTAAGCATATATAATTTGTCAGCCTATAGGAAAGAATATTTATACTTCTCTGTTTAACATAACTTCTTAAATATAATCTATTGTAAGAAGTTCTCTCCCATATATGATAGGTCAACTTATATATGTTGATAGGTCATATATCTCTCCCATATATGATAGGTCAACTTATATATTTGAAACCAATATAATTTCTTTATTTTTAGAACTACAAAAGAACCTTAGTAGCTAGTAAGATCAAATCTATTCTATTGAAAATAGGAAGGTAAGAGATGAATAAGATTATTGTTTAAGAGATAAAATTATCAGCTCCTAGCATATTATTCTTGATTTGCTCGTTTCCTATGAATAAATTGACCTATTTTATTTCCTGGTGAGACATTGAAAAAGGGAATCATAAAAGGTAATTAATGATTTAATAACAGTTAAAAACTATGCATACATTGACAAATACTTCCATTCTAAAGGTGACATGAGTGGAACATAAAAATATGAGGGCCTACAGCTTCAGATGGGAAAGGAAGGAGCCAGAACTATAGTAAATACCTATTTTTCCTTTTAATTTTCTCCACACTGCTATTAAAATGACATAATAAACGTAATTGGCCTATGCAAATACAAAGGGTAGAGTTAAAATGGCATTATTACAACTCTTAAATCTACTTAAAAGTTATCTACAAGACATAAGAGATCATACAAGGGACATTTTTACATTTTTAAAATGTTTTTAACTATTATATTTCTATCAAGTTAAATCTCCTAAAACTCTGTATTTGGTTTAAAACCCTCTAGCTTCCTACAGCAATCTGTTGGCATGGCTACAATTCCATGTAATATGCATTTGAATTGACAAAATTCATTATAAAGCAGGTCTATTTTATGCATGCATTGCAGAAATAAAATTGAGGAGAATGTTTATTATGTTACTTTATGATTTTTATAAAATGAAAATGTGCTACATTTTTATAAGAATTCAATGATAGGAAAAATTTTGTCTTTACAGAGAAACAAAACAAATCACTACAAGTAAAACACTAAACAAGTAAATACAAGTAAAACACTAAATACTGTTATTTACAACTAAATGAAAACTAAACATCTTTTCATATATATTTTTTTAATATCTTGGCTTCCAGAAAGTGAACAACACAAATCTTCTAGTTTGATTAGTTTTTCCAAATTTTACCTGTTAAATAAGTTATTTTTATAATCATAATGCTATGTCTTATATTTATTAAATATATACATACATTTGTGTCTTTTGTATTACTTTATCTAATGTTCTATATGCCAGAGAAATAAGATTTATAAAGATATAATCTACATTTCAATAAAAAATGAGTTTTCTTGCCTAACAACAATACACTTAGTAGCTATTAAAGCCATATTGTGTATTCCTGCATCTTATATGGCCTTGATAGCTTATGTAATGATCCCAAGTTTTTGCTAATATTTTCTTTCCTCTTGGCAAGTCCATCTTTCTTTTAACACTTTATTGTTTCCAAAAATACAATTTGAAGATATGTACTGCATGCTAAAATTTTTAGTATTTAAAAAAAAAATTTACTTATTAATACATTTAAGAAATATTTAAAGAATTAGAATTTACTGATTTTTCTAAATAGTATAATTCATTCCATATCTTACATAATACCTAAAAATATACATCTTTATTAATGCCCTCAAAATTTTGCTTTATGCTTATTTAGATAATGTAGAGGCAAATTTATTAACTTTTTACTTTAGCTGTAAGAGTGGGCCATCCACATTTGTGCACATGCACACACATATAAAATTTAATTTTTGCAAAAACAGTGCAATTATTTACCTCTTAAATAAGAAAATTCACCTATGTTAAATAAATGTACTCCACAGCTAACTTTAAAAAATAATTTAATTAAACAATATTAAATTGCCAATTAGGTTTTGAAAAAAAGTTTAAATTCAGAAATTTCACTTGGCTCAATCTAATTCAAAATCTTTGTGCAAATATATTTTATCAGCTCTGTGATTGCTATTAAACAAAAATTTATAGTTAATCTGAAAAATATAAAGTGCTCAACTATAATTAGAAAGAGTATTTAAGTATTTAATCTTAAATAATGCCTTTATCCCACTGTAGTGGTCTATTCCTTCATATTCTTCCCGTGACTACTGGAATATAAATAGTTCCTAACATTCTGTGCCTCATGTTTGAGGCTATTTTCTTTTCTTTTCTTTTTTTTTTTTTAAGGCTATTTTCAATGCAGTACTTGATTATCAAAAAAAAATTATTATCATTGTTGGTTTTTGATAAAATACAATTGTAATCAACTCCTAAACTGAAGTCTAAAGAGATTATCGATTTGTGGTAATCATTTCCATACTTTTTTTTTTAAGATTTTATTTATTTATTCATGAGAGATACAGAGAGAGAGAGAGACTGGCAGAGACACAGGCAGAGGGGGAAGCAGGCTCCATGCAGGGAACCCGATGTGCGTCTTGATCCCGGGATTCCAGGATCACGCCCTGGGCTGAAGGCGGCGCTAAACTGCTGAGCCACCAGGGCTGCCCAATCATTTCCATGCTTAACAGAAAATTCATATACATATTCAAGTACAATTTCCAAAGTTGCATTGCCTTCATTCAACATATGCCACCATATATATTGAGAGCACATTGAACAAAAAGAAGCAATGCTAGCATTCATTCATTCACAAATATTTCATTTAACATTGTAATAGTTATTAATCTTTCTACTAAAAGCAGGGAGGTAATTGGACAACAGAGTTTCAAACAAAAGATTTGTTTATTTGTTTAGTTCTCATAACTCAAGTGTTCTGGGCAAGTGCAAATTGTTCTAATTATAAGATCAGAATCTATTATTTAACTCTGTGCCCTGTAAATTGGCTTTATACCCAGAGTCTACACCAAGATATCCCAAATGCTGAAGAATCTCATCTTTTTCAACAGTCCTTGGCCTCATAATTTCATACTATCGCTATACATGTTCTCATAATTAAGTGATGCAAAGTCTGTGCAAGTTTTTGGAAACTATAAAAAAAAAAATCATGGGGATGCCTGAGTGGCTCAGTGTTTGAGTGTCTTGCCTTTGGCTCAGGTTGTGATCCCAGGGTCCTGGGATTGAGTCCCACATCGGGCTCCCAGATCCTGGGAGGCTGGGCTCCCTGCTCTGTAGGAAGCCTGGTTCTCCTTCTCCTTCTGCTCCTCACCAATGTACTCTCTCTCTCTCTCAAATAAACAAATAAAACCTTTAAAATAAAAATGCTTCTCCTTACATTATTTTGTTTTTTCTTCACATCATTGAACACTTTTTAATAGTTCATATATGCATACATGTGTATGCATACATTTGCATGTCTGTGTTTTTTTTTTTCAAATAGAATGTAAAATACATCCATGTGGGATTGTCTTTCAGTATTATTTGTCATGTTCACCACTTTACACCTATTGTACAGAACAGTTACTGGGCTGTAATAAGACTTAAATAATTATCATGTGAATAAATGAAATAAGGAATGGATCTATATCTAAGAAATATTACTGAAAAATTATATTGTGGTTGATATCATTCTCATATTTAAAAAATTATGTATATTGCTTGGTAATATATTTTAATAAACTCATCCATTAATTTCTGGATGGTTGTTCTACAACCATGTTTTGCAGAAGTCTTATAAAATATGAAAATATCAATCAGTGTTAATAACATTTCTGTGGCTTATGTTCAATTACACAGACTTCTTATATATTTAATTAGATTTAACTTTACTTAATATAGTTTATATTCATGTTCAAGTATTTTTAGACTATGGGGCCATAAAATAAATAATATGGTCACTTTTGTGGCTAAAATGCATTGTTTTAATTATTTCCTACCATTTGATAGTGTGACATATATATGGTCTTTCCTGCCCAAAACTTGGTTAATCTTCTTCCTGTGTATGTGTGTGTATGTGTGTGTGTATGTTGTAGATATAGTATAACCATGTATATACATCTGAAATGGAAAATCTTATTTATTATTAGGGGTAATAAAAGTGCTGTTACTGTTTTTGCAGGATGTAAGTTACATCATTATACCATTTCCCTTATTATAGTTCTATTAAAGCTACCTCACTATTTGTTGCCTAATATTTATTAGGCATTATTATTACCATGGCTTAATCTGGGATAATCATGTAAAGAGAATGTTAAGTCCCTATGAATCTAGTTTTCAAAGTCTTTTTTTTAACAAAAAAGCAAAAATATTATATTTTGAATTGTATAGGAAGAAATATATATGAATGTGAATCTTTTGAGTATATTTAACATTGAATCAATATAAAATAAATGGATGGCCGTAGGACTATACTTGATAACAAACAGAGCCTGTTGTAATATTTCTATGATCAGACAAAACTAGTGAGAATAATAATCATAATAGCAACCAACTATGCTTACTATGTGGTATTTACCATGCTGAGTGTTTTTCTTATTTATTAAAAAGTTTTTGATACTGGAGGCCATCATACATATGAGGCTTGTAACTTCACTTTTATGGACAGAAAATATGATTCAGTGACTCCAGTACCAGCCTAGTAAGTGATGGAGCTGTGCTCTTATCCAAGCTTACAATACTTGGATGCATAATTTTTTTGCAAACATGCGATACTTTTCTAAATAATAAATTTTAGTTCAATTAACACATACGTTCTGATAAACCGGGGTTGAATTTTGCAATACAGCCTAATTTGAGATAATAATAAGACCTTAAAATTCGTTTTAATTCTTCTAGTGTGTTCTATTTATAAATTACTGTATTACCACAGGGGTTTCTTTCTATTGTTTGTATTCCTAATTGAGTATTTTAGGTAGTTTTCTATATATATTCATTCCTAGTGTTTTGTTTTGTATTTCTTTTACTTGTTTTTAATCCCTTTAAAATCTCCTGCTACATGATAAACTGAAACTAAATATGTTTTGTCTTAATATCTAGATTTAAAAACATGCTAACAGATCTTGCAGCCATTTCCAGACTTTCCACTATCTTCCCAGAAATCCTGAGATATCAATTAACTTTTTTAGAAAAAGACATCGTCTTGTTTTCTACTAGACAATTTGATAGATATTTCTTTTCAATGCTCCAGGACCTTGACTCCTTCGCCTTTTTGCTTCAAACAACAATGTTGCCAGTTTCTACAAAAAAACATCTTTTGCAAAGATTTTGTCTTGCAGGGCTATGAACATATGAGGAGAGTAGGAATTCACATAGGCAAGTGCTGCAGAAATCTCTGCTTTGGTTGTCTCTACTAGCAATTTTTATCTTTAATTATCATAATTTTAACCTTATTTCTGTCTTTCCAGACAGAAAGCTGACAAAATGTGATTCTAACCAACAATATATTAACCCCTTCCTCACTCTTCCCATAGGTGAAGTTGTTTGTAATGTTCCATTTGAGTATAGGATTAAAATTAAAAGAGTCACAGATCACTATTACTATGTAGATGGGAATAACACACCTGAACTATCTAATTGTTCAGAGATTAAATGTAGAAAACAGTAACCGTGTGATTCTTCATGATGTATCTTCTGAGTGATGGATGGTTTTATATTTAGGCAAGGGTCTAAGTGAAAAAACAAACACAAGGAAGGTCAGATTCACTTCACGTATCGTCCTCTAAATAGCTATGTTATATATTTCAACACTGTCTTTCCATCACCATCCTCTGATATTCTGGAGATTAGTAATACGAAAATCAAGGCACTTTTCTTTCTTATACATGCGAACTGATGCCTGAGGATGTAATGTTCAGGGTGATTATTTGCTTTACTTGAAGGCATCTGGAGGCTTTTTAATAGGTGTCATAATTCAAGATGAAGTCAATATATTTCAAAGCTGCAAAAAAATATCTGTCACATATAAATACATAAAATAAAATAGGTGTTTAGGCAGATAGCTATATGTGTGTTATTCCAGGAGAATATAAAATAAGATGTCTTTTCAAAAATTTAAGCCATGAACCACATTAACATGATACACAGGTATGCAGTATAAGGCAGTGATAAGTGTAATCTACTGATCTAGTGGGCAAAGTGGACATGATGTAGTATCAAGAAGCAGTCTATAATTCCAGATAATAGCTTATTTATCATGAATACCTTCTGTTGCATCTCTTTTATATATTAACAAACTGCATAGTTCAAATGATTGATATATAGGATAAGTGCAGTGCTTTTACATCTAGATGTAGGATACTGAATATAGTATAAAAATGCTTTAACCATTTTTTCTCAAGTTTTGGAATACAAAAACATTTTCTTTTCACTAGAATAACCAGTTGCTATTATTAAAGTTGAACATTATGAGAGTTACAGGTTCCTAGAGCACAGATACTTCCCCCAAAAATAAGTAAATTATATATACACATATATATTGTATATATATAAATAATATACATACACATATATATTGTGTGTATATATATATATATATATATATATATATATATACCTTCAAAATAATCACCTCTGGGTTTACTGGTATTCATTTTATTTTTCCTTAGATATTACATTTATGATATAATTTTACATTTTAAGTACATGCATAATTACATTTATGATATAATTTTATATGTGCACAATATTAAATAAAAAAAGTAAAAACACTGGGTGGCTCAGCGGTTGAGAGTCTGCCTTTGGCTCAGGACATGATCCCAGGATTCGGGATTGAGTTCCACATCGGGCTCCCTGCAGGGAGCCTGCTTCTCCCTCTGCCTGTGTCTCTGCCTCTCTCTGTGTCTCTCATGAATAAATAAATAAAATCTTTAAAAAAAAAAATGGAAAACAAAGATGGGTTCTAAGATCATCTTGCAGAAAAGTTTAGGTATTATTTGTATATTTGAAGATCTAATGGCAATATACCTTTTTTATGAGGTGAATGAAGAAAACTTTCAGCTGTGTATTACGGTATGTATTATTTAAAATTAGTTCACTTCGTAACTATTCTTCCCAGAAACACTGGAAAAGAAGAGGGAAAGCATATATTTAGTTAAGAACTATTATGTGGGGCAGCCTGCGTAGCTCAGTGGTTTAGCGCCACCTTCAGCCCAGGGCATGATCCTGGGGACTCCGGATTGAGTCCCACATAGGCCTCCTTGTGTGGAGCCTGCTTCTCCCTCTGTCTGTGTCTCTGCCTGTCTCATGAATAAATGAATAAATAAATAAAATATTAAAAAAAAGAACTACTATGTGTCAGGCTCTTTTTTAAATTCTTTAAATATTGTTGAAAATATCACCAAAAATTTTCAAAAATAACAAAATAGATGTTAATTTAAAAATCCTTTTTTTTTCCATTGACTGGACCACTTTTTCATACTTTCCGTTATTGACCACTGAGAAATAGGCTTTATCTGTGTAAAACTATTGTTTTCACTTTTTTTTATCTCTTTATAAAAGGTATATATGGTTTTCTACACCTTCACAGGTATATGCACCTATTTTCCAAAACTAGAGATTGCTTTGAGTTCTGCAACTACATTTTGTCACCATTTCTTTACTCTGATATTTTAACCTTTACATGGACAGCAAATAAAATATGTTGATATTCAGAATGCTACATCATTGATATCATAGGGTGCTTTATGACTTATTAGCACTCATGCTAGCTTATAACACATTCTTTTCTGCTCACTAAAATTTTTACTAATTCGAATGAAAATCATAAAGAATACTATTAGAAGAGTAAAGCAGTCACCCAAATATTTTGCACCTCTATGCCGTGCCTTGTATAGTTCTACATTTTTTGATACGTGAGAAAAAGATAAAATTTTCTTTCCTTGAATCTTATCTTATTATATGTTGTCTCTTTGGTCTTAAAAATGATTCTTCTTTTTTTTTAATTTAAAATATGTTTAAAAATTGAGTACATTAGCACTTCAAAAATTAGTTTGAGACAAGTTAGATTACAAATGAATGTATTGAAATAAACATAAGTAAACACATATCCAGTTATGGATACAACAAATAAAAGTCTTAATTTCAGTTTCACAGTTTCCTGTAATAATGCTTACTTATATATTTCTTTCTTCCTGCCTCCCTCCCTCTTTCCTGTTCTTTCTTTCTTCCTTCCTTTCTTTTTTCTTTCTTTTTTTTTTCTTTTTCTTTTTCTTTTATTTTTCCTTCTTTCTTTCCTTCTTTTTTTTTTTTTTATTTGAGCATATTCAAAAAAATGTTACATTAGTTTCAGGTGTACAACACAGAGATTTGGAAGTTTATACATTATACTCTTCACACCACCAGAGTAGCTAACTAGGTGCTTCTTTTTCAATCAATTTCATTAAAAGACTTGACACAATCAGTCACACTAAAATGTGAGCAAAATAAGTTCAACACATTGACATTTTAAATGTTTGAGAAAGGTTTTAATATTCCATTACCAAAAGTATTAAGTATTTGTAATATTGGCATTTCTTCTACAAAATTAGTTTTCTTGAGAGAATTTGGAAGTTCAAAAAAATTAATTAAGGAACACCTTTGCACTTGCCTAGTTTGATAGTAGTTAAAATAAATTTTCAGCCTTCAGCTAACAAAAGTCAGGATTCTTGCTGCAGGTAGATAAAGAAGCTATTACCCTCTAAAGACAGCAGCTTTGGTTGAATGGTTTAGTGCTCCGTTTATCATAACAATGGGTGATAAGGCTAATAAGAAGTTGTGTGCTGCTAATGGTTGTGATAAGAAAAGACAGGACATTACTCTTGGGTAAATCTAGATAGGATCAAAATTCTAGATTGGTTTAGTGTTGCTGGGTAAACTGTCCACTTTAGGTACAATAGCAAAAGAAAAACGAAAAACAAACCTTTAACATAGAATATCTTTAGGGAAAATAACTTGTGAGTCTGAAAATCTGTACTTCCTCATCTACTTTTCTACATTGAGCCATTATTGTAATAATATGGTTTTTAATAATTGAAGTGTTTCTTGTAAACATGACAACTTCATTGAACATCTTGTGTTTATGTGAGGATATAAAGAACTTAGTCTAGAAGGGGTAGCCATTCGAAATTATAGAGCAATATAAAGTGTTGTTTGAATGCAAAGAATCATGATTCATCTTCATAAAGCAGGTGATATTAGAGTTGATATTGAAGACTGAGTGAGTTCACTAGATATGTAAGATAACAATATTCCAGGGGGCACCTTGGTGGCTCAGTCAGTTAGTCGTCTGGCTCTAGATTTCAGCTCAGGTGATGATTTCAGAGTCCTGGGATGGAGTCCTGCTTTGGGTTCCAAGCTCAGCAGGGGATTTGTCCTCTCCCTCTCCCTTTCCCTCTGCCTCTCCCCCTGCTCACAGGTACAGGTGTGCACTCTTTCAGTCTCTCTCAAATAAATAAATAAATCTTAAGAAAAAATAAAAGAATATTTCAGTAAAGGGAGCATAAAAGTCAAAGGCAGATGTGAGAAAGAAATGTTGTGAGTAAACTACAGATAATAGGTTACAAAAGGGAAAGGCTGGAAATGGAGCCAGAATTGGTAACGTGTTGACAGATTGCATTGAACTCAAGTGAATGGCTTTAATCTCAGAATGTGATGTTCTGTAGTCTAGAGACCATCTACATCAAAGCCACCTGAGGGGCTTGTTAAACTTTAACAAACCCCTTGATCTTATGCCCAATAAACTTTAAGCTTCATTTTTTGTGGATGGAATCCAATGTGAAATGTGTATACCCAGTGCATTGCCTGAGATGATACAGTGATAAATGAGATGAGAAGACAACATTAAAATTCTGTTTAGTTTTTGAGAGGAGAGGAAATCTGTGTATGTGTGAAAGAGAAAGAGAGATGGAGAAAGGGAGAGAGAGAGAGAGAGATGCTTTATTTTTATGTCTTATATGCAGGTAGATAAACTATTTTCATTTGGCTCATATATGATAGTAGAGTATGTAATGTATCCTCAGAGAAGAGATTGCCTTCTCATATCCATTTCCCTTCAGTGCACTGGGATGTATTGGAGTTTAGATATGATGGGTTAAATTATTTTGTATATTATTTTATCTCCTTTTAACTGAACTTGTGCTCAAGTCTACAGTTAAATCTGCCATGTTTTGTGAGTTATTTCATCTATGAAAACCATTAAAATAAATATCCAGCAAATTGCCTTTACCACATCTTCAAATTGCAAAATATAATAATAATTTTGAGAAGGTAAGTATACTTATACTATTAATACATATGCAGAAATTAAATTCATGGAACTATGTCTTACTATTAAGCCAGAAGATATTTTGTGTTGATAGATCTTTCTTTTAAAAAAAGGAATGTGGTGAACAAAAATGACAACATAGGAAAAACCACGGAATTGGAAAATTCTAAAATACAAATTATTATCTTGCAGAAGAATTTTAATATCTCCCATTGCCTGTGACAGTGACCTTCAAACTTTATTTTTTTTTGATCACAGAATCATTATGAATAATTATGAGCACAAACACAATGGTTGTCTGTTTATATTTCTATACTGTCCCACCCTGTATTGTCCTATTACAAATATTACAAAAATACTGAAAAAACAGAAATAAAAAGAAGAAATAACAGTAAAAATCAACATTTAAAAGCTAAACACTGATAGTACGAATTTCTTAAGTATTAAATAGAAATATGGAAAATCAGGGCAATGAGTGGCATGTGGTAAACACTTAATACAGAGTAGATCGTATTATCATTGCTGCTATGGGTGTTCTCCTTAACTGGCTTGAATGTCTCTTTGTTATAGTTGCATCACCCAGCAAACTTCCTTTTTCATTCTCACCATTTCTTAACTCTGGGCTTCTGATTTTATGAACAAATATGTGCTATTACAAAATAAATTTGCACTTTAGATGGTATAGTTAGCTTTTTTCCTCCTTGAAGCTTGTGTGCCATCATGAACTATCTGGACTGGGAAGTTCAACAAACTATGACCAACAGACAATTTCAGCAGAAACAACAGTCATTGATGTTCTTCACCCCAGGAAGGTGACCATGTAAAGACAGAAATTGGAGGGAAACTAGCCAAAATGTTCAAGACCGCACCAGATATCATCTTTGTATTTAGATTCAGAACCTATTTTGGTGGTAGCAAGAAAACTGGCTTTTTGGCATGATTTATGATTCCTTAGACAAGGCAAAGAAAAATGAACCCAGACATAGACTTGCAAGACATGGCCTGTAGGAGTAAAGAAAGACCTCAAGGAGAGAGCAAAGGGAACATGAGAAGAGCAAGAAGAAAGTCAGGGGGTTTACAAAAGCCAGTGTTGGTGCTGGCAAGTTACCTGGAGACTGGACAACAGGAGTAAGATTCTGCAGTGACTTCATCTGTGGTGTTTGTGCAGATTTAATAAGCTAAGAAGCTGTATGTGAGAAAAATAGTATATTTAATGTGTATTCTAAATGGATTTAATTCATGTAAGTCAATGGAATTAGATGAATAGGTATAAGATTGCTTTAGATATTCTAGGTTCAGGGGCACCTGGGTGGCTCAGTTGTTGAGTGTCTGCCTTCACCTCAGGTCATGAACCCAATTTCCTGGAATAGACTCCCACATCCGGCTCCTCACAGGGAGCCTGCTTCTCCCTCTGCCTATGTCTCTGCCTCTCTCTCTGTGTCTCTGATGAATAAATAAATAAAATCTTAAAAAAAAGAAAAAAAAGATATTCCGGGTTCTTTTGTCATCCTACACTTTGTATCAGAACACAGTTTTCCATACCTCAGCACTTCATTTCAAAATATAAAAGAAAGCTCCGATTCTGTCAAGTTCCTTATACATGAATTCAGGGCATATAGCCACAAAGTAGTTTAAGCTGCACTTGTCATTTCTTCTGCATTTAATGAAAAAAAAAAGTTAAATTGTATTGTTTTTTTTCTAGAGGTTGCATTTAATGTCACCAATATTAAAAAAAAAATCTTTCAAAAAATGCAGAGACAGTTCTCTATTTTCTTTAATAGTATTAAAACATATCTTTGAATGGGTAGTGAAAAATAATGATGAGACAAACATACTTTTTACAATAAAAAATACATGTAACATGTCTGTCTAATATCCTTGATAGGCATACAGTATTTTAAAATAACAATTGACTAATGAAAAATAACTAAAATAATTCATTCCCAATGTCATACTCTGTAGGTTGCTCTTGTTAACATTTTTAATTTACATTTTAGATATTACAAAACAATGCACTAGGTGCTGGTCATATTTACATGTACATTTTCCACCATATGTTTTGTTTTAAAATGATATTGATTTTACACCCAAAAGTCATTGAAAATTCTTTATTAACAGAATTTCAACAGATGTATCATATTCTGTTAAATGTATGTTAGGGTCAGGCCAAACACCTTGGAGTCATTGACTATTTCTCTATTTTTCCTACCCCACAGCCAATCTATTATCAAATTCTGTTTAAGGTAAACCTTCAAAATATAATCAAAATCAGAACACCTCAACTTTGTTTATTGAGAATAAAATAAGATCCTAATTTAGACAAGGTCACATCCTTACTTGAAACCTGGTAGTTTCACATTGCACAAAGATTATGCTGTACAAGAACATATTAACCAGCAGAAAGTGACAATTGAGTAATTTTGAGGCATTTGTTTTTAATTTGGCACATAATAAAAGTTAAAGGACTATCACAAAAGATACAAAAACCTCCAAATTAATTAATTAATTTTATAACTATGAAAACATATTAATCAAGAAGATGTTAGAAAGAGGTATACAATAACATATTGAGAAGAATGTTCAAACCAATACAAAAATCAAATACAATAAGAGATATAATTGTTTTAAATAAAATCCTATATAAAGTTAAATTTTTGGATAAAGGAGATTTCTAATTGAAAATATGGAGTAAAGGGATTGTTTTCTCCACAAAAATGAAAAACTAAAACTGCAAAGAGCTAGGACTCATCGGAGAAATGGTTGACTTCAAGGCTGATGTTCTGAAGAAAAAAATGTAAAAGTCAGCTTTTAATAACTGTGCCAAAAAGAACCGTAGTGTTTAAAAATATGATTTGATTTTATTCACAGATCAATTCCATAAAAATGATTATTCCCTTTAATGAAACTGAGGCTCAAGTGCCTTCCCTAATGACTGATTTAATCCCTGGTCTGATTTAAAATCTAGCTTTTTCCTTCCATCCATTTACTCATCCACTTATTTGATGAAATTTATAGAGTATTTTCTATGTGCCAGGGATGACATTATACTTTGGAAATGTAGAAGGTTAGGCTACTCTAGAGATATTCAGAGGCAATTTGTTCAGTTTGGAATTTCTTACAATATATTACTCTGGAGACCTGCGTCTGGAGAAGACACAAGACATCCATAACATCAGTTAGTTCAATATTTGCTGGAATGTTAGGCTATTTTATCTTGGGTTTTAATTATGTAGGAGGGCATTCTATTAGAGAATATATGCTGTGTCAAGCAAATCTGATACATTTGATGTGGGAACCAGATCCGGACATGGGACGGCCCCGTCCCCTCCCAGTCTTGCACAGGGCAGGGAGGCGGGGCCAGAGTTCCCCTGCCCAGGTCCCCAGCCCCGGCGGTGCCAGTCTCTTGCTTCCCGCTGCCCTGAGCGTGCCTGACTCTTGGGTGATGGGAGTTCCTGAGCCAACCCAGGCCACACACCGGAGTGTCTGGCCCAGGTAGGATATTTAAATTAAACAGAGAAACAAAAAAATCACCACAAAACTAGGGACATTGGGGCTGTCTCAGGTTTTTTGTTTTGTTTTGTTTTGTTTTTAATTTTAATTTTAATTTTTTAAGAAATATATCTTAGATGTCTCTTAGTGTCTTATGGTGCCTATTAGTAAGTACTTTAATTGATGATTTTAAAATATGTTGTTCAATAGCCAAAAGGCATGATGAATTTTGGCGGAGGTTAAAAGGTATATATATATCTATCTAGAAATAGATAAACGGGTGCGTCTTTAAGAATTAGTATATAATCTGTCAACTGTAAGAATACATTAATTAAACATTTGAAAATATAGTGTTGAGTTTAGACTCCATCTAAAATAATTCTAGCTGCCTGAATAATTCTAGCCCCCACCACCTAACGATTCGTTATACCCTGTTTTGGGCATTTAAATATCAGTTAAGTATAAATCACCAAAACTTTATCATTATTTTATACTATTTAAATTTTATAGCGCCAATTCAACATTGATGAAGAATTGAGTTTAATAAACATAAATATTTTAACAGTTTCACTTAAGAGAAATAGTTAATTCTCTCCATGTATGATTTATACCTTCTAAGGATTTCTGTGACACCTACTTTCCTGATCTTATACTTGCCTTAAACAGGACTGGACATTGACTCATCCATTTACATTACAGGATTTAACTCCAGTCCATATTTGTGCCAGAAATGGATATTGACCTAGGTCAGAGCAAGCAGATTCTTTTTGCCAGAATTTTGAATTGGGAAAAATAATCTATTTTAATCCTTTTGACTTAGTTAAGGACTTGGAATTCTGGAACAGTGAAGTTGTCATGTTTTCAACAGGAATTTTAAAGAAGTAAAAATTCAGTTTACAGAGAGAGAAGAATGAATGAGAGACACAAAAAACAGAGGTATTAGTCCCTAAGTTAAACATAAGCAAGTCAGACAAAGAGTAAATGTCTCTCAAGTTCCTAAAAATTCTCCTGTTCTTAGATGTCAACCCATAAGAATCCTGGTGGCCTTTCTTGGTCTTTAGTTCCCTAAGATACTCCAGATCCCCTGTGCTCAATTTCATTTTATGCATCTACTCTTTAAAAATGATTTACTGTTACTTGGAACAAAGCATCTTAACTATCCAGAGATATGGGAGGAACTGTTATCTAATAAAGAATCTTAAAACTAATTAGCATATTATTACCATGGATAATAATAGATTAAAAATAGTTGGAGATAATTTTTATTTGAATCAAATTATGTTGTTTGAAGTCAAATATCAAACTCATTCAATTTCAAAATATTTTAAATAATTTTGATCACATCAACTCTTATCAGTTACAGATAACATTTCAAAATAAATTTATCCAGATGAATTCTTAATACAGTGTTACATTTTATAATGACATTTGTATTCAAGTAAGTAAAATTATGAAAGAAATTTCAGAGATACAAACAAATTTGCCAAGTATCATAGAAACACACTTCAATTTCTCTGTAGAATCCAATTATACAGCAAAATGAATTAGATAACTTCCAAGATATTAAAGTAGAATATATATTTAGAAGGGAACAATACATGTTAATCCTCATGGAAAACTTTATAACAACTAAATGAAGTGTATGATTTGTACATTTTCTTTTAACATTTTGAATAAAGCTTCTGTCCACTTTTTTTTTTTTTCAAATAAAATCATTGCTTGAATAATTTCTTCAGATTTTGGCTGTTTCTCAAACCCTCCATTTTAATTAGAGTTCTATAACCATTAATGCTATATCCTAATTAAGAAATCCATTAAGTCTCTATAATAGTTGCTTTAGAGATAATATTAAATTTACTGGAGTTTTAAATAATAAATTCATATGATGGGATTTTAATGTGCAATAAAGAAGTTATTAATATTTGAAAGAAGCAGTCATTGCTTCTATGTTCAATCAATACTAAGTTTTTGTCATATACTTAGTTATCAATTTTACTATTTCTTATATTTCATTAATACTCTTAAGTGTTCATGGAAAGGGATATCTTACTAAGTGAACTTCTTTGTTGAACTATTTATACTCATTTATCAAAAAAAAAAAAAAAAAAAAAGCCTGGTATAGATTAGTCCTACCTCTTTGTGAAGCATGACCTATTGTGGTTTTTACTCTGTCAGTACTTTCTCATTACTCAGCCCCCAAATGCAGAATTTGTATAATGTATAGTTTACACTTATAAAGAAGATGATATATAAAAGAAGCTGGGGGAATGGGCAGCCTGGGTGGCTCAGTGGTTTGGCGCCACCTTCGGTCCAGGTTGTGATCCTGGTGACCCGGGATCGAGTGTCGCGTTGGTCTCCCTGCATGGAGCCTGCTTCTCCCTCTGCCTCTCTCTCTGTGTCTCTCATAAATAAATACATAAAATCTTAAAAAAAAAAAATTAAAAAAAAATAAAAAGAAGAAGCTGGGGGAAATCTGTGAATCAGAAACTAGAGTGACAACCTATTTACTCTTGTAAATTGCCACAAACTCTTTCGGGGCATCTCTTTCTTCATCTGTAAAATAAAGAGCTCTCTGTAGACTGAGCAACATTTTATCCACTTAAAAAAGTCTATTTGATTCATTTCTTTTGCTTTTTTTAAAATTTAAATTCAATTTACTAACTATATGTTAGTATAGTCAACACCTAGTGCTCATGTTATCATTTTCCCTCCTTAATGCCTGTCACCCAGTTACCCTATCCCCCTACCTACCTCCCCTTTTGCAATCCTTTGTTTATTTCCCAGAGTTAGGAGTCTCTCATGGTTTGTTTTCCTATAGTTGAGTGATTTTTTTAGGCCATTACAAAAAGCACGCATAATCAATTCAGTTGTGTTCTGAAATAGTTTTATAAGTCATCCCCACACACGTTTTCTGATATTAAAAGTGAAAATATATTTTAATTAAATCGATTATATCCTAAGTTTTTTCTGCAAATGACAAGTTGGGAGAGGTAATTTAAATCGAGATAATGAAAAATCCAACTGACTTTTTTTTAAAGATTTTATTTATGTATTCAAGATAGTCACACACACACAGAGAGAGAGAGAGGGAGAGGCAGAGACATAGGCAGAGGGAGAAGCAGGCTCCATGCACCGGGAGCCCAACGAGGGATCCGATCCCGGGTCTCCAGGATCACGCCCCAGGCCAAAGGCAGGCGCTAAACCGCTGCGCCACCCAGGGATCCCTCCAACTGATTTCTAAAATTCAGTTGGTTTGTTGTATAATTTTATCACTCTAAAGAGATTTGAAACAAAGTTTAAGGGATAAAGAAGGAAATACATTGATGTTATAAGGCAAGATACTCAGCAGATAATTTCTGTTCAAGAACAAGGATTTTCAAAGCCTTAAGATAGGAACAAAGAACAAAGAAGGTCCTTGCAGCCAGAGTATGCAGGAGTGAAGAAGGGAGGAAGGTAAATTCCACAGTACAAGGACCAGAGACTAAGGCTATGCAGGCCAAGATAGTGAGATTGGAAGTCACTGTGGATCTAGTGGGCTGCTACTGCAGAGTTTTGGCAGGAAGCACTGTAATTACTATTAATATTATTTTAACTTTTTAAATTTGAAATAATATTTGATGTACTGAAAAGCTATAAAGATAGCTCAGGGACTTCCCATATGCCTTCATGTAATTTATCCTTCTAACATCTTATATAATCATGCAACATTGACAAAATTAAGAAATAAACACAATCACAATACTATTAAATCATTATTTAGGATTCCACAGTTCTTCCACTTATGTCCTTTTCTGTTCAACTATCTAATTTGGGATGTCATGTCATCGTGTCTCTTAAGTCTTCTTGGACAGTTTCTTAGTCTTCCCTCTGTGTTCATGACTATTCGGATATCATGAGAAATGTTTCTTCATTTGGGTTTGTGTGATGTTTTATTATGACTGGGCTGGGTTTATGAATTTCGGGGAAGAATGAATGAATACCAGAGGGACGAAATCTTCCTCTCATGGTATCATATGGGGAAGAATGGCATGATATCAACATGACTTAGTACAGGTGATATTAACCTTGATCCTATGCATAAGCTGCTGTCATGTTTATGCTATTTCTTTTTTAAAAAATATTGTATTTATTTATTCTGGAGAGACACAGAGAGAGAGGCAGAGAATAGGCAAAGGGAGAAACAGGCGGAGGGGAGCCTGATGTGGGACTCGATCCTAGGATCCCAAGATCACGACTTGAGCCAAAGGCAGACCCTCAACCACTGAGCCACCCAGGTGCCCCTCTATATGCTATTTCTACACCTTTCTATACTTTAGTTATTAGAAGTGAATAACTAAATCCACTCCTTGCTAAAAGGAAGTTAAATTGAGCTCCACCTCTCTGGAGGGAGTATCAAAGAATTTCTGGATATTTTTAAGCCACTACAATGTTTAATAAATTTTTTATTAAAATTTATGTTATTTTTTATAAACATAATAAACGTTTTCGAGTTGATACTTCAAGGCTTGCCAATATGCTGTTTTTCCTTCAAATTTCCCCACCAATATTATCAGGTACCTGTAGATGTTGCCTGTAGAAATTATTACTATGTTACTCTAATGAAGATTTTCTATTTCTTCATTTCTCCTAAATTAACTATTTGGAATTCTTTAAGGAAGGTCTGTGTCTTCTGCATTTATTTATCTACTAAATCATTTATCTGTATGGGCTCATAGATATTTTATTCTTTGGGTTATAGTTCAATGCTATTATTATTTACATTCTTGCTCAAATTATTCCAGATTTAGCTATTGGGAGAATTTTCCACTTGACTCCTATGTTCCTTTGATGTGGCCCTGTCCCTTTTATTTTTCTGCCACTACAACATGCCACAGGCCTATCTTATATTTCTCCTATCAACAGCTTTAGAATCAACTATTTCTCCAGCAATTTCAGGTCCTGTTTCTTAAAGAACTGAGTTTAGACATGGAGATAAGGATGCTAGATGTGCTCACTCCTACTGGACTGTCGCTGTTTCTAGGACATGTTAGCATAGCAAGCTAATAATATATGTCCGTGTATTGTCCCATGTCTACATACTTAGTTATATTACTTCTACTTCTGTCTATATGAAAAGCAACATGAATTCCCACTGATAATTCCAACCTTAATCCAGCGCCATAGAGATCATGCACTTGCATTTATCTAGCCTTCTTTAATGTTTGTAACTTCTTTCTTGGACAGAAAAAAACAGTGCTCTTAGTGTTAGCAATTCAGTCCTTCAACTTCAACATTCATCTAAAGTAGTTGCAAAATTGTCCATCCATACCCCCGTAGAAACAAATTAACTGGTGGATATATAGTCTTTATGTTTTTTTGTTCTTAACTATACGGTATTCAAAATGTTCTTTTCCAAAGTTACTTAAATTGGCTCTTTTTTTCCTCTTTCCACCTCTCCTTTGGTACATTTATGCCATACATTTATAATACAGCTAGATTCAGTTGTCACAGTCTGCATATCTTCTTGGGGTCCCCTGATATCTGGGTTGATTTTTTAAAAATTTGTGTAAGTAAATTTCATTCTTTATAGTGTACAAGTTCTAGGAGCTTTAACAAATGCATAGAGTTATTATTTTCTGTATCATTGTAGCTCTCCTTGAAAATCAGTTGGAGCAAGGGAGAAGCATTTTGGGCAAAAATGATAGCAATGAGAATAGTTTCAAAGTTATTTCTGTAGTCTGTGGGAGAAATGATGGCGATTTTAACAAGATGAATTATTTCTGGATTTCCAATGTCATTAATATTATATTCTTTTCCAGACAGTCACAATGTCCTTATTTTTATGAAGTAGACTTTTTAAAAAGCTCAGTATTAAAGAGATTTAGTTTTCTAGTTTGAATGTAAAAAATCTTAAAGTAATATGCCAAAAATAACCTCACGCTACCTCTTTCTTATGAGATGTGGTAAAATGTGTGATGTATTTGAAAGTAGAGCTAATATGCTTCACTGATAAACTAGATGGGGGACTTGAAGTACAGAGATAATTTAGGAATGACTCCAAGGTTTATATCTTCAGTAAATGGTAGCATCATTTAAAAGAGCAAGTGAATGGGATGCCTGAGAGGCTCAGTGGTTGAGTGTCTGCCTTTTGGAGTCCTGGGATCGAGTCCCTCTTCTGGCTCCCTGCATGGAGTCTGCTCCTCTCTCTGCCTATGTCTCTGCCTCTCTCCCTTTGTGTCTCTCATGAATAAATAAATAAAATCTTAAAAAAAAAATAAAGAGCTAGTGATGAATACCTTTACAAATTGGGTGAGCGCATTTGGTTTTCTAAAATAACAAAAACAAAACCAAAAATTATATAGATTAAATGAATAATGCAAAATTGAAATGCTAAAGGTTTATTTTTCTAACTAGATATAAAAAAAGAAAAACATTGTGGTTAATTTTGTAGTCCCAAGAAGTTTCTTCTATCTTTAAATGTACAGTGTAGGAGAATGAGCTTGCATACAGTACATTTCCATTAATACATTTTATATCAGTGGAAGTTCTTTGCATGCATTCTTTACAAATCTTCTCTTTAAGTCTTATAAAATAGAAATAATTTGTTAATTCTATTCCTTTATCGAAGAATAAAAAGGTACCAGTATAGTAATTTTGAAAATATGAGATCCTTTTCTTAATATTCCATCCTCCAAAGGCTACACAAATATTATCCTGATTTAAACCAAGACTGAATCTGAGATGCTTGAGTTAGTAATTTCTCCTTTCAAGAAATAACCACAAAGACATCAGACATAAATGGAATATCAGAGGTCTCTTTGTTATCCGGTACCAACCATTCCCAGGTCCCTAGCATGCTACTGCCTATTTTTCATTCACTTATCATCTGTAACTATTTTTCTTGCATACCTGATAGCAAATTTCAAAATGAGAAATCAAATGCATATTTCAATGTGCCTTGTTCTTTTAATTATCTGGCTTAATTCCTGTTACTGTTCACTTTGATTACATCAAAAGGTTGCAAAGTTTTTCTTCATTTGGTCTTTTATTGACATAGCTAGTTTTAATCTAACCGGGAGAAAAACCCAAAAGGGGCCTGCCTATTCCTTTAAAAAATATTAAAAACATATTTAAAAATAAATTCACAAGTCTCTGGTTTTACTAAGCTTTTGAACTGTTAAACTGATTGAGTATCATTAAAAAAAAAAAAAAAAAAAGTATTTGGCTGTTCAGCATGATGAGTTCTCCCAGCCAGCAAAGAATAAACAGGAAAGAGAGAGAATTTAACATGTAAATGAGTATATATTTAACGTTTTTTTGAGGCCTGAGACAATGGTTTGATGACTTTAAATGAATAGCTAACGTTTATCACTGTTTATGTAATGAAAGTCTGGACAGATCTTTAGAAATAAAAACCTTGTGACAATATACATTTGTGATAAACCTATATCTCTGAGTCAATGTGGAGATTACCCTTCATGATAATCAAGCAATGGAGTAAAGTTTAGAAAGAACAATGAATTGTTCCAGGAAAAAATGGAAAAATAAAACAGGAAAGTATATGAAATAAGGAGGATTTTGCATTGTATGCTATATAGGGCATTCAAAATGTTACTTTCAAGGGGAAAAATATCCCTCCTGCTAATTAAGTACAAAACAGAGATATTTCCCTTAAAAATAAGTATGGCCTTTTGCTAATAATTCAATTAAAATATAGCACCTTTGACAGAACAACTGAAGGTGTTCTGAGGACAGAACAACTGAAGGTAAGCTGAGGGTGTATCTAGTATAACTACTCTTATGAATTACTTATACTCAAACCAGAAAATTATAACTGTTTTATACATTGTTTTTTTAAAATCTCATAAAATTAAAACATAAATTAAAAATCATGGGGATATAATGTATAGCATGGTGACTATATTTAATATTACTGTATTGAATTTTTGTAAGTTACTAAAAAGGAGATCTTAAAAGTCCTCATCACAAGAAAAAAAATGTTTTGTACTATGTATGGGGACAGTGCTAACTAGATTTAGTGTGGTGATCATTTCACAATATATACAAATAAGAAACATAATGCTATAAGTCAGTTAAATCTCATTTAAAATTATAATTATCTGGAAGAGAATATAAATTTAATTGTAATGAAGATCCAAAAATAAGTTAACACAATAGATTCTCAAAGAAATTATTAGATTATGAACAAATGCCTACAAGAGTAGGCAATTTTTCTTTTTTTTCCCTACTGTTTTAATCTAATAAAAAATGTTTTTTCAGGAAAAAGAATACATGATACATTTAGGTATAACACTGTGATTTTATATTTCAAATTCATGTTTAATTGACTAAAATTCTCTAGTTAGGGATACCTGGATGGCTCAGTGGTTTAGTGCCTGCCTTTGGCCCAGGCCATGGTCCTGGAGTCCCCATATCGAGTCCCAGATCAGGCTTCCTGCATGGAGCCTGCTTCTCTCATTGCCTATGTCTCTGTCTCTCTCTCTCTGTGTGTCTCTCAAGAATAAATAAATAAAATCTTTTAAAATAAATAAATAAATAAAATTTTCTAGTTAGACTTTTTTCCATATAATTTAAAAGCAAAATGACTTCATGAGTTTGATGCCTTCTTAATGTTAAAATTTATGTCATTATTATTAATTATAATTTTTCATATATAACATTTAATGTTAAGCTTTTGAGGTGTACTTTCAATCAGTGATATATAGTCAATTTTTTAGTTTTGCATTAACTGGTTTTCATTTATTGCCCATAATGCCACATGACTATGTCAGCATTCTTTACATTGATTGACTTAGTAAATTTATAACAACAAAAAAAAACTTCTGATATAGATATCATATCTAAAAATTGACATGTTTAAAAGTTAAGATGATTAAGCATTTCTATCTAAAGATGAGGCAGATATTGAATAATCATTAAGCCAGAACAGCAATACAAACTTAAGTCAGGGAGTGCCTGGGTGGCTCAGTTGGTTAAGCATCTGCCTTTGGCTCAGGTCATGATCCTGGGGTTCTGGGGTGGAACCCTGTGTCATGCTCCCTAAGCAGCAGGGAGCCTCCTCCTCCCTCTTTCTCTGCCCCTCCTCCTTCTCATGCTCTCTGTCAAATAAATAAAATCTTTTAAAAAAGCCCTTAAGTCAGATATAGTGCATTTTCGACTAAACCACTACTCCTTCAAATGAAAACTAATTTGTGTATCTGGAAGGATTTAGAGCAAAACGGAGAGCCTGGGGTTTTTCAGACCAACAATGATAATTCTAGACTGATGGCAAGTGTCTCAGTAACCCTCCTTCATGCCAGCTCCTTAGCTATACAAGCTCCTATATTTTCACTGAAGTTAGTTTTCATTCAACCCATTTCAATATTTTGAGACTCTAAAACCTTTTGTACAACACACAATTTTTAAAGTATTATGCAAAGATAGCAAAAATATTGCTCTCTGTTTTGAAATAGCTTAGCAAACATATTACAAGGAAGAGAAATATAAAAAAATAAGAAAACCCTGGGATGATAAGAATGGAATGGAATTCAAAATGCAATTGAGAATTCAGGTGAGCAGTGCCTAAAGCACCTGAATAGTTACAAGAAGGTTGGACAAAGCAGATCATACATGTGCTAAATCTCGACTTGTGAGTGGAAAGCTTGCAAAAGGACATAGTAGTTAAGATGAAAGATGTCTATATGGGGCAAAGTAACAGAAATAAATCAGCATAAGGTATTTAAGAGGTAGTCACATCTCAAAAATAAGATAGCCAATACTTTTATAGAAGTTTAGATATTACTCAATCTCAATGTATTAAAAAGTATTAAATACTAGAATAATGAAATCAGATTTGTGTTTAACTATGGCAGTTAATAAATTCACTTCTTGTAACTAATATTTGTTAAGGGATGTAATATACAAAGCACTAGGATGTTGTATTTTCAAGTAAAAGGAAAAGCACCAAACAATAGTGAAATATGGTACATTCTGCCCCCAAATATGTCACTTTGGCACAAGGGTTAATTTGAGCTAAAGGCACTTTAAAGACAGCAGATGCAAGAATGGCATTCTAATCACCCCTTTGCTTCCTGAAAAAAAACTCCAAGGTGAAAGACATCCTCCTTGTCTGAGGAAAAAAAAATCTTTGATGGTGTTGAAAGTAAGAAAATTCTGTACCACGGACTTTGTTAAAATATTTCTTAACTTTTTTTTAGCTTCCCATATATTTTAGTTACTTTCCATAATTGCTTCTTTTTGTTCAACCTAATATAAAAGCCACCTGTTTTGCTACTTTTTTGGGTTTTCATTCCTTATGGGGGTCTCTCCTTTCATGTAAAACCTAAATTTATTTAATGACTTTCTTCTGTTAATCTATTTTATATCAATTTAATTCTCAAGCTAGGCTGAAAAACTTTAAGAGGGTGGAGGGAAATTTTTGTCTCCCTTACAAGAGAATATGCTTAAGACTAATATAATTGTTATTAACATATTGGAGACCTTTGTAATTTAATGCCTATCTAATATCTGCATAAATCTGCTAGTTAAACAAGTTTTATTAAAACTTTTGATAATGTAAGAAATGTACAATCATTTTCAAAGACTTCTAGGTCACATTTGGCAATAGATTTATTGCACGCAAATAAATATTTTGTTTGCTTTCTATCTTTTACTAACTTTTGGTGACTTTTATCTTTTATTAATTTTGTTTCTTTGTCACTGCAGTTCTACTCCAGATTCAAAATATTTTAAGCTGTTTCCTTCTTAATGTCTCATCTCTCTTTTATACTTGAGACATGTATTTTCTAGTGTAAGATATACTGCAAAGTGCAAAAAAACAAAACAAAACAAAACAAACAAAAACAAAAACTAAAATCCCTTCACTTTTACTTACTTATTCAACATTTTTATAAACACCAGACTTGGTGCTACACACTCTGGATAATTTATTGAGCAGGACATACCATAATAGAATTATTAGACCTACCATAATAGAATTATACTTTAGTGTAGGAAACAAAATAGTACAACAAATGACTCAAATAAATATATATTATTTAAGTGCTATCCAGGAAATGCTGTGACTCTGTGATAAAGAATAACAAGGAGAATGACCTCCAAGAAGGATAACAAGAGGGTCTCAGCTGAGACCTTCAGGATGCTAGGCACCAGGAGTGCCAGGTAGCAGGAGAAAATAATGAATAATGAATGCAACAGCTTTGCAATAGGGAGAATGTGGCATGTTTGTTCTTGTAATTGCCAAATTCTATCGTGATCATAAGAGAGTGAATAAGTTAGGG
Organism: Vulpes vulpes; assembly: GCF_048418805.1. Classification (NCBI taxonomy): domain Eukaryota; kingdom Metazoa; phylum Chordata; class Mammalia; order Carnivora; family Canidae; genus Vulpes; species Vulpes vulpes. Next base: position 40,803,474 of record NC_132785.1, read on the forward strand.
AGTTCTCAGAGACGAAGTCAGCAAGGTGAGCTAGAAAGCATTTATAGGACCTGGGGAAAGGCTTCAAATACTTTCTAAGCATAATGAAAAATCATTAACTTTAAGCTGGAATGGCATAATTTCATTTGTAAAAAAGATTTATCTATTTGCTAAGTGGAGAGGCTGAAGAAAGAAAGGGAAGCCAAATAGGAAGCCAGTGCACTCACCTAAACAAGCAATGATAGTGACCTTATTAAAATTGTGGAGAGAGAAAAATGAAGATGTATCAGACATACAATTTGGAGGTGACTTGAATAAAATTTGAGGATTGATGGAACTTGAGTGTCTATGGATTTAAGGATGAGTTCTTAGTCTGATTATACTGATTTTGAGGACAGGTTATTCTTTTTCCTCAATTGTACCATTAATTTTACTAAATCCACACTGTAGGTTTTTCTGGGAAGGACAACACCAAACAGCATATATAAAAGATTTTACATTTACCATTTATTAATAAACACAAAAGGCCAATGATAACCAAAACCACTTTAGTTAAAAGTTGGAATCAGAGCAAAATATATCTTCCAAGGAATTCAAATGATTCTGTTGTCTGTAATACTAAGTGAATGAATCAGAAAAGGTTAGCAAGAGTTAAAGATAATTTCCTTGACTGAAATAACAACGATCTAGCTCAGGAAGAAAGTAGAGGGAATTCTGACAAACCTTATTGATATCCTATAAAACTTCAAAATAGACCATGTGGGCCAGCCATGGAGAATTGGAAATTTCTTTTCTGGGAACCTTATTCCCCACTGCAGAGCAGCATATTACAGTGATTTATGGAAGGCTTTCAGATTTAACTGAATTTTTTTTAATCCATTCAACTAAAAGAAAAATCCCAGAGTTCTCCCATGTATATTCTCTGACTTTTGTTTTCTTATTTTCTTTTAATTTTGTCTGCATTAACTTCTTTCCTTTCCCTAGATTTGCTTTGTTGTTGTTGTAACTCTTCGCTTATTAAGTGAAGTGATTAGTGCATTTTTATTGCTTAACTAATGGAATTACAAAGCAATGTGCTATCCTCCAAGAATAGATTTGATCAATTCATATAGATTTTTCTGTGTACTTTCCTCATGATTGGTATTTTCCAAATATTTTGTTTAAACTACTTTTATTTTCCCATGTAATCAAAAGCTACCTCTGAGAATGTTTTTTATTTCTAAATATTTATGAAAAGATATTATTTGTTCATTTTATTTAAATATCTGTAAGATTTCTATTTTTATTTTTTTCAATATTGTCTGTTTCCTTAGATGTTTTACTCTGAAAACATTTGAAGCTGTACAATCTACGTAATACCACTTCAATTCTTTAAATATTCAATTCTTTAAATATTCTAGAATTGCAAGTTGTCAATATTGGAAATGATAAGCTATTTAAAATATATTTAAATGTAGTAGTCTTTCTATTTTGAAGAAAGCAATAATAGAAATCCATAATACACTCAAAATGTTTAATTAGAATAATAACTTTTGCAAAGTAGAGGTTCTTTTTTTAAAGATTTTATTTATTTATTCATGAGAGAGGCAGAGACATAGGCAGAGGAAGAAGCAGGCTCCATGAGGCAGTCCCGATGGGACTCACTCCCAGAATCCCAGGATCATAACCTGATCAAAAGACAGACACTCAACCACTGAGTCACCCAGATGCCCCAAAGCAGAGAATTTTTTAAAATAAAAATTACACGTATTTAAGGTGTACACATGATAATTTGATGTACATATACGTAGTGAATTAATATTTTAGTCACTTCACATAGTTATAGTTACCCTTCTTTTATTGTGATGAGCGCACCTACAATCTCTAATCAAATTTCCAGTATTCAAATCAGTATTAATGATAATAATCCTTATGCTGTGTATTAAATTTCTAGACTTATTCATCCTACATAACTAAAACTTTGTGCTCCTTGATCAACATCTCCCTATTTCCCGATCTCTCTTCCTCTGGTAATTATTGTTCTATTTTCTACATCTGCATATTTGACATTTTTAGATTCTACATATAAGTGAGATCTGCAGTTTTTTTCCTTTCTGTGTCTGGCTTATTTCACTCGGGACAATGACCTCAAGGCTCACAATGTTGTTATAAATGGTAGGTTCTTTTTTACAGATGAATAACATTCTATATTGTACATGTACGCCACATTTTCTTTATCCATTCATATGTTGATGGAAATTTAGGTTGTTTACATACCTTTGCTATGTATGCTGCAGTGAACATGGGGGTGCAGATATCATTTCCAGGTTCTGGTGTCAAGTCCTTTGGGTAAATGCTAACGACAGATTGCTGGATCAAAAATTGGTAGCTCAATTTTTAAACTTTTGAGGAACCACCCCAATGTTTTTCAAAGCAGCTGCACAATTTTACAATCCCACCAAGACTGTACAAGGGTTCCCTTTTCTCTACATTATTACTAACACTTGATATTTTTTGTCTTTTTGACAGTAGCCATCCTGACAGGTATGAGATGACATCTCATTCTGTTTTGATTTGCAATTCCTTGATGATTAGTGAGTTGAAGACTCACTAATCACTTTTTTCAGGCATCTTTTGGCCATTTATATGTCTTCATTGGAAAAATGTCCATTCAGGTCCTCTGCCATCTTTATAATAGGCCTGTTGTTGATTGCTATTGAATTGTATGAGTCTCTGTATATATTTTGTATATTAGTCCCTTATCAGATATATGGTTTGAAGATATTTTCTCCCAATCCACAGGTTGTCTTTTCATTAAGTTGATTTTTTTTTTTATGTGCAGAAGCATTTTAGTACCATTTTTTAATTGTGGCTTTTGTTGCCTGAACTTTTGGTGTCTTATGTAAGAAATCATCACCAAGACCAATGTCAAGGAGCTTCCCCCCTATGTTTTCTTTTTATGGTTTTGGGTGTTATGTTTCAGTCTTTAATCTGTTTTGAGTAGATTTTTGTGTGTGGAGTAAAATAAGGGTCTGATTTCATTCTTTTGCATAGGGATATCTTGTTTTCCCAGCACCATTTTTTGAAGACACTATTTTTTCCACATTTTATATTCCTGGTACTCATGTCGAATTAATTGACTGCATATTCTTCGTTTATTTCTGGGCTCCCTAGTCTGTTCCATTGCTCTGTGTGTCTTTTTATGTCAGCACCATACTGTTTCGATTACTGTAGATTTGCAGTATAATTTGAAATTGGATAATGTGATACCTCAAATGGTTTTTCTTTCTTCAAGATTGCTTTGATTCTTTGAGGTCTTTTGTGGTTCTATATGAATTTTATAATTGTTTTTCTATTACTCAGAAAAGAAATATTTCAAATAATATCTCAAGTATATAAACACTAGTCCTTATATTATTCATGTGTACATTTTTGAGATTTCAATTTTAATAACTTAACAAATATAAATAATGCAATGTAACAAAAGTCACTTGAAAATTTTTTCTTAAAAATAAAAAGCATTTTAAAAATTCTTCTTATTTAGATTATTGAGTTTTGAAAAATACATTTTTAGTTTTAATTCTTAAACAGTTTTTTCCATCTTCACCAAAGGCACTTTTTTTTAAAGATTTATTTATTTATTTATTCATGATAGACACAGAGAGAGAGAGAGAGAGAGGCAGAGACACAGGAAGAGGGAGAAGCAGGCTCCATGCCAGGAGCCCGATGTGGGACTCGATCCCGGGACTCCAGGACAGCGCCCTGGGCCAAAGGCAGGCGCCAAACCGCTGAGCCACTCAGGGATCCCCACCAAAGGAACTTTTTAAACAAAAGTTTAAAAATTAAGATCAGCAAATCAAATATTTCTCCGTATTTTTTATGGATTAGAAACAAAGAAATTACCAATCTTCTTTATAAAGTTAATTTATAAATTGTTTTTAAAGGCAAATTTTTTGATTCATGAATTTTTAAGTTTATTGTCTAACCACCTTATTTGATATAATAAAACAAGTCCCTTTAATGAAGGAGATTTATATTCTACACAAATAGGCAGGTTTCAAAAAAATTTCCATCAGTTACTAAATAAAGAGGTGGTCATAGTCTAATATTTTCATTAATAATCATGTGAAAGATGTGTCAACAAAACAGTAATGCAAAAAATGACTTAAAAAGTCAATAAACATACAGGAATTGCAGGACCAGTCATATATCAAATAGACTGTCAGCTGCCAGTTTTTTACTAGAAATTACTAGGAATTACTAGGAATCACCCCCAAACTGTGCCTAAATAGTACCAGTATACTTTTGGCATATTGCTTGGAATTCTTTCACTGACCATTTCTTTTCTTTCTTTTTAAAAAATTGTTACTGATAACAAGAAGTATATACTATATATTCTTCCAAATTCAGTATATATTAGGATCCTACATAGTTTCCTTCTAGTAAATAGTACATCTTTTTCCATTTTGTCTTCAGTTTTTTTAATGGCCAAAGAAATGGAGAGAGCACAAATAGGACACATAAAGAAAAGGGATTCTATGTTCTGAAAAATCTCAGTACCTTAATATTCTCCTGTGGGACTAATCCCCAACCCCTCTTTAGTGAAGATGCTAGAGATCTTGAGAGTCATGCTATAGCATTGAATTAAACTTTCCATTTTAAAAATGTTACTTCATACATACATATATGTATAAAAAATAATACACACATATATAATACATATAAACTTTTAAAATGATCTACAAGGCAGCCCGGGTGGCTCAGCGGTTTAGAGCTGCCTTCAGCCCAGGGCGTGATCCTGGAGACCCAGAATCGAGTCCCGAGTCCGTCTCCCTGCATGGAGCCTGCTTGTTCCTCTGCCTGTGTCTCTGTCTCTCTCCCTCCCTCTCTCTCTTATGTCTCAAACAAATAAATAAGTAAAATCTTAAAAAAAAAAGATCTACATTGATCATGTCCAGTGTCTCAAATCAATCTAATTTTTAAACAATAATTTAATATTGTTAACACTTGGACTGTGAGAGTTTCCACTATTTAATTGTAATTGCAACCCTAAGAAATATTTTTTTGAACAGAAATATTAGTTCCTAGTTCTGTAGTTGAACCAATGAATGCAGTTGATAAGCTATGCTCTCTACTTTTAATAAATTTTGGGTAAATTAATGAAACATCAAGAGATCTGCTGAAGTGATAAAGGGATTAATTAGTTCATGGACAGAAAGTTACTCTTTTAATGCTTTGAAGCAAGCTGCCTATGCAAAGCTTTGAAAATGATCATCAGTATAATTGAAACAATTTCATAAGAAACATATGCTTAAATTCTAGAGAATGTAAATTCATTAACTGACCTAATGGGAAGTATACAGATAATTTCACAACTAAAATAATAAGGCTATGCATAGCAAACTACAAAATGATAGTAATTAAAATAGACAGAATATCTAATAACTGAATAAAAGCATTTTGTCAACAGTTTTTAAACAATCAAAATTAATGTCTAGAGCACATAAAACAGCTTCCTTAATTTTATAAACCCAAAATTAACAATCTTTTTCAATTTTGAATTTTTACAGACCTTTTAATATCCATAAGGCTTTAATTGGAAAATACATGGAACACTTTGGGGAAAAAAATAAAAGAATAATTTATTTCTAGAAGACAATGAAATTAGAACTACTTAACATCAAGAATATTTGGAGGGAATATAATTAGATGCCCTATATTTACCACTTGATAATCATAATTATTATGTAACATAAATGATTATCATTTTATTTACATATGTGCTCATATTTTAATATATACATATGCTTATTATATGCATATAATTGATCATAACATATCTTTTTTCTAAATGAATATATCCTATTTGGAATGTTATGGGTTGAATAATGTCTCCCCTACGCCAAGGCGTTAATATCTTAATCCTCAGACCTGTGAATTTGTTACCTTATATGGGAAAAGGACTTTGCATTTGTGATTAAGTTAAGGATCTTGAGATGGGAAGATAAGCTATATTATTCATGTGGGTCATGTAATCATAAGCATCCTTATAAGAATGGGGCAGTTGAGTTAGAGGCAGAGAAAAAAGACAATGTGTTAATGAAAGAAAGGAGAGGGAGCAAATGTGACCTGATGCATAGCCACAAGCAAAGGATGAGGATAGCCTCTCTATATAAGTTGACTGAACAAGGAAATGGCTTGATCCCTAGAGCTTCCAGAAGGAAGTAGCTCTGCCAACATCTTAACTTTGACTTTAAATTCTGACTTCCAGAAAGGTAAGGTAATAAATTTATGTTGTTTAAGCCACTAAGTTTGTATTCATTTGTCATAGCAGCAATAGGAAACTAGTACAGATTTGGGATTAGTACAAGTAGTACTAGTACAAGAATGGGATTTTGACGTAACAAACATGTAAAAATGTGGAAGTGGCTTTGCAATTGGATAATGAGTGACCTTCCAAAGATGTATACACCTAAACCCTGAAACATGTGAATATGTTATCTTACATTGCAGAAGAGACTTGTAGATATGATTAAATTAGTGGTGTTGGTGTGGGGAGATTATTCTGGATTATATGGATGGACTCAATGTGGCAGAACAATAATAACCTTATATCTGTACCAATCTTTTCTCATAGTCCCCGTCATGAACACCATTAACAATTATTATTGAACATTTATTAAACATATTGAGTAACAGAGACTTCCTTAACATATTCTTATCTCCTAGTAAATTGTTAACATTGTTTTATTTAAATTACAGTTTAAGATGGATATCATCATCCATAGAGAGGAAGACAAAAGCCCTCAATTACACATAGGTCTATATTAGAGATCAAGTTTAGAAGAGTTGTTATATAAATCAATGAGATCACACAGCATTAAAGGAAAAACTGAACAACAGGAAAATAAAAAAGCCAAATATAAACATTAGAGAATATGAGTATTAATTAAACTTTGAGGGGGGATCCCTGGGTGGCTCAGCAGTTTAGTGCCTGCCTTCAGCTCAGGGCGTGATCCTGGAGTCCCGAGATCAAGTCCTGCATCGGGCTTTCTGCATGGAGCCTGCTACTCCCTCTGTCTGTGTCTCTGCCTTCTCTCTCTCTCTCTCTTTCTCTCTCTCATGAATAAATAAATAAAATCTTAAAAAAAAAAACATTGAGGAATAAGGATAAAATCCAAAAGTGACTGAGTTACTGGGACAGTTGGTAGAAGGAAAAAAATAGTATTATTTAGAAAATTCAAGAAAGGACAAAGTTTTAGAGGAATTGGCATCTAAAGTAACAAATATATGGATAATAATTCTTTGAATTTGACAGAAATTATGGATCACAGTTTTCAAGAGAAATGTATTAAACTTGCCATCAGATGCCTAACTATAACAGTGGAAAAGGATTTATATTAGTTTGCATATATAAAGTCCCAGAAATTATTTGTTCCATCTAATATTTTATACTTCCAAATAGTATAATTTTGTCTAAAGATATTACATAATAAAGCCTAAAGAAAAAAAATCTTAAGAACAAGTTGCAAAATAAAATGGCTAATGTGTAATATTCTCTTTTGCCTTGATTTGCTCTTTTGTGCTGTTTATTTTCTGACCAACATGTGATTGGCTCCTAATCTGTTTCTAGGATAAGGAAGAGAGAGAGTCTAACACGGTTATTATGTTGCATTTCACAGCATTTGCATAAAATATCTTTTTTAAAAATATATTTTATTTACTTATTTATGAGAGACAAAGAGAGAGAGAGGCAGAGACATAGGCTAAGGGAGAAGCAGGCTTCCCACAAAAAAGCCCAATATGGAACTTGATCCCAGATTCCAGGATCAGGCCCTGAGCTGAAGGCAGATGCTCAACCACTGAGCCACCCAGGAGTCCCATGTATATAATATCTTGAGTTCATATATGATTTATTTGACAAGATTTATTGAGTTGCTACTAAGCAAAGAACAGTTAACAGAAAATACCATATGGAGCCTTTAGAAAGCTTTTTTAAGATGATAGATGTTCATTGTGGAGGTTCATCAAATAAATACAAAATTACCACTCAAATAACTTGCAATAAAGTAAACATCAAAGCTACCAGGAGACCATTTGATATATTATTCCTTTTCTCATTAGCAAAGCTACAAGAGCTAGGAGGTAGAGAAAAGAGTACTTTAGAATGGATCTAATTTATAGATATGGTCATGTGTCATTTGAGAAAGATATTATGTTCTTTTGTTAAAACATATTCAAAATATTTTGTCAGACATAAATCTTTGATTTGCATTTACTGTCTGATTTAATTTCAGTACATAAGTAGTATTTCATTATAAAATTCTTTCGTTTACCCCCTGAAATGTTCTGGAAGAAAAACATACTCACTTTTATAATCTAATATAATGGAAAGATAAATTCTTCATATATAATTTTGCAATATAGACGATTAAGCATTGCCTTTTGAAACTCAAAAACCTATATTATCTGAAATATGATAAATATTGTTACTGTTAACAAACCATAATACCTAAAAATGATTTCTATTTGCCAAATGCTGTTCTTTACACATATTTAATAATCTAAGTAATTAAGATAAATTTTTTTCTTAATTATATTAGAGCCCACATCGAGATATTGTGAAATAGTCTCACCAGACCTTTCTTGAGAATCATTTCTTGAAATACAAAGCAGCAATATAATCCCTTGAAAACTGGAGTTAAACATATATGGAATCTTATTTCATTACTAAGTGTTCTTATGGAAAGACAGTTGCATTGGAATAATGGTGTTTTCTTGTCATTCAAAAGGGCAAGAAATTTTAACTGACATTTTAAGCTTAAGAGAAAGGAAATAAAAATGTGATTATATCCTAAGTGTTACTCTAGGGATATGCATAACGTAACCATATGTATCTTTTGGAGCTATCAATAGCATGAAGAACCACTAATTAGCAAGTAAAGGTAAATAAGATTTGAGAATAATTCAAAGATACAATAGAAAGTATGTCAGATGATCCTCCCATGGCATTCACATCATGTTCAGTGTCAATGTAACTTCTCTTCATGTACTCTACACATTGTAGTTTTTTCTTTAATTATACATTTGTTGAAATAAGGAATTCTTTTTAATTCTAGTAGTTTCTGAACTGTAGCATTCAAAATAATTAAATGTGCTTTACCAATGAATGTCCTCAGAGTCACACCTTCAGAAGTTCTGATTCATTGAGTGGGTTTTTCAAGGTGGAGAACTGATGGGAAGTGAGGAAAATTTATGACATAATTATGTAGGATTAGTGGATACAAAGGGTCTATACTCTTAAAGAAGTCTATAAGTAAAAAATTGTCTTAAGAGAGCAATTTGAGCAGAAGAGATTTTACCCAAATAAACTCTTTCTAAGATCAGTGGGCTTGCAAAAATTTTGTAAAGCAATGAGTGAAATTATTTATTGATTTATGGTTTTATCTTCCTCCATAGGGAGTTCCTGGAACTAAAAATTAAGTTCTATTGACACAAACAACCTCAGTTCTTCATCTTCATTGTTATGTGGATGCAGGTGGTCTTAGTTCTTAGCACTTGGTTGGGTTCTTGTATTTTTAATGACATTACAAAAATTGTTTTTGTCAATGATTTGCATTCTCAAAACAATTTTTCTGAGCAATATAGTATATTGGCTACATATATTTTATCAAATTTATGTTATATTTAAACATTTTTTACACTTAGCCAAATTGCTTGACGTGTTGGTTTACCAGGAGTGTGTGAGAAGACCCATTTCTCTCTATCCACTCTGTATCTCAAGGTTTTATGTTGCGTTTTATGATGGCAGTCATTCCTCATATCAATTGACTTTTATAGTTATTTTTTTGTGAGTGCATTATTGATAGCTTTTGCATGTATTCCAATATTTTCCTCCATTGGAGGTTTTTAAATATATATTTATTCTACTACTGACACTTTAAACTTTTCTTGTTTTTGTTTAATTTTTTTAGTACTTATATAATATTCAGTTTTATGAATTTTACTTTCAATATAATACAATTTTCCAGTCTTTTGTTATTCATATATTCTGTTTCTTCTCTTTAAAAAGAAAAAAAAAAGTTTCCTACCTTAATGCTACTTACTTTTCATTTTTTTCCCAAGTGTTAAAATGTCATTTAATGTGTTTAATATATTTATTTACTTTTATTACAAGTCAGGGGATAATCTCAATATTTATTTTAATAAATATACCTAAAGCTGTCAGGGACATACTCTTAATATTTATTTTAATAAATACATCTAAGCTATGCATTTTCCTCAAGTATTATTTACTTTCATTACACAAATTTTGATATGCAGTACTTTTATGTGTAGTTCAGTTTAAATATTTAAAAACTGCATCGCGATTTTCTCTTTAATTCTTGATACACTGAAGAAAGTGTATACACGTTTAATTCTCATTGATGTTATTGTTTTTTCTTCTTTTGTTATTACTGCTATTGTGATATTCCTGTTTATCTTTTTACTGTGATGGTTTTTAACACAGCTGCCCTGTGGCTCCTAGGATGGAGACAGAATGTTTACTTAATTTATTTAATTTTATTTAAGTCTAAATTTACGTAATATTTTCTATTCACTCTCAACTTCTAGGAAAATAATTTTATCAATAACTATTTTCCCTATTAAATTATAATGTCCCTCCCCCTTACTGTTCATTTCATTTCTGTGTGGCCAGTGTTTTCACCTTAACCTTCCTTAAAAATTGTTATGGACTTAATATTTATGTCCCCCCAAATTCATACGTGGAAGCTCTAACACTAACTGTGGCTATATTTAGAGATGGGGGTATCTAAGGAAGCAATTAAGGTTAAATGAGGTCTTAAGGGTGGGACCTTGTCAATGAGATTACTGTCCTTGTCAGAAGAGACACCAGAGATCTGGCTTGCCCTTTCTGCACGCACGTGTGCACTTAAGAGAGGCCATTTTTGAAAGGATGGCTATCTACAAATCAGGAAGAGAGCCCTTACTAAAAACGAAAACCATCCAGAAACTTGATATTGTACATCTAGCCTCTAGAGATATAGAAGGAAACTTCTCAGTCTTAGCGTCTCAAATTATTACATCTCCCTCATTCTCTCAGAATTTTTTTTGGATGCTACTAGTTATACATTAAAGTCACTCAGTGTGTATCTCTTAACTTCATAATTTCTTTTTTTTTTTAAGATTTTATTTATGTATTCATGAGAGACACAGAGAGAGAGGTAGAGACATAGGCAAAGGGAGAAGCAGACTCCTCACAGGGAGCCCAATGCGGAACTCGATCCCAGGACCCTGGGATCACACCCTGAGCCAAAGGCAGAGGCTCGACCATTGAGCCAGTCAGGCATCCCAACTTCATACTTTCATTCTTTTACCCTCTGTGCTGATTTATTGGTGTTTTATAGGCACTGTCTTAAAATTTCCTCCCCCACTGTGTAATATATAAATTATTCTATCCAATACATTTGATTTTGTCTTCTATTTAATAAAGGCTTTGGATTTTTTGTTACTTATATTTTGTGTGTGTTTGTATGTGTACATTCTTGTCTAATATTCCTATGTTCTTAAGAATAACTTGTTTATTTATTTTGTAAGCTATTTATTTCTTTACATCTTTTAAAATGTAAAGCATCCTTTAAAAATTCATTTGGAGCTACAGCTAATACCTGATTTGAGAATGAATTTATATTCTAATTATTCTGTTGTGTCATCTTAGTATTACTTTCTTCTATAACATTTGCCATTTTATCTCAAGGAGATGTATATATGTATATATATATGTGTGTGTGTGTGTGTGTGTGAATAAGCTATGACTTATGTACATAGTTTGTACATAGTTTTTGGATTTTTTGTTGTTTTTATAATTTTTGTGTGTGTGTTTATTGCTTCCCTTCCCTTTGTCTCCTTAAGACCCAATTCAGAGTAACGGTTTCTATCAGTAGCTCAAAATTTTCATCCTGCAATTATATTCTAGTTACAGAGCCTGGTGGCCAGATCCAAGTATATTTAGTTTATTTTTTCCTCCTATCATCTCTGTCTATGAGCACACTACTTTATAAACACTGTGTGTGACAGTCAGCTATTTTAGTCTCTAATTTTATTCAGTCTAAAACTCTTGCTACCTGTCAGGTATCTTGTTCCCTGATGTCTAACTCCAAGCCACCATTGTCTATATCTCATGATAATGCTCCATAGATTGTGGCTTCTTCTTTGACTAACAATTGTGTGTTCTATTTCATATCTGAAACAGATCAGGCCTTACTTTGTTTTGAAGCAGCAATCCATTGACTTTTTTAAATAACTGAAATTGCTATGGGTTTTCAGAAAGCTATTTTAGTTATGAGTTTGTTTTATCAGAGTTAAAGCATGGATTCTAAGTATATCTTGATGTAGATGAATGTTCACCACCTTTCTTGTAGGACAGAGCAGGACACAAAGAAAACAAATCCTCTTTCTCTAATCTGCGATGTTTATAAGCTTAACAGACAAAAAATTGAACATGAAGTATGGCTTAGAAAAATATAGAGAAAAAAGAAAGAAGCCATTGTATGCTTTTATCCTGTGTAGTAATGCAGTTTTTTAAAAAAGTAAAATAACTTATTTATCATGTGATCATTAATTTAATGATATACAAGGGGAGAGATACTAAGAGTCTATGAACTATGTATTAAATTTAACCATCCTTTGTATAATTAATAATCTGGAACACATATTAAACCTAAATACCTGAATAACTTTAAATTGAGGGTCACAATGTTAAATCTGTATGATAAATCTTAGTGAATTTATAACAAGCTAATGAACATACTATGGAGTACAATTATCTCTTAAATTATTATGACTGATAAATGTCCTATCTCCAATCCATAACACTATGAATTTTAGTTCAAATGAAATTTTGAATGTTTAAGCTGTTTTTATTTATGTCCTGATTTTAGTATTTTTTTAATGATTCAGAATACAAAGAATTTAAAAAACAGTTCTAAAACAGCTTGACATTTATGAAATTTCAATAGTCTGAACTCAGGCTCAAATTATTTCTAAGATTATGTGTGAATTAATGTGTAAGTTTTTACTGTCCTCTGGAGGCAGCTGCTTGCCCTTGTATTCCATAGGATCAAATAAAACTATAAACCGCTCTTGTGAAACAAAGGTGCTAATTAGAATAAAATGCAGAATTACTCAGTTTTCTATCTACTGTTGTCAAATATTTGTAATTTCTGTCATATATTTAACTCTAAACTATACAACTCTAATATTCACTGACATGTTGTATACTGAAATTAATTTCTTTGGAACGATTATGCATATATTGTCTTATAAATACGAGAAAAAATAAAAGCTCCTTTTAATCGTACTAACCAGAGAATAATACTGTTGATACATTGCAGTATTTCCTTTCATTGCTTTTTTAAAATTTATTTATTTTTTTTAGATTTTATTTTTTTATCCATTAGAGACACAGAGAGGCAGAGACACAGGCAGAGAGGGAGGAGAAGCAGGCTCCACGCAGTGAGCAGGTGTGGGACTCGATCCTGGGACTCCAGGATTACTCCCTGGGCAGAAGGCAGGGGCTTAACCGCTGAGCCACCCAGGCTGCCCCTTTCATTGCTTTTTAAATGAACATATCAATATGTGTATATCTAATTTAAAAATAAAGGGACACCTGGGTGGCTCAGCGGTTTAGCCCCTGCCTTTGGCCCAGGGCTTGATCCTGGAGTCCCGGGATTGAGTCCCACATGGCGCTCCTTGCAGGGAGTCTGCTTCTCTCTTTGCCTATATCTGTGCCTCTCTCTCTCTCCCCCTCTCTCTGTGTGTATTCTCTCATGAATAAATAAATAAAATCTTTAAAAAATATATAAACAAATAAAAATATCTATTTAACTAAACATTTCCTCATGCTATAAAATAATTGTTATAATACCATTACTAGTTTTATAATATGCTGGTGTGCAAAATTATATTACAATTCTGACATGCAAGAATACACTAAATGACTTATGATTGTAAATTTTGGTTGTTTTCTTTAGAAAGAATATTGCTTTTCTTTTCTATATCCTAATTATATATTTTAAGTGTTAATGTATTTATCTTTTCTCTAATGCATGACACAAGATTCAGAATATATTTGTTGGAAGCATGTTTGCATTGTTCTCTGCTACAACTTTTTTTTCTGGCATTCAAGCATACATGATTTATGTTTTTATTAATAATTGAATGATATAAGTATATGATAACTAAGTTTATCATGTTTTTCAACATTCCCTTCAGCATTTATAACGAATCTTTCTCAGGAATAGCACTGTCTTCGATGTGTTATTTTTGAAAGGAGTCAACTATGTCTGAAAACTGTTTCAGGCTTTCACAAGGGGCAGACCCAGTAATGAGGATCACCACATTCAGAGAAAGTCAAAGCTGTGACTATCAGGTATTTGTGGTTCTCCCAGGCCAGATGCAATTTCCCCATCAAGTGTCTTTTATAATAAACAATGTTACTTTCTTAGATCACATAGCACCTCATCTGGTTATCAGAGGCACAGAGCTAAGTAGTTAATCAAAGATCAACTGTAGGTAGAAGAAGAAAGAATTGTGTTAACTCTCTGCCCATATGTAATTATCTTGCCTTGCACAGATTTTGGCGTCTGCACCTTTCTTGACAAATGTCTTTATAAATTATTTACACCAGTTAAATGTAAATTATATAATAGATATAAATGGTATAAAGAAATTATGTATATACACATGCTATAAAAATTTGTATATAAATATGTAAATTATTTAATTCTTGTATATATGTATTATATATATGGTGACATCTTGAAATGTGGGCAGAGTCTTTCGTTTTTCCCTACAGATTTATCAAATTACGATTGACTGTTAAAAATTATATATATTTAATGTGTACATCTTAATGATAGGTTATACCTGTACATTGTGAAATATGCACCACAATCAAGGTAAATAACATATTTATCACGTCACAGTTACCATTTTCTTTACTTTTATTGTGTGATGATAAGTAACACTTAAGTTCTATTCTCTTAGCAAGTTTCAAATATACAATATTATATGGTTAACTCTAGTCACATTTTATGCTTTGGATCTCCAAAATTTGTTGATCTTCCGTAACTGAAACTTTGTGCCCTATTTCCCACTCTTCAAGCCCTTGGTAACCACTGGTGTACTCTATTTCTGTGAGTTTGACTAATTTTAGATTTTACATAGAAGTGAGATCATGCAGTTTTTATCTTTCTGTGTCTGACTTATTTCACTTAGCACAATATCCTTCAGGTTCACCCAAGTTAACACATGGCAGAAACTCTTTTTCATGGCTGAATGATATTCCATTTTGTGTATATGGAATATATATATATATATATATATATATGTATATTAAGGCTGATTCCATATCTTGGCTATTGTGAATAATGCTGGAATAAAATTGGAGTACATATCTTTTCAAGATCCTTATTCACTTTCTTTGGCTATGTATACAAAAGTGAGATTGCTAGGTGATAAGGCAGTTCCATTTTTAGTTTTTTTTTTTTCATATTCTTTGCCATAATGCTGTGGCTTAATTTTCTTTCAATATTTATTAGAAATAATCTACTCACATTTCCTTATTTCCAATAATTTTTTCAGGATGGAAATGTAAATTTAGTTTTAAAATTCATAGGATCATGAAAGATTATATATTTTATACCTTTCATTGCTATTTCATTGTTTTAACATAGTTGAAATGTCTATTTCTAAATATCAGTTCTTTGTAGTTATTTATGTACAACATACTTTTCCTTGCTTCTAGTTGTGTGCAACAATTTTGTTCCTCTCTTCCCAAAATCACTTCTTTTCATTATTATTTCCAATTCTTAGTTGTCCTTAGGCCACCTTACATTTTACTCCTATAAGAAATTTTCCCTTCTCGATTTTACAATGAAGGACAACTGTAAATAAACTCATTGTTTCTTCTATATTTAACATTATTATTTTAATTATTTTAACTTCTCATTATTTACTCTTATCATTAGTTTTTTTGTTTGTTTGTTTCAGTAGATCTGGTAAACCTTATGTCAGTCTAGTGAGATCAATATAAAACTGACTGAAAATCCCGTTTCCACTTTGTGGAAACTCCAAGGTCTCACTAAAGTTTTCTGTTGACTTGCCAAGTTTTGTATGTATAGAAGGAGAATTCAATCTCCTTTCTTTCTTGCCCCCATACACACTAACTTTCCTTATATTAAGTTAATAAAGAACTTGTCTTAGCTATTTTGCTTTAATTACTACTCACCACTCAAGCAAGCAAACAAAACACATAGCACTGACATAATTTGCACTTGAAGTAGTGAGATTTAATTTTTTAATTAGTGTGATTTTAAAAAGTGATGTGTTTTATTTTTGTGATGGTAGTGGATTGTATAAGGTATTAGAGAACAGTATTGAGAACCAAGATCCGGGTGCTAGATTTGCTCATTGATACTGGGATGTCATTGCATGTAGGAATCTTAGCTGACACAGCAAGGAGTAAGAAGTTATATGAATGTATACTAACCCAAATATATACACTCATCTTCAAATATTTCTATGCGTAACTATTTGTATGTATATTAAGCTAAAGATGAGTCCATACTGATGTTGGCAACTGTCATCCATCAACCCATGGATCATTCTGGCCTCTTCAACTTGCTTATCTCTAACTTCCCACTCCAACAGCAAAGAACATGGCTCCTACTTATTGCCATTCAGTTGCTTGTTTAATTACAGTATACATGAATAGTAATTTCGGAATTGTCGGCCCATATCACCATGGGAAAAAATTTTTATCAAAAGTAATGTATGCATTTGATTTCGAGTTCCAGCTCTGTTAATTTCCACTATTATTATGTTATCCTTAATAACTAATGAACATAAAGATTTTTATTATGACAGAAACATGAAAGGAAACTAGCAGAGAGAAGTCAATATGTATAAAATGCATCTATGATGATAAAAACAAGTAGATAAAGCATATCAGTTATTCTCTTATTTATAGATTTAGCTTAAAATATGTGTTAAGGAATTGTTTTAATTAAAACTAAGTCACTGTATTTGTGCTTGTTGTTTGCCTACTAAGGATACTCTGTGGTGAAATGTAATCCCAGAAAAGAAAGAGTTTGAGTCTTGACCTATTAATAAGGAATTGAAGTAGCTTAAACAATAATGCATACATGGGGGACCTGGGTGGCTTGGTTGAGTGACCAAATCTTGGTTTAGGGTCAAGTCATAATCTCAGTTCCTAGGATTGAACCCTGCATTTGGCTCCACACTCAGTGTAGAGTCTGCTTCAGAATTTTCTCTCTCTCTGTACCCCACTACCCTCCTCTGCACTTGCTCACCCTCTCTCTCTGTAAAATAAATAAATACATAAAAAACAACAACACATATGTGATAAAAATAACTCCTTTGGAAAATGAAATGGTTTAATTAAAAAACACTAATAATTATTCTCTTCTACATCTTAAAACAGCTTAGCAGCCTCATCTCCCTTAAGAACTCTGTTAGTTGGTTAATGATCTCATACTTAGTTTGGACGGAATCCAGTGACTGAATTCAGTATTTTTCATTCAGAAAATTGCCTATATTCACATGTTTTATTGTTTTCAAACTTCATAGTGCTCAATTCCTGTGTAAACTAAAGTATGATGCCCTCTCTCTAGTCAGGGAAATTACATTTGAGGAAGTCTATTAGTTTTGAGTCCAGACACACAGCAGGATAAAAATAAAAACACGGTATAATAAGTAAGCTAGACATAGTCAAGGAAAATGGAAAAATTCACTGAGTTGAAAAAAAATTCTGAACTTTAGTTGTTGGTGATGTTTTTAAACCTTTAGCAAGTACAAAATGCTGACAAAATAGACACTTACTTATATGAATAAAGACATGCTTTTGGTTTTCCATCCCAGTAATGCTTGGTGCCACACTAATATCCTTCTCCCTGTAGTAATAGGATATGAATCCTTTTGAACCTACCTGGTCTTTTAGCTGACCAACAACTTGAAATCCAAAAGAAAATTTTAACAATGAAGAAGACCAATTAGTACACTATCTTCCAGTGTGACCTTGGTAGAAAGAGTGAAGGCCTTTATTTATTTATTTATTTATTTTGGTAAAAGTTTAAGATTATGTAACAAGTGAAGTATAAATCATTTTTTGTTTGTGAATCCTTGAAGACCTTGTCCCCCAAAAAGTAGCTTAGTTGTGATAAATGTGTTTGACTCTTAGTTATTTGGGGAAAACAGCAAACTGCAACTCAAGAGTTTTTTGGTCCTAAACACCTTTGGGACTACAGTTACTATTTCCTTCTCTCTGGTAGCAGAATCTGTCAAAAGGAAATGTATGGAAGATTGCCTGTACTGTATAATTTATAAGACCAATGAAGAATCTTGGACACTGCTGAGTTCTTAAGGATATTTAGCAAGTTTTTTCTTTGTACTGTTTTTTTATTTGTGTTATTTTAATAGGAGGTGAATATATAGGAATAGAAAGAAAAATGTAAACCAGGACTGCGTGGAGAGAATGAAGTTGTGTTAGCTGAGGAGGAAGTGTCCAAATAGAAAATTCTCTGCAGGTAGAGGAATTCAAATTCTAATAAAATTTTGAAGAAGTAAAATTATTTTGAGATTGTGCACTTGCTATGGTACTAGTTTATCCCCACCTAACTAGGATAAAAGAAAACCTAGAACTAAATTATAAAAATCCTTAATGGAACCCCTAAAGAAAATGAGTACGTTGTGCGTTTGTTCCATTGTATCATCTGATAGAACTGAGAACATATGACTTAAAAAGAGAGGTCCATCTATTTATAGGGTAGGTTATGATGAACTGGGCATTCCCTAGAGTAGTTTGTAGAGGAGAACATGTGTGAACATTACATTGTTTTATGACAATCCTACAAGTCTATCAAGAGTAACTGGATTTAATGGACTAGCATTAGCCCATTCAAAATTTTGGTCCACCCTTATGTGATATTAGTCAGTAATTAGTGACTACTTCAGATTGAGCTGTACATTTAGTACATGCTAGGAAACTGAGAGGTATAGGGCAAGAAGAAGACATTTCTCTTTTACTCCAGCTGATTAGGCCTTACAGGTAAAAGACAAAGGGACTGATTTGAATTGCTTTAACTCTTATGATTATACAGTGCCTACACAATATTAACTGAGAGCCATTTTTATTCTTTATTATTACAATATTTTATGGGCTATGCTAGAGTGGTAGTTACATCTAATATTTGCATGGCCCCAGAATTATTGGACAGTTGTACTGTAGTAATTATTTTCGTCAAAGAAAGTCAATTATTTGAAGAACTTGATTAAAGAATTACTAATTAATAGCATTATCTCAAAGTACCAAGCCCATGTTAATTGTGAATTGTTGTAGGGCAGAAGAAATTAAAGAAAATTAATATGTGTGCAGATTATCACAAAAGATTGATTTATTTAAATTCAGTGTACAGAATGTCCTAGATTGTTTAGTAGCAAGCTAGTTTAGTTTCAGACTAGCAGATATTTTCAGTTTAGGAAAGTAGGTAAGCATATTCAACTCACCAATAGGATATATATATATATATATATATATATATATATATATATATATGCTTTAATTCAATGATGTGTTAGAAAAATCTCTGAAACTGAAGCCTCCTTACAAACACTGATCTTTCTGGATGTTCCCCTATATTCAGGAATATAAATTACCTAGAGATGCAAGTATATTTTGATAACAATTGAATTTAAAGAAGTTTGGAAAAGCATGATCAGTGAATTTGGAAAAAAAAAGATTCTAACAATATGTAATAATTTTCAATTTTGTCAGATCTCAGTGAAGTATTATTTTGACCCATAATAGCCAAATAAGCCATAAAGAACTCTAAAAAAATAGGCTTCCCCATGTTTTTTAATCCTACCAATGAATGCAAGGAAATCAAAAGTGTTCAGGAGTTAGTGGATGTTTTAGGCAGTGTGTCAAAGAATTCCTCAAGATAAAAAGGAAAGAAAGTATCTTATAAAGTTGGTTCTGGAAAATCACATGAGTGTGGATGAGGTCAATACAGGCCCAAAAAGGATATTCTGTGTCCACCCTACCCTCACAACACACCATTGTGGAAGAGTTTCTTCTTAACCTTTGTTGCACATCATTGTGTTTATGTTTGTTATTTCTATTATGTATTTATATTAAATACTGATGTTATATCTGGGTTTAAGGTGAGAATATTTCTGTGGAAAAAATGTACCACATTTTCTTGTGGATATCTGATTATAAAATTTCGTGTTTCTCAACAATCTTAAATGATAGCTGTCAAAAAATAACCTTGGCTAATTCAAAACAAAAAAAAAAATGAGTTTTGTTTTACCTGAAGTTATTTTCATGCACCCTGTATTTAGAATATAAGGTAACAGAATATTGTATTTTTTTCAAAAGTGAAATTGTTACCAAAGCTAGCATATGTTTATCTATATATTGAGAGGAAGTTAAAAATTGTATTAGAATGCATTAAGGCTAGAATGATAAAACTGTGGAAATAAATCTATTCACAGTTGCCCAATAGCAATTCTGGCCTAGATGCTATAAGAAGTGCTGAGCTTATGAAATTTACAGGAAATATAGAGGAGACAATACCAGTGTTTTCACTGCTATCACTGTATGTTTGATTTGTATTTGGTGATGAAGAAGTAGCTTCATGTATTGAAATTCTCTACTTCAACATGGATGTCTCCAGCTGTATGTTTAACTTTATTTTTGTTGTTGTTTAACTTTAAAGAACGATTTAATAGTGAGGATATACATACCAAATATAAGACATTTCTTTTGGCACCAAGACATAAATGAGGTTAGTGGTATTTGGCTCATTGATGATGCTGAGCACATTAAAACTAGTAATGGTTTTTACATCTTTATAATTTGACCTGGGATTTATTAAAGGAAGCTCGTATGATGACAACAGATCTGTGTTTTCCCAAGATAGGCTTCTGTGCTTCCTTTCATATTTGTCAGACCATAATATGCCTCCCCTGAAGAGAAGCTCACAATGCCGCCCTTGTATTCCACCTAGGCCTTTGTTTTTTCCACATTAGTTACCACCCTGAATGACCAGTGCTCCAAGTCTAATTGGGCAACTACATTATCAGATCTGCAGTTACTCAAATGCTTAGCACCAAAAACTAGTTTGGTGATGTTCATTGACCTCCAATCCATAATTTTGTCAGAACAGGCAACATCATTTGCAGTGATCATGATTCTCTATTCCTTTTATTGTGCTAGCACATATCTTGGCAGAAATATATGGTTCCAAGGTCAGGAACAACAGCATCTCCATTCAACATGTTTGCTGGAAGAGATGGATCTTTGGTCTTTGGAGAAATATATAGATATCAGTGCTGAATACAATAATTACCAAATAAAAAAGAAGATAGATTTGTTCTTTGGGTAGTAAATTTGACTTCATTTTTTTCCATGCTTTTGTTAAAATCCCAGCCAGTTAACATCCAGTGCGATATTAGTTTAAGGTGTAGAATTTAGTGATTCATTACTTACATACAATATTGGGTAGTACATTTTTTAAAAGTGGGATCCTTACTTTTGTGAACCTGAAACTCCTTCTAGACATGTTTTATAGTACTTCTTAATGACTTCTGTAATCTATGATAGGACACTTGGCTATATAAAGATAAGACTGACTTAAATACTATCTTGATGTAAGCATCTCATTTTAAAATACTAAATGTCTGCTATATGCAAAGCATTGTAATTGATATTTTAAAAAGCAGGTTAATATTTAATATTATTCTAATATTATAGATGAAGAAATCATAAAGCTAGTAGCTTGGGGAATCAAATTCACTTTTATATTCACATAATGCCAAATACTCTACTTTTTTTTTTCTGTAAACTTTTAGGTCTCTGTATGGTATTTATGTCTATATAGAGGCACCAAGCTTAGTGTACTGACAGTTAATACATACTCTGTGTGCTCTCTAGAATCCTATGGAGTTTGTGTTCAAAAGAATATAAAGTTTTTCAGACTCAGAAGAAAGTCCATAAAGGACTTCGTGGAGGTAAAGAAAAGAGGCCTCATATGTGCAAATCACACTGTGTGCTATTGTTTTTTTTTATCAAATACACAGAATTTTAAATAATGTGCTTCAACATAGCTATATATATGCTTTTTGTGGATTTAATTCCAGCATGACATAAATCCTGTTCTCACTTTGTCATATCTACAGTATCTCATCTTAGGATGCCTGAGATTATCCCTGAATTTTGTTTAGCCTTCTTTTTTACTAGGCCATTTAGCTCTATTCCAAACAATTCAACACACATTCAGTATTTTCTCAATTTTTTGCTTACATTTTATAATTAACCCAATTATGTGCTATGGCACTATATGATATATTACATATTATATTGCATTATATATATTATGTTGTAGCATTTCACATCATATCATATTATATTATACCATTGGTTTCTTAATTATTTCAATTCTGGGCCAAAATAAGGAGACAGGTATAACTAGTTCTATTTTACCAAATCTCAATAATTTTATGCTATAAGCTTCACATCAGGTAATAAAGTGATAGAATCAATTATGTGGGCACTATATATTACAGTTATTATTTTCTTCACCTAAAAATGAGATGATGGTGACGCTTGGGTTGCTCGGTCAATAAAGTAGCTGCCTTCAGTTCAGACCATGATCCCAGGGTCCTGGGATCAAACTTCAGGTTGGGCTCTCTGCAGGGAGAGCAGGGAGTCTCATAGCTAAGAGTCTCTTAGCAGGGACTCTACTTCTCAATCTCCCTCTGACTGCCACTATGCCTACTTGTGTTCTCTCTCTCTCTCTAGCAAATAAATAATAAAAAAAATGGAAGGATATTATCATGCTTTCTTTAGAAAGAACAATATTACTTGATTAATTTTCCTTTTTTCCTGTTTTGTTCAACTATGTTAAAATCAATCTTGTAATATGTAGAGATATATCTGTGTCTTAAATTGCATTTGGAAATAAAACATTCCAATAATACAAATTCTTAATTTTCATAGGAAAAATGTCTAAACCTTTCCCCACACAGACACTTATTTGAGTCTTTATGCACAAACAACAATAGACAATGTGATCATTTTTCTCCCTAGTTCAAAAGAAAATAAAAGTCACAGAAGGCACTATATGACTGAATCTTTCTGTTTCCCAAAGGCTTCAAATACACTTTTAAGAATGCTGTCTATAATAAAGGTGAACTTCAAGCCTCATACAAGTATTTATTTAACTTGCAAGAATATATCAAAAGAAATATAAATTAACCATTCACTAATGTGTTACTCCATTTTCCAAGCAGGTGTGTTTTTTGTTCATATTAATGTTCTGAAGAATTGTTTTAAGATAAAAAAAAATATTTTCTTCTTTTCTGGAAGCAAAGAAAATGCAAACATTTTATAATTCTTCCTTATCTGAAGAATTCCACTCCATTCAGTTAACATCCAATTTTTATGTTCTTATATTAATAAACCAGCTCTTTATTTCTTCAAATGCAAGTCACATCTGGCTTTGGTGATTATTAATCCATGCTGTCATGAGCAAGGCCACTTGTGGACAGAAGAAATACTGCCACCAGGAGCTATTGTTTGGGATTTTTATTCCTTTCTTCAATTTGTTATGAAAAGACACATACAGGGCATTTTTGATTTTACAAAAACATGTCTTAGATAAACACTTATTCCTACTCAGACATTATCAGCTTTTAGCAGAAATGAATTCTTGACACAGTGTTTTGTAGGGTAATTAGCCAATTCAGTAATCTGCAGAAGCAGAAAATAAATCTGTACCTAAGGGTGAGTAGCCAATATTTGAGATACTAAGCATTTCCATTTTGAAATATATAGTCTATATTTTATATGGGAATTAAATTTAGTCACTGCCAATAGAACTGGCAGGAAAGACAAGAACTCATTAAAAATTAGAGAAATTTAATCCTTTTATAAAGCCTTCATTGTCAGTATCATTCTTATATATAGTCTTAAAGGCAGATAGATGCAATTATTTTATGTGATTCTTATTAAACATTTCAGATATTAACCACTAAAATCAAAACTATTATATTAAAAAAAACTATTATATTATACTAAGACATGATTATTCTCTTTTTGATGTTGCAAAGAGACAACACAGTTCTGTGCTTCAGTATTACTGACATTCTTTCTGGAGTATGCAAGGACAGAACACAGGTTGAAAACAAGAAGGTCTAGGGGAAAACCTAATCAGAAATATTTTATGGGTGAACAAAAGCAAATATAGCCCATTGGAGAGTGAGGTGGTATAGATACATAATACAAAGAAGACTCAGAGAGAGACTGACTTCACAAAAACCAAAAAAAGAACAGCCTCTCAAAAAAAGAGGGATATTATTATAATGATTCCAAGCAATTGAACCACTTAAAGGATGAGATGGGACCTCTGGATATAAACATCAGAGTTAGGTAGATTTTACGTGAAGTTTTGTGAGTAGAAAGGAACTCGAGTTTTTTTCTCTTTCCAGTAAGTCTGGTTTAGAGGAGGTGGACGTCACTTATATGAAGAATAAAAGTAAGCAATAGCACTTATTGTTGATGACATTGTTATTATTGTTTATAATCCAAGAGATTTGAGCCTGAGGCCTTGACATTGCAAGTTTTCCATAAATGTTAGGGAACCAGAATTTACATTCTGACAGAGGCAGATTATGGGAAAAAGGGATTTTGAATTACATCAGTGGAAGGAGGACAGACAATACAGCAAGTTCTTAGCAGAATGAGAAAGGATGTGTTGAGAGGACCATGAAAGCACAGGGAAAGGCCAGGAATCTGAGAGGAAAGTACTAAGTCTACAGTGAGGATTATAGAAAGTTATTGAATTATGGTGTAGAATGTGCACGTGTTTGTTGCGAGAGGTTTCCTATTTACGTTTTAGAAGAGGTTGATAGAACAAAATGAGGTAGAGTCCAGGGAAAGTTTGTTTTCTTAATTGTTTTGATAAAAGTGACGTGAACTATTTCTTGAGAAAGGGAAAGTAGAAGGGAAAAAAGGAAATTTACAAAATTATGTGAGTTTCCATTATGTTCCACTCCTGCCCTTTCTCCTAGGAGTCCTGCTCAGAAGGTTCAACTATTTGATGGCTTGCATATATTACAATTGAGTTTCTAATGAAAACTTACTTCTTGAACACATCTGCCTTCCATTTCACTTGGTGCCTTTTTAGAGAGCTTATATTCTATATTATAAATATAAAATATTTATATATGACCTTATATTTTAGGTCATAAGTGCTTTCTTATATCCTAAAAGGACATTCAGTACATGAGACCAGATTGTTCTCACAGCTCAGAGGTACTACCATCAAGAAAAACATGGAGTTATCTTGCAGTTAGAAAGAAACCCCAGGAAAGCTGTATAGAATTTGAATGAGGGCACAATGTTTGATCTGACAAATGAATATATTTTGCAGTCCAAGTTAATTCCCTAACATTGTTAGCTTTTACATTTAGGCTCTGCTTAGAGTTAGACAAAGAACAAATTCTCTGAGGAAGAAATTAATGCTGTGCCATCTATGGTGGATAGATGGGGGATTCTGTAAGCAGGATGGTCACAGACATTTATGTGGTTTGTGCATTACACAGAGACTCCTGACCAAAGAAGTAGACTCAAGCTTATGCTCTGCTTACATGTCATGCCCCTACTACCACTTTCCTGTACACCAAGTACTTTCTTTTCACCAAGCAATCCAGATGCAGGGCTGTACCCATCCAGAAAGATAACCTTTTTTTTTTTTTCCTAATTTACAGAAAGGAGTGCTCAGTTCGGCAGCACATATTCTAATTTACAGAAAGGTGACTTAGGGGCTAGAAACAAGCCTTGAGAAGGAGCAAGCTCTATCTCTTTCATATAGAATATGAGCTATTTTCTTAATCATAACTTTTTTCCTTCATATTTGATGAGTCATTATGAATTGAGTTAATTTTATGTATTTATGAATATTTGTAAATATTCATACTACAAAATGGTGGATGTTAGCTTGGATAGGAAATTAGCGTTTTGAAAAATCATTTGTCTGTTTCTCTAATTGACAAAGATCATTTTATATGCTTATTCAAAGAGAGCAAAATACTAATAATCTCAATATTAATATTTTTGAAATTAAGTATTTTATGTACCTATGATACCTAAAAGGCTAAAAAATATTTTGTATGGATTATTCTGCTGTTTTTAGACTCAGAAATTGAAATTTAGCCAAGGCTTATCACTTTATCAACAATAAATTTCTACCTGAATCTCTTTGCAATTTTTGTAGGATTTTCTGGACTATTCTTTTTGATTACAATGTTCATATGCATTACTGTGTGGCTATTTTACTTTTAATTAGGTTTGTTTGAAAAAGCTAATTACATGCTATTCATTTTCTTTCACTTACAAATTTAATCACAACAGATTCTCAGTGAACCAAGAGGCAAATATTCTGTTAATAAACATATCTTAAAACATAAAAGTAAGGCTTTAGTAGTATATTTTCCAATGTGCTGTCAGATTTATATATATTCTGTTATTTTTAACCCTTGTATATAATTTATAAATATTTTTTGCTCATATTCTATAAAATATAATGAACATTCATGTTGAGCAAGCATGTATATTCCATATGGTTTCCTGTTAGATTCATTTTGTTGCATTGAGAGATTAAAGCACTAAAAGATGATTATTGCTGTATAGATAATAAAAAGGACATCAGCCATCATAGTAATATCCATCAACACAATAGCACTTTGAGCTTCTATAAATATGTGGTGCCCTGCTGGCATTCCATAAACTAAATTATACAACCTAGTCCCTAGCAGTCTATAAACTTATGATCATCGACAAAAACATGCCCTTATAACCAACCAACAAACATGAAAAAAGATAAACTTTTAGAACCTACATAAATACCAATAAGGATCACCACTAAAAAAATATGTTTGGTAGGGTAGAATTACTTATTATGCTGGAATTTTAAAGAAATAAAACCAAAAGCTAATGCCATCCTATTTTTATGAATTCCTTAATTAACTTTATGAAATCCTTAATTAACTTGACTGGCCATTTCAGGATGAGGAAGGAAAGAATGTTCTGGTCGCATAAATGATATAAAGTGCTTTACATACTGTCTGATGATCAAATAAAACCTGCACCTCAACAAAGCTTTCAAGAATTCTTTTTTTTTTTTTCATTTACCTCTTGCAATTGAGAGAACAAAAGCATACACTCCTGCATGAGGAATAGCTGCCTTATTTGGCTTGTCAGGCACTTTCAAAGTGGCTGAATACTTAGAAATGTAAATAATGAACACTTCTTGCAAACCTCAGGTATCTTGATATGCGGGTGCTTTTTGTTGACTAATGCAGTTCTGCATGTGAAAATGAGTGTTCAAAAATCATCAAACAATCCAGCATTGTTGTTTTAAGAAGAAAACGTTGCATATTCTTTAGGTTTATCAGTAGGCTTCATTTATTAAGATTTATGAGCTATACTTAATGTCAAAGAGGATGTAAGCGTTCATATTTTATAATGACATCAACTCTTTCTTGTCAGAGAAACCAGGTAATGTGTATATTAGAATATGTTTTTAGCTGACACACCCATAGGATAGTAGAGAGTTAGGTGAGTTTCCTCTCTACTCCCTACTCCAAACTGACCAAAGCTTATGTTTGTAGAATAAAGTCCTTTAGTAGACAACTTTTTACAAAATATGATTTTTTATAAACAATAGACTAGAATTCCTACCTTCAGAGATTGGGGGAAAATTAATTGAGCGTATAAATGGAATTGATCATCTAGTCTGTGTACTTCATAGATCCTCAAAAAATATTAATCTTTTTGTTCTCATATTCTTTTTTCAAACCAATTAATTCAATCATATTAATAATCAAGTTTTTTAGAACTCAGAAAAAAAGTGTTAGAAATCATCTACATATTATTACATTATTACACAAAGGTCAATTTTATTTAAAAAATATTTTTCCTAGTTAAATTTGTTGAGTTTTCACTGTTTTCTAGAACAGAAGCTCTATAACTCACATTATTCAAATAAAATTCATATAAATTAAAATGAAATTTTAAGGGGAAATTGAATGGTGTATAGTTTTACGTTAATAACAGACATATGTTCTGGTACCCAAACCAAAAGATTCTCTGCCTAAGAAAGATAAAATAAAGTCCCCTCTGTGATCTCATTCATATGCAAAATAATAAGAGCAAAACACTGAGACAGCAGGCAACAAAACAATAATCAGCTACACCAAGAAAATAGAGGGAGATGAGATCCATAGGTTGTAAAGACCTTGAATACTATGTTGGAGGAAAACACTTCCTTGCGAACTTGATCCACAAAAGAAGTTTTAGAGAAAATGGACTTTGACTAGATCTTATGCATAGATTAGGAATTTTTTTTCTCAGTTTTTAGCAAACATTTAGTCTAAGGAAGTGACACAAATGAGAATGGTTTGGGATAAAGGCAGCACAAGTTTTATTAAAGAATATCCTTAGAATAAGAATGAGTAAAAGGAGACCAACCCGAAATACAAAAGGCACTGTCTAGCTAAGTGTTGTTAGACATCTAAGATGAAGAAATTTGAGAATTTGTATAAGTTTATTTAACTCCTCTCTGCTTTTTTAGATATTATTACCCCAAAAAAGATTCAAATAGATAGGATTTGTCATTTTCATTTATTTATTTAGAAATATTTATGTCAAGTAATTATTCTAAGCATAATTAAATAGAGTAAGAAATTATTACAGCTCAGATTAGGGCTCATAGAACAAAGGTAAGCAATTTCAATGAAAGGAACCTATACAGTTACCTAAAAGTCTAAAGGCCATGGGAAATATAATTATGAATGATAAGTAAACTATCCACTAAGTTTATATAGTCTACAGGGGAGATGAAATATGTGCTTAAGAAGTAAAACAGGAGTTTGAAATTATGTTTTTAATGTAAAGATAAACTGCTGATTCAGCTATAACATTTGTTTTGAAAATGTGGGCTTATTCCAACATGATTGATCCATTAGGGTTGAGTTGAGCTTAATGCAAATTTCATGTTTGCTTATGTGTAATTTGCTCAGGTGAATGCAGAAAACTGCACCTGGTTATGTGAATCATGACGTGGGAAGATACAAAATGCACAGAACACCCACAGGCACCCCTCAGACATCTGCGAACCACTTCGGTTCCCAGCCTGTTTCATAAAACTCTCCAACCACTTCACACCCCTCCAAAGCCCAATCCATTCTGGTCATTCTCAAGATAAAGTGCCATTCTGGTATTTTTCTAGCATGTAATCATCTAGCATTTGTAAAACTGTTCTACCATATATATTACACTCTTATCTTTCATTGTGTCTGTATTACTCCGGATGTTTTTGAGTATTTTGCCCAACCTTACTTTTCTCATACATCCTATGGATCTGTTGGAGGGCTTCGCATAGTGCAGTGCTACCTAGCAATTCATATGGCACCTTAAAATAGGTCAGAAGAAATAGTATTGTCATAGAGTCAGAAATATTTACAATGTTGTATTTTTGCAAAACTTGAAAAATATTGTAGAGAAATAAAAAAAAAGGAAAGGGTTTTTCAACCCTCCAGTGACAACAGGAAAACAAAAGTCACAGAGAGAAAGCATGGAGGATCCACGTTGAAAAACAAGGAAATAAGCTGGTTTGGGCTAAAGGTTGTAGCAATTGAAAAATATATAAGGATTTATCCTTAGTGAAAATATCTTGAGAAGGGGCACGGTATCTTAATTACCACATTAAAATGCACTTATTATTTTTTTTTTCTCAAAACGTGTAAAGCAAAGAAGATGAAAGCATTTCCTTTCTGTGTCATAGAGAATAATTTAAATAGGTCAAATTAAGGATTATTTCATCCTTGAGGATCTCAAACATTATGAAGTTTAATGTAGAATTTTGTTTGCTAGAAACTTAAATATACTGTAGAAAGATAACCTAAGATTGTATTTCCCTAAAGGACTGTTTTGCAATTTCTGAAAGAACTGAAGCATTCTCAAGTTATTTAACATAGGGTTAGTATGATGAAACCTTTTTTACATAAGGATAGCCTCTCATTCTCAAATTCAGAGAGTCCCTTTACTTCTGTACATTTCTATTTCTGCCAGGTCCTCTTGAACAATAATATTAGTGGTTGCCACATTTTAATCATGTCTGACAGTGTGGAAGCTCCTTTTGGTTAGTTTCCTGGCCTTTAATTAATGGTATTTCTTTAATTTTCTCATTCCTGTTCCATCTTCATTCCTTGGAAAGAGGCTCACTTCAAGTAGCAAGAACAGGATGATAAAACAGGTTGGGGGAGGAGGGGCTGGATGGCGGAAGAGCAGGGTCCCCAGGTCACCTGTCCCCATCAAATTACCTACAAAACCTTCAAATCATCCTGAAAATCTATGAATTCGGCCTGAGATTTAAAGAGAGAACAGCTGGAATGCTACAGTGAGAAGAGTTCAGGCTTCTATCAAGGTAGGAAGACGGGGAAAAAGAAATAAAGAAACAAAAGGCCTCCAATGGGGAGGGGCCCCGCGAGGAGCTGGGCTGAGGCCGGGGCGAGTGTCCCCAGGACAGGAGAGCCCCGTCCCAGAGGAGCAGGAGCTGCACCGACCTTCCCCGCGGAAAGGGGCTTGCAGGGAGTTAAAGCAGGACCCAGGAGGGCAGGGATGCCCTCGGGCTCCCTGGGACACTAACAGGCACCTGCGCCCCGGGAGAGCCCCACACCCCGTGGCCAGCTCCCTAAGGGCTGCAGCGCGCACGACGGGACCCTGAGCAGCTCGGAGGGGCTCGGGCGGTGGCTCCGCGGAGGGGGCTGCTGGGCGGGAGCGCGAATCCAACAGCACA
Source organism: Vulpes vulpes (assembly GCF_048418805.1). Lineage (NCBI taxonomy): Eukaryota > Metazoa > Chordata > Mammalia > Carnivora > Canidae > Vulpes > Vulpes vulpes. Next base: position 40,834,376 of record NC_132785.1, read on the forward strand.
GGCCCCGGGGCACAGGGCACCGGGACACAGCCCAGGATCCGGCCTCCCCCGGGACAGGCAGAGGCCGGGAGGGCCCAGGACAGCGAGGACGCTCCTGCCCCGAGCTGAGCAGATCAGCGGCCCCTCCCGGGAGCCCCCAGGCCCTGCAGACGGAGAGCCCCGGAGCTACTGCGGGAGCTGACTCCAGGGCTGCAGAGCTGGCCCCACCACTGCGGTTGTTCCTCCTGGGGCCTCACGGGGTAAACAACCCCCACTGAGCCCTGCACCAGGCAGGGGCAGAGCAGCTCCCCCAAGTGCTAACACCTGAAAATCAGCACAGCAGGCCCCGCCCCCAGAAGACCAGCTAGACGGACAAGTTCCAGGGAAGTCAAAGGACTTAAAGTATACAGAATCGGAAGATACTCCCACGTGGGTGTTTTGTTGTTGTTGTTATTGTTGTTGTTTTCTTTTTGGTTTTTCTTTTGGTTTTTCTTTTGGCTTTTTGTTGTTGTTGTTGTTGTTTGCTTTTTGATTTGTTTCCTTCGCCCACCCTTTTTTTCCTTTCTTTCTATTTCTTTCTCTTTTTCTTCTTATTTTTTCTTTTTTCTTCCTTTTTTCTTTTTTCTTTTTCTCTTTTCTTTCCTTCTTACTCTCCTCTCTTTTTCTCATTTTCCCAATACAACTTGCTTTTGGCCACTCTGCACTGAGCAAAATGACTAGAAGGAAAACCTCACCTCAAAAGAAAGACTCAGACACAGTCCTCTCTCCCACAGAGTGACAAAATCTGGATTACAATACAATGTCAGAAAGCCAATTCAGAAGCACTATTATACAGCTACTGGTGGCTCTAGAGAAAAGCATAACGGACTCAAGAGACTTCATGACTGTAGAATTTAGAGCTAATCAGGCAGAAATTAAAAATCAATTGAATGAGATGCAATCCAAACTAGAAGTCCTCACGACGAGGGTTAAGGGTTGAAGAACGAGTGAATGACATAGAAGACAAGTTGATGGCAAAGAGGGAAACTGAGAAAAAAAGAGACAAACAAGTAAAAGACCATGAAGAGAGATTAAGGGAAATAAACGACAGCCTGAGGAAGAAAAACCTACGTTTAATTGGGGTCCCTGAGGGTGCTGAAAGGGCCAGAGGGCCAGAATATGTGTTTGAACAAATCACAGCTGAAAAATTTCCTAATCTGGGAAGGGAAACAGGCATTCAGATCCGGGAAATGGAGAGATCCCCCCTTAAAATCAATAAAAACCGTTCAACACCTCGACATTTAATAGTTAAGCTTGCAAATTCTAAAGATAAAGAAAAGATCCTTAAAGCAGCAAGAGACAAGAAATCCCTAACTCTTATGGCTAGGAGTATTAGGGTAACAGCAGACCTCTCCACAGAGACCTGGCAGGCCAGAAAGGGCTGGTGGGATATATTCAGGGTCCTAAATGAGAAGAACATGCAACCAAGAATACTTTATCCAGCAAGGCTCTCATTCAAAATGGAAGGAGAGATAAAGAGCTTCCAAGACAGGCAGGAACTGAAAGAATATGTGACTCCAAACCTGCTCTGCAAGAAATTTTAAGGGGGACTCTTCCCCTAAGAAGAAGTTCAGTGGAACAATCCACAAAAACAAGGACTGAATAGATATCATGGTAACACTAAACTCATATCTCTCAATAGTAACTCTGAACGTTAACGGGCTTAATGACCCCATCAAAAGGCGCAGGGTTTCAGACTGGATAAAAAAGCAGGACCCATCTATTTGCTGTCTACAAGAGACTCATTTTAGACAGAAGGACACCTACAGCCTGAAAATAAAAGGTTGGAGAACCATTTACCATTTGAATGGTCCTCAAAAGAAAGCAGGGGTAGCCATACTTATATCACATAAACTAAAATTTACCCCGAAGACTGTAGTGAGAGATGAAGAGGGACACTATGTCATACTTAAAGGACCTATCCAACAAGAGGACTTAACAATCCTTAATATATATGTCCCGAATGTGGGAGCTGCCAAATATTTAAATCAACTAATAACCAAAGTGAAGAATTACTTAGATAATAATACACTTATACCCGGTGACTTCACTCTAACTCTTTCTATACTTGATAGGTCTCATAGGCACAACATGTCCAAAGAAACGAGAGCTTTAAATGATACATTGGACCAGATGGATTTCACAGATATCTACAGAACTATACATGCAAACTCAACTGAATACAGATTCTTCTCAAGTGCACATGGAACTTTCTCCAGAATAGACCACATACTGGGTCACAAATCGGGCCTGAACCGATACCAAAAGATTAGGAATGTCCCCTGCATATTCTAGACAATAATGCCTTGAAATTAGAGCTAAACCACAACAGCAAGTCTGGAGGGACCTCAAAATGTGGAGGTTAAGGACCATCCTGCTAAAAGATGAAAGGGTCAACCAGGAAATTAAGGTAGAATTAAAAAGATTCATGGAAACTAATGACAATAAAGATACAGCCATTCAAAATCTTTGGGATGCAGCAAAAACAGTCCTAGGGGGAAATACATCACAATACAAGCATCCGTCCAAAAACTGGAAAGAACTCAAATACAAAAGCTAACCTTACACATAAAGGAGCTAGAGAAAAACAGCAAATAGATCCTACACCCAGGAGAAAAGAGAGTTAATAAAGATTCAAGCAGAACTCAATGAAATCAAGACCGGAAGAACTGTGGAACAGATCAACAAAACCAGGAGTTGGTTCTTTGAATGAATTAATAAGATAGATAAACCATTAGCCAGCCTTATTAAAAAGAAGAGAGAGAAGACTCAAATTAATAAAATCAAAAATGAGAAAGGAGAGATCACTACCAACACCAAGGAAATACAAACGATTTTAAAAACATATTATGAACAGCTATACACCAATAAAGTAGGCAATCTAGAAGAAATGGATGCATTCCTGGAAAGCCACAAACTACCAAAACTGGAACAGGAAGAAAGAGAAAACCTGAACAAGCCAATAACCAGGGGTGAAATTGAAGCAATCATCAAAAACCTCCTAAGACACAAAAGTCCAGGGCCAGATGGCTTCCCAGGGGAATTCTATCAAACGTTTAAAGAAGAAACCAAACCTATTCTACTAAAGCTGTTTGGAAAGATAGAAAGAGATGGAGTACTTCCAAATTCGTTCTATGAGGCCAGCATCACCTTAATTCCAAAACCAGACAAACACCCCACCACAAAGGAGAATTACACACCGATATCCCTGATGAACATGGATGCAAAAATTCTCAACAAGATACTAGCCAAAAGGATCCGACAGTACATTAAGAATATTATTCACCATGACCAAGTAGGATTTATCCCCGGGCCACAAGGCTGGTTCAACACTTGTAAAACAATCAATGTGATTCATCACATCAGCAAGAGAAAAACCAGAACCATATGATCATCTCATTAGATGCAGAGAGAGCATTTGATAAAATACAGCATCCATTCCTGATCAAAACTCTTCAGAGTGTAGGGATAGAGGGAACATTCCTCGACATCTTAAACGCCATCTACGAAAAGCCCACAGCAAATATCATTCTCAATGGGGAAGCACTGGGAGCTGGGAGCCTTTCCCCTGAGATCAGGAACAAGACAGGGAAGTCCACTCTCACCACTGCTATTCAACATAGTACTGGAAATCCTAGCCTCAGCAATCAGACAACAAAATGACATTAAAGGCATTCAAATTGGCAAAGAAGAAGTCAAACTCTCCCTCTTCGCCGATGACATGATATTCTACGTAGAAAACCCAAAAGCCTCCACCTCAAGATTGCTAGAACTCATACAGCAATTTGGTAGTGTGGCAGGATACAAAATCAATGCCCAGATGTCAGTGGCATTTCTATTCACTAACAATGAGACTGAAGAAAGAGAAATTAAGGAGTCAATCCCATTTACAATTGCACCCAAAAGCATAAGATACCTAGGAATAAACCTAACCAAAGAGGTAAAGGATGTATACCCTAAAAACTATAGAACACTTCTGAAAGAAATTGAGGAAGACCCAAAGAGATGGAAAAATATTCCATGCTCATGGATTGGCAGAATTAATATTGTGAAAATGTCAATGTTACCCAGGACAATTTACACGTTTAATGCAATCCCTATCAAAATACCATGGACTTTCTTCAGAGAGTTAGAACAAATTATTTTAAGATTCGTGTGCCATCAGAAAAGACCCCGAATAGCAAGGGGAATTTTAAAAAAGAAAACCATATCTGGGGGCATCACAATGCCAGATTTCAAGTTGTACTACAAAGCTGTGGTCATGAAGACAGTGTGGTACTGGCACAAAAACAGACACATAGATCAATGGAACAGAATAGAGAACCCAGAAGTGGACCCTGAACTTTATGGTCAACTAATATTAGATAAAGGAGGAAAGACTATCCATTGGAAGAAAGACAGTCTCTTCAATAAATGGTGTTGGGAAAATTGGACAGCCCCATGCAGAAGAATGAAACTAGACCACTCTCTTGCACCATACACTAAGATAAACTCAAAATGGATGAAAGATCCAAAATGAGACTAGATTCCATCAAAATCCTAGAGGAGAACACAGGCACCCTTTTTGAACTCGGCCACAGTAACTTCTTGCAAAATACATCCACGAAGGCAAAAGAAACAAAAGCAAAAATGAACTATTGGGACTTCATCAAGATAAGAAGCTTTTGCACAGCAAAGGGTACAGTCAACAAAACTAAAAGACAACCTACAGAATGGGGGAAGATATTTGCAAATGACGTATCAGATAAAGGGCTAGTTTCCAAGATCTATAAGAACTTATTAAACTCAACAGCAAAGAAACAAACAATCCAATCATGAAATGGGCATAAGACATGAAGAGAAATCTCACAGAGGAAGACATAGACATGGCCAACATGCACATGAGAAAATGCTCTGCATCACTTGCCATCAGGGAAATACAAATCAAAACCACCATGAGATACCACCTCACACCAGTGAGAATGGGGAAAATTAACAAGGCAGGAAACCACAAGTGTTGGAGAGGATGCGGAGAAAAGGGAACCCTCTTACGCTGTTGGTGGGAATGTGAACTGGTGCAGCCACTCTGGAAAACTGTGTGGAGGTTCCTCAAAGAGTTAAAAATAGACCTGCCCTACGACCCAGCAATTGCACTGTTGGGGATTTACCCCAAAGATACAGATGCAATGAAACGCTGGGACACTTGCACCCCGATGTTTCTAGCAGCAGTGTCCACAATAGCCAAACTGTGGAAGGAGCCTCGGTGTCCATCGAAAGATGAATGGATAAAGAAGATGTGGTCTATGTATACCATGGAATATTACCAGCCATTAGAAACGACAAATACCCACCCTTTGCTTCAACGTGGATGGAACTGGAGGGTATTATGCTGAGTGAAGTAAGTCAATCGGAGAAGGACAAACATTATATGTTCTCATTCATTTGGGGAATATAAATAGTTGTGAAAGGGAATATAAGGGAAGGGTGAAGAAATGTGTGGGAGATATCAGAAAGGGAGACAGAACATAAAGACTCCTAACTCTGGGAAACGAACTAGGGGTGGTAGAAGGGGAGGAGGGCTGGGAGTGGGAGTGAATGGGTGACGGGCACTAGGGGTTATTCTGTATGTTGGTAAATTGAACACCAATAAAAAATAAATTTCAAAAAATAAAGGCTATGTTTTTCATCAAAAAAAATTCTTTTTTTTACCAACTGGCATCAAAAAGATTACAGTAATATTTGATTTTCTAACAGACAAGTTCTTTTCTAGTATTACTGGTGTAACTGTTCAAAAAACCCCTAAACGTGGATGCCTGGGTGGTGCAATTGGTTAAGTGTCTGACTCTTAGTTTCAGCTCAAGTCATGATCTCAGGGTTGTGAGATTAAGCCCCTCATCTGGCTCCATGTTCAGTGTGGAGTCTGCTTGAGATTCCTAGCCTCTGTCCTTCCTCCCACTTCCATTCTCCCCCACCCTACCCTCCCCCATCCACCCCGGTGTGGCTCTCTCTCTCTCTCTCTCTCTCTCTCTCTCTCTCAGGTAAATAAATAAAATATTTTTAAAACTGTAAAAAAATTTAAAAGCAATGAAAAATGCTAAATAACCCCTCATGCTAGTAAAATCACTGACATGACCTGTTTATATTAACAGAATAAAGATTATATGTACTATAAAAAATTTAAAAAATAAAATAAAATAAAACAGGTTGGACTGGCAGTCAATGAGGGTTCATAACACATTCCATCTGAGGCCTTAGGAAATTAATGAATTTAATTTATATGAATAATTTTTATAAATATGAAATGAGTATCTGCAATTTGATGGGAAGTGAGATTAGGGTGATAAATTCCACATTGAGCACAACACTTTCTGTTCTCAAGGATGGTCTCTGTAAAAGGATGGAGCTAGGTCCTTTCTTAGTTTCCTTTACATTTGATTGACACACAATTATAACAGGCTCACCCATTTGACTGCTGTTTTTCTTTAATGACCACTTATTGCTTGGTTTAATAATGATAATAAATTCTAGTTCAATTTTTGACAAATTATAGATCTAGAACATAGATTATGCAGTGGGACTATTTTAATTAATGCAATTCTAGAAATAATAGATTCTTAAGAAGGTATTATATAACGTGTTTAAAGGAATCTATATTAAATCAAAGCTATGACAATTATAATTGCATAAAAATAAGTATATCATATGTTTCTACTATTTAAGAAGATGTATGGGGATACTTATGATTTGCTTTTTAGTTTAAAATTATTTACATTAAGGAAGTAAAAAAATCCATTTTAAATATATCAGTGTTCAATTATATTTTTAAAAAATCAAGTGTAGCCCATTTTTGTTTCAAGCATTCCATTTTACATCTGTATTTTGTACACTGCAAAGTACTATGCAGTATGTTGGATTACTAATGACATTTTATAGTGTCAAATCTATTAAATGAAAATTTCACATTTGCTTATGTGAGATTTTACTCAGGTGAATCCAGAAAACTGCACCTAGTTACATGAGTTAAGACATGTGGCAAGATATATGCACACGCTCAGACATCTACTGCGAAGTACTTCAGTTCCCAGCCTGTTTCATATGTATCACGATTTCTATCACTTGGAACCATAGGCCAAGGTATAATAGTTTTTAATTTGTTATTTGATTAACAGATTTTTTAGAAGCACCAATATGTGTTAAGGATTCTTCTTGACTTTGAAACTATCTTGGTGAACAAGAACCAGTCACAAGAATCTAGTGATTGATCAGAAAAATGGATAATTATCAAATGACTGCTTTGATATGTGCTAGCACAGATTCCTAAAGAATACATAGAAGGGACAACTAACCCAATTCTGGGAAGGTCTTTTAAGATGTCACAGAAAAGTACTTTTAAGCTATAGCTTAAAAAAGCCATCTAAGGAACAAAAGAAACTCCCAAGAAGATGAAGGCATAGAAATCCAGAGTTATGCATATTCAGTGGGTTCCTATAAAGCTTATTTTATTTATTTATTATTTTATCGTATTTTAAATTTCTATCAAATGACAAAATGTCCAAATTGTCTTATTGAGCCAATATCAGACTTCAGACAATATTATTTCTTCAATGTCTTCTGATTTTACAAATGATGTAGAATGACCTGTGAGAGATCTCATGATCCGGACAGGTTTACCAATTTCATAATTTAATCTCTGATGTAAAAATAATCTACTTTTTAAAACATTTTATTTTTTTAATTTAAAAAATAATCAATATAGTTGCAGTCTTAGAATTTTGCATATTGATTGATGATTAATTTGGAACATTTTGCACTGATATCTTGAAACTTTCCCTGATTGTTTCATACCTAAATAAAATATTTAATCAGGTCAGTAGTTTATGTTTGTTTCTTTTATGAAGGCAGTTGGGGCTCCATATTTATGGAATTAATTAAGTATTCTGTTATACTTTGATGTAGTTTTTAAATAAATTGACCTTCTGTATGTTTTTCTTTTGCTCATCACTGAAAAAAGCCTAGGTAAATTTTTAATAAGTTTGGCCTATGTGTTTTGAAGGATCTCATTTAAATATATGCTTTGAAAACCTGAAGATTTTATTTTGGGTTCTCAGTATTGTGGCCCAAGGTAGAGGCAATCCTCATAGCCTAATCACTTCATTAAAAGTGATTTATAAGAAAAAAATCCATGTGTCAGATGACCAGGAAATTTGTCATATGTATTAAGTTAATCATTGGTTTTGTAATCTGAATCTTGAATCAAAAGAAACAAGAACAAATTCCTCTAGACTATAGATATTGATCATTTTTATAGCTGCTTCTCACGTAGGCAACTCTATTATTCTCCAAGGTTCATAGTAACAGGGATTTTATATATTTACCTGTGATTAATCATTCCTTATAGGCAATCCTACAGAAAGATCCTAGTTACTTTGTTCAAATGAGTAGAAAATAAATGTTTTTGAATCTGTTGCAAAGACATATCAATATTATAAATCTAATTCAGTTGAAACAAATTTATAAATAATTAAAGGTGAAAAAAACGTAAATTTCATCTTCAAATGAAGCATGCATGGGACTTCAGCTCCTCTGCTTTATATTTGACTATTAAGAAAAGACAAAAACCGGGGCACCTAAGTGTCTCAAACAGTTAAGTGTTGGCCTTGGCTCAGGTCATGATCCTGGGGTCCTGGTATCAAGGCCCTCATCCAGCTCCCTGCTCAGTGGTAAGTCTGCTTCTCCCTCTCCTCCCGCTCGTGCATTCTCTCTCTCTCTCTCAAATACATACATAAATAAAATCTTTAAAAAAAAAAGCAAGACAAAAATTAAAGACAATATCTAAACTACCTAAATTCTATAGATTAATTTTGTAATTGTGACTCACTATGATTTAAATTCCCCTCAGAGAGAATATCTACAATTTGACAAGAATTCATTCCATTTTTATAATGAATTTTTAGGAATATAATGGGTAAACAAGTAAAAATTTGACTCTAGTTTGTTAACATACATATGAAGCAGAACATTGGCTTGGATGAACAGAACCACAAATAAGATGCCCAGCTTGATTTAAGCTGCTGAAATAGCGATTTTATTGGCAAGACATGGTTTGCCTGCTGTTTTGAGTCAAGTGCCAAGGATACTCTGTGGCAGGATAGTTTCTATTTGAGACATTAGCTATTTCTTTAATTATAAAAGAGCATCTGTTTTGTAAAAGAATTAGTGATGAACTTGTATTCCAAAAACCTGGATCTTCACGGCGGGCGGAGGGGGGTGGGTAATTTACTAATTATTAGACATTAGGTAAACTGTATAACTTTTTGATTCTGTCTTCACCTGCCTTGTTATAACTTTTTGATTCTGTCTTCACCTGCCTAAAATGGTATGTTAGTAATTGTTGTGCTGAAAGGCTGATGAAATAATTCAGTGAAATCATTATAAAAATGCATGTGGGACATATAAAATACTCTCTCCTAGAATCTCAGACTGTTTCTTCACTTAAAATTCTCCAACCACGCTGGCCTCCTTACTGTTCTTTGAATGTCCCAGGCTATAGACAGCAGGGCTTTGGCACTTGCTTTTCCTTCTGCCTCTGACAAAAGTGCATCCTACAGGTTTTTAATCCAAAGTCATTTACTCAGTGTTGCTTTTTTGATCCTCTAAGATTTCACCCCATCCATGAACACATTTCTTTCCCTCCGGCCATGTTTTCTTTTCTTTTAGAATTAACTTCTCTTTAATCTATTAATATTTTATTTATTCATCTCTTCACCACCTCCCCAGTTTGAATGTAAATTCTATGAAAATAGTGAATTTTGTGTATTTGTTAACTACCAGAAACCAGTGTTTAGAGAAGTGCCACTGACATAGTAAATAAAGGCTTAATATTTTACTCCTAAATGAATAAATGTTATGGAGTGCTAATTTTTTCTATTCTGAAATGGATAAGAAATTCAATGCTTTAAAGGATCTACTCCTTTTTATTTTTACGCTTGTATGGTGAAAGTGAAGGATATTAAGGAAAACAAAGAATTTTAGCGACCAAGCAAAAATGACAAATATTATTTTTTTCCTGCTGTCCTCACTCTTGGAAGCAGCTTCCTGGAGCACTATGCTGAAGAAATTTGTCATTCTAGATAAGACAAAAAGACAGTAATGAATTAAAATACCTGCCTTTGGGTCTGGGTGTCAAATGAGTGATAGTCTCTGTGGCACATATTTGATATACCTATTGTAAATATTTCAGGAAATTTTATCAGTAGATATTTGGAAATACAATGTGACAGATTAACTGGTCTAATATAATCCATCCAAACTGGTCCAGTGCTCGTCATCTAGGTCCTTTAATTCAGTGACCCTTCCAATCCCCCTGTAGAGAAAGATGTCCACTTACTCAAAGATCAAGTCAGAGCCTAGTAGAGACCTGAAACTTCTACAGGCTATCATATAAAGGAAATTTAACAACAGAACTTATAAAACACAAAGTAATTGATGCAATAAAAATTGCAGGTTCTCAGAATGCAAATAAGTTTTTGGAATAGTTTAAGCAGTTAGATGCTGTGGAATAAAACATGTGCAAAGCCCAGAGCTAGAATAAGTTGTCTGCACAGCTAGAACAGTAAGTTTATGGAGGGTTTTATTTTTCATCTTAAAAATGAAAGGCTGATAGACTGGGAGAAACTATTTGCAAAACTCATTTCTGATAAAGAACTGCTATCCAGATATACAAAGAACTCTTAGAACTTCAAAGTAAGAAATGAACAACTCAACTAAAAGTGAGCAAGAAACCTGAAAAGCCCCAGCAATGAGGATATACATATAGGCAATGAGAATATGAAAAGATGCTCTACATCATATATTGTCAGGGAAATACACGTTAAAACAATAAGGTACAATTGCATACCTATAAGAATGGCAAAGATCCAAAACACTGACAAAATCAAATGCTGATAAGAGTGTGAAGCACCAAGAATTCTCTCTGCTGGTGAGAGTGTAAAATGGTATAGCCACTTTGGAAGACAGTTGGCAGTTTTCTACAAATTTAGCATATTCTTACTATACAGATCAGTGGTGTGTTCCTTGCTATTACCCAAATGAGTTGAAAATCTATGTCCCATAAAAATCGGCACATATGTGTTTAAGCAGCTTTATTTATAACTGCCCAAACTTGGAAACAACCAAGATGTCATTCAGCAGGTGAATGGATAAATGAACTGTGGTACATCCAGAAAATGGAATAATGTTTAGTACTTAAAAATGAGCTATCAAGTCACACACACACACACACACACACACACACACACACACAAAACCCTAAAAGAACTTAAATGCATATCACTGAGTGAAGGAAGCCCATCTGAAAACGCTATATAGTCCATGATTCCAAATATATGACATTCTTAAAAAGGCAAAACTATGGAGATGTTATAAACAGCATTGGTTGCCAGTGATTAGGGAGGAAGGAAGGAAAAACGGGCAGGACACAGAGGATTTGTAGGGCATTGAAACTATTCTGAATGATACTGTAATGGTACATGTCATTATACTTCTGTCAAAATCCATAGAATGTATAGTACTGAGAGTAAGTTCTAGTGTAAATTATGGGCTTTGGATGATAATAATATTTCAGTGTAGGTTCATCAGTTATAACAAATGTCCTACTCTGGTGTTGCATGTTGATATAGGGCAGGCTGGGGTGGTGGAGAGTAGGGAGTAGGGACATATGGGAAACCCTCTGTACTTTCTACTAGATCCCATTTTATGTGCTATGTCAGAGAATGTATGTTAAGGGGGAAAATTGGCCTAGCAACTGTTTTTTATCCACTTTTAAATTCATAGAAAAACTTTTATATTTCACATAGACCTCATGACCTCATTAATTCAGATCTGCTCATTTCAAATGCATGATATTCAAGCTAGACTGAAAACTACTTTTGTAGTCCTACCCTACGCCCCTCAAAGAAGGGGTTTTCTAGTGAAAAATAAACTTGAATAGAGAAATCTTATTATTCTCAAAATATTCATCTGTTTTCAATTATTTTAAGCACTTTAAGAGAATCATTTACACATGAAAGACAAATGCTAGAATACAAAACTCTTATCTATATAAGAATACCTATCTGCAAGTTTATTTGCTTTGAAATTTTTTAGTTATATAGAAATATAAATATTTGCCTTTTAAAATTATCTCTAAAATTGGCTTCTTTTGCTAAATGTTTGATTCCTGCCTCTTACAATTTTTCAAAATAAATTTTGATGCTGTTTGTGTGCAGAATGCCTACTGCTGAAAACATTACTTCTTGTTATAATATGAATAACCTCTAACTTTTGCCTTATTTTGTTTTAAATAATGTATATTGGTCTACCAATTAGAAAAATAAATAAATCAGGCTTTTAGATCTCTAAAGGTATTCCATACATAAAAGACCTATATTTATTTATGATGATAAAGTTAAAAAAGTACTCCCTCAAAAAAAAAAAAAAAAGTAAAACCCAAATAGGTAAATTTAAAATAAACAGCAAATCTGAAAACAATATAAACAGGGTATGGTGCATGTTCATTTTGGGTGCTTTTTCTGTCTGACACACCTTAAAGTACCAGTGAGTTTGGAATTATGACTTTTTTCTAGTAGTGTCCTTTAAACAAGCATTGACATTTTTTATTTTCCTGAAAACATTTTAAAGAAGCTCAAAATTTGGATTATCTGACCTAATGTAAAATTTTTGTTCAAAAGTACTTCTGAATACCTTTATTAAATATCACAAATCTGCCTCTTCAACCTCTAGTTAACTTTTCTAGAAAGCCATCTAAAGATTTTGGATCAAAATTACTACCATATTCTAAAGTACCATGTTATGTTAACCTTTATATTTAGTCTCCTGATGTTTACTTTAAAAATAATGAAAATTAGTATGTAAAAACATAGAATGTCCACATGGAGACTACAAATAGGGTGTGGTAGGAAATGGCAGCAAGAAAAGTTAAAGAAGTAATGTTAATTTAAAGAAAGAAGAAAGAAAAAAGTGGGTGAATGAACCTGAGGAAGAACAGTGTTCTGTAACCAAGAGAGGCAGAGACATTTAATACAGGACTATTAGGAGTCTAGACATGGTAATGTACTCACAAGACACCACCAAATAATTGCACAGCACCTCAAATCATAAAAATTGAAAAAAACAACTCCCTTCCTTACGGACACAAGAAAGTCTGAAACCATTCATCTGAAGTTTTGTCTCAGCTGTGAAAGAAATACTGTGTGTGTGTGTGTGTGTGTGTGTGTGTGTGTGTGTTTATGTGTTTTTGATATCAGAGAGGTGACTACTACCAAGAAAACTTTATTAGCTAGAAATCCTCAATCTTCTTGAAAGTACCAAATATGTGATCTTTTAGTGTGGTTAAACATTTTTACGTTTTGTAAGGGTTTGACTCTTGGAATGCTGTTTTGGGTAAAGTTCAGCTGCTGCTGCTGCTAAATCTCACCCTACTGTGTGAAAATATGAAGTTTTACTTACTCATTTGCAGTAGAAAAATGAGTATCTGATCATCCTTAGAATAGAGTCCCTGAAATGCCTTATCTGGCAAAAGAAACACAAAAAGACAGACATATAACTTAACTTGAGACAGATAGTAGAAACTTTCAGTCTATTCTGTTTTGTCAGCAACTTCTGGCAGTCAAGTTAACAATAAATAAATGCATTTGCTCAGCAAAATTCTCATGAATATTAGGGGTGTGTGTGCGTGTGTGTGTATGTGTGTGTGTTCAGGACACACTATGACAAAATATGGTACTTGGACATATTGAATATTTTAAGCTGAGGGAGTTTGAGTAAAGTACAGAAAGCAGGAAAGTCAGTCTGATATTCCTCTAGCTCCCTTCCTCTGAAACAGGTTATAAAGCTTTCATCTGAAAAGTGCCCTCCCTGTACCTGGGACAGAGGAACACTGAGAAGAACCTCAGCAGTCTTGTTGTCTCCCCCACTTTACTCCACTTGTCCAACATTCTCCTTAGCTTATAATGTTCCTCCATGACTGTCCACTCTTCATCAAACTTAGTATCAAAATACTCTGGTCTGTTTCTTTTGTTTTTCATTTCCTTATGAAAAAGCTCCCGAGTTGCACAAAACTCACATTAAATAGATTTGTATGCTTCTCTTCTGTTAATCTGTCTGTGTCAGTTTAATTTTCAGACCCAGTCAGGGAACCTAGAGAGTCAAGGAAACATTCTCCGCCCCCTATAATCCATTAGCCCCAGCATGTGAACTTTTAGGTTATAGTATTCTAAAAATTGTGTTGCAGATATGACATGGGAACAAATTTTAAAATACATGCAAGAAAGATGTCATAGATTGGTATGCACATAAACATTTAACTCGGAAAAAAAAAGAATGTTAATTTAAAAGATTATTGTGTGTATATTTTGATTTCTAAGTACACAATATCAGATTTTATTTTTCATCCTTCAATATGGTGGAAGTTTAAGGAGGAGTTGGTGACTCTAGTGAAATCATGCTAATTATTTTAACTGTTACTACATTAAGGTGGAATTTTATAGTAATGCCTGTTGCGATTCTCCTAGGCAGAATCTTTAATTACTAATCTATGCAGCTAACGTCTTCCCTTATATTCTCTCATTATGACATTTACCATGTTGCATTGCAGTTATTGACTTGCTTGTGCTTCTCTTCATTGCCCTCTCCTTGAGGAAAAGCACTCTGTCTCTTTGTATGAATAGTCTCAGGGCTTAAAATAGCAAAAATAATGGCTAACAATTATTGAATACTTACATTGAAACTACTAATTTGTCCACCCATCTGAATATAAAACACAGTCTCCTATTCTAATTGTTGTTAGATTCCACAATTTCTGTCCATCTTCCTTGCAATAAAGGGAATAACAGACTACTTTTTCTTTTGGGACTTCCCAGTATAAACATAAGAACAAAAAAAAAGCAAGAAATAAGTACACAAAAATTCTCTGATTCCTTTTCCACCAAATTTCGTCCTGATAGCATATAAAAATTTACATATAAATATTTTTCATAAAGCTTTTTCTTAATCTTCAGAAGACTTGTGTTTTGGTTCCCAGGGTAATTTGTGCTACTCTTTTTTAAAAATATTTTATTTTTAAGTAATCTCAGACCCAACATGGGGCTTGAACTTACAACCCCAAGATCAAAAGTTACATGCTCCACCAGCTGAAACCTCTAGGCACCCATTTTCTACTCTTTTAAATATTTAAGTATATAGATAGAAATTTCCAAGATTTAGGAAAACAAAACTGAGATAAAAACCTTAGTGTTGAAGATGACTAAATCCACTAGCATGCTAATTATTGAAAAACACTAATTCAGATATTGATAACAAGGTCTATAAAATTTCCTACATTAATTTTCTGGCAATTTTTTCAGAATGATGTAAGGTTTTAAAAGGTCAGCTTAGATACAAACATAAGACAGATAAGATCACTGGGAGACATCATCACGGATGGTAGATATTTTGTGAAAACAGATTTAAGTTAAATGAGTTGTGATGTTCAAATAAAGATTCTGGTTTAATTTAGTTCTCTTTATCTTTTTAAAATAGAAGAAGACAATAGTTCTCTCTCTCTCTTTTTTTAATAAATTTATTTTTCATTGGTGTTCAATTAACCAACATACAGAATAACACCCAGTGCTCATCCCATCAAGTGCCCCCCTCAGTGCCAGTCAAGCATTCACCCCCACCCCCTGCCCTCCTCCCCTTCCAACACCCCTAGTTCGTTTCCCAGCAGTCCTTATGTTCTGTATCCCTTTCTGATATTCTTCTGCCTTCCCTTATATTCCCTTTCACTATAATTTGTATTCGCCAAATGAATGAGAGCATATAATGTTTGTCCTTCTCCGATTGACTTACTTCACTCAGCATAATACCCTCCAGTTCCATCCACGTTGAAGCAAAGGGTGGGTATTTGTCGTTTCTAATGGCTGAGTAATATTCCATTGTATACATAGACCACAGCTTCTTTATCCATTCATCTTTCGATGGACACCGAGGCTCCTTCCACAGTTTGGCTATTGCGGATATTGCTGCTAGAAACATCAGGATGCAGGTGTCCCAGCGTTTCATTGCCTCTGTATCTTTGGGGTAAATCCTCAACAGTGCAATTGCTGGGTCGTAGGGCAGGTCTATTTTTAACTCTTTGAGGAACCTCCACACAGTTTTCCAGAGTGGCTGCACCAGTTCACATTCCCACCAACAGTGTAAGAGGGTTCCCTTTTCTCCACATCCTCTCCAACACTTGTGGTTTCCTGCCTTGTTAATTTTCCCCATTCTCACTGGTGTGAGGTGGTATCTCATGGTGGTTTTGATTTGTATTTCCCTGATGGCAGGTGATGCAGAGCATTTTCTCATGTGCATGTTTGCCATGTCTACGTCTTCTTCTGTGAGATTTCTCTTAATGTCTTTTGGCCATTTCATGATTGGATTGTTTGTTTCTTTGCTGTTGAGTTTAAGAAGTTCTTTATAGATCTTGGAAACTAGCCCTTTATCTGATAGGTTATTTGCAAATATCTTCTCCCATTCTGTAGGTTGTCTTTTAGTTTTGTTGACTGTATCCTTTGCTGTGCAAAAGCTTCTTATCTTGATGAAGTCCCAATAGTTCATTTTTGCTTTTGTTTCTTTTGCCTTTGTGGATGTATTTTGCAAGAAGTTACTGTGGCTGAGTTCAAAAAGGGTGTTGCCTGTGTTCTCTTCTAGGATTTTGATGGAATCTAGTCTCATTTTGGATCTTTCATCCATTTTGAGTTTATCTTTGTGTATGGTGCAAAAGAGTGGTCTAGTTTCATTCTTCTGCATGGGGCTGTCCAATTTTGCCAACACCATTTATTGAAGAGACTGTCTTCCTTCCAATGGATAGTCTTTCCTCCTTTATCTAGTATTAGTTGACCATAAAGTTCAGGGTCCACTTCTGGGTTCTCTATTCTGTTCCATTGATCTATGTGTCTGTTTTTGTGCCAGTACCACACTGTCTTGATGACCACAGCTTTGTAGTACAACCTGAAATCTGGCATTGTGATGCCCCCAGATATGGTTTTCTTTTTTAAAATTCCCCTTGCTATTCGGGGTCTTTTCTGATGGCACACGAATCTTAAAATAATTTGTTCTAACTCTCTGAAGAAAGTCCATGGTATTTTGATAGGGATTGCATTAAACGTGTAAATTGTCCTGGGTAACAGTGACATTTTCACAATATTAATTCTGCCAATCCGTGAGCATGGAATATTTTTCCATCTCTTTGGGTCTTCCTCAATTTCTTTCAGAAGTGTTCTATAGTTTTTAGGGTATAGATCCTTTACCTCTTTGGTTAGGTTTATTCCTAGGTATCTTATGCTTTTGGGTGCAATTGTAAATGGGATTGACTCCTTAATTTCTCCTTCTTCAGTCTCATTGTTAGTGAATAGAAATGCCACTGACATCTGGGCATTGATTTTGTATCATGCCATGCTACCAAATTGCTGTACGAGTTCTGGCAATCTTCAGGTGGAGGCTTTTGGGTTTTCTATGTAGAGTATCATGTCATCGGCGAAGAGGGAGAGTTTGACTTCTTCTTTGCCAATTTGAATGCCTTTAGTGTCTTTTTGTTGCCTGATTGCTGAGGTAGGACTTCCAGTACTATGTTGAATAGCAGTGGTGAGAGTGGACATCCCTGTCTTGTTCCTGATCTCAGGGGAAAGGCTACCAGTGCTTCCCCATTGAGAATGATATTTGCTGTGGGCTTTTTGTAGATGGCTTTTAAGATGTCGAGGAATGTTCCCTCTATCCCTACACTCTGAAGAGTTTTGATCAGGAATGGATGCTGTATTTTGTCAAATGCTTTCTCTGCATCTAATGAGAGGACCATATGGTTCTGGTTTTTCTCTTGCTGATGTGATGAATCACATTGATTGTTTTACAAATGTTGAACCAGCCTTGTGGCCCGGGGATAAATCCTCCTTGGTCATGGTGAACAATTTTCTTAATGTATTGTTGGATCCTTTTGGCTAGTATCTTTTTGAGAATTTTTGCATCCATGTTCATCAGGGATATTGGTCTGTATTTCTCCTTTCTGGTGGGGTGTTTGTCTGGTTTTGGAATTAAGGTGATGCTGGCCTCATAGAACGAATTTGGAAGTACTCCATCTCTTTCTATCTTTCCAAACAGCTTTAGTAGAATAGGTATGGTTTCTTCTTTAAACGTTTGACAGAATTCCCCTGGGAAACCATCTGGCCTTGGACTTTTGTGTCTTGGGAGGTTTTTGATGACTGCTTCCATTTCCTCCCTGGTTACTGGCCTGTTCAGGTTTTCTATTTCTTCCTGTTCCAGTTTTGGTAGTTTGTGGCTTTCCAGGAATGCATCCATTTCTTCTAGATTGCCTACTTTATTGGTGTATAGCTGTTCATAATATGTTATTAAAATCGTTTGTATTTCAAAAAAAAAATCGTATGTATTCTTTGGTGTTGGTAGTGATCTCTCCTTTCTCATTTTTGATTTTATTAATTTGAGTCTTCTCTCTCTTCTTTTTAATAAGGCTGGCTAATGGTTCATCTATCTTATTAATTCTTTCAGAGAACCAACTCCAGGTTCTGTTGATCTGTTCCACAGTTCTTCTGGTCTCGATTTCGTTGAGTTCTGCTCAAATCATTTTTAACTCTCTTCTTCTGCTGGGTGTAAGGTCTATATGCTGTTTTTTCTCTAGCTCCTTTATGTATAAGTTTAGCTTTTGTATTTGAGTTCTTTCCAGTTTTTGAATGGATGCTTGTATTGCGATGTATTTCCACCTTAGGACTGATTTTGCTGCATCCCAAAGATTTTGAATGGTTGTATCTTCATTAGTCCATGAATCTTTTTCATTCTTCCTTAATTTCCTGGTTGACCCTTTCATCTTTTAGCAGGATGGTCCTTAACCTCCACGTGTTTGAGGTCCCTCCAAACTTCTTGTTGTGATTTAGTTCTAATTTCAAGGCATTAGGGTCTGAGAATATGCAGGGGACAATCCCAATCTTTTGGTATCAGTTCAGACCCGATTTGTGACCAAGTATGTGGTCTATTCTGGAGAAAGTTCCATGTGTACTTGAGAAGAATGTGTATTCAGTTGAGTTTGGATGTATAGTTCTGTATATATCTGTGAAATCCTTCCGGTCCAGTGTATCATTTAAAGCTCTCGTTTCTTTGGACATGTTGTGCTTAGAAGAGCTATTGAGTATAGAAAGAGTTAGAGTGAAGTCACCAAGTATAAGTGTATTATTATCTAAGTAATTCTTCACTTTGGTTATTAGTTGATTTAAATATTTGGCAGCTCCCACATTCGGGGCATATATATTGAGGATTGTTAAGTCCTCTTGTTGGATAGGTCCTTTAAGTATGATATAGTGTCCCTCTTCAACTCTCACTACAGACTTCGGGGTAAATTTTAGTTTATGTGATATAAGTATGGCTACCCCTGCTTTCTTTTGAGGACCATTCAAATGGTAAATGGTTCTCCAACCTTTATTTTCAGGTTGTAGGTGTCCTTCTGTCTAAAATGAGTCTCTTGTAGACAGCAAATAAATGTGTCCTGCTTTTTTATCCAGTCAGAAACCCTGTGGCTTTTGATGGGGTCATTAAGCCCATTCACATTCAGAGTTACTATTTAAAAGCATCAGTTTAGTGTCATCATGATATCTATTCAGTCCTTGTTTTTGTGGATTGTTCCACTGAACTTCTTCTTAAAGGGGAATTTTAGGAGTCCCCCTTAAAATTTCTTGCAGAGTTGGTTTGGAGGTCACATATTCTTTCAGTTCCTGCCTGTCTTGGAAGCTCTTTATCCCTTCTTCCATTCTGAATGAGAGCCTTGCTGGATAAAGTATTCTTGGTTGCATGATCTTTGTGTTTCGGACCCTGAATATATTCTGCCAGCCCTTTCTGGCCTGCCAGGTCTCTGTGGAGAGGTCTGATGTTAATCTGATATTTCTTCCCATATAAGTTAGGGATTTCTTGTCTCTTGCTGCTTTAAGGATCTTCCCTTTATCTTTGGAATTTGCGAGCTTCACTATTAAATGTCGAGGTGTTGAACGGTTTTTATTGATTTTAGGGGGGGACCTCTTCATTTCCTGGAAATGAATGTCTGTTTCCCTTCCCAGATTAGGAAATTTTTCAGCTATGATTTGTTCAAACACATATTCTGGCCCTCTGGCTCTTTCGGCGCCCTTGGGAACCCCAATTAAATGTAAGTTTTTCTTCCTCAGGCTGTCGATTGTTTCCTTTAATCTCTCTTCATGGTCTTTTAATTGTTTGTCTCTTTTTTCCTCAGTTTCCCTCTTTGCCATCAACTTGTTTTCTATGTCATTCACTCGTTCTCCACCTTGTTAACCATCGTCGGGAGGACTTCTAGTTTGGATTGCATCTCATTCAATTGATTTTTAATTTCTGCCTGATTGGATCTAAATTCTGCAGTCATGAAGTCTCTTGAGTCCTTTATGCTTTTCTCTAGAGCCACCAGTAGCTGTATAATAGTGCTTCTGAATTGGCTTTCTGACATTGAATTATAATCCAGATTTTATAACTCTGTGGGAGAGAGGACTGTGTCTGAGTCTTTCTTTTGAGGTGAGGTTTTCCTTCTAGTCATTTTGCTCAGTGCAGAGTGGCCAAAAACAAGTTGTATTGGGAAAAGGAGAAAAAGAGAGGAGAGAAACAAGGAAATAAAAGAGAAAAAGAAAAAAGGAAAAAGGAAGAAAAAAAGAAAAAAAAAGTGAAGAAAAAGAGAAAGAAAAAGAAAGAAAGGAAAACAAGGGGGGTGGGCGAAGCAAACAAATCAAAAAGAAAAACAAACAAACAAACAAAAACAAACAAACAAACAAAAAAACACGGGGGAGTATCTTCTGATTCTGTATACTTTAAGTCCCTTGGCTTCCCCTGGATCTTGTCCGTCTAGCTGGTCTTCTGTGGGAGGGGCCTGTTGTGCTGATTTTCAGGTGTTAGCACTTGGGGGAGCTGCTCTGCCCCTGCCTGGTGCAGGGCTCCGTGGGGGTTGTTCTCCCCGTGAGGCCCCAGGAGGAACAACCCCAGTGGCGGGGCCAGCTCTGCAGCCCTGGAGTCAGCTCCCGCAGTTAACTCCGGGGCTCTCCGTCTTCAGGGCCTGGAGGCTCCGGGGCGGGGCCACTGATCTGCTCAGTTCCAGGCAGGAGCGTCCTCGCTGTCCTGGGCCCTCCCGGCCTCTGCCTGTCCCGGGGGAGGCCGGATCCTGGGCTGTGTCCCGGCGCCCTGTGCTCCGGTGCCTGCGCTGTTGGATTCGCGCTCCCGCCCGCAGCCCCCTCCGCGGAGCCGCCGCCCGAACCCCTCCGAGCTGTTCCCGGAGCCCCGCAGCCCCCTCCGCGGAGCCGCCGCCCGAGCCCCTCCGAGCTGCTCCGGGTCCCGCTGTGCGCGCTGCAGCCCTTAGGGAGCTCAGCCCGGGGTGTGGGGCTCTCCTGGGGCGCAGGTGCCTGTTAGTGTCCCAGGGAGCCCGAGGGCATCCCCGCCCTCCCGGGTCCTGCTCTAACTCCCTCGAGCCCCTTTCCGCGGGGAAGGTCGGTGCAGCTCCTGCTCCTCCGGGACGGGGCTCTCCTGTCCTGGGGACACTCGCCCCGGCCTCAGCCCAGCTCCTCGGGGGCCCCTCCCCCTTGGAGGCCTTTTGTTTCTTTATTTCTTTTTCCCCGTCTTCCTACCTTGATAGAAGCGCGAACTCTTCTCACTGTAGCATTCCAGCTGGTCTCTCTTTACATCTCAGGCCGAATTCGTAGATTTTCAGGATAATTTGAAGGTTATCTAGGTAATTTGGTGGGCACAGGTGACCTGGCGACCCTACTCTTCCGCCATCTTGCCCCTCACCTCTCTCTCCTTTTTTTTTTTTAACAATACTTATTTGTTTATGATAGACATAGAAAGAGAGAGAGAAGCAGAGACCTAGGAGGAGGGAGAAGCAGGCTCCATGCCGGGAGCAGGACTCGATCCCGGGATTCCAGGATCGCGCCCTGGGCCAAAGACAGGGCATTAGACTGCTGGGCCACCCAGGGATCCCTGGCAGTAGTTCTCTTGATTGCCTGTTCTGTGTGTGTGCGGGTTTTTTTTTTTGTTTTTTTTTTTTTTTGTGGTAATTACAAACAATTTCCTTTGAACAGTGTCTGTCTCTTAATCACAAGTAACAGCAGGTACTAAGTGATTGATATGCCATACATCTTACTTTGAACAACACCCAGAAAAAAGCACTATTAAGATAAATACTAAAGAGCTCCAAATTAAATAATGAGGCTGCTTCTTTCCACTTGACTTAGTAATGTTAGCAATCTTATTGGAAATGCATTCAGAATTCATGCACTCCCATGTATATAGGTTGTTGTCATGTAGTTTTATTGTTATTAATTAAAATTAAAATTTTATGGAAATTTTAGAAAATTAATTTTTAATATTGATCACACCTTTGGAAGCTATACTTTTTGAATCATTTCCAGTTTTAGCTCATAGAAACCAATTTCCTACAAAATATATTTTCAGATATACTTTATAATATATACGGAATCAAAACAAAATGAAATTAAAACAAAATAGATAACCATAAACACTGACCATTCATCTCTCTAATAATAAAATAATTGTTGAGTTAATTATGGACCAATGTTCCAAAGAAAATTTTCATGGACAGAGTTAGGAAGTTAGGCAAGGAAGATTTTATTTAAGACTTTTCTAGTAAGAGTCAAGACTATTTCAAAAGAGAAAGAGATTGAACTCAACTCCACTGAAATAAAAGGGAGAGTTTTTATCTGCTAATATGAGGTGGAAAAGTACTAGAGGACATTAAGTTTGATTAATGTGGTTGTGTGTGGCATTTATCAAAATTAGGCTCCTACCCTTCTACAGATACTGGGAGACAGAGGCTCTACCCTCCCTGATGATTACATTTCAAAGGGATGACTCCTAGTCCCTTGAGAAAGAGTCCTGGGTTGTAAATTTGGCAAGAGACAGGAGCAGATTTATATCTCAAGGGAGAAGAGAAAGAGTTTACAATTGCATATTTTCTATGGTAAATGCTGTATGAAAAGAAAGGGTAAATGCTTGGAGTCAAGAACAAGCCTATATAAAGTTTAGTCTTTGGGGAAACATTAAAGCCATCCTAAGTAGTAATGAAATAAAGCATGATAGCTTTTGACGAGGAAGCAGTCTGTGGTACTTTTGAAATCTGCTCTAATCTTTTCAGGGGGGTAAGAGAAACTAGGATGGAGAAAGAAAAAGTTCCATGGAAACCAAGGAACAGAATACTACAAACCCAAAACTAACGCAAGTGGGACCAAATCACCAGTGGCAGAAGAGATGCATATATAAAAAAATCCAATGAGTGGAGCCACAGGAAGAGAGACAAGAGGCTTCCACTGGTTTTAAGAACCAAATAACCTAACAATCACCAATTAATTCACACACCGAAAGGAATATCATCACAAAGATAAGAGACCTCATTGTTCTGTGAACATGAAACTGGGAAAGGTGATTACAAGAAAATTATGGGGGATTCAGAGGATATAGGCGGTTGTCTGGATCCACAGACCTTTCAGATATGTCAAAAAAAAAAAAAAGGAAAATAAAAACCTAAGTCCCATAATGAGGAGAATAATAGAAATAGATCAAGGCAGGCAATTTGAAGGTAAAGGAGAGAGAGATATTGGATAGTCAAAAAATAGGAGGAGGAACAAAGGAGTCAAATATTATAAAGTATATGATGTGAGGATATTTTAATTACTTTTTGAGAACAAGAATAGAAGCGACACTGATACAAACTTTAAAGTTATACTGCTTATGTTGTCCCCAACAGAAAATTGCTTCCATTTTCTTGGCCCCAACAGAAAAGTTCAACTTACTTAAATATGAGAAATAGGAAAGACTAGCTTTTGAACTCTACTCAATGATATTTCAAGAGAAAAAAAGCAAAATATGAGTAGCATCCTTGAAGAAAATGAAGACACACCAGATGTACAAGGTAAAATATAGAGGTAAACTAAAAAAATGAGCTAAGTGAAATAAAGAATATGATATAAACATGGAGAACATATATATCAGAGTTAGTAATATTTAGAAATAAGATTCTTGGTCAGTTGGAGGAATTGAAAATGTAGCTTGTTTGCTCAAGAAAAAACTAGTATAAAGGAAAAGATTTCAGGAATCAAAACCAAACTAGAAGTAGCACACACAAAAAAACCCAGACATCTTAAAAAGTATATATTATAGATTGATTGTGCCCCCTCCCCCCTCCAATTTATATATAGAAGCCCTAACTTCAGTGTGGATGTACTTAGAGATGGGGCATTTAAGGAGGTGATTAGGTTTAAGGGAAGATATAAGGGTAAAACCCTAATTCGATAGAACTGATGTCATTACAAGAAAAGGGCCACCAGCAGTGTATGTGCACAGGACAGAGACCATGTGAAGTCATAGGGAGAAGGCTATCACCTTGCAAGACATGGAGAGAGGCCACAGTAGAAACCAGCCCTGTTATCGCCTTCACCCCTGGACTTCCAGCCTCCAGAATTATGGGAAAATAAATTCCTGTTGTTTAAGCCACCTACTATGTGATATTGTGTCAGAGTACTTTGAGCAGACTAATGAAATCTTTGAAGAAAAATGTGTACTATAAAGGAAACCACATAATTGCAACATTTTGAAAAGAGATATAAAATTTTTTAAAATATTTTATTTATTCACAAGAGATACAGAGAGAGGGGCAGAGACATAGACAGAGGGAGGAGAAGCAGGCTCCATGCAGGGATCCTGATGTGGGACTGGATCCCAGGACTCTGGGATCACACCCTGAGCGAAAAACAGACACTCAACCACTGAGCCACTCAGGCATGGAGATATAAAAATTTTTGAAGGAAAATTTTAGATAAAGAAGACAAGCAAAGAAGACCTGTTCTACAGATGATACAGATAATTCTCAAGATGAAGTGATATAAGAAAACAACGAAAAACCGTAATAAAACAATGAAAATAAGAGAAAATACAGGACAACTTTTAAAAGGTACATTGTTTAACTGTGGAAATTGATGCAAAATGGGTCATGCTTAGTCAAATCTAGCAATACTACTGGACTATAAAGAAAAGAAACAAAAAATAATTTTGCCACTCAGGCAAAATACCAGGTCACTTTTAAGGGATAGAAAATCAGATTAGTGTCAGGAATTTTTGATGGCAACATGTGCAAAAAAAAAAAAAATGTGAATCAGAGATATTATGTGTAATCAAATAGAACTTCAAATATAAAGGTCATGGAACAATCTTTACAATCATGTACAGGCTCCAGGAACCAAAATATAATTGGAGAGCTTTCTCAAAAGGCTAGAGGGGTACTATGTAAATATATATTTTTTAATCCAGGCAAAAAGTAGACATACTGGTGATTGAAGAGTATCTAAGTGATTTGTGTTCTGACAAGATAGATCTGACAAAAATATTTTAAAATGTGAGGGGTTGGGAGGGAATGAGAATATATGGAAAGCTGAATAAATTCACTGCTTTAGGCAGAGGTCAATAAATTAAGCTTTGGGACAAATCCAGCTTGTCACTTATTTTTGTAAGTAAAGTTTTATTGGAACATGGCAATACTAATTTTACATATTCTCTAGTCTTCTCTCCTGCTACAAAGGCAGATTTGAGCAAGTGTAATAAATTATATGGCCCACATAGGCTAAAATAAAACATTTTCAGTGTGGACCTTTACAGAAAAAAACACTGCATACCCCCTTTTTTAAAAGATTTTATTTATTCATTCATGAGAGACAGAGAGAGAGAGAGAGAGGCAGAGACACCGGCAGAGGGAGAAGCAGGATCCATGCAGGGAGCACGATGTGGGACTCAATCCCAGGTCTCTAGGATCATGCCCTGGGCTTAAGGTGGCGCTGAACCACTGAGCCACCCGGGTTGCCCTGCATACCCTTTTTTAAAGGTATTAACTGAGAATGAGGAACCTGTGTGTGTATGTGTGTTTGTGTAGAGTACTTGATGGCTTCTTGATAAATTCTCTTCCTAATTATATATGCAGAATTATTTTCTTTTGCTTGTAACTAGGATCCCAAACTGATAAATACTCTTCAAGCATCCCTTGCCCTATATCCATAGTATACCATAATATGAACACCTGGAAGAGTGATTATTAATCAACTTAAAGGTATTTCATCCAGTCTGTTTCTAGTCAGGGAAAAGTAGTACATCTACACTGTCAGAAAAGCAATTTCATTTATCCTTTGGAATTACAGTTAGAATTTAAACAGAGTAGTTGAACAGAAATTAAGGTAAGATATACTAAATCCCCAAAGGCAAGTTATCATTAATTATGGAAGTAGAAATACAGAACAAATGCCATAGAGTTAGTATCAGTCCTGAAACATAAAGGATAAAGTCTCTGATGCCTTTTCCACATAAAAGCATTTTGCAAAGGAAAGTACTACAATAGCAATTAACTGTGAACAATGGGCATATGTAATGAGATTTCTGAATTAAAGCTAACCAAATCATTCAACTAATTTAATATTCTATAAAGTTAGTTGTCTTAGGTTGTTGGCTTCACCAGAAATAGACTCTGGGAGGGAGATTTACACACAGGCAGATTCTTGGAGAGACGAGGACATAGCTTTGCTTAAAGGAAGACAGTGAATGGCAATGCAGTCACAGCAGGGGCACCAGCCAGTCAAGCCCATGGGAACTCTGGAGCAGGCATGGCTCTTCAGGATTCAGGCAAAGCATCCAGTCTTTGAAGGTGCATTGTCCTAGGGCCACAGGGTAACATTGGAGAAGGAGGCTCTTTTTAGCCAAAGGCAATTCCTCAAGCTTATCTCCACTGAGCTCTCAGAGGTACACTGATCCCAGCAGCTCGAGGAAGGAGTACCTCATTCTTCAAGAGCAGATCTTAATGGCACTCTGCAACATGCATTATAATCCATTCCTGCTTTACTCTGCATCCCTTATATAAATAATTCTGATAGGACCTCCCTCAGAATTTTTGTCTCTTACGGAAATTTACCTAAGGACAGGCAGTGGAAACAAGCTAGAGGCTGCAACTCATGTTCATCATCTCCCTCTTGTACTCATTCCAGATTCCCATTACATGGGGCAGCTTGCCTGGTGGGGAGACCCAGAATCCACATCGTTGATGGACCTAAGTACCTTATCATTATGACCTTCTCAGTCTATGAATGCTACACTTGTTCATTTATTATCAAAATTGAACAAAGTAATACCAAGAGCTCCTCTGTAAATTCACCTAAATGTCAAAGATATTAACTGCCCTCATTTATTTTATATTTTGCACTTTTCTTTATTTTTTCTTTTTTAATGTGGCAAGAACACTCAACATGCGATCTACCCTCTTAATGAATTTTTATGTGTACAACACAGTATTGTTACCTATAGGCACAATGTTGCACAGCAGATCTCTAGAATGGTATCTTGCACAACTGAAATTTTATACCTGTTGAATAGCAATTCCCAAAAGCCCCTCCTCCCAGCCCCTGGAAACTACTATTCTACTCTCTGCTTCTATGTATTTGACAATTTCAGATGCCTCATGTAATTAGAACCATATAATATGTGTCCTTCTGGGACTGGCTTATTTCACTTAGCTTAATATAGTCATTAAGGAAAACAGCATGTAAATATTTCAAAAAATCAGAAATAGAAATACTATATAATTCACCAATCCCACTTTAGGGTATTTATCCAAAAATATTGAGTTCAGATATCAGAAGTATCAGAGATAATTCCACTCTCATATTCATGGCAGCATTGTTAATTATAGTCATGTAGAAATCATTTAAATATCCATCGATGGGTAGTTGAATGAAGAAAACATTGTATAAATGTACAATGGAATATTAGTTTAAAAATGAAATTTTTCTATGTGAGGCAACATGAAAAATCTTGAGGACATTCACCTAGCATAATGTCCTTCTCCATTATTGGACAACATCCTAGCAATCTTCAGATCAGCACGGTCAGTTGTACCGGATTGGGACTCCTTTCCTTGTTTGCTAATCCCAGCATAAGGACCCAAAGTGACTAAGTGGAGGCCATAGCTTAAAGTTTAATTCGACTTTTCTTGTATTCTTTTATGGAAACATTTTATCTTGGAAATCAGGACCTCAAACATTTATAGCGCAGAGTTATGAGAAAGAAAAATTCTCCAAAATCAAGTGGGACATGAACAGCAGTCTTTTCCTTCTACCTTTTAGTTCCTAAATTGAAGCTTTCCAACCTCACCTCTTCATGACATAATGCTATGTAATTGTATTTGATTTACGGTGGTTAGTCCATCCTAAAAAATGATACTCTATCCTTGAAGTGCATTGTCTCCAAGCTGGTACTAGAGTTGTATCTTTGAAAGCCTAATCAATTATTATTTCATGCTGGCATCTTCTGCATGGTTCAGTATCTAAGATCTGTGGATCCCATGGTCATGTGCCAACAGCTATACCTCCTTTTATATAAAGTGAATTCTTTGTTCATTGTAATACTTAATGGCATATCTTGGCAGATCATGTGTTCTATAAATCCCTAGATAATTATGCTGTCTATGGAACTGTGAACAGGAAAATAAAAAACATTTCTAGATATGTCATTTCCCGTTAAGATATATCATTGCTCTTAAAGAATGGAAGAAGTACAACATAATCACCTATCACTAAGTTGTTGCCATTGGGTATCCTTGTGTGGCAGTGCTGTATGGGGACTCAGCATGGATCTCATTCTACAAGGTTAGATGTGTAGTAGCAGCAGTACCTTGATCAGTCTTCATGTGTAGAGGTACATGGTGTTGGGCCAATTCATAGCCTGCATCCTCTGTCCCTTGCATCATGGCTACCATCCTAAGAGTATTGGGCTGGCCATGGTCATGTAACAAAGTCATTTTGCATGGATATTTCCTCTTCAAGGATATCCTCCTTCAGTGGATACTAACAATCAACACAAAGTCCTTTATGATATGTGCCCATCCCATAAGTCCACCAAATGCTGCTTCCCCAGAATGACATGGCTTCAATCTTCTAATATTTCTCTTTCTGAGTTTTTGACCAAGCACGTGAGCCACTTACCACCACTCAAAAATACCCATATGTATTTTTATCAGCCTTTTCTCTTTCCAGACAAAGTGGATTGCCAGAAACACATTTCAAAGCTTGGTCCACTGGAAGGAATCCTTCTCTCTTCTGCCTTTCACAGCTATCCCTGAAAGGGGGGCCTGTAACTTAAAGCTGTCCATGTATAGATTGTACTCATGTACTGAAATAAGACTGTCATTTTTCACATCTTCCATCAGATCAAGAAGTACCCCATCATTTGGCCATTGGTATGAATGAAAGAGTGCCAATGCAACACCAGTAGATGACATTACAGGCAAGGCCACTTGCTCATACAGCTTTCCTGTATTTGTGTGTGTGTGTGTGTGTGTGTGTGTGTGTGCCCGCTCTTGTCCAATCCCAGATGTACCACTTTCAAATTATGATGGATCATGTCAGTGAATTTGTGGACCTGACAGTATGAACCACTAAGAAGCATTTCTGATCACATGATCATTGATATTCCATTTCCTGTGACCCACCTCTATCAAGGCTCAGTAGCAAGACAGCAGCTGTTTGTAAAATGGTATATAATTATCTAATGCATATGACATAACATTGCTCAAAAACCCTAGAGGCCTACACTGTGATAGTCCAATTGGAGCTTATTATAAACTTCATACACTGTATTTTCCAAGATATCTTTAATACCATAAGGACTGTAGATTGTTTGGACCAATTGGTGATGCTACTTGCACTGTTGCCTTGGCCTACTCCTCTTAGTGACATTCATAGCTTATAGCCTTTTGTGTGCTATCCAATCAAAGGGGAAGATAAATACTCTAAGATGTGAAAAATGCTACCCCCAGAAGAGGTCTACCAAGTTTTATGCTTCCATCTTAGTGGTAGGAGGTATGAGATATAATAGTTTGTCCTTTACTTTGGAGCAGACGTACTGATATGTCCCAGAGCCTAGCTACTCCTCTAAAAACTGCTTACATCTCAGACTCTGAAGTCTTCACAAATTTATTTCCCATCATTTGGAGCACATCTTTCTTACCAAGTCCTCCAACTTACTTGACACTTCTTGCTTATACAATTTAATTTCCATAATATTCTTTAGAGTGTCCAGAGAGTCTCAAGTCCCTTTGGACTATATTTTAATGGAGGTTAAAATAATTAACATAGCACTAGGACAAGACAATGAATGTAGATGGTTAGCTGGACTATGCTATAATTTGACCCTTTCTAAAGGTTTTGGCCAAGATCAGGGATAAAATTGAGGTGGTGTCAGGGTGTATCGAGTCTAACAGAAAGGAGTGGGATACGCTGCTGAAGATTCAAAGTGTCCATGTGTTAGGAGATTTTAAGGCTTTCCAGTTGGCTTGACCCAAACATTGCCATCCCAAGTCAAAGAATCTCACTTTTTCCAATTAAACCTTTATTTTTATGTAGGAAACTAGCTAGAGATGATAATTCAACCTTGTCTAGGGCTCTACTGTTTTTAAAATTAAGTGTGAGGTTTTATCATCAGCTCTTTGCCCTCTTGCTACAGGAAATAAGAGTCTTTTTATACACTGAAAAGAGGCCCTCTGACTTTCAGCATTGACTCTCATTTAATCAATTAACCATTCTCAGCATTTTATTGTATTTCTTCAGTGAGTCAGCATTTATTGTCTTTGCAATTACTACTCTACTTGAACCTTTCTAAATTGACCCATCATCCACCAGAGCATTCTTTTTCATTGGTATTCCATCCAACTTTGTCACTATGAAAAAGAGAGAGAGAGAGAGAGAGAGGAGAGGAAGAAGAAGAAGAAGAAGAAGAAGAAGAAGAAGAAGAAGAAGAAGAAGAAGAAGAAGAAGAAGAAAGAAGAAGAAGAAGAAGAAGAAGAAGAAGAAGAAGAAGAAGAAGAAGAAGAAGAAAAGAAGAAGAAGAAGGAGGAGGAGGAGGAGGAGAAAAAAGGAGTTGTGTAACAATTAATGGCACATAACATGCCAAGGTCATTGTGACATCTACCATCAGTGATGGAAGTTTTTCAGCTCCCAGTGGATATCAGCTCCAAAATCTCAATTTAGAGTCTGTTTTCTTGGATCTTGTCAGGCACCAACTCTCTTACGTAGAGCTATCTGAGGAACAGACACTAAAATTGATATTTACCTGAAGGGAACTAATTGGAGAGTGCCTTGGGATCAACTATTGTGAAGGTATGAAAGCAATGACTGATCAGAGGGAGACATTGGCTACAGTACAGTCATAACCAAAGTCTTAGTTAATTCCACAGGAAACTTGGGGCTCAGATGGCCCCTAGAATTGTTCCAAATCCAGGCAAGGAGGCCAGACCATTATACATTTAATAAAAACCAAACCAAACCTTTTACTGAGCATGCTATGTTGGAAAAAAATATAGTTGAATAATGTCAGAGCTGTTGTGAAACTATTGAGTAGAGGTAAGATAATAACAGATTGGCCATCTCTGTCTACTTCTCCATTATGAGCCCTGGCCCTGATACAAAATAAGTAGGAACATGTTATAGAGTCAAATGTACATCATTGGTTCCATTAAAACTTAAATAAATTGGCATCCTTTTTTCTATTCTTACCTCTTTGAGGAATATGGAAAAACTTTGAACCTAGGAGGCCAAGTGACAGCTTTCATAGGTGAGGTTGAAGAAAAGCTCAGATGCTGTCATAGGATCTGAATTAAGAGTAGGGGGAAGTCGGGCAGCCTGGGTGGCTCAGCGGTTTAGCGCCACCTTCGCCCCAGGGCCTGATCCTGGAGACCTGGGACCCATGTCGGGCTCCCTGCATGGAGCCTGCTTCTCCCTCTGCCTGTGTCTCTGCCTCTCTCTCTCTCTCTCTCTGTCTGTCTGTCTCTCATGAATAAATAAAAATCTTAAAAAAAAAGAGTAGGGGGAAGTAGATCCATATTTTAACTTCAGTATTAACCTTCAAATTTTGGACAATTGGTTCTGGTGATTAAGAATATTTCAGAGGGATTTCATACTGCTTATTCTTATCCCCTTTGTGTCAAATGGAGAGGAACATTTTATTAATCAATGCATATCATACTTAAATTTGTATACGTGTTCTAAACATAAATTGCATAAAATGTAGCATAGTTCTTTAAAAAAAAAGATTTTATTTATTTATTCATGAGAGACACACAGAGAGAGGCAAAGACATAGACAGAGGGAGAAGCAGGCTCCCTGCAGGGAACCTGATGTGAGGCTAGATCCCAGGACTCCAGGATCACAACCTGGGCTGAAGGCAGATGCTCAACCATTGAGCTTCCCAGGTATCCCTTAGCATTGTTCTTAAATTGGAAATTAGGTGGACATTGGTCCACAGAATTATAAAAATTAATTTTATACATTTATGAAACTTTAATTGAAAATACTATTCAGAATTATTCAGAATATTATAACTGTATTTTATTAATTAGAATTTATATTTAAACTTTAATGAATACTTTAAAATTTTTGAGGAAGATAAGCTTTGCTCAACTCTGGAAATAATTTAAACATTTTAATTTTTAATTTTGTATTTAATTTGCATCTTTCATAACATATTTATGAGATAATATATTGTGCATTTTATTATTTAACACTTTTGGTGATTATCGCCAATAATTATATCTTACATCAAAATCTTGATTATAGCAACATAATTATTCAAAATGAACCCTAACACATTTTTATTTTATATTTTATTATTTAAGAATGTAAAACATATTTAATATATTATTAAACACCTAGATTATTGACCCATGCCTCTAAAGACACAGATATTTTCCTGTGCTTGCAAACTAATTTGTTAGCTGGCCATAGTCTCATAGTTTCTGCTCGAATATTCCAGAGTTAGAGACCAAAAGCATTTGATTACTCATAGCAATGGTGGTAAAGAATTTAGTTTTTTGTGATGGTTACCCAAGCCCCATTTCCTACATGGTGACCAAAAAAAAAAAAAAGGCCCGTGGGTTTCTAAACCCCAGTCTTCAATCAGAGTAAGCATGCCTACCCTTTGATTTAATGAACAATAATACTGTTTTCCAGGAAAGTTCACTCTACAAACATTCTTGAAAACACTCCAAAACATATTACATTTGAAATATAATTTCATTGTCCAGTTGGATATATAGCGTGAGCTAGTCTTGACTGTTGCTCAAGTCACTGTGATAGTTTTGTTAGTCCTATGACCATTTAGCATCATTGAACAAAGGTCACTTTTTGTTTAGCAAATTAATAATTTGACATATGTCATGTGTATGTATCCAAAGGTCACTGTTCAAAATAATAGAAATAGTCATGTTGGGCAATATTAAAAACAAATATAAGGTTCAACACTGTCACAGATCTGTTACTGAATGTATACAAGAGCAAAAGTTTTAAGTCCCTGCATCAAATAGAAGAAAATGAATAACGCTTGCTTTGCCCAGTGATTTAAAGGCAATTTTTAATTTCTCTGTAGTCCCCATTTGACAAACTATTCTAGGAGACACTGAGAGAATTTGCTCAAATCTCCACAGTCCTAGATTATTAAGAATTAATATTGCCATACGAATGCATATCAGAGATTGTGAACAAACCATCATACTGGAAGCACTAGTGTCTATGAACCTTAGTATTAACATCTCATGGTACAATACATAAGCCTTGAAGAGTTCATTTATAATTGCAAATCGTCAGGTGGGATTGAACATTGGATCAAAATCACAGTGACTTGCATGAAATTGAATTTATAATTAAGCAGAGCCTTCCTTAAATAACAGAAATTGCTTTCACTGAGATCATCAAAAACTAATGCACTTTAGTGCAGAATTTCTTGAGGTTTTCAGCACCATGATTTCCCAGTGTAAACACTAAGCTACTAAATATACAAAATAATTAATTTATTGTGCAGTGATTTTTACCTGAATAATTTGAAATGCAAGTTAACGTGCCCTATTGAAAATTCAGATTTGTAATGTAGTCTTTTATAGTGTGTTTAATAAAGAAAATCAGGGGTATCAAAAATTTAAAGAAAGCTTTTCCAGCTATCCTTTTTAAAAAACGGTACTAATGCTGTCAATTGTTATTTATTGTTCTAAGCTCTCTCTACAATGTATTGTTGACACTAAAATATGACCTGTAATTCAAATCAATTACAGCTCCAAGGCTACCAGGAATCAATAGACTAGGTATTTAGCCAGTTGTTTCACAGAAGCCATGTTGCAGCATTATATAATTAATAATAAAACTATACCACAAATTGTTTTATAACAAACAAGTTAAATACTAATTGGATTCGTTCGATTAATTTGCACATCCAATAATAAAAATAGTTATGTAAAATATAGCAGATTCACATGATTGAATATTTAATTATGTAACTAATGACATATGAAAAGATTCCTATGAATAACCAATAATAATAGCAATAATGAGCAATGTGAGTAAACACTTTAAGTAAAATTATGTGAAAATATGAACAAAGAAAAACAGAATCTAGAAAAATAAAAAATTTGTGTTTGAGAAGTGAGCATATGATATATTCCTCTTTGGTAAAACATCCTTTTATGTTCCTATATTAATATTTAAATTATAATAAATATTAAAATATATATTTAGGTAGGATAGAAGAAATTTAGGCTTGAATTATATCAGGTTCCACAGAATTAGGGAAGTTAATCAGTGTAGGTAAGATTGCATAATTTTTAAATCATCTTTAAAATTTTTTTTAAATTTTATCTAAATTCACTTTGCCAACATATAGTATAATACCCAGTGCTCATCTCCTCATGTGCCCTCCTTAATACC
Organism: Vulpes vulpes; assembly: GCF_048418805.1. Lineage (NCBI taxonomy): Eukaryota > Metazoa > Chordata > Mammalia > Carnivora > Canidae > Vulpes > Vulpes vulpes. The sequence goes on from NC_132785.1 coordinate 40,869,226, forward strand.
CTCACCCAGTTACCCTATCCACCCCCCCATCTCCCCTTCTGCAACCCTTTGTTTCCCAGAGTTAGGAGTCTCTCATGGTTTGACTTCCTTTCTTATTTTTTCCCCATTCGGTTTCACCTCCTTTCTTTATGGTTCCTTGCACGGTTTCTTATATTCCACATATAAATGAAACCATAGGTAATTGTCTTTCTCCAAGACTATTATATATATATTATCATGGCTGCCTCCACAGTTTGGCTATTGTGGACATTATGGCTATAAAATTCGGGTGCAGGTGTCCCATAGTTTTATTACATCTGTGTCTTTTGGGTAAATACCCAGTGATGCAATTGCTAGGTCATAGGATAGATCTATTTTTAACTTCTTGAGGAAGCTCCATACTGTTGTCCAGAGTGGCTGTACCAGGTTGCATTCCCATCAACAGTGCAAGAGGGTTCCCCTTTCTCCACATCCTCACCAACATTTGTTGTTTATTGTCTTGTTAATTTTGGCCATTCTCACCAGTGTAAAGTGGTATCTCATTGTGATTTTGATTTGTATTTCCCTGATGACAAGTGATGTGAAGCACTTTTTTCAAATGCTTGTTGGCCATGTGTAGGTCTTCTTTGGAGAAATGTCTGTTCATGTTTTCTGCCCATTTCTTGACTGGATTGTTTTCTGGGAGTTGAGTTTGATAAGTTTTTTATGTATCTTGAATACTAGTCTTTTATCTGATATGTCATTTGCAAATGTCTTCCCTATTTTGTAGGTTGCCTTTTAGTTTTGTTTACTATTTCCTTTGCTGTGCAGAAGCTTTATATCTTGATGAAGTCCCAGTCGTTCATTATTGCTTTTGTTTCCCTTGCCTTTATAGATGTGTCTTGCAAGAAATTGCTGTGGCTGAGTTCAAAAAAGGTTGCTGCCTGTGTTCTCCTCTAGTATGTTGATGGATTCTTGTCTCACATACAGATCTTCCAACCATTTTGAGTTTCTCTTTGTGTATGGTGTAAGAGAATGGTCCAGATTTATCATCATAAAAATATAAAAGAGCAGATCTTCTAAAGGTCAATTATGTTTCATTATATACAATATATGTTCATCCCTTCAGTTGCAGTTAGCATATTTGGTGAACATGAATATAGTATATAATTAACTTTGCTTATCCACCCTAGAACACAGGTTTGCTTTAAGTAGTGGAGAAATATAGGGAAAGAAAAAGATAAAATACTTCTTTAGCTTATATCCCCAATGAGATAAGTCATTTTCACCCCCATTTCATTGATGAAAAGACTAACATTTTATAATATTTTGATAGAGTTGCCATAAAAAAGTATTATATACCGATGGCTTAAAAATAAAGCACAGAAATTTAGGGCACCTAGGTGTCTCAGTGGTTGAGCATCTGCCTTTGGCTCAGGTTATGATCCTGGGGTCTTGGGATGGAGTCCTACATCAAGGCTCCCCACAGGGAGCCTACTTCTCCCTCTGCCTATCTCTGCCTTTCTCTGTGTGTCTACCATGGATAAATAAATACAATATTTTTTTAAAAACCCAGAGATTTATTCTTTCACAGTTCTGGAAGCTAGAAGCCCAAGGTCAAAGTGTCAGCAGGGTTGATTTTTTTTTTCCTGAAGCCCGTATCCTTGATTTGTAGATGTCCCTCTTCTCCCTATGTCTTCACATGGTCTTCCCTCTGTGTATTTCTATTTCCAAATTTTGTCTTCTTATAAGGACACCAATTATAACCGGATTAAGGCCCTCTCTAACAATTTCACTCTAACTTCATTATCTCTTTAAAGCCAACCACAGTCACAACTGACCTACTGGGGGTTAGGACTTCAACACGTGAATTTTGGGTGACACAATTTAGCCCATAGCAGGCCTGGTAAGTTAATTAACTTTTCCAAGTTCCATAGAAGAGCTTGTATTCTTGAATTTTAGAAGCTATTTTTTTTAATAAAAATAAAGCACAACAAAATATTCTAAAATAAAGAAAATAACATAGAATGTCTTATTTACAAAGCTCATTAGATCCATCATCACAAAATATATCATCATATACTGGAACAAATATAAAAATAAATTGGTCATTTGTGTCTCAGGCCAACAGGCTGACATTATACAAACAACTGGGGCTTAGACTTTCTCCTCCCAGAAGTAGTCATCTGTATACCAGTTATATGTTTATACAAATACATTATTTGGAAGTTTTCTCTCATGAATATCTCTCTTTTGTGGTTTATTAGCCCATATCCTAAAGGGTTCAACAGATTCACTTCCAATTTCATCTATTTAAAAAACAATATTCCTTCCAATGTTACCCATTTAGAAATCATATAATTGAATATATAAATGAAAAACACTTTAAGTGGCAGATATTACAGATTAAATATGGGTCATAATAGGCTTATGTGTTATGATTGCTCTTGTCTGTGTTGTAAGGTAGCTGAATTCATCTTTTCTCCTTTTTCTTATGTCCTTTATCCATAATTCTGTGTTGTTCATTTGTCTCCCTTCTATTCTTTTTGTGTGTGTGTCACCTTGAGCCCTTGGGCTGCTGCAGGTGCCAGCAGGGACATACCTATGCCCACAGCATGAATCTCTTCTATTCTTGCTTCCAGTCATGTCTATCCTCCTTCAAGTACCCTTTTCTCATTATTTCTTTCTCAGTTAGGAAATCTTTCTATTATAAATGGTCGAGTTAGGAGGAAAATCATCTGATTAAGCACAATGACCCCCTGGCTGCAGTCCACTAATGACTATTTGCATGTTATACATTAATATTTTTACACAAAAATACACTTCATTCCAATTAGTAACTTTCCCGATTGAATAACAAAAGAAAACCTAAAAATATTCTCATCATTTGAATGATATAGGACATTTGCAGTTACTCTCCCACTTCTTGGCTGATGAACCATAGTATTTTTAAATCAGCAATGAGGCCCTCCATGGTATGACTCATGATTAATCAAAATCCATAAGCCAGAGCTTGAATGGCTCAAAGAATGTGGCCCAACAGTAATCACTGAGACACAGGGGAGATCTACTTTGTATCAGGTGGGGCAAACCATCTAGGGGTCTGAGTGCCCCTGCCCATTCTTGCTAGGTACACAAAAATGCAAGGCCCTGATTATTCTTTACCCAAGCCAAATTTCAGGTTGTGCTTATAGGGATGACTCTTGAGGGCTGTGATGTCTCCTTCTAGGAAAAGCATAGACTTGCTGACTGCTTGCTTGTTCATATGAAAGAGCAGTTTTTCCAAAGTCAGTGATGGTCAATTGTCATACAAACCCAGAACATCCACAACATTCATCAGGGCCCACACTGCATCCTCCCCATGGAACCAGTGTAAATTCTGATACTCCTACACTTGTGCTGTGAGTAAAAAGGCATATGTCGCTGGCCTAGAAATCTTGTGTCTCTTCCAAATCTGTCAAGACTGAAGTTTCTAACATTATATTGTGCCCTACTTGCAGTATTGTTTGGCTGCAGTTGACAGCTAACCTGATTAATAGTAGATCACATAGCAAGTCTGGAGAAGATTCCGTTTCATGCTTTAAGACCCAATCTCTTGCTCACCTTCCCTACCACCTACTACGATGTGTTTATTTGTTGTCTTTAGTTTTCTTTCTCATGAGTACAAGAAGACTCTAAGTTCCATACATCATGTCATCCTACAAGTATTTCCAAAGGGAAAAAGACAAGGACAGGACATTAGAAGTTTTTTGTCTGGCTATTTTATCAGGAAGGAAATGCCTACAACAGTAACTGCAGTGGGGGCTGGAAAAGTGGACATTAGGGAAAAGAAAATTGAATTTCCTTAATAATGAACAACTTTGAGTCCCTCTTCATGCATCAATTGATATTCACATCACTTCTTGGATGAAATTTAGGTTCAAATTATTTATCTATTTTTTTAACGGAGTCATTTACTTTCTTCTTATTGAATTATGAGAATTTTTTATAAATTCTGAGTGCAAGTTCTTTATGATATTTGTATATTGCAAATGTTTTGTGTTAATTCAAATCTTATTTTCCTAATAGAGTTTTTTGAAGACAGAGAATCTTAATTTGATAAAGTTCATGTTATAATTTTTCCTTTTCACATTTCATGTTTTTTGTGTCCTGCATAACTAATTCTATATAACCACACATGACATATTTTCCCCTACTTTTCTCAATAATTTTATAGCTCTTAGCTATTACATTTAGCTCTATGATTTATTTCACATTTTTTTATATCATGGGAATCATAGTCTAGGTCCTATGTCTTATACAGATTAAGTCCCATATGTTGAAAAAGAATGTGTTTATTGAACTGTGTTAGTCTTTTTTAAAAACCAATTATCCCTAAGTAGGTAGGAGTATATTTTGATTCTTTTTTCCCAGAAATCTATATTTTTATCTTTTTGCCAATACCACACTGCCTTCGTTATGTAACTTGATAATAAATTTTAAAATAAGATAGTATAACTTTTCCAAATTATTTTCTTCATTTTCAGACTGCATGACAATTCTTTCGCTTTTCTATGTTTGTCCTAAAATACAAGTGTTGACTTCTAAAACAAAAAAAGAAACAGCTAAAATTTGTATTGAGATTCTATTGAATATATAGATCAGTTGATATCTTAACAATGTTGAGTATTGTGTCTTGTGGTCAAATGCATTTCATACATCTCTCTTTTCCTAGGGTTTATTTTTTCCATCAATGTTTTTGAATTCCAGCATATATATCTTGATCATGTGTTGTTAGATTTCTTAGTATTTCATTTTTATTGATATTTAAATTTAATATATACGCACATTTAATATATGTAATGAATTTAATAAAAATATTTGCATTTTCCAAATGTTTACTGTCAGTTTATAGAAATACAAGTTACTTTTTTGTATACTGAATTTTATTATTGGGCCTTGCTAAATTCATTTATTTAGAAGTAGGAATTTTAAATTACTTTTAGAATTTTATATATAACCAATCATGCTGTCTATGAATACAATAGTTTTTCTTTTCTTCCTTTTTAATCTTGTGGTATGCCTTCCAGTAAAATGTTAAACAGTATGTTATTGCCTTGTTATTAAGCTTAGAGGAAAAGCATACAGTCTTTCACCACCAAATATGGTTACTGTAAATTTTTATAGCAAAGAACAAAACTTGTTACAGCTTTCTACATCCTAAATGGAAGTCCTGAGGGGCCATTTTGATTGTCATAAAGGCCTGGGAGTACCATTGCTACTTAATATGCATTGGCCAGAGTTGCTACAAAATGTCAGTAGTGATCCCCACTGAGCCAGTGCTGGGGTCAAGAAGAAAGAAAAATGAGATTTTGCTGAGAAATAATGAAAAAATAGTGTTTTTTTTTCCCCTAGGGAAATTTTAGTGTTTTCTACAGCACTTTTTCTATTTAAATAGTTGTAATTCCTACATTATTTCCAACATTTTATATTAATGAAGTAAACACCCGTGTGAATATTTACAAGTATTTTACAAGAATATTACAAATTCACTTAGAGTCGGTGTTCAACCAAGCTCTTAATATTTTTCACTCAGTGGTTGGATTCCAATGATTATAATTCACACATGCATATAATATATATTATTTGTATAAATTATATGTGTAAATATGCATTAAATATAAAACATATACACATATAATTTTTCCTAAACAGTTCACTGTAGGCATTAAGAGGGCATACTAGAACTAAAATAGCTATAAGACATATGCATGAAATAAGATCTACACTGCAATATTTAAAGCTCAATATGGTAAATATAAAATTGAAGGAATGCACTGAGTTTTTGTATTGCAGCACTCAAAATATTTTCAACTTTAATACTTTTATTATGGATTAATGTTAAATGTGAGCACATGTAAGGAGAAATGGAATTCTTCCAAAAATGTTCCTTACTCAAATATAACAAGTGTTTTTAGACAGGGGACTACAGTAAATGGGAGTTGTTCAGGATATCTTCTGGGAAAAAATCAGAATTAGCAGAACATTGATCTTACAAGTACTTCTATAAAATGGAAAATTAAAAGTTTGTAAATACTGAAGGCCATGCTTTGGGAAACAACCAGAAGCAAGAATTATGAGTTGAATTTTATGAGATAATATACAGAATTGAGATTTGTAAGTCATTATCTAAGATGAAATTTAAAAAGCCTTCAGCAGAATGTACATCTACGTTCAAAAAGCAAATAAAAATTGGAATTGAATTGCTAAAAGAGTTTAGGATAAAACAACCACTGCCCCCCCCCAAAAAAAAATAAGGCAAGAGAATTGCTGTTTCAGAAATTAGCTAATATTCACTTAAATTGCTGTATCTAGTATTGGTCATGCTAACTTTACAATAATATAATTTAAAAGGGTTCTTCATGGACTATCAAAAATGAATGCCAAATCCCTGATTCATTCTTAAGGGAATAATGAAATAAATTTAGCCAAAGCAAGAGCAGATTGGGGGGAAGGAGGAAGCATATTTCACTTTTTAAGATCATGGGAAATGTTATTGATTTCACTGAAAAGAGACTGCTCTTATTCACTTTATTCATCATGGCTGCAATACTTTGTCTCTTGTATGTGCTATGCCATATTGAAGTAGTTACAGATGTCAGACAAAATGGGCACTAGGAAATATGTAGCAATGAATGGATTCTGGACTACATTGTGCCCTTACTTATCACCAGATGTGGTTAGAAAGCAAATGCTAATTTCCCATTTCAGATCAGATTAAATAGCCACTAAATATTCTGTAAAACTCCTGGTAAATGGCATTTAAGAGAAATATTCTTTGAACAGTTTTGATTTGTATTCCCTATTGGTCCTGAGAGTTTCACAGACCACTGGCATTCAGCCCTAACAGATGTCCTAAACTCCAGGGAATTTCAAGAGCCTACTAAACTATTATGCACCTTATGAAGGTTAAAATATTTTGTGTTGCTAACTGACTTTCCTTCTGTTAGGGTATACCTGCCTCAGATCCTTTCTAAAACAGTAGTCCAGCTAGAAAGACTCTATAAAGATAATGATGATAGGTAGGTAGATAGATGATAGATAGAGAGAGAGATGTAATACACCCATTCCCTCCAAACAGTAAACACACACATATAGACACATATATTTACATATCAGTTCATTCAAAAATACTAAAAATGAGTTCCATCCAGTTAGCTTCAAGTTAGAATAAACTTCTGGATTTAAAATAGCACATTAGTATCTTATTTACTTTTGAATCATCTTATATCAAGTACAAAATATTGGGCACTACATGATAAAAAAGCAAGAACAAGATAACAAAAATTAAATGAACTAATTAAGAGTAGTTCAGTTTCAAGTGATAATACTCTACACAAACACCCCAAAGAATATTTGATTAGTAAGTAAAAAAATTGTAGACATCCTTGAATGTCCATCCATTGCATAGCAAGAAACTTATCCCACTTAAATAATCACAAGAACTCAGTGTACTATAAAACTCTCAGTGGAGAAAGAATTAAGGCTGCCATTTGAGGGTGAGGAGTGGACAAAGTGTGGGAGTTTTGAGTGAAAAATAAGATATTTACCTTTGCAAGCAAGAGAGACTGCACCAGGCAACATAAGCATCCGTGCTTGAGAGCAGTGAAGGTTCATTTAAGATGACTGTTCTGTATTTCAAGGATGCCTTCAATCATCTTCAGCAGTATTGTGGTAGGCATGGCCTCAGTGAATAACTGGACTTACATGTGTTAGTAACAAAAGCGTTGATGTGGGGGCACCTGGGTGGCTCAGCAGTTGAGTGTCCTTTGTCTTTGGCTCAGGTAGTGATCTGGGGCCCTGGAATGGAGTTCCGCATCAGACTCCCCACAGGGAGTCTGCTTCTCCTTCTGCCTATTTCTCTGCCTCTCTGTGTGTCTCTCATGAATTAATAAATAAAATATTTTTAAAAAGAGTTGATGTGTCTACAATAGAATGATTATCATGGTATTTAAGCTACAGGAAACTCTTTTAGAGTTGATGGGAAGTGAAAATAGGATCAGTGGATTGAAGAACCCACTGGAAGGCAAAGGATTGCTCAAGTTGAGGTTAAAAGGAGGGGTGGTGAATGGAGAGTGAGAAGTTCAAAATTTAAATCTGTGGAGATGAACTTTTGTTGATGAGAAGGCAATGACTCTGGGAGCCAGAATTGGAGGAGGGGCAGATATAAAGATCATAAGTGAGAAGCCAAAGAAATTGAGAACCTTAGACATTAAATGTTTCACCTCTATGGATTTTGAAATCAATAAAAAAATGATTAGAGACCTACCATGAACTACAATCACTCTTTCACTATAATATATGATTACATCTTTCATTTAACAAAATTGAAATTGAAGATCTTCTAGGGGTTTGCAATTAGTCATGTAATATGGAAACTACAAAATAACATCATTTTGTGAAGAATAGGAATGTATTTTTTCCAATTTTTAAATAGTAATCTCTGTATCATAATACAACCTATTTTTTAATAGGGATAATGTTTTTTCTTTCAGAAATAAAAGTAGGAAAAAAGTCTTTGGAATATTAACCTCTATATTAATAATGCAATAACCTAATTTTGAAAAATAGTGATTATTAATATCTGAGGTGTATTCTTAAGTAATAAACTTGTTATAGGAACAAATAAATTGTTATTTAGGATTCTTGAAACTTATGAATATTTGACAAAATAAATACAGTGAATGTATTCAAAATCAAAATAATTTACAGAACATAAGAGTTTTAAGGTGTGTATGCCTTTACAACAGTTAAAGGAAATTTAATTTTAAAATTAATATTCTATTCTACTTTAATTTATGTTTACCTTAATAAAATGAGTCACTTAGAGGGCATCTAGCTGGTTCAGTTGTTAGAACATGAGACTCTTAAACTTGGGGTTGTGAGTTCAAGCAAGCCTTATGTTGGGCCTAAAGCTTACTTTAAAAAAAAAAAAAAAAAAGAGTCGTTTAGTAAATATATTGGGTAAAAATGGGCCATTAGTGGAAAATCCATGAAGTGTGCTCACTATAAGCATTTGGAGGAATAAAATATATACTGATACAATGACTATGCAATATCAATTTTATTTTCAAAATGAATTCCCACCACTTGAAAAAAATCCACAGATCATACAAAGAAAGGAATATGTCCATTTAAAATAGATTTCAAATAGTACTTAGTCTTGTTTTGTTTTTAAATAAAGTTTTATGGGGCACCTGTGTGGCTTAGTCAGTTAAACATCTGCCTTCGGCTCAGGTGCTTACCTCATGGTCCTGGGTTTGAGCCCCACATGAAGCCTGGCATCTGGCTCAGGGCTCAGCAGGGTGTCTGCTTCTCCCTCTGTGTGCTTGCTCTTTCTGTCTCTTTATCTCTCTTTTTCAAGTAAGCAAGGAAAATCTTTTTTTAAAAAAAAATAAAAGCTTTAAGAATGTAAAGGGAATCGAAGATTGTGAAGTTAGATGGCTGCTTATGTAACTTCCTACAAATTTGAGTCTTAATTATATATATATTAAACATTTTCATAACGTTTTATTACCTTTAATTATAACCACATTCAACTAAAATACATTGCCAAATAATCTACAAGACATGCACTCTATTTAATAGATAAAAGATGCCAGGGTTCAATTTCTGGTTTGATTTGATGCATTTTGTGATCTTATTCTCTCTGAGCTGGAAGTTATTCATTAATAAGATGGTAGATTGACTAAGACCATTTTATGTCATTAACACCTTTCAAATTCAACGTTGTATGAACAATTTAGATGTAATTGGATTTCTGCTGTGTGTGCATGTGGTTAAAAAAGAGCTTCAAAGAAACATTAATTTTGATCTTCGTTAACACTATCAGCAAATCAAGTGTAAGTAATTGGCCACAAAACTATTCAAATTATAAGAGATTAGAAATTAGTGAAGTTTGAAAAAGTGAAAGAGTTTGAAAAAATGACTTTTCAGAGAGTTGCAATGATGAAAAGAACATAGTTATATTTAGGTAAAAAGAATAGTGGACTTGATTCATATGGGTTTACTATACATGATGATATATTTAAGGTGACCATTTATTTGTTTGTTTGTTTGTTTGTTTGTTTGTTTGTTTGTTTAGAGCATGGAGTTGGGGAGGGGCAGAGGGGAAGGAAGAGAGAATCTTAAGCAGGCTTCACCCCCAGCATGGAGCCTGATGCGGGGCTCAATCTCACAACCCTGGGATCATTACCTGAGCCCAAATCAAGAATCAGCTGCTTAACTGACTGAGCCACCCAGGAACCCCTTAAGGTGACTGTTTATAAGCTTGTTTTTTTTTTTTCTCAATAACTGGATGTTTCTAGGTATGCAATTGGGACAGTAGTGGGATTGAATTTTTCTTTTCTTTTTTTTTAATGGACACAGGGAAAATAGGGAGCATCTACTATTCATTTTGGTGTAACATGGATCACACTTGAACAAATCTTATGTTTGTGACTTCCCCTCCTGTACAAAAGATTACTATTAACTGTTTTAAAATGAAAAAAAATTCTTCCCTTAAATATTTAAAAGAAAAATATATATTCATGTAATTATTATTTTTATTTAAATTCCAATTATTTGGCATAGAATTTAATATTAGTTTCAAGTGTATGATATAGTGATTCAACACTTCCATAAAACATCCAGTGCTCAAAAAAAAAAAAAAAACCAAACAAACAAACAAAAAAACACCCAGTGCTCATCCCAGCAAGCACACTCCTTAATCCCTATACCTGTGATAATTGTTAGTTTGTTTTCAAGACTTGAGTCTGTCTTTTGTCTTGTCTCCTCTGTCTTTTATTTTCCTATGTCATTTGTTTTGTTTCTTAAATTACACATATGAGTGAAATCATATGGTATTTGTCTTACTCTGACATATTTCACTTGGCATAATACTCTTTAACTACATCTATGTGGTTGCAAATGACAAGATTTCATTCTTTTTAATAATATTAAATATTTAGTAATATTTGATTGTGTGTGTGTGTGTGTGTGTACACATGTGTATATCACATCTTCTTTATCCATTCATCAGTCCATGGACACTTGGGCTGTTTCCATAATTTGGCTATTGTAGATAATGCTGCTATAAACATCAGGATGCATGTATCCTTTTGAATTAGTACTTTTATAAATGTAATTATTTTAATCAGAAACAAATATGAAATTCTAGAAGTCAAATTAAATAACATCTACAAACACATAAATACATGTACACTCATTTAACTCTGTTTATTTTACCAGTAATCACAAACTAACCCCAAATTTTAGCTTTATGACAATTAAGCAACCATTTTAATTACAGTCAAAATTTTCAAAACTAATAAAAACTGTTACTGAGATAATTTAATGGAATGTTTTTAAAGTTTCACAATTTAGAGAAATAGTCTGTAGGTATTGTTAATACTTTACTGAATAATACTATACTGATACTGATAATATACTATACTGAATATACTATAAAAACAAGATCTACACGTTTAAGATCATATAATGTTACAGTATGAAAAGACATTGAAAAAAAAGAATACTTTGAAAGATAATAAAGCAATGTGGGAATGACAAATTAGGCTCCATTATTTATATAAACTAGGTCCAACATTGCATTGAGATACTAAATTTTCAGTTCTATTAAATTTTGACAAATTAAACTAAGACTTCTTGCACCTCACACATTTCTGAAATTAATGATAAGTTAGAACCTTCATACATTTTCAAAAAATTTTTATGATGCAAATTGCATATCCTGATAATCCTTTTACTTCATAATTCAGGTATTCATAGATTTAGCCATCATGGACCATATTTTAAATAAGAATCACAATAATTTTATACAGGTACTTTCTCTCTTATCTCCTCCCTTTATCCTTTAGGGTTTTTTTTTTTTTTTAAGATTTAATTATTTATTTATTCTTGATAGACAGAGAGAGAGAGAGAGAGGCAGAGACACAGGCAGAGGGAGAAGCAGGCTCCACGCCAGGAGCCCGACGTGGGACTCGATCCCGGGACTCAGGACCGCGTCGTAGGCCAAAGGCAAGCGCCAAACTGCTGAGCCACCAAGGAATTCCCTCCTTTAGTTTTTTTTAGACAAATGATTAAATTATACATATCAGCTGTTTTCAAATTGATTACACAATTACTCAAAATAATATGGTGCTCTCCAAGTTTAAATTGCAGAAAGAATCTTGACAAGTGGGCATAGTCTTTTTGAGAATGGTCTTTTTTTGAGACTGGCTATGGTATTCTATTCTGATTGTGCTCACTGAATGCAGAGTTTATCCAAATGGGATGTGTGTAAATCAAGAACAGTTTCCTTTTGGCATTATCATTTGAGACAAGTAGAATCCTCATTGTGTGTCTGATGTAAAATGTAGAAGCATAGTTTAATTAAAATGCTAACTTTTTACTGAGATTAGAATCAAATTCTAAAAAACAAAAACTAAATTGTCCAGTCTAACATTAGTTAATGGGAAGTTCTATCATTTCTCAGAACATTGAGATTTAAGAATGTGCTAGCCAAAGAATAACAGTGACAAAAACAAAATGAAACAAAGGAGGAGTAATAATATCTCTGTGTATTCATGTTTGTATGATTGTATGATTGTATAATCCTTTACAGAGGTAAAGAAACACACCAGGAGATTAATTAGTCACTTCAGTGGAATGACAATGGAAGGTGTTTACATTTTTTTCCCCTTAAGACAGCTTTGTTTGATTCAGTAGAACCAAATTTATCTAAGAAGTAATTTTAAAAATAAAATAATCTTTTTTTTTAGAAGTCAAATGTTCAAGTATTATAGTATAACCCATTATTTTAGCTATAGATTCAACACTTCCATTTTTGTATAATAGAAAATTTATGTAAAAATGACATCAATGGAATTCTAGGTTATTTATTTTCCCTGTTCCTCTTTTTATTTATTTATTTATATTTTTTTTAAATTGTTTTTCCTGTTCCTCTTTTTAACATAAAAATATACCTTGCAACAGTATCCACACCATTGCATTTAGATTGATCTCATTCTCTTTTAAGATTAATATTTATATTCCATTACATGAATAGTGTCTTCTTTATATAAACAGTATTCTGTTGTTGGACACTTAGTTTGCTTCCACATTTTTGATATTACCCACAATTCTACAATGGACAGCTTCCTGCTTACAAATGAACTTGCTTTTGCAACAATATCCCTATAATAACTTTAAGCAAAAAAAGTGTACTTTAAAGTTTTACCAATGTCAGGTTGCCCTCCAAAATATCACTTATACTTCTCTATTTTTATCATATTGCTATCAAACTTTAAAGAGCGGTTTGTTTTTGTAGATCATTAGTTACTAACAAATGTGATATGCTTTCTGATGCTAATTTTAGATTTATTTTTCATTGTTTATGAAACTTAATATTTGTATCTCTAGTTTTAAAAACTGAGTTGTTGACCTTTCTTTCTGATTTTTGGTATATTTATAAATTATTATTTTGTGGGGTTCCTGGGTGGCTCAGTGGTTAAGCATCTGCCTTTGGCTCAGGTTGTGATCCCAAGGTTCTGGGATCGAGTCCCATATTAGGGTCCCGGCAGGGAGCCTATTTCTCTCTCTACCTATATCGCTGCCTCTCTCTGTGTGTGTCTCATGAATAAACAATAAAATCTTTAGAAATACATATATTCTTTTGTGGTATTTGGTTGCAGTTTTTGTTTTAAAAGATTCTCAAATATTATATGTACTAATATTATTAATTAATAATTTACCTTATGGCTTCTGAATTTTGGTCACCTTTGAAATCAACAGCAACTTCTGTTTTCCAGTTTTTTGAAGGAACAAAATATACTTCTATAGAATGTAGCAAGAATGGAAATTTTTTTATTCTCCTCTTCACTAAGAGTGTTATTTAGATATCAATGTATGCTTTAATAGTCATAAAACTCTTTTTAAAATGCTTAGATCATCATTCCAAAGTCCCCTATATTAACTTAAAGGTGACATACTATTTTTGGATAGAATTGAGAACAAATAACTTCATCTTTAGTCTCTTTCCAAATGGTGTGTGTAAATATATATATATAAAGTATATTTTTGCATATTATGTGTATTTACATATTATATCAACTCTAGAGAAAATATGATAACACCCCTTAACTGACTGTTCTCCCTTAGAAACCAAGGAGTTGAATATGTTTCTTATTAGATAAGTTAGGTTCTTGCATATGTTTCTCCATTAATCTTGCAATCAGTAGCAGCACAACTTTCATTGTTTTTACCCTTTTCACCAGAAATATATCTTAAATTTTTGTTTAAAATATCTTACAGACTTTAGGGCAGCCCGGGTGGCTCAGCAGTTCAGCTCTGCCTCCAACCCAGGGCGTGATCCTGAAGACCAGGAATCACGTCCCATATTGGGCTCCCTGCATGGAGCTTGCTTTTCCCTCTGCCTATGTCTGCCTCTCTCTCTCTCTCTGTCTCTCATGAATAAATAAATAAAATCTTAAAAAAAAAGTATAGAGACTTCTGACTATATTTGTCTTTTGTTAAAATTAACATATAAAAAAGCATTAGGTATTTATTGAGTTTATTGTAAGAATTTCTGAGTAATTATTTGTCTTCTTTCTATAGTAATATAGAAAAAGTGACCTTTAAAATTTCTATACTAATTTTGTTTCATATACATTTGAATAATTAAATAAAGCAGTACACTTTATTTTTAAACCTATTTTTTTCCACATAAAATTATGTAAAGTGTCTTGCTGCCACCTTAAGCAAATCTGTTTTACTTGCTATATATTTGAATAATGAATTATGCAAACAATGACCTTACATTTAGTTTTTTCACTTCCTAATTTATATATTTCTGACTTCACACCTCCATGTCACTGATCATTTTCTTACCTGCATATTCATGGTCTTTTTTCATGACTTTTTTAATATGATAAAAATCTCTTACTTTTCTTGGAGCAAGTAAATGACTAGGAAAAATTATGCATAGATTTTTTCAATATTTTTTAAAAATCGCATTTATCTTATAATTGTGGCTAATTTGTGTATTTTTTCTAAGTTTTCTCTCCCATTTTGTCCTACAGATGTTATCTTATATTATGTAATATAAGATGAGTTGGACTCTGGGGTATCGATCTTAACATTGAGTTAAAATTATTTGTTTCGGGACTCCTGGGTGGCTCAGTGGTTGAGAGACTATCTTTGGCTCAGGGCATGATCCCTGGTCAAGGATGAAGCCCCTCATCAGGCTCCCTATGGGGACCCTGCTTTTCTCTCTGCCTGTGTCTCTACCTCTCTATGTCTCTCATGAAAAAAATAAATAAAATCTTTAAAAAAATATATTTGTTTCTGGAGCTTTCTCCACCAATTTAGATACAAAGGTACTTAGTAGTAAAAAAAAAAAAAAAAAGAAAGAAAAGAAAGAAAGAAAGAAAGAAAGAAAGAAAGAAAGAAAGAAAGAAGAAAGAAAAAAAGAAAGAAAAAAAAAAGAAAAAAAAAACAAAACATAACATACTTCATGAAATGTAATGAATTTTTGTTTGATATAAGATCAGTTGTATTGGTTACTTTCTTTTGGTTTTAAATAAGAGAAAACAGTTCTATATTGCTTTAATAAAACAAAATAAGTAAATGAATAAAACTGAAACAGCAGTTGCAAAGGCATTAGTAAATATAATGGAAAAATCTGGGAATAGCTGAAAGATTCTAAGGCCTAACTGATGAATTAAATCTGAGAGGACCAGGAAGTAGGCCTGTTCTGAGGATATCAGATAAATTCACGAAGATTCCCTTTTAAAGGTAAGCCATTAAGTGATATGAGTCCAGGCTTTGAGTGTCGAATTAGTATTCTACTTTAATGGAGAGGGAAAAAAAACAAACAATGGAAGTTATGGTGCAGTACAAATTTCTACTTTTAAATTAATTATCTATATCTCTATTTTATCCATATAGTTGAGAAATAGTGGCCACAGGCACTTTCTAGTACATTAAGGGAAATGAATTTGGAATTAAATAAGCAGCCAAACCAAGATGTGTTTAACACATTTGGATTCCAGGGGATTCCAGTATTTGCTTTGAGGATTATTAATTATAATACTAATCATAATATATTGAGACCATAGTCTGTGCCAGATGATAGGTTGGATACAATATCCTGTTAAATCCTCAAAGCCACCCTGCAAGGTAGGTAAGATTACAATAATCCCCATTTTATAGGTAATGAATCTAAGGCTTAGATGATTTCATTAGTAGTGTTCTAATATTTTCCCATGTGCATATTTCCCCCTCTGTTGTCACATTTATATTAAAAAGTTTTACATTTATTATGATGTATTGGATTTGGTCATCTTTCAATAACATTGTGTATTCAATGGTTAAATAACATTTATTGAAAATAAGTACATCAAAAATTTTTAAAGCTATGCTTATTCCTGATAATGGAAAAATGAACAAATTGCTCTGGTAGTAATTTTAATGATGAAATAAGAGAATATAATCTTATATTCAGGAAGAACCAGTGTGTCATTATTCGTATCTATATCTACACAGGGAAGGCAAATTTTTCTCTCTACCCTCTTAAAGTTTTTAAATGTGCCTGATAATTAAGTTGACATGAAATGGATTAACAGGAGGAAATTTATGTAAGTTTTACATGACATGGGAATCCTTATAAGGAATGAAGTTTCAAAAAAATGTTGGAAACTCCTGTGCTTTTATACTGAGTCAAACAAAGAGACAGTTGGTCTCTTTGAATGGAATTCTCTGTCTTTACTTCTTGTCCTTCATGGTAAGAATGTTAACTTTCCTTCTGGTATAAGGAGGACATCTTTCACATGGGAATTTCAGCCCCTGCTTTTAAGAAAAAGGTCAGAGTGTTTTTTTTGTTTTTTGTTTTTTGTTTTTTTTGTTTTGTTTTTTTGTTTGTTTGTTTTGTATGCAGTTGCTATTTTTCAAGTGCCTTTAACTCAAAATAATCTTTATGCTAAAGTGGTATATTTTTGGGGGGTGGCATATTTTGTCACCCTTCACTTATACCTATGCTATGTCTTTATCTATGCCCCTGCTTCTACATGTATCTGATTTTATGCCTATGTCATTATCTCTCTCTATATATATATATATATCAACTTCTGTAATTGTATCTCTTTATAATTTACCACAAAACAATAAAACTAACTTCATACTTATTTTCTTGCATCAAAATTTTCAAAATAAAACAGGGAAAGACTTGAAGAACTTTGAGCTAAGATTATCATAAAGCAAAAACTTTATATCAATCTTTGTTGCTTTTATATATGATAATGTTAAAAATTTTATATCAATTTCTCTTGCTTTCATATATGATAATGTTAGGCATATGTTAGCAATAAGTCTGTCCAAAATTGGAGCTCACTCTCCAATAGTCTTTGCAAGGACTATTTGTTTTCTATATTCCTATTTATTTTTTATTCCTTAGAGTAATAACGTGACTTGAATAGAAATAAGTCTTTTAGAGTGATGCTGCAAAAATAATTTTCTCTTAAAGACCCAAGTTTTAAAAGGCAAAGATATGCTCTGCTCAAAAATTGTGTATGTTGGTTTCATTGTGAGTTTGTGTGAATAAAGTAAAGAATTTTTCAACTGCTGCTAAATCTTCCTTTTGTTGATGGTCTACTGATACTTTTTATTATATAAATGCTTGTGCTTTAAGCTCTAATTTACACTTAGGCAGCATATCAACATTGCCATTATCCAGAGTTTGGGCATACTAGTTCTTTTAATTTGTGTACCTACCTCTTCTTACCCTTTATATCCTGTACCTCATATTGTGACTTCATGCTCAAAGTGATTTTTTAAGTGGAAATATTGCAAGTCTTGGGTTGAAGGTGTGTCCTTATAGACCCAGCCTCTGTCCAGGATGCTAAAGAGTCTTATTGCTCTGGAACCAACTTGAAAAGCAGTGGGAAGAGGGTAGATTCATTGTTTGGGGAGATTTCTGGAACATATTTAGTATAAATTCCAACCTCAGGCCCGTGATACTCAATTAAGTAGTCATGAATTCTAAGATGAATTGACTTTGTACCCATGCATCTAGCAAAAGCAGTGAATGCTCCTTGTGCCACTGGGCAGATTTTTTCCCCCTCAAATCTAACTTTTCTTTTAAGGTGCAGCTTTATTTATGGATCATAGTTCCAAATCTCCACTAATATTTTAGAAAGTAAATAAGTATATGCCACATATAGTTCTATACATATACTCCAGTTTCCATAAAAGTGTATATAGGGTATATATACATATAAAGTACTTATACAACACAAATTATAATTCTATTTGTTTTAGTAAATGTTGGGGTTTAGTAAAACTTAAAAAAATAGTATATCATTATGTTTTTTCTCTATGAATATTGCAGTTTTCATCAAAAGAAATGACTCAATAATGTGTATGTATGTATAAGTATGTATATGTTTATATATATTTAAACTTATTATTTAAAAACAAACTCACTATCATCCCAAACCCCAAGGTTTGTGATAGTTCTGAATTCTTCCCTTGATTTCTGTGAGATCCATTATGTCATTCATCATCTGTTTTCTGCTTCCATACTCAGCATTAAGGTAGCAAATTGCACTCCTTCATCAGTTCCCACAGACAATCCATTCAACCTGAACACTTCTTTAAATTAACTTCAGAAAGATTTTGCCTTTCCTGACAGAGCTTCCCATCTCTGAATGGACAAGCTCCCAGGCATCTTGTAGGTCTCATTAGCCTGTTTTTTCCTTCGTTGTCTCCAAGTAACACATCCTCATCACCCACCATACATTTCTCTCCATCTAAGAATTATTTTCACCGCCAGGTCCAATACAGTATAAGTTTATATGTGCAAATGTGTTTCAGGATATTTTACAAAAAAACACAGATTCTTAAGAGGAATTCTAGTGGCAAATGTTGATAGGAAATGATTTTTGCACTTTTGGCAAGTGTATGCACAGCTATTTTTTTCTGTTCTCTCTTTTCCTTCTTCCTAGGAGCAAAGAAACGAAAACTCAATAAGATGAAGGTCATTGTGGGTGGTAAATTTCACTTTCATCAATAATATGTTTTATTTCATTAAGTGGTGTTGTTCTAAGGCTAATGCAATATCTTGCTTTGTTTGATGCCTAATCCATCTCAACTGGTGATACTAGCAATGTATTTGGATAATGAAAATATCTTTGTTAGGAGAGTATTACTCTCAGGAAGCATCATGAACAAATGAAGGAGGGCTTTCCCCATTAGCATAGGGACTACAACTCTGAAAGCTGTTGCAACTACGCAAATAGGCTAGTAAATCCCCCAGTCCAAATTTGTGCTGATGCAACAGGGTAAGGTTAACATTTGCTCCAATTGTATTGCTATATATGAAAGAATGGAAAGCAATTTGAGTCAACCCTAAACCTTCTAGGATAATTTTGTGTATTCAGGAGATGTATAACCCATTTCTGGCTTCTCAACTTCTGGTTCTATTTTAATTTTGGGTGGGACACATTTGTTTCTAAATTCATTCTGTTTATTTAGAGACATATTCTGTTTTAAAAATATATACTCTTCATTTATCTTGGAATGCTTTCTTAAAAGAGTGATGTTAACAAAATAAGTAGAAGCTGCTTCAGCCATCATTTTATAGACATGGATTTCTTGGAATTATTTTCCTTTCTGAAGGTCCATATAACTGAATGCTTTTCATTTGAAACAGTAAGAAAATAAAGACGTGGGTGTTATAGTTTCTTTGTCAACACATCATGTGTATTACAAAACCCAGTAGAAAAATAAATACTTCTTGTCATGATCCTGTGATTTTTTTTAAAGAAGTGTTTCTGTTTTATCTGCATTTTACGTTCTGAGCCAAATGTTACTGCTTGTGGCCAGAGTGTCCTCTGAAAGGTGTCATTGTCAGAGAAAATTAATTCATAGCTCACACTCTGCGCCGTCAGCATCAATTGTTATCTTTCTCTTCCTCCTTGTCATTCAGATTAATAACATAAGTGGCGCTATATGCTTACAGCTTTCTTCCCCTTGTCATTTGACTCAGAATCTCCTCTGCAAAGTAATTTTTCTTCGGCAAATTTAAATGTACTGCAATGTATCTGTGTTTAGTTAAAAATGCTATATGATCATTTTTCTTCTGACTACTCTTATTAAAACTAACTTAACAGACCTCTTTGTGTTGTAGATGTTTATTTCCTAAACACTTCGTTGCAAAATAAATTTGAGGTCTTACAACCATTTTTGGTTATAGTCTGGGACTAATATTATTTTAACATTATTTATGATGCCTCTTAAAATGAGCTTTTTATTAAAAATATTAAATCACTAGCAGCATACACAACATAGTCACTTTTCTAAGTCTCATGGTTAGCAAGTTTTGCCAACTATTTATGGAAATCATGCACATAATAAGAATTTATGCATACATACAGTGAAAATGTTTAATTATTGTCTATTCAAACATAAATGTAATCAAAGATGTAAAATGTTTAAGTGTGTAGGCTTTATGTTCAAAAGAAATTTAAGTGTGTGTTCCATGAAACAAAGAAAAGACTAGACACTTTGGAATCTCTTCATTCACAAACCAGGAAGCTATCAAAGCAAGACAGATAATTTCTGGAAGATTTATAGGTTAGGCTTGCATTCTGAAAATGCTTATACCAGTTTTTTTAAATGATTATTTGTTTATTTATTCATTAGAGACACACAGAGAGAGAGGCAGAGACACAGGCAGAGAGAGAAGCAGGCCCCATGCAGGGAGCCTCATGTGGGACTCCATCCCAGGTCTCCAGGATCACGCCCTGAGCTGAAGGTGGTGCTAAACTGCCGAGCCATCTGGGCTGCCCATTATACAAGTTTTAATGCAACCACCCCCCCAAACCTGCAATAGGTATCTCAAACACATTATAATTATTGGAAGATCTTGACTTGAAGTCAGGTCCCTGCTACCAGGCTTCAAGTTCATGCCATGGCATCTATTGCTGCAATCCGGAAATCATCAAGCAGCATCCACAAGCACTTAGGGTTCAAGATGCTGTAGGAGACTGTTGCCAATTTCAGAGCTGCCCTGCACCATAAAGCTTGTTCTTACACATTGAAACATAGAGGCTTTCTGTTCTACAAACTAGTATCAGTTTCCAGTGTGGTGGAAGGGGGCAACTAGATCCTGCCTTCCCAATCTGGCATGGACTCATTTTCCTGGAGCAATCTAAACTGCATCTCAAACTTGAGTGGGAAAAGCCTGGGATTGTAGTTTTCAGCCCTTCAGTCCTTGCAGGATGGTGAGAATGGGATGAAGGCATGGGAATGAATGCTCAGTGTACCTAATAATAACCACTATAGCAAGAATTCACTGACACACAAGGTATGGTTTTTGAGTTGTTGAAAATGCCCACTTTACAGCCTTTGAGACTGGGGATAGAGTCATACGACATGTTCTTCAGCACTATAGTGACTTATCCTTCTAATTACTAGCCTCAACTTTATGTGAATGTTCTTCACATAAAAGAAATTTGAACATCTAGATTACATCATCATGGGTCCTAGAGAGAGGGAGATGAGATGTGTAATCTTTACAGCTCTGTCTTGTGTCCTGGTGAGCCTGAGGAACTGTGTTTTCCAAAGCAGGGGAAAAGTGCCAAGGGGCATGATGATCCTTCTCAAAGCTTCCTTTGTGACACCTGGCCTGGCAGACACACTTATTGGTATTCACTCGTACTCTTTTGTAAAATCTCCACCTTTGTGTAGGCAGAAATTGTGACTTTCTCCTAACCAATAGAATGTAGTTAGAAGTGATTAGAGGACATTCCAGTGATTACATAACATTGCCTATCAAAAATAATGGGATATCACTCCCATGATACTGTTATGTTATATACAATACCATCTTGCTGACTGACTTGCTCTACAATCTCTTTCCCTTTCCTTCATTGATGGCCTTGAACACTGAAGCTCCCATGAATTCTTTAGCTGCAGGAAAATGAATACTGCCAATAACCTGTATGAGTTGGAATTGTACCTTTCTCCAGTCAAGGATACAATCCTTATCTTCAGATAATAATTGTCACCCAGTCCACATGACATACTACAGAAGACCCAGTTTAGCCACATGCAGATTGGTGACCCACAGCAGTACTGTGAGATAATAACTGTGAAATGTTTTAAGATACTAAGTTTGTGGTGATTTGTCACATAGTAGTAGAAAACTAATTCAGGGGATATGGAGAATTGCAGACATACTAGAAAAAGAGCAATTTCAGAAGAAAAAAGCTTCAGAAAAGCAAAAATCATCCTAACACAGTAAATCAATTATAGTAAGTAAAAGAAGTATTATATAATATTCAAGATTATGATATTGTAGGTTGCAAACTCCTAACCTATTCCCACAATCTTTTCCTAGAACCAAATAGTGGTGAGCTATTTTAACGTCAGTGAAAGGGATGCTATTATCGTCTTTGCCCTTAAAAAAAGGACCAAGGAGTCATTTGGGGGAGTACAGATCTAAGTGTGAATATTATTACAAAATATTAAGTCATTAGCATTGACTCGGTAATTGTTTACTTGTTATAATTTATTTTAATGTTCAATCTCATGAAGCATTTAATCTGTGGTCATTGAAGTTAAATAAAAATAATAGAATTCTGGAAAATCTGTATCATTTAGAGGTACAAGTGCATCAGAAAATATTTTGGAGTATTCAAAATAATAACTGCCGTGTGTTAAAACTATACTTACATAGTTCATATCTTAACAATAAAAATGATGGTATCATCCCCATTTAAAAGATGAAGAAAGTGAAGTAAACAGATTTCATTTTCTCCAATATAAATTTAATGTTTTCAATTTCAGTTGCTCTCCAATTATGCTTTACAAAGTAAATTTTATGAAGTAAAAAATACTTTAATCAAATATGTTTGGTCAACACTAAGTTACTAAGTTAAATTGTTTGTGTTTATGTGTTAGGTTGTGTGTTGTTGATGAAGTTGTTATTGAGTTATATATATGATTGTTTTACCTCCAACAAGAATCCGTGCCCCTTGACTGTGCCACACTGAGGACAAGCTCTCAAGGTGCCTGAGTGGCTCAGTCAGTTAAGCATCCAAGTTGATTTTGCTCAGCTCCCTGGGATCTCAGGGTCCTGGGATCGAGCCCCACATCAGGCTCCGGGCTGAGCTAGGAGTCTACTTTTCTCCCTCTCCCTCTGCCCCTCCCTCTGCATGTGTGTGCTCTCTTTCTGTCTCATTCTGTTTTTCTAAAATAAATAAATGAACTTTTTAAACAAGAAAAGAAGGATAAGTTCTTGTAAAGATTAATTTCTCAAACTTATTTGACTACAGTAGCAGGCATTGACCACAGAACACCTGGTATTACATAGAGCCAGGGTTCACCAAAAACACTTCTGATAAATCATTTGTCTAGATTAATGTATAACAACTAATTCTTTCCAAAATTACTAGAAAAGCTTAAAGACTTAAAAAAATTGTATTATATCCTATTTGCCTAACTAAATATAGAAACTAGCAAGGAAGTTTTACTGTCATATACATCAAAGCTATATGAAAACTATACTTTTTATTTGGTTACATTTAATGAAAGTCATTTTTGCAGTGAAGACACAAAATATATTGCATAAGTGTGAAAGTTTCAGAATATTGATGATAAAAATATAATGCAATTTATTTTCCTCATTCTCTCTACATATATGTAGAAAATCTAAATATACCAATAGCAACAATATTCCTATAACTATAAATTTATTTTAATAAATTAAAATTAATAAATTAGGGATTAAATTAGGGATTAAAATTAATAAATTAGGGATTAAAGGTAGAGTAACTCAATAAAATATATTATTTCAGCTAGTGTGTAAAATATGACTTGAATAGCATGATTTAACTCACAGTCTATACAAATATTTAAAATAACAGGTTGCAAAAAATAAAATAACAGGTTACCTTATATCTTTATTTATTTAATTAGTTTAGACCTTTCTGAGTTTTGGTATATTTTTTTTTAATTTTTATTTATTTATGATAGTCACACAGAGAGAGAGAGAGAGGCAGAGATACAGGCAGAGGGAGAAGCAGGCTCCATGCACCGGGAGCCTGACGTGGGATTCGATCCCGGGTCTCCAGGATCGCGCCCTGGGCCAAAGGCAGGCGCCAAACCGCTGCGCCACCCAGGGATCCCTGAGTTTTGGTATATTTGAGATTTTTTGCCTTAACTTAATTCTTAAGTAAGAATTCAAGAATCAATATATGTATTATAATATTGCTAACTGAAATATTATATCATGGTGCTTTATGGAAAAAAAGGCCAAATATGAAAGAAAAATCCACATAATGAAAAAGATATAAAAGAACTAGAAGAGGAATGAGTGGCCATTATAAATAGATGTGAAAATATCAGATCAATTTTATAAATATAATTATGCCCAGTCAACCCTATAATCGAAGAACATATAAATTTTTTTCAGTTCTCTGTATTATTTTTTTCTTAGGTTTTATAATATATTGGTGAATCTGAGTTATTTTTAACAACAATAACAACAGAGGTTAATCTCACACAAGCCATTGATTATTTTCATTTAAGTATGCTTATTTGAAGACATTTATCAATGAGAAAAGTTTCCTTTCAGTGGAGCTAAGGAGCCAAAAGGAAGTTTTGTCTTGTTTTTTACTAATCAAATACATAGTTTTGCATGTAATCCAGAGCTCCATATTGGCATTTTATGGAGGGCAAGCTGTATAGAGAGTGTTATGACATTTTGTTGCAAAATTATGTCTTAGACATTGGCTGTAACCATCTCTTAGGAATAGCTAAATGTATGGGCTTTCAAAACAGAAATAATATTGAGTGAGAATTTTCAGATTCTATAATAGGTAAAAGATAGTTTTGAGTAGGAGAACCCACTGAATTCCCTTCAGATTGTCTCTTCCATTTTTTTTTAAGATTTTATTTATTTATTCATGAGAGACAGAGAGAGAGAGGCAGAGACTTAGTCAGAGGGAGAAGCAGGCTCCATGCAGAGAGCCTGATGCAGAACTTGATCTCAGGACCCCAGGGTCAAGCCCTAAGCCAAAGGCAGCTGCTCAACCACTGAGCCACCTAGGCATTCTGTCTCTTCCATTTTTTATAAAGTATTGGTCCCATTGAGAATATTTCTACATTTGAGATTGGTGATCATTTTATTCAAATTAAATGCAACTCAATTGCCTGGATTTAAAACTCAGTTATCAACATAGTGATAATATTAATGATTCTCTCTTCAGGGAGTTATAAATATTAACATAATACCAATAATAATAATGATAATAATAATTTTAGCACATTAATATATATTTCACCATATATGATATAAAAATATCTCCAATAGCACTAAATTAGTGAATTAGTGATTTCCTGATATGAGTTTTCTTTTGAACCATTAATTTAAATTAAGACCGTTTTTCATCTAAATGGTACATTGAATGTCAAATTGAGCTGTTAAGACCAGTTACTTGTATGTCTCAGTTACACTTTCTGTTTCATCATCCATCCTTTCATTTTTATGGGTTAGACCCATAGCTAGTAGATTGACCTTTGGTTTATGAAAAAGATTGTGATAAAAATTTATGTGTAACCACAAGAGATTCTGTATTGGGAATTTTGATTAAGAACCAATGAAAGAATCTGCTAAATAGTACTGGAATATTAGGCAAAAGTAGCTGAGCCACATTAATAGTGATGTAACAAAATCATGATTAATAAGTAGTTCTAGAGGTGTCCTCTGGGGTGCCCTGTATTCAATTACAATATGCATGAAAACACAACCACTGCCCTCAAGTGACAGTAAGAGACCTGTCTATCTTTGGTAATGAACACCTCTTTTCTATAGCTAGCATGATGCTTATCAAAATGAAGCAAAACCCACAGTAAAACAATTTTAAATTTCACTATATACAGTTACTGTATGACTCTTGTCAGCAGTATGTGCTATGTTGTCCTAGCCAAAGACCAAATTGGATGACACTGATTTTTAAAGTTCTTGCCTGATATTTGCTAAAAAAAATAAAATACATTGAGAATTCATTGAGGAAAGATTTTAAGAATTGAACATTAAACACGGAGTTCCATAAGACACATTTATAAGATGAAATTAGTGGAAGTCTTGTGTCGTTTACTTTGAAGTGAGTGCTTTGTCAGGCATGCTTATCTGTTGTCTCCTGGCTCAGTGATTACCCAACAGTAGGTATTTTGGTCACCTTATTACTGCAAAAGGGAAAACATCCAATTAACATTCCCAAGAAATGTTTTTACTGCTGCCAAGAGCTAACACAAATGTATAAAACTGAAAATAATTTTCCTACTATTTTTCTAAGTCATTCTGTCTCTGAAGAAGACAGAAATCACTTTGCCATATATTAATTTGCTAATTTCAGTTCTTCTGCTACTCGCAGTCATTATAATTTACTATTCTAGTGAAGCTGATTAGGTTAGTTGGCTCAGAGTCAGCAAGCTCTATGAGTTCCAATTGTTCCTAGTCTCAGTTTGATTCCTCGGAAGTTAAGTAGGGAGACCTGATGTGTGTACTCTCTAATGGTGCATTCAGAAAATGGTACTTTGAGAAAATCAACCAATCTACTGCACTGTATTTTTAAACTTAATTCTGTTACACTTTTTGTTCAATAGTTACGAATTAGACTTATATAAAATGGAATTCTTGTCTAAAAATCAGTACAGTGATGTTTCAAAAACCTATCAACCAAGTCTCATGATAGTGTTCATCGTAATATACATATATTAAAATTTAGTCAATTTAAGAAGCTATAAGCAAACAGAAGGTGTCCAGGAAAATATAATATTTTTTCATAATGCATTAAGAGATTTATATCAGGTCATTCATGAACAACATTTAGAAAAGTGCCTATTTAGTTAAGTATAAAATAATTGTTTATTCTCATTTTGTATTTATCAGTATGTATCTTTGTTATTACTTACTTTAGCTGAACTCAGTGAAGGAAGATGTTTTAATCAAATAAAAAAGTTTTTTTTTTTTTTACCACTGTATAGATATTTACTGCTATTCCGTGAAAGAAGAGCTTTGCATATAAATCATCTTTTTTTATCTCTTCGTTAAATATTGTACAGGTAAAAAATGTGATCTCACATGAGATTTGAATTTGGGCAATTTGGCATTGCACCTTATTTTGCTACATAGAAACTTGCTTTGAACCAGCCATCTAATTTCACTAAGCCTCACATCCAAACTGAAAACAAAAGTAGTAAATATTAAGAGAGTTATTATAAAGATTTAAAAAATGAGAGAACACAACCAAGGTGCTGAGCACATTGGCTCTCCCAGTAAAGGCTCCATAAGAATTTTATTCCCAAGATGTTCACTAGACTTGTTCTCTTAATTCCGCCAGCATACTTTATCTCCTTTCCTTGCTTTATTTTCTCCATAGCTCTTACAATTTTCTGACATACTAGATAGATATGCTCATTGTAACTGAATTTGTTTTCTCTTTCCTCCCAATCGCATATGAGATCTATGGGGCAAATTGTTGTATGCTGTGATCCTTGCTGTATGTCTACAACCTAGGACAGTGTCTAAACATAACAGATAGTGAATAAATAGTTGTTGAAACAGTGAGTAATATTTTTTTAATATTTATTTATTTATTTGAGAGAGAAGGAGGGAGTGAGAGAGCAGGAGTGAACAGATGAGAGGGGAAAGAAGGAGAAGGAGAGAGAGAGATTATCCAGCAGACCACCCGGTGAACGATCCCATGACCCTGAGATCATGACCTGAGCTGAAATCAAGAGTTGGACACTTAACCAACTGAGCCGCTCAGATGCCCCAATTGGTAACATTTCTGAACATTATTATTATTATTATTATTAAATAAATAAATAAAAATGGATGATGATTTCATTTATGTATTTACCATTCTCAGTCATCCAAAATAACTAAATGTGTAATCCAAAATGCCAATTCTTGTTTTAGACAAAAAAGATTAAATATTATAAATTTGCCTATTAACATAAGAGCTAATATAGGGTATAAATTAGGATTTTTAAAACTCTTTAGGTAAATAAAAAATACCTAAGTCTTATTTGCCTTTATTTGAGTTTTGGATAGACTAAAAGATATTACAACAACAACTATTCTTGCTTACCAAATTCATACAAGCCCTTCTTGCAGTACTGTAGATGTAGTAGGGGCAAAAATACTTCCTTCTCCTTGTAGAGTTCACATTTTATCTAGGGAGATGCACAATAAACAAATTAAGAACAAAAGAATTAAAACAAACAAATTCAAAAGAAGATTTTGGGGAGTTATTAGTGATGGTAAATAAACCAGTTAAGGGAATAAACACTGATGAGCCACTTTTTTTTTGTAGATTGTTCAGGATAGGTCTCTGAAGAAGTGACAGTTGAGCAGAATCCAGAGTAAAATGGGAATGTTATCTCTGTGAATAATTAGTGGAAATGCTTTCTGGACAGAGGGATTAGCATTTGTAAAGATTCTAAGGGATATAACAAGTACAGCAGTTGAGAACATTAATAAAATTATTTTGATTATAATTAATTGAGGAAAATAAATTTCAAAAACTACCTAAGGATTTTTAGGAATTGTGAACAATTTTAATTTTATTCTGAGTACATTTGGAAGTCAATTAACATTTTAGTTCAAGAAATGAAGTCATGTTTATTTGTTAGGTGTATAGATTTTAGAACACAAGGTTGAAAACAGAAAGACCAGCAGGAAAGCTATTGCAGTAGTTTAGGTGACAGATGACCATAGCTCTCTAATTTGGATTGTACTGATTGTGACAGGTGATGCGAAGTCATTTGATTTGAGATAGATTTAAAGGTAGAATTGAAAGGAGTTACAAATGAATTGGATGTAAGCATGAGAAAAGTAAAGAAATAGTGAGAATCCCCAAGGTTTTTAAGCCAAGCCATTCTATGAATAGTGTCATAACTAACAGCAGATTAAATAATGAACATGTGTGAAGTGGTCAGGAGCAGTGGTAGTTGAAATCCAAGAGTTCTTTTTGGACATACTAAATTTGATAAGCTTTCAAAATTTCCAAGGGAGATGCCAAGTATTCAAGTGAATATATTATTCTGTATCAGGAAAGAGATGGGAGCTAAAGGTTAACGTTTGGGAGTCACTAGCAGAGAGACATTATTAAAGCTGTAGAAGTGAATGATATCATCTAGAAAGTGAGTGTAAATAGAAAAGGCAAAAGATCTAAAGACTGTGCCTTAGGCTATAGCAACATGTATACTTTAGGAAGAAAAGGAGAGACCAGCAAAGGAAACTGAAAAAGAAAGACTAAACTGACGGGGGCAAGGCCAGGGTGTGTGTTCTATAAACTCAGTGCTGGAAGTATTTCATGAAGTAGGAAACTGATCCACTTCATCACACTGGTGAGAGATTATGTTGTATAGTGCCTAAAAATTAATGTCTGAAATTTTAAAATTTAGGTCAGCATGATGGAAACAGTGAAAATTTAATTGGAGTAGGTTTAGAATGGATCATGTGTGGTTAAGTATAGATAGTGATTATAGAAATATAGACTTTTTCATATCTTGCTGGGAAGATGTGTAGACATTGGGCAAAAGGTGGATGATGACTTAAGTGAGTTCTCTAGTTTCATTTAACATGATATATAATCTAGTATGTTTGTTTGCTAATGAAAGTTGGTTAAACAAATAAAAATATTGTAGTCATAAAAAAAAGAGAAATAACTACATGCTTTTTGTCCTTACTGTTTAGAACTGAATAGGATCCATTGTACCTTAGAAGGGTTGTCTTTGACTAGAAACACTGACAAGTAATTGACTTTATACAGATATATATACATATATGTCAGTGTACATGGATACAGATGGATTGAGGTTCAAGTAGCCTCATAAATTTAGAAAAATGGTGAGCATGATGATAATGACGATAAGTACTACTCCACTTTTCTAAGTGAAATAAGAAGAAAGTTAATTCCCTGAAAGTGAAGAAGGGAGAATTTTATCGTGGTGAAAAGAGTGCAAGATACTCTAAATAGTTAAGTAAGTAAGAGAGTGAATATGATCATAATTTGAAACAAGACTACAGAATTAACTTTTCCCAGCCATTTTTAGCAATTTGTTGGTGGAAATGTGGGTATAATTGTGGCTGGGGTCTGTACCAGGTCAGCATATAAAAAACAATGACAAGTGAGTTTTGAACATGTACTAGAGTAATTAATGTAATAATAATAATCTAACATGGATAAGAAGAATAGAGATAGAAGTAAATCCATGGAGAGTGGAAAGTCAATTGACAGGATATCCAAGTAGGATCAAAGAATCTTTGGATAAGAGTTATTGATGGCAGAAAGCTAGAATTCAGAGGAAAAAAGTTTATAATCTCAGTATCAATAACAATGTGGTAATTGATGTTGACAAGGTATAGAGTATAATTTGTTGGCTGAATTTCATTGAAGAAATATATTATTAGAGTGAGGAGGTCAAAAAATTAAAAACCCAGGATTTTGGATAAACTAACCATGAAATTGAGGAAGCTACAAAGAATAGGTGGTAGGAGCATATAATAAATATTCCAGCAGCTATTTAGGAAAATTCGACATTCTTGGGGAGAGAGCTAATGCAAGTTTCTATAAATCATTCTCATTTTCTTACACTCCTTTATTTTCCCAATTTACTAAATAATTCTTATTTGTATAAGGCCTCATAATTTCTAAAAAATGTTTTAAATACAATTATTTATTCAATTTTTACAACAAACCTACTTAATATATAAGGAACTAATATTTTAATTTTAGAGAAATGGAAATCAAGACTCAGTAGTTCATTCTATCTTAATAAAGTCAAATGTAGCTTGTTTTTAACTTTTGTAGATTACCTGCTTCTTAAAATATTATTGCTTAATATTCCCATGGTGTTAAGGTGCTATCTTTTCTTTTAAAGAATCATGTTATCTTGGTAGTCAAGACTTTTGCAACATGGTGCTAATTAAATTAATCTAATTAAATCTTCTCTGAACCCTGAACTCAAATTCCTGCTGTCTTCTTAACACCTCAGCTTCCATGAATGCCTAATTTCAAACAGTAGATCCCAAAATGCTAGTGTTTGTTTACAGGATTTGTTCACCACCCACTCATTTTTTCCCCCATTTTAAAAAGTGCATCCTAATTTACTCTTTTATTTAAGACATAAATCCAAGAATCAGGTTTTATTTCTCTACCTACCTAACTTTACACTCAAGGCCTGTGTCAAAAAATATTTAAACTTAGATAATCTATCTGCATTACTACCATCCTAGGCTAGGCCCACATAACATATTTCCAGATTTTACAACATCTTGCAACTGGTCTCCCTGATTTCAATCTATTAGCCTCTTATGAGTCTGAATGAGCTTCTTAAAATGTAAATTAAATTATGTACCTCCACCACACTTACAAAAAAAAAAAAATTAAACTCTTCTCCATGACCTTAATGCCTTACATAATCTGACATCATTTCTATGAACTTTGCTTGTAAATTGTCTCTTGCTCATCAGCTTCCACTGAGATAGAATTTTAGTTGTTCAAACATGTCTTCATGCATGCCATCTTAAGACTTTTTATATTTTATTCTCACTATCTAAAATTTTTCCCGACTTTATGTTACGTGAATAAAATTTTCTCAACTTTGATGTCTGTTCATCAATATCATCCTTTTAGAAAGGCTTTAAATAGCCTATTTAATGAATTCTTATAAACATTGATCTTTATCACAAACAAAGCACAATAAAAACACAAAGATTTACAAAGAAGAAAGAAAATTTATCCATAAAATATTCAGAAAAATATTATTGGTGAATATCACCAAGATGCACAGTATTTAGTAAGAGAAGAAGCACAGAAAATATACACAGATTTAATATGCATATAATATTATGTGACATGGATATTTTGTTCACTTCAAAATTCTACATTCTTTCAATTTGCATTTTTTCTTCAAAATGTTTACATATTTTTTCATTACAGAAGTAAAAATAAAAACTCATAAAAGCCAATTTTAAGAAATAAGAGTCCTTACAGGCAAATTTCTATTTCAAGAGACACAGAAAACTTTGCTCTCATCTCGAAATTTAAGAATTTTTTAATAATCTATAATATTATGAGCTAAACCTGACAAATCTAAACCAAAGATTCCACTAAAAAAGATTACAGGCCAATATCCCAATATCCCCAATGAACATGGATGCAAAAATTCTCAACAAAACACTAGCAAATTGTATCTGACAGTACAGTAAAGAATCATTCACCATGAACAAGTGGGATTTATTCCTGGGCTACACCAGTGGCTCAACATTCACAAATCAATCAATGTGATATACCACATTAATAAAAGAAAGGATAAAAACCATATAATCCTCTCAATAGATGTAAAAAAAAAGCATTTGATAAAGTACAACATCTATTCTTGATAAAATCTCTCAACAAAGTAGGGATAGAGGGAACATAACTCAACATAATAAAGCACATATGTGAAAAACCCACAGCTGATATCATCCTCAATGGAAAAAAACTGAGAGCTTTCCTTTCATGGTCAAAAACAAGACAGGGATGTCCACTCTCACCATTGTTATTTAACATAGAACTGGAAGTCCTAGCCTCACCAATCAGACAACAAAAGGAAACAAAGGGCATCCAAATTGGAAAGGAAGAAGTCAAACTTCCACTATTCACTGATGACATGATACTCTATCTAGAAAGCCCCAAGACCTCACAAAAAAATTCCCAGAACTGATACATAAATTAAGCAAATTGCAGGATACAATCAACATACAGAAATCTGTTGAATTTCTATACACCAATAATGAAGCAGCAGGAAGAGAAATCAAAGAATCGATCCCATGTACAATTGTACCAAAAAACATAAGATATCTAAGAATAAACCTAATCATTAAAGAGGTAAAAGATCTATACTCTGAAAACTATAGAATACTGATGAAAGAAACTAAAGATGACATAAAGAAATGGAAAAACATCCTATGCTTATGGATTGGAAGAACAAATATTGTTAAGATGTCTGTACTACCCAAAGCAGTCTATACATTTAACACAGCCTCTATCAAAATACCAACTGCACTTTTCACAGACCTAGAACAATCAATCCTAAAATTTGTATGGAACCAAAGAAGACCCCAAATAGCCAAAGTGATCTTGAAAAAGAAAAGCAAAGCTGGAGACCTCACAATTCCAGGCTTCAAGTTATATTACAAAGCTGTAATCATCAAGACAGTTTGGTACTGGCACAAAAGCAGACATAGAACAATGGAATAGGACAGAAAATGCAAAAATGGACTCACAGCTATATGATCAACTAATCTTTGACAAAGCAGAAAAGAACATTCAATGGAAAAAAAGATAATCTCTTCATCAAATGCTGTTGGGAAAATTGTAGAGTAACATGCAAAAAATGAAACTGGACCACTTCCTTCCACCATACAAAATAATAAATTCAAAATGGATGAAAAACCTAAATGTGAAACTTGAAACCATAAAAATCCTACAGGGGAACATAGGCAGCAACCTCTGTGACTTTGGCCTTAACAACTTCTTTGTACACATCTCCAGAAGCAAGGGAAACAAAAGCAAAATGAACTATTGAGTCTTAATCAAGACAAAAGCTTCTGCACAGTGAAGGAAAGTTAACAAAACTAAAAGGCAATCTATGGAATGGGAGAAGATATTTGCAAATGACATATCTGATAAAGGGTTAGTATCCAAAATCTATGAAGAACTTATCAAATTCAACACCCCAAAGCACATAATCCAGTTAAGAAATGGGCAGAAGACATGAGTAGACATTTTTCAAAGAAGACAGCCAGATGGCTAACAGACATATATAAAGATACTCAACATTACTCATCATCGGGGAAAAACAAATCAAAACTAATTAACAATACAGGAAACAAGTGTTGGTGAGGATGCAGAGAAAGGGGAACCCTCTTACACTATTTATGGGAAAGCAAATGGTGCAGCCACTCTGGAAAACAGTATGGAAATTCCTCAAAAAGTTAAAAATAAAGCTACAATATAACCCAGCAATTGTTTTACTAGAGGTATTAACCAAAATGTAGGAAAATATTGATTCAAAGGGATACATGCACCCTGATGTTTATAGCACCATGATTAACAATAGCCAATATATGGAAGCAGCCCAAATGTCCATAGACTGGTGAATGGATAAATAAGGGGTATATATACAATGGAACATTACTCAGCCAGAATGAAATCCTGCCATTTGCAACAACATGGATGGATCAAGAGAGTATTATGGTAAGCAAAATAAGTCAGAAAAAGACAAATACCATATGATCTCACTCATCTGTGGAATTTAAGAAATGTAAAAGATGAACATAGAGGAGAAAAAGAGAGGCAAACCAAGAAACAGACTCTTAGCTATAGAGAACAAATTGAGGGTTACTGGAAGGGAGGTGGGCAAGGGGGTGGGTTAAATGCATTGGTACTAAGAAGGGCACTTGTCGTGATGAGCATTGGGTGGTATTTAAGTGATGAATCAGTAAGTCCTACATCTGAAACTAACATTACACTGTATGTTAACTAACTAGAATTTAAATAAAAAGTTGGAAGAAAAAATATACTTTTGTAACAATCTATAAAATTATGAGCTATTTTTGAAAGTTTCTCTGGTGGTTAATTTTATGTTTCAATGTGGCTGGTTAAGGGATGCCCAGATGGCTGGTAAAATATAATTTCTGGGTATGTCTGTGAGGGTGTGTCTAGAAAGATTAACATTTGAATTAGTAGACTAAATAAAGATTGCCCTCGCCAGTGCCAGTAGGCATGATCCAATCCATTGAGGTCCGAATAGAACAAAATTCAGAATGATGGGAAAATTTGTTCTCCACTGAGCTGGCACATACATCTTTTTTTTGCCCTTAGACATTAGAGCTCAAGATTCTCAGGCCTTCAGACATAGATTGAATTGCACTAGTGATTTTTAACTTGTTCTCCAGCTTGCATATAGCAGGCTGTGGAACTTCTCAGCCTTCTAACCGCCAATGTATGTATATGCATATGTAGAGATGATGGAGGGGAGAGAGAGAGAGAGAGAGAGAGAGAGAGAGAGAGAGAAATTGGATATGCATTTCTTCTTCAACTAATTACTTTTACTACTAACACTCTACTTACTCATGTGCACTTTGAGGCATTCATTGTAAAGAACCCAATCCTCAAATTTAGGATCCTTTAAGATCATTTCCTATAATAATTTCCCACACACATTTCCCCCACTATATTATGAGAAAAATCAACTTGCAAGCATTCTGAAGGAAAAAGATAAGGCATTATCACTTCCAAAGACTGAACATTGAATTAACATAGAGGTCTACTATTTAATATGTCTTTATTTTATTTAAACTAGATATTCTCCCTTCACTGATACCAATTCTGCTCTTTGGAATGCTATGCAATAAACTTAAACTCTTTTTTTTCTTTTGAAAACACTTTAATTACTTGAAACCACATGCAGCAAGCCTCTGTATGAGTAAGTCTTCTCTTTTCCTTATTATACATCATCAGAACTTTCAATACTTGCTCATGTATATTATTTTACAGACATCATTCTGATTCCTCTTCTAACAATACAGATTTGAAAGTTAATTATTACACCTCAAAGTGAATTTAAAATAGTTAAATTATGAGAGACTTTAGGAATTCTACTATACTTTTGATTGTTCAAATTACATGACATTTATTTTGGGGCAGGAGCAATATAGACATATCCACTGACTTCTCTTCAGTAAGAGAAAACAAATCCAAACTTCACTTCAAATTGAGAATTTTGTAATAAACAGTGAGATAGAAAAGTGAAAAGGGAACACCTGGATGTCTCAATGGTCGAGTGTGTCTGCCTTTGGCGCAGGGCGTGATCCCAGGGTCCTAAATCGAGTCCCACATCAGGCTCCCTGTGAGGAATCTGCTTCTCCCTCTACATATGTCTCTGCCTTTCTCTGTGTGTCTCTCATGAATAGATAAATAAGATCATAACAACAACAAAAGAAGTGAAAAGTCACTTATTAGGTGTAAAAATTTTTTTCCTGGATACTTAATGTTTTCTAAAAGTAAGAGTAGAAGGGGATGACTGGATGGTGCAATTGGTTAAGTGTCCAACTTGGTTTTGGCTCAGATCATGATCCCATGGGTGATGATATCAAGCCCCCAGTGGGGTTCTGTGTTCCGTGGGGAGTCCAATTGAAGATTCTCTCCCTCTACCCCTCCCCTCACTCACGTGCTCCCTCTCCCTCTCTCTCTCTATCTCTCTCTCTCTCTAAAATAAATACATAAATCGTTAATAAACAAGTCTTTAAATAAATAAATAAGAAGAGGGATGGAGTCGTATAATGTTTAACAGCAAGGAAATTTGACATAAAAATCAACTGTGTTCCAACAACTTAAAAAATTCCAATTAGGGTAGTTTATTTCTTATATTTCTCGAACTCTCAACTTTTTTATAAATAAAATGGGAACCAGAAGGGAGGGGCAAGATAGTGGAAGAGTAGGGTCTCCAAATCAACTGTCCTCACCAAATTACCTAGATAACCTTCAAATTATCCTGAAAATCTACGCATTCGGCCTGAGATTTAAAGAGAGACCAGCTGGAACGCTACAGTGAGAAGAGTTCGCGCTTCTATCAAGGTAGGAAGACGGGGAAAAAGAAATAAAGACACAAAAGGCCTCCAAGGGGGAGGGGCCCCGCGAGGAGCCGGGCTGAGGCTGGGGCAAGTGTCCCCAGGACAGGAGAGCCCCGTCCCGGAGGAGCAGGAGCTGCACCGACCTTCCCCGCGGAAAGGGGCTCGCAGGGAGGTGGAGCAGGTCCCAGGAGGGCGGGGATGCACTCGGGCTCCCTGGGACACTAACAGGCAACTGCGCCCCGCCCCGGGAGCGCCCCACACCCCTGGCCGAGCTCCCTAAGGGCTGCCGCGCACATAGCGGGACACGGAGCAGCTCGGAGGGGATCGGGCGACGGCTCTGCAGAGGGGGCTGCGGGGCGGGAGCGCGAATCCAACAGCGCAGGCCCCGGAGCACAGGGCGCCGGGACACAGCCCAGGATCCGGCCTCCCCCGGGGACAGGCAGAGGCCGGGAGGGCCCAGGACAGCAAGGACGCTCCTGCCCGGAGCTGAGCGGATCAGCGGCCCCGCCCCAGAGCCTCCAGGCCCTGCAGACAGAGAGCCCCGGAGTTACTGCGGGAGCTGACTCTAGGGCTGCAGAGCTGCCCCCGCCACTGCGGTTGTTCCTCCTGGGGCCTCACGGGGTAAACCACCCCCACGGAGCCCCGCACCAGGCGGGGGCAGAGCAGCTCCCCCAAGTGCTAACACCTGAGAATCAGCACAAAAGGCCCCTCCCCCAGAAGACCAGCTAGAGGGACAAGTTCCAGGGGAAGTCAAGGGACTTAAAGTATACAGAATCAAAAGATACTGCCCCGTGTTTTTTTTCTTTTCTTTTTGATTTGTTTGCTTCCCCCACCCCTTTGTTTTTTTTCTTTTCTTTTTGATTTGTTTGCTTCCCCCACCCCTTTTTCTCCTTTCTTTTTCTTTCTCTTTTTCTTCGCTTTTTTTTCTTTTTTTCTTTTTTCTTTTACTCTTTTCTTTCCTTCTTTCTCTCCTCTCTTTTTCTCCTTTTCCCAATACAACTTGCTTTTGGCCACTCTGCACTGAGCAAAATGACTAGAAGGAAAACTTCACCTCAAAAGAAAGAATCAGAAACAGTCCTCTCTCCCACAGAGTTATAAAATCTGGATTACAATTCAATGTCAGAAAGCCAATTCAGAAGCACTATTATACAGCTACTGGTGACTCTACAGAAAAGCATAAAGGACTCAAGAGACTTCATGACTGCAGAGTTTAGAACTAATCAGGCAGAAATTAAAAATCAATTGAATGAGATGCAATCCAAACTAGAAGTCCTAACGACGAGGGTTAAGGAGGTGGAAGAAGGAGTGCGTGACATAGAAGACAAGTTGATGGCAAAGAGGGAAACTGAGGAAAAAAGAGACAAACAATTAAAAGACCATGAAGAGAGATTAAAGGAAACAAACGACAGCCTGAGGAAGAAAAACCTGTTTAATTGGGGTTCCCGAGGGCGCTGAAAGGGACAGAGGGTCAGAATATGTATTTGAACAAATCATAGCTGAAAACTTTCCTAATCTGGGAAGGGAAACAGATTTCAGATCCAGGAAATAGAGAGATCCCCCCCCTAAAAACAATAAAAACCGTTCAACACCTTGACATTTAGTAGTTAAGCTTGCAAATTCCAAAGATAAAGAGAGGATCCTTAAAGTAGCAAGAGACAAGAAATCCATGACTTTTATGGGGAGGAGTATTAGGGTAACAGCAGACCTCTCCACAGAGACCTGGCAGGCCAGAAAGGGCTGGCAGGATATATTCAGGGTCCTAAATGAGAAGAACATGCCACCATGAATACTTTATCCAGCAAGGCTCTCATTCAAAATGGAAGGAGAGATAAAGAGCTTCCAAGACAGGCAGGAACTGAAAGAATATGTTACCTCCAAACCAGCTCTGCAAGTAATTTTAAGGGGGAACTCTTAAAATTCCCCTTTAAGAAGTTGTTCAGTGGAACAATCCATATAAACAAGGACTGAATAGATATCATGGTGACACTAAACTCATACCTTTCAATGGTAACTCTGAACGTGAATGGGCTTAATGACCCCATCAAAAGGCGCAGGGTTTCAGACTGGATAAAAAAGCTGGACCCATCTATTTGCTGTCTACAAGAGACTCATTTTAGACAGAAGGACACTTACAGCCTGAAAATAAAAGGTTGGAGAACCATTTACCATTT
Source organism: Vulpes vulpes (assembly GCF_048418805.1). Classification (NCBI taxonomy): domain Eukaryota; kingdom Metazoa; phylum Chordata; class Mammalia; order Carnivora; family Canidae; genus Vulpes; species Vulpes vulpes. The sequence goes on from NC_132785.1 coordinate 40,908,070, forward strand.
GAATGGTCCTCAAAAGAAAGCAGGGGTAGCCATCCTTATATCAGATAAACTAAAATTTACCCCGAAGACTGTAGTGAGAGATGAAGAGGGACACTATATCATACTTAAGGATCTATCCAAAAAAAAAAAAAAAAAAAAAAAAAGGATCTATCCAACAAGAAGACTTAACAATCCTCAATATATATACCCCGAATGTGGGAGCTGCCAAAAATTTAAATCAATTAATAACCAAAGTGAAGAAATACTTAGATAATAATACACTTATACTTGGTGACTTCAATCTAGCTCTTTCTATACTCGATAGGTCTTCTAAGCACAACATCTCCAAAGAAACGAGAGCTTTAAATCATACACTTGATCAGATGGATTTCACAGATATCTACAGAACTATACATGCAAACTCAACTGAATACACATTCTTCTCAAGTGCACATGGAACTTTCTCCAGAATAGACCACATAAAGGGTCACAATAGGGTGTGAACCAATACCAAAAGTTTGGGATCGTCCCCTGTGTATTCTCAGACCATAATGCCTTGAAATTAGAACTAAATCACAACAAGAAGTTTGGAAGGATTTCAAATATGTGGAGGTTAAGGACCATCCTGCTAAAAGATGAAAGGGTCAACCAGGAAATTAAGGAAGAATTAAAAAGATTCATGGGAACAAATGACAATGAAGATACAACCATTCAAAATTTTTGGGATGCAGCAAAATCAGTCCTAAGGGGGAAATACATCACAATACAAGCATCCATTCAAAAACTGGAAAGGACTCATATACAAAAGCTAACCTTACACATAAAGGAGCTAGAGAAAAAATAGCATATAGATCCTACACCCAGCAGAAGAAGAGAGTTAATAAAGATTTGAGCAGAACTCAACGAAATCGAGACCAGAACTGTGGAACACATCAACAGAACCAGAAGTTGGTTCTTTGGAAGAATTAATAAGATAGATAAACCATTAGCCAGCCTTATTAAAAAGAAGAGAGAGAAGACTCAAATTAATAAAATCATGAATGAGAAAGGGGAGATCACTACCAACACCAAGGAAATACAAATGATTTTAATAACATATTATGAACAGCTGTACACCAATAAATTAGGCAATCTAGAAGAAATGGACACATTCCTGGAAAGCCGCAAACTACCAAAACTGGAGCAGGAAGAAATAGAAAATCTGAACAGGCGAATAACCAGGGAGGAAATTGAAGCAGTCATCAAAAACCTCCCAAGACACAAGAGTCCAGGGCCAGATGGCTTCCCTGGGGAATTCTATCAAATGTTTAAAGAAGAAACCAAACCTATTCTACTAAAGCTGTTTGGAAAGATAGAAAGAGATGGAGTACTTCCAAATTCGTTCTATTAGGCCAGCATCACCTTAATTCCAAAACCAGACAAAGACCCCACCACAAAGGAGAATTACAGACCAATATCCCGGATGAATATGGATGCAAAAATTCTCAAAAAGATACTAGCCAATAGGATCCAACAACACATTAAGAAGGTTTTTGACCATGACCAAGTAGGATTTATCCCCGGGACACAAGGCTGGTTCAACACTCGTAAAACAATCAATGTGATTCATCATATCAGCAAGAGAAAAATCAGAACCATATGATCGTCTCATTAGATGCAGAGAAAGCATTTGACAAAATACAGCATCCATTCCTGATCAAAACTCTTCAGAGTGTAGGGATAGAGGGAACTTTCCTCAACATCTTAAAAGCCATCTACGGAAAGCCCATAGCAAATATCATTCTCAATGGGGAAGCACTGGGAGCCTTTTCCCGAAGATCAGGAACAAGACAGGGATGTCCACTCTCACCACTGCTATTCAACATAGTACTGGAAGTCCTAGCCTCAGCAATCAGACAACAAAAAGACATTAAAGGCATTCAAATTGGCAAAGAAGAAGTCAAACTCTCCCTCTTCGCCGATAACATGATACACTACATAAAACCCAAAAGCCTCCACCCCAAGATTGCTAGAACTCATACAGCAATTTGGTAGCGTGGCAGGATACAAAATCAATGCCCAGAAATCAATGGCATTTCTATACACTAACAATGAGACTGAAGAAAGAGAAATTAAGGAGTCAATCCCATTTACAATTGCACCCAAAAGCATAAGATACCTAGGAATCAACCTAACCAAAGAGGTAAAGGATCTATACCCTAAAAACTACAGAACACTTCTGAAAGAAATTGAGGAAGACACAAAGAGATGGAAAAATATTCCATGCTCATGGATTGGCAGAATTAATATTGTGAAAATGTCAATGTTACCCAGGGCAATGTACACGTGTAATGCAATCAGTATCAAAATTCCATGGACTTTCTTCAGAGAGTTAAAACTAATATTTTAAGATTTGTGTGGCATCAGAAAAGACCCCGAATAGCCAGGGGAATTTCAAAAAAGAAAACCCTATCTGGGGTCATCACAATGCCAGATTTCAGGTTGTACTACAAAGCTGTGGTCATCAAGACAGTGTGGTACTGGCACAAAAACAGACACATAGATCAATGGAACAGAATAGAGAACCCAGAAGTGGACCTTGAACTTTATGGTCAACTAATATTTGACAAAGGAGGAAAGACTATCCACTGGAAGAAAGTCTCTTCAATAAATGGTGCTGGGAATATTGGACATCCACATGGAGAAGATGAAACTAGACCACTCTCTTTCACCATACACAAAGATAAACTCAAAATGGATGAAAGATCTAAATGTGAGACAAGATTCCATCAAAATGCTAGAGGAGAACACAGGCAACACCCTTTTTGAACTTGGCCACAGTAACTTCTTGCAAGATACATCCACGAAGGCAAGAAAAACAAAAGTAAAAATGAACTATTGGGACTTCCTCAAGTTAAGAAGCTTTTGCACAGCAAAGGATACAGTCAACAAAACTAAAAGACAACCTACAGAATGGGAGAAGATATTTGCAAATGACCTATCAGATAAAGGGCTAGTTTCCAAGATCTATAAAGAACTTATTAAACTCAACAGCGAAGAAACAAACAATCCAATCATGAAATGGGAAAAAGACATGAAGAGAAATCTCACAGAGGAAGACATGGACATGGCCAACACGCACATGAGAAAATGCTCTGCATCACTTGCCATCAGGAATTACAAATCAAAACCACAATGAGATACTGCCTCACACCAGTGAGAATGGGGAAAATTAACAAGGCAGGAAACAACAAATGTTCGAGAGGATGCGGAGAAAAGGGAACCCTCTTACACTGTTGGTGGGAATGTGAACTGGTGCAGCCACTCTGGAAAACTGTGTGGAGGTTCCTCAAAGAGTTAAAAATAGACCTGCCCTACGACCCAGCAATTGCACTGTTGGGGATTTACCCCAAAGATACAGAGGCAATGAAACACCGGGACACCTGCACCCGGATGTTTCTAGCAGCAATGTCCACAATAGCCAAACTGTGGAAGGAGCCTCGGTGTCCATCGAAAGATGAATGGATAAAGAAGATGTGGTTTATGTATACAATGGAATATTACTCAGCCATTAGAAACGACAAATACCCACCCTTTGCTTCAACGTGGATGGAACTGGAGGGTATTATGCTGAGTGAAGTAAGTCAATCGGAGAAGGACAAACATATGTTCTCATTCATTTGGGGAATATAAGTAATAGTGAAAGGGAATATAAGGGAAGGGTGAAGAAATGTGTGGGAAATATCAGAAAGGGGGACAGAACATAAAGATTCCTAACTCTGGGAAACCAACTAGGGGTGGTGGAAGGGGAGGCGGGTGGGGGGTGGGTGTGAATGGGTGATGGGCACTGAGGGGGGCACTTGACGGGATGAGTACTGGGTGTTATTCTGTATGTTGGTATTGAATACCAATAAAAAGTAAATTTATTGAAAAAAATGGGAACCATAATAAAACCTACTGGTTTGATTCTTGCATGAGATAATTCTCTTAGTCCACTGTTTTTCACAGAGTATGCACTAACTATTGAATATTATTTTTTATCGTTTAATGTATATAGCAGTAATTTAATTTAATCTATGTAACAATAATACCACAGTATTTAATATTTGTAGGACATGTTTTAGAATTTTAAAATTTCACTAAATTATAGTTTTTAAAAGTAAAGAATAAAATTTCAGCAATCCATATAATTAAAATCTTAATGCAGACATAGATTTGACTATTATGCATGCATTTAAGAATAAATGCACCACACTGGCATTCAAATTCTTTTTGGGAACTACAGGTGATAAAGTGGACTCGTGCAGAGTTTCAGTGCTAGTTAAAATCTTTTATTATGAAATAAATATGTATTGATACATACTATACGATAGAAATGTGTCAAACACTGAGGATGCAATAGTGAGCTAGGTAAATATCATATTTTTGAAAATCACGTCAACCCATCCTAACGATTTCCTTATTCTGGAATACTCAATTAACATATCATCCACAGTTCTTAACCCATTTTTATTGTATTTATTTTTTAAATTTTGTTTAAGATTTTATTTATTTATTTGAGAGGGAGAGGTACTGAGAGAGAGAATAGGAGCAGGGGGCAAAGAGGGGAGAGGAAGAAGCAGACTCCCTTTTGTGCAGGGAGCCCAATGTGGGGCTTGATCCCAGGACCTAGAGATCATTACCTGAGCCAAAGGTAGATGCTCAATCGAGTCACCCAGGTGCCCCATCTTAACTTATTTTTAATGTTTTCATTCTTTCCTTTCTTCCTGTGTCTCATTCTGTTTTTTATTCTTCATTCTGTATTTATCCTATATTCTAATTTAGTTATTCTCTAAATATCTAAATATATGTTCACATTTCTAGAAATCTTTTCAGTTCCTTTAAAAATTCATTTGTCCTTCTCCCCTTTTGTTCAACTCTTATACTTTTTATTCATTATTTCCCCATTGAAAATTTAAAATAAGTTTAATTTAAATTTCTATTAGATTATTTCATAAACTCTGACTTATGTTCCAAAACAATAGCATAACAACTCTTTAATGGTTGATAACTATGACTACGATAGACAATTGCTATTATTATGCTCAATACTTTTAGTATTGTAACTATGACTTTAGGTTCAGATATTCTTAATCAATTTGGTTTGGTACATCATGTATTCTTTTTTTTTTTAATTTATGATAGTCACAGAAAGAGAGAGAGGAGAGAGAGAGGCAGAGACATAGACAGAGGGAGAAGCAGGCTCCATGCACTGGGAGCCCGACGTGGGATTCGATCCCGAGTCTCCAGGATCGCGCCCTGGGCCAAAGGCAGGCGCTAAACAGCTGCGCCACCCAGGGATCCCGCATCATGTATTCTTATGTCCGTTTCTAATTCTCAGGATCCTTGAAGTTAGAGTAGAAGCAATAAAACTCAACAATGGTCCATGTGGTGGTTAATTTTCTGTGTCAATTTAACTGGCCACAGATGCCCAGATTCAACATTATTTCTGGGTATGGTTATGAGAGTGTTTCTGCCTGAGTTTTGCATTTGAATGGGGAGACTCAGTAGATTTTCCTCTTCATTGTGAGTGGGTATCATACAAACCATTGTGGTTCTGAATAGAACAAAATGCTAAGGAAGGAGAACCTTGCCTCTTTTTTGCCTGCATGATTCTTGAGCTCTTGTCTTCAAACTGGAATTTACATCATTGACTCTCCTGATTCCCAGATATTTGAATCAGACTGAATTACACCACCAGATTTATTGAGTGTCTAGCTTACAGAAAGTAGATAGACTTTTCAGCCTCATACCATGTAAGTCATTTTCTCATAAGTTATGTTTCTCTGCTATGAAATAAAAGCACAATTCATTATTGTGTGTTTATCTTGTGACCTGCAACTCCATTTAATGTATTTATTAGCTCTAGAGATTTCTTGTGAATTGTTTTCTATTTTCTATAAATAGGATCATGCTCTCTGTGAGTAGAATTTTTTTTAAAAAATTTCTTCCTTTACAATTTGGACACCTTTTATTGTTCTTCCTTGTCTAATTGCTCTGGCTAGAACTTCCAGTACAATGTTGACTAGCAGGTGTGGAAGAGGATATTCTTATCATATACTTGATATGTAGGGGAAATTTCTCAGTTTTTTCAGTATTGAGTATGATGCTGGCTATGGGTTTTTCAAAAATATCCTTTATCATGTGAAAGTTCTCTTTTTTTTTCCTTAGGCTTGAGTGTTTTTATCATGAAATATTTTTGGATTTTTTTCAAATTACTTCTTCATCAGTTGAGATTATGATTTTTCCCCTTGATTCCATTAATGTGATATATTGTATTATATAAATTTTCTAAAATTGAATCACCCCTGCACTCTTGGTTTATTATATAGCATGGTCAATTCCAAAAATATAATAATTTTTGTATCCTTATTGTATTTGGTTTGCTCATATTTTGTTGAGGATTTTTGACTCTAGGTTTATAAAAACAAAAGTCTACATTTCTTTTCCTGGATAATGCTGGCCTTAGAGAATGACCTATGAAATGTTTTGCCTTCTAATTTTTTTGGAAATGTTTGAGAAGAATTACTGTTAATTTTTTTTTTTTTTGATGTTTAAATAGAATTTACCAGTGAACCCATATGGTCCTGGAGTCCTCTTTGTTGGAAATTTTTGGTTAGTGATTCAATATGTTTAACTTATTTTAGGTTTTTTGAAATTTGCTATAGATCTTATAAACCTTTTAATAGTGTCCCACAAACCTATTATTAGTTCTATTTTTTCTATTCCTTTGTTCAGTTCAAAAAATTCTTATCTACCTGTATTTGATTTCACAGGTCCTATGTTCTGTGTTCTATTGAATTCTATTAAGCCGTAACAGTGATTTTTTGGTTTCAAATATTTAATTTTTAGTTATAGAGTGTTCTTTTGGTGTTTTTCAGAGATATTTTCTTTGCTGAAATGTATCCTTTTATTCACTCAGTCTAATATCATTTAATTTTTTTCTTACTAATTCCAACAACTTGGCTATCTTTGGGACTATTTATGTTGTCATATTTATTTCTATTGATTCGGAATTTTATTTATTTTCTTCTCTATATGTTAGCCTTTCCCTATGAAAGAGCACTGGCACCAAAGTTATGTCTTTCCACAGAAAGGCAAGCATCATTTTCTATTAGAAAAATAGAGTAAGAGGGCTGAATAGTTAGATCCATTTGAAACTGAACTAGATCAGGGCTGGGTTATATATTTAGTTGACCTAAGTTCACTTGTGGTTTTAAATGTCTTAGTGAAAGAAGTGTTGGATAATTGTCTCTGCCTCTTCAGCCTAGGACCTCATCCACAAGCATCACCTAAATATTCAACAACATCTTCAAGGGTGAGAACATCAAATGGGAAAACTAGTCATGTGTTCTAATATGGTCACAAGGCCATTAAAAGCTTCCTTTGTTTTGTTTTCACCAACAAAGTCCTCTTACAGATGGCAATCCTGATTCTAAGGATTGTTCTAAGAGTGTTCAGAATCACGCATTCCCATAAACAGGAAAATAGCTTTCTTTCACTGTGTGCAGTGAAATTTGGTGCAAATTTCCACATCCTAAACAGAAGCAAAACTCCTCTTTACTTTTCTAATGTCCTTTATTTTCTCACACAATTGACGTCTCTAACAATGGGATATATCTGAAACCTTGGCTTTGCACAACTACTGTTGGTTGTCAGTCAGAACATAATTATATCAGCCATGCATGTGCATGATATACAAACTAGGCCATGGCTTTTCATAGCTTTGACATTTCAATTCAATTGCTATTGTTATAACTGCTGTATTTAATTGCTTTGAAAGAATGATACAAATTAGATTGAAATACTGAGTCATTTTAATCAGAAAGGTACTAAAACAAAGTAAGGGGCCACAGTGTTTATTAATGAAGCAAATAATCATTGTCAGAATAACACTTACAATTTAGTAACTATTTCAAGGACCAAGTGCGTAATAAAAACCAAGGACAGGGGCATCTGGGCGGTGCAGTTGGTTAAGTGTCTGACTCTGGGTTTTGGCTCAGGTCATGATCTCAGGGTGTGAGATCAAGCGCTGCAATGGGCTCTGCACTCATCGTGGAGTCTGCTTGAGTCTCTCTCTCCCTCTGACCCCCCCATTCACTCTCTCTCTCTCTCAGATAAATAAATAAATAAATAAATAAATAAATAAATAAATAAATAAATCTTAAAAAAAAGGAAAGAAAAAGCCAAGGACAATGCCTACAAGCAGATAAAAACTTTGTTTTATTTTGTTATTGAGATATGTGTAAAAACATGGACCATTACAAACTGAACAAAGCAAATCAAGACAGGAGAATTGGTCAAATCCCACTGAAGAGATGAAAAATATTTTAAAGTAATACAAAGCTGGTCACATATTGCTCAGGATTGTCATTAAAACAAGAATATTAAATATGTCAGAGACTTCCTGTTCCTTAAACAAAAGGCTTTAAAATTTAGATACATATGAATCTATTGAGAGAAAGATGATGGATGATTTTGGAAATAAGGAAGTATCAGCATCCAAATTTATAGGATAGGGGATCAGTTTCTTGGAAAGGTATTCTGGAAAAAAAATAAATGTAGCAATATTTAAAGAAAAACGGATGGAACAATATTTCAAGAAATGCTATATCACCAACAATTTTTGGATTGCGCCAAAAGGGATTGTGCCAACAGTACTTTGATGGCATCAAATATCATATTGTGTGAGAAAAGATGTTATTGATGACAATAAGTAGAGAATGACTTAGAAAAGCCAATGTACAGAATTTCCCTTTTGTGTTTATATGCACAAGTTATATGTTAAGAAACTAAACTCTTTCAATAAATATAAAATAATTCTAAGTAATAAAGCATAGCATTAAAGTTTCATTTATAGACAATTTCTTTCTTGATGTATAAAATAATGTTAGCTCTTAATGTTTGTAGCATCTTGGAGTTGATTAAATGCTACATAAACTAACATGTTAAATGCCTAAACAAGGTTTTCTTAACATCCTTGAAAATGTGGAATTACCTATTAAGTATATAATGTGAATATATGAATAAAATGCATATACATTTTGTATTATCTTTTACAGTTCAATTTCCTACTTTAAGTCAGATTTTCTTTTTTTATCAAAGGTTTTATTTATTTATTTCAGAGAGAGAGAGAGAGCATGTGAGCACAAGCATGGGGAGAGTCATAAAGAGAGATAAAGAGAGAAACAGACTCTACCTAGCAGGGAGCCCGATATGGGGCTTGATCTCAGACCCCTGAGATCATGACCTGAGCTGAAGGCAGATACTTAACCAACTGAGACACCTAGACACTCCTAAGTCATATTTTCTATTAATGCCCATCTCAACTAAATATATGTTATATGAACCTATAAACTCTGTGAAGGTTGAAACTAGGTGAAAATATTACCATACTATTTTCACTATATTATTACTAGAATTTAGCACCTTGTTGGTATATTACAGTTGCTTTGTAACTATGTATTTAGTGAATAAATGTACATATTATAGAGGTTTGCAGAGGAAGGAGAACCACTCAGATAGAAGAGTGAGACTAGAGATATGTATTTTTCAGGTGATGGGTTGAGCACTAGAAATTGAGAAGCTATAGAGTTCAGAACCTTTAGATATTGACATGATGACTAAAAGCTAAGATTAGAAGAGTATGTAGAAAATAGCTTAAAATAATATTTAATTTTTAAATTAAAATAAAATTATATTCTGAAAAGTAATACATGTATGTTATGTGTATTATTTTATAACCCTGTCTTTCCAAAAAATATTACTAATAAATTAAAATCATTATATCCACTCCCATCACTATAAAAATTCCTTGTTTATTATTGCCTCAAAATTCCTTAATAATTTCACAATATTTTAGAGGTTGTGTAATTCTTGCAGGAACCCAGAAAGGAGGAAGATTCGTTCTGACTTCTAAAAGGGATATTCTAATATTGCTTGAATCAAACACTTCCTTTTCTTATATGATGAAGTGAATCAAACTTAATTTTATGTAAAAAGTTTGATGGCATAAAAGATCATATTATGGGGAAAAGATGTCATCAGTGGGCTTTAAAAATTAATTCAACAAATATTTGTTTTTTAATTTAAATTCAATTTGCCAACATATAGTATATCATTAGTTTCAGATGTAGTTTTCCATAATTCATCAGTTGTGTATAACACCCAGTGCTCATCACATCACACGCCTTCCTTAATGCCCATCACCTGATTACCCCAACCACCCACCCACTTCCCCTTCAGCAACACTTTGTTTACCAGAGTTAAGAGTCTCTCATGGTTTGTATTCCTCTCTGATTTTTCCCCACTCAGTTTCCCCTCCTTCCCTTATTGTCCTTTGCACTATTTCTTATATTCCACATACAAGTGAGACCACATGATATTTGTCTCTCTCCCATTGACTTATTTCACTTGGCATAATACCCTCTAGTTCCATCCATGTTGATGTAAATGGTACGTAGTCATCCTTTCTGATGGCTGACTAATATTCCATTATATATATATATAATGGAATTGAAACAGATTTAAACAGAGAAAATAATTGTTCAAATACAACAAAATGCTTCTAAGGCAGTCACATACCAATGAGAACAGAAGCTCATTGACCCAAGTGTAATTTTTTGCACACCATTCCTCCTGCTGTTTCTTCTATGGAGAAAAAGACTGATGAAAATCTGGACAGATAAAGGCTTCTGGGAGACAGAAGCCAGAATTGTTTAGACAATCTAACAGGAGAGACAAGTTGCAGTTTAAGGTTATCAAAGCAGCCAGGTCCTAAGTGACCAAAATATAGGAAGTAACAGAATGTAGAGAAGTAGACTTGATATCAATTCTCCCCTTCAAAGAGTTAGCTGATTAAATTGCAAAGACAAAAAATTTAGAGAGTCTATGATAGTTAAGACAACTAGGATTTTGTGAACATCGAAGTCATAGTTCAATTTCTAAGAATTATTTGCACATTTATTAGTTGATATATCACTTGGTTGTATATTGATTCATGCAGCACCTTTGTGCTAAATCCTGTAAGGCTTTCTCTAAGTGTAACTTGCCTGACCACTCTATTTGAGATGACAAACTTTTCCCTTCTGTGATTTATTCTTTTCATGGAAATCAGCATTATATAATATACTATATATTTCACATATTTTGTGTATTACTTCTTTGGGTTGTGTTAGTGCCTGGCAACATTTATGTCTTTCCTGGAACTTTAGAGTGTTGACTTATTTAAAAATAGAGTCATTACAGATATAACTAGTTAAGTCAAGATCAAGTTGTGTTGGTGTTCAATGGATCTTTAATTCAATATCCTCATAAGAATAGGAGAAAAGACACAGGTAAAATGCCATGTGAAGGTAGAATCAGAGTTTGCAATCATACTGCAATAAGCTAATGAGGCATGCTGCGGATTGTCAGCAAACACTGGAGGCTGGGAGAAAGGCATGGAACAGTATTCTTTGAGACCCCAAGAACTGTGAAAGAATATATTTTTGTTTTTTGAGCTACTCAAATTGGGGTACTTTGTTCCAGCAGGCCTAAGAAACTAATAATAAGGTATAAAATCCTTGAGGGTGAAGATCTATATCTTTCCTCTCATTGCTGAAACACAACCTTCTAGTTAACAACTGTATTATTATTATTACATGGCCTTCACTCCTTGAAATGGTGTACTATAAGTTTATTGATATAGTCTTTTAAAATTTGCACAACACCTATGAGTTATTTTCAGATGAGGAAAATATATTTTTTGTTAAGTCACATAGTTTAATGTTGATCTATAATTCAAATTAGAGTTTATATATTTTTAATGTCTCTGTTTTTAAATAGCACTGCAATTTTAACATTTCCTTTCTCTTTCTTCATCTCCATTCTTCTCATCCCCTCCCTCTCTCCCTTCCTCCCTCTTTTCCTCCTTTCTTTCTTATCCCTCTCTTTACTCCTCACTCTCTATTTGTCTCAATCTTATCTTTTTAACAAATCTAAAAAAGAGGGAATTTACATTTAATTTATTAATGAACTATAATCTCTAGCACTGTAGATAAGCTGCAGGACCAATACTGAAATTTTCCTCAATGTTTTCATATTTAGTCAAAATGCATGTTAAGCCTCCTCTTTACTTTTGTCAAATGGCTTATACCAATAACTTTCTACATAATGAAATATCCAGAGTTTTAAATTAAATAATTCAGTTCATCACCATCTCAATTATGTTTTCAAGTACTATATTACCCATTCTTACAAATTTGTTATTTGAATAAATGTCAGTGTTTATGTAATAATTATGTGACTAGGCCATAGGTTTTATTTTGAATTCATATATATATTTCCTAGGAAAAAGTACACATTTTAAGAAGCCTAATATTTAATTTTTTCACTTAACACTGTGCCTTCTAAAGAAAATGTAAATGTATTGTAAGATGAATGGATATTTCTTCAGAAGTTTTAATCAATGATAAAATCATCATCTGGTTTAAGTAGATTACACTTCATTTTATTTAACAACATTCAGCATAATTTTCCAAATTTCTATTGTGCCATGGTCTACACATATTCAAATGTAAACAACCAAATTTATCTTCAAACACACTTAAAATTATGGTAGAAGCAAATGACCAAATATTTAAATAGGCCAAGAGTACGCATTTAGCAGACTTCTACTTTATCTGGCTAAGCTCGCTCCACCCATTATTAAAAGCAAGGCTTAGTCATTATGTATGTTTAATTTATTTTTTGGTATTATTTTAGTTGCAGTGAAGCTGCTCTGTGAAGATAAACTTTGGACATCCTGGCTTATAATGTGCTCTACCTGATTTTTGTATTACCTTTTATGCCTACAGAGATTTGCATTCATTATTATTGTAGAAGGCCTACAGATTACCTTTGAATATCTAACATTGACATGTGCTTTTGATATATTATGGGTATGAGATTTAATAGTCTTGGGAAGCTTAAATTGTATTAAACTTTTATTAACTAAGGATTTTCTCTATATAATTGAATAACTCAAAGCTCTGACAGCTAACATGACTTAACAAAGATTAAATCTTCACATTAAGTTAAAAATAACTTTCATATTTTGGGTTAAGAAAGTAAATAAGTGGAAATAAACTTTCAGTAAACATCATTCATGTTGTTGCTTAGAGTTATATTTACTTAAATCACTTGTGGCCTAAATGATTCTTCAGAAATATTAGTTTAAAGTATTTGTCTTCTTTGAAAATAGTTTTGGATTATAAACTCTGATGCACCATTGACAATAAAAATTCATTTTTATTTTATATCAAAGCATTTTTTAAATTTTTTTTGTTCATGAGCAAATGATACTTGTATATTTCAATGCAAATCATACTACCATATTTTCAAGATACTTAGTTTCTTGGTATTAGCTTTTACATAAAATAAATCAATCATATAACTTTATTATGCTCATCAACATTACTTCCCTCAATCATTTTATGTTACTTAAATTCTTAAATCATATGTGGGTGAGACCAGGAAATCCTTGGCAAAAGCTTAATGTGCTTCATTGCCTGATTAATTTCTGAAATTTGATATTAAGATGTAATTTGACTACAAGATAGGACTTCTTTATTAATTACTAATTGCCTTTTATGAATGAGGTGATATAATTTGATACATAGTTTGAATCAGGAATTCTGTATATCATGCATATTATACATATATAAAATAATGAAATAACATTAAAACTTCTTCTGTAGTGCTTTTAAATGGTTTTAATTTTCTTTACCTAAAATAAAATCTCCCATTTTTTTCCTCTTCCTCACTCTCCCCTTAATCTTCATACTTGTCTTTTTTTATTATCTTTTATTTTTAATCTTTTAGAATTTAACACTTAGCCAGTATTAGCATATGCACTGGCGTCAGACAGTCCTGAATTCCAGTCTTTTCTTCACTAATATTTATCTGTGTAAACTTGGAAAACTGACTTTTTCCTAACGAATTTAAAGTTTTATAAAATAGTAATTACAGGTTCCAACTCAAGGTTGCAGGGAGGAATGTTATAAATATATAGAGCGAGTATATATTATACCCATAATGTTAATGTGTTAATGCACATTTAATACATTATATATTAAAATTAATGTATCATAACATTAAGGATCCACTGTGTGCTAACTAGGTTCTCAATACAACTTATCTGATACTGATGATAGTGCCAATGAAATTAATCATTTTATATTATCTTCTATGAGCCAATAACATGATATATACTATCCAGCTCAATGTTAATGTTACCCTTTAGAGGTATTTGTAATATGTTATGATAACCACTTCATGGATGGAACTCAGAGAGATAAAGTGACTACCTCATGTTATACGGGTATTATATAACAAAGCTGATTTTAAAATCTATACTTTCATTAAAAATATCATGCTGTTTCCACATGGTAAAGGATTTTTAATTACATTAAAGTAAATAATAGCAGTTGGAGGATGAGGAAAAATTATATATATATATATATATATATATATATATAATCTTCATGTGATATATGCCAAGACATTATTGGCCATGACCATGTTTTGAGCTGAGTGTTCTAGAGAATACAAAGACAGTCAAGTGGTTTGCTTCTTTACTGAAGTGGATTAGCAGAGTAGGAGAGTAACTGGAAAGAGATTCAGTTCCAGTGATGGTGTTGGCACCAGAGACAGCCCCACAGAAATGAGATCCATACTTAGGGCATAGTGTTTAAAAACAGGATAGTGACAATTAAAGCAGGAAAGGGATTGGGGTTGGAAAAATTAGAAGGATCAAACCAAAGATAGTGTGTTCCCTGACAGATAAGTCACCTAGTGATGGGACTCCTAGGGCCATTTTACAATCAGATATCCAAAAAGACAACTATGCATTTGGAGTTTTAGAAAGTCCTTTAGATGTTGGCAGGGATTATACAACATGGTGGAGGACACTCTTGGTCTTTTTGAGGGAGAATAGCTTGAACTTGGGAAGTACTAGAAATAAATAACTGGAACACTTCACCCACATGAGGAAAAAAGCATGAACATGAGCAAATGAGAACTAAATACACTGACAGAATTAGAGCATATGATGGACATCATGCGATTTGAGTAGATAGGGAGCTAGCCAAAGTTCTTTGATTTACCCTTCCCTGAGACTGAAGTATTGTGACGAAATCTGAGCCTTCCTACAGAGCTACTTTTCTTTGTGCTCATACCATATTAACTTAAATAGAGGACACATTATTCATTCATTATTTTCTCATTCATTTATTCATTCATTTGTTTTTAAATATACATTGAACAATTTATTCCAATCAGGCACTGGTTTCCACACCATAAATGAACTAAATGCAATACTTGCTCTTAAGAAGCTTATTATTTAATGAGGTATTCAGGGTAGTGAATACATATTACAATACAGTATGATGTATTTAAGTACAATTTTTCAAGAAAACACAGAGGAAAAGTTACTTAATCCAGCCTTCAGGGGTAGCCTGTGTGGCTCAGCGGTTTAGTGCCACCTTCAGCCCAGGGCGTGATCCTGGAGACACGGGATCAAGACTTGCATCAGGCTCCCTGCATGGAGTCTGCTTCTCCCTCTGCCTGTGTCTCTGCCTCTCTCTCTCTCTCTCTCATAAATAAATAAAATCTAAAAAAAAAAAAAAAATCCAGCCTTCAGGATGGCAATATGATTTGGAGAAGAGAGGCCTAACTTGTCTTGAGTGCAAATTACCAGTTTTCTACTTGAAAGGACTAGAGAATGCAACCTTTGAAAACACCTAAAAATCAAAGAATGTACTTATTTCAGAAGTCTCAGATGTGCGGTAAGACTAGATAATGGTCTGCTAGTGATCATAATATGGAGATTGGTAAAATAGGAGACTGAAAAATGATCAAGAAACAAAAAATGCCATATTTAGCATACTAGCTAGTTTTCAATCTATCTGAACAGAAGGGGAAGTAGGTAAGATAGAGGTTTTAGAAAAGTTGCTGGGACTGACGTGTGAAAGATAAACTGAAGAGAAATAGGACTGAGTAGCAGAGCCAAGAATATATAGTGCCTGTCTAAAATGGCATTTAGAGAAGATGCCAGTAAATGAGAGAGAGATAGAAAGATAGATAGATGACTGCTAGATGCATG
The DNA here is from genome assembly GCF_048418805.1 of Vulpes vulpes. Taxonomy (NCBI): domain Eukaryota; kingdom Metazoa; phylum Chordata; class Mammalia; order Carnivora; family Canidae; genus Vulpes; species Vulpes vulpes. Next base: position 40,924,190 of record NC_132785.1, read on the forward strand.
ATTGATAAACAGATGCTGTCTGTACAGAGGCCTTGTTCCTTTGTGATGAGAAAAACAAGGCCCTCTTTCTTTCTATAACCAAGATGTAAATACTTGAGCCTCAGACAACCTGTGTGTCAAAAATAATTTCACCAGCACTTTTTGCTCAGAAATTTGTGAGAGTTTTCAAAGGCTTAGCCTCATATTTGTTCAGCAAAAGACCTTTCAGATTATAACCAGGCTTTCTCATCTTCCACCAAGTTGATGTTTTTGTTGTTAGCCAGAACCTAATCCCCGCAACCTCCTCTCTGTAACTATGACTCCTGTTTGTCTGAAACCAAAGAGGACACTGCCCTCTTCTGTACTTCTCAGTACAACCAGAAGTCTCTCCTAATTCTCCAAAACACAAACTGATAACTGCGTATAAATTTTAATGAGTATTTTCTTACAGTCCAACAATAATGAGGCATATTACAGTAAGGACCAGTAGTCCAAGGTCAGCATGCATAAGAATCACCTGGAGAGTTCATTAAAATAAACATGCCCAGGGGATCCCTAGGTGGCTCAGTGGTTTAGTGCCTGCCTTTGGCCCAGGGTGCGATTCTGGAGTCCGGGATTGAGTCTGGCGTCCGGCTCCTGGCATGCAGCCTGCTTGTCCCTCTGCCTGTGTCTCTGCCTCTCTCTCTCTCTCTCTCTCTCTCTCTCTCAATGTCTATCATAAATAATTTTCTTAAAAAAATCTTAAACTTCTTTAAAAAATGTTTATAATAAAACAAAAAACAAACAAACAAACAAACAAACATGCCAGGACCCCAGTCCCAGCAATTTTGATTCAGTGGAGATGGAGTGGACTCCAATATACTATATTTCTAATAAGCCTCCAGGTAATGATGATAATTCTAGTCCACAGACCTTCCTATGTCTAGCAAAGATCTATAGAACTGCCGAAACTAAGCCATAACCACATGTTTCTTAAAAGATCTTGTTTTCTCATTTTTATCTGCCTTTAAATTATACAGGAGTTACATATCCCACCTCTAAATGTAACTGACTCTATTTGTGAGAATCCCAGGCCAAAAAAGAGTAATCCCTGGGCTGAGTTTTCCTCTGATTTCATGCAAAGAATGTATCCTCAATTCCTCACATACTGCCCAATTATTATTATTTTATAAAAATAAAATATAATAGAATATTTAATTTCCTTTAGGAGAACTTTAAAAGATGTGGTCTACTCTCAGTACAATTTTTTTCCATTTATTCAAGTATTTGTTAATACTTGTATATGACTTACTGTGTACTTCTAAACACTATATAAAGATGGATTCATTTAACCTTTATAGATTCATTAGAATTTATACAATGCTATCAACCTTCTGTAGAAATACAGAAACTGAAATAGAATTTAAGTAAATTTCTCATCCTTATACAGCTAATGACCAAGAATGTGATCTCCATATAGACTCTGTCCTTCTAGCTACTATTTTATGTCCTCTTTCCATTTGGCTCTACAGTCACTCAAAATCTATATTATTTTGCCTTTTCATGGCTACCATATTTGTACTAGAAGGTAACTTTTAAGTTTGTGCAGAAGGCAGGATGGCAATGGAGCAGGGAACAGAGGACCAAAATGTAGAACAAGAGGTAAGGCCACAAGTGCAAGTTGCCTTTCTACTGTATTTCTAGCATTATGAATATTGAGCTTTTCTTTAAAGGGATCATTCTGACATTGGGGATAGAAAGGAAGGTTGATTTCAGCAGGGAATAAAGTAAAAACCACCTCTGGAAAAAAGTAAGGAATATCTTGGGGGCTGGGTTGCAATCATAAATAAAAGGAAATAGCACAGAATAAGCAGAAAGGAATTTTTAAATATTTTATTTATTTATTCATGAGAGACACACAGAGAGAGAGAGAGGCAGAGACATAGGCAGAGGGAGAAGCAGGCTCCATCCAGGAAGCCTGACCTGGAACTCTGGAACTCCATCCCGGGTCTCCAGGATCATGCCCTTGGCTGAAGGCGGTGCTAAACCACTGAGCCACCCCAGCTGCCCAGCAGAAAGGAATTTTGATAAAGATTACATGAATCTATACATTGCTTTAGGTAGTATGGACTTTTAACAATATTTTTCCAATCCATAGGATTTGATTCCATTTATTTGTGTCTTCTTCAATTTCTTCCCTTAATGTCTTCTAGTTTTCAATCATAGAGGTCTCTCACCTCCTTGGCTAAATTTATTCCTAGATATTTTGGGTTTTTTGATGCAATTTCAAAAGGGACTATTTCCTTAATTTCTCTTTCTGATAGTTCATTATTAGTTTATAAAAGCATGACAGATTTCTGTGTAGATTTTATATCTTGTAACTTTGCTGGACTTATTGATTAGTTCTAAAAGCTTTTTGATGGAAATCTTTAGGAGTTTCCATATATAATACCATATCATATGCAAATAGTGACAATTTTACTTCTTTCCAATTTGGATGCAATTTATTTCTTTTTCTTGACTAATTTCTTGGACTTCCAATACAATGTTAAATAAAAGTGGCCAGAGTGGACATCCTTGTCTTTTTCCTCACCTTAGAGGAAAAGGTTTGGGCTTTTCACCTTGGATGTGATGCTAGCTTGAGATTGTCATATATAATTTTATTAGGCTGGGGTATAATTTTTTTTTATTTTCTTTAGATTTGTACCTTCTAACAAGTGTCTTTAGGGACATATACTTCAGGTTTTTTCTTATTTTGTATATTTTACTATAACAGCCTTTCTCTTTATTAATGTTTATGTGAAACATATTTTTTCCAATTTTTACTTATAGTCTGTGTGCATCCTTTTGCCAGAAATATACCGACAGTTGGAAATATGTTTCCAATCTAAAAACACCTTTTCATAGAGAACTTATGGTATTTTTTTTTTAAGTACTGGCATACAAGCATCTATCACTATCTGAATGCATTAACTACTTGGCTTAGGTAAGTGGTGAGAGCTGAGATGGTGAAGATGAAGATGGCAAGAGATATCTTAAAAGTTCATCGGACTTTTTTTTTAATTTTGAGATTTCATAGCCATACTTTGAATACCAAGAGTTTAGATGATGAAAAATCCATTTATTTGGTTTCAACTTGTTTTTACTAAGTGAGTTCTTCTTGGTTTAACAGTTGGATATTTCTGTCTCCTTTGCACTTTTTTGGGGGGACTAAATATTTTTTATTGTTGTAGAGCTCATAATGGTATCAGTGATAATTTTTTTTGTTAATAACCTTTATCAGGTTGAGGGATTTTCCTTCTATCTTTAGGTTTCTGAGGGGCTGTTTTGTTTTATTTTATTTTTTTCTAATTATGAATGGGATTTGAACTTTATTAAATGTTTTTCTGTTCCCTTGAGAAATTGATATCATATATATTTTTTCTTTCCTATTTAATGAGTGATAAATTACATTGAATGATTTTCAAATGTTAAAAGCAAACTTTGGGGATCCCTGGGTGGCGCAGCGGTTTGGCGCCGGCCTTTGGCCCAGGGCGCGATCCTGGAGACCCCAGATCAAATCCCACATCAGGCTCCTGGTGCATGGAGCCTGCCTTCTCCCTCTGCCTGTGTCTCTGCCCCTCTCTCTCTCTCTGTGACTATCATAAATAAATAAAAATTTAAAAAAATATATATATTTAAAAAAAAAAAAACTTTGCATCTCAGAGATAAGCCCTACTTGGAAAGTAACATTGTATTTTCTATATACAGCTGGAATTAATGTGTTATATTGCCACTTTTGTGTGGTTTTATGTTAGGGTTACGTTGACTTAATAAAATAAGTCTAGCATTGCTCTTTTTCCCCTCTATTTTTCTAAAAAAGTTTCTATTTTCTTTCTTCATTGTTTTATAAAATTCACTAGTGAAGTAATATGAGTCTGAAGTTTCCCTTGAAAAGATTTTTTTTTTAAATTAATTTTTATTGGTGTTCAATTTACCAACATACAGAAAAACACCCAGTGCTCATCCCGTCAAGTGTCCACCTCAGTGTCACCCATTCCCCTCCAACACCCGCCCTCCTCCCCTTCCACCACCCCTAGTTCGTTTCCCCGAGTTAGGAGTCTTTATGTTCTGTCTTCCTTCCTGATATTTCCCAACATTTCTTTTCCCTTCCTTTACGATCACGAAAAGATGTTTTTAATAGTTAATTCAGTTTCTTCAATCAATATAGTGGTATTCAGATTTTCTAATTCATCATGGTATTAGCTTCATTGTCTTTTCTTCGGTCCTTGGTCAGTCTTGCTGAAAGTTTGTCAGTTTAATTGTATTTTTCAAAAACTAACTTTTCATTGCTTGTGTATGTGTATAAATATTTTAAATTCCTTTTATTTGTTTGCTTTCCAGTTTATTAATTTCTGCTCCTATAATTATTGCCTGATTTCTGCTGAGTTTGGTCTAATATGCCCATCTTTCTCTACTTTCTTAAGGAACTCTTAGTCATTATTTTAAAACTTTATTCTTTTGTAATATAAGCATTAAAGGCTATAATTTATTTTAAGCATTTAGCTGCATCCTACAAATTTTTATAGGTTTTACTTTTATTTTCTGTTTAAGATATTTTCTTTTTTTTTCCCATTCTGTTTCTTTATTTTTTTAATTAATTTTTATTAGTGTTCAATTTACCAACATACAGAAAAGCACCCAGTGCTCATCCCGTCAAGTGTCCGCCTCAGTGCCCGTCACCCATTCCCCTCCAACACCCGCCCTCCTCCCGTTCCACCACCCCTAGTTCGTTTCCCAGAGGTAGGAGTCTTTATGTTCTGTCTCCCTTCCTGATATTTCCCAACATTTCTTTTCCCTTCCTTTATATTCCCTTTTATTTTCTAATTTTGTTTGCAGTTTCCTCTTTATTTCATATTTAAAATTTTGTTGTTTAATTTCCAATTATTTGAAGACTTTATAGATATCATTTGATCTTAGATTTCTAATGTAATTCCAATTTGGTCAGGGTATATACTCTTTGTATTTTCAAACTTATGAGATGCATTGGGCTTCTTTGTTTTATGACCCCATCATATGGTCTATTTGGTACATTTGAAACTTAGCACAATGCACTTGAAAATTGTGTGCATTTTGCTCTTGTTGAGTGTGATGTTCTATAAATGTCAAACGGGCCCAGTTGGATGAAAGTTCTATTTATGTCTTCAATATCTTACTAATTTTCTGTCTACTTGTTCTACTGCCTGCTGGGAGGAGAGTAATGATATCTCCAACCAGAAATTGTGTCCCTCATTTCTATTTTGCTTCATATATTTTGAAGGTACATCCACAATCATGTCCATATATTTGTTTAATTACTGCAATTTTTTTTCTTACAGTTTGATAAATGCTCTGGTGCAATAGACTACTGACCTCTCAAAGATGCTCATGCCCTCACCCCTAAAACCTATGAATGTTTTAATTTACACAGCAAAAGGAATTTTGCAGATAGGACTAAGGTTAAGGATCTAGATATGAAGAAATTAGCTGGATGACCCAGGTGGGCCCAGTTTAATTGCCTGAGTCCTCACTATTGGGTAACTTCCCAGATGGTCAGAGAGCTGCAAAAATGGAAGAGGGGTAAGAGTAATGTGGCCTGAAAATGACTCAACTTGCTTTTGGGCCTTGAGGATGCAGCAGGAGAGCATAAGCCAAGGAACGTGATGGCTTCTAGAAACTAGGAGTGATCCTCAGATGTCAGCAAGAACATGGAAACTTTTATTATACAACCACAAGTAACTAAATTCTGGTAACAACCTGAATGAGCAAGAAATGTTTTCTTCTTTAGAACTCCAGAAAAAAATGCAGTCTTATTGATACCTTGACTTTTGTCCAGTGATCCCTGTACCAGCCTTCTGGGTCACAGATATGTAAGATAATAAATGTGTGTTGTTTTGTAGTTTGTAATTTGTTATGGGGGCAATAGAAAACAAATACATCTTGAATTTAAAATGTACATTTTTATCTTGTTACAGTCTACCTTAAAATGATATTATAGCACTTTTTATATAACAAGACCCTTCATTTGTGCTCTTTCCATGCTTTGTCCTATTTTTGTCATATATTCTACTTCAACGTGTTTTAAACCTATGACACATTTTAATATTTCATTTTTTTCAATCCATTTTTCTCATACCTCCTTTCCATATTCCCCATGTCTTATTCAAGTTCACCATTCTTTTATATTTCAGGAGTTATTTAATATGTTCTTAAGCCCTTGCAGTGAGTTTATCATTTTAAATATTTTTCCTTTTATTCTAGAACTCCTACTTGGTTCTTTTAAAATATAATTTCCACTTTTCTTTGATATCTTCCTTCTTTTTTTGCCTTTATATTAGTGAACACATTTAATAGAGGTAGAATAGTGAAAGTCCTGGTCATTTCATTCCATTGCCTTTGTTCTTAGTTCTTCCTTCCTTCCTTCTTAGTTCTTCCTATCAACTCATTTTCTTCTTTGTATATTGTCATAAGTTTTGCATCTTTGCATAGTCAATAATTTATTATTGAATGCTGTACATTATGAACATTATGCTGTTGAATGTTTGACTTTATTGTCTTCCTTAATAGAGTGGTTTGTTCCAGCAGATAGTTAAAGCCCTATGGTCCATATTTTGTAGTACACTTTAAAACTTTGTTCATGCATGATTTGAGCATCCTTTAAGCCTAGATTGGTACTGCCCCTAAGCATAGCCTTTCTTTAAATTTTACTGAATGCCCATATTTTTCAACAATGTTTCTCATAGATGGCTTTTTGGATGCATTGGCCCTATGCCAGCTCCTGTAGCTTTAGTTTTAGTTTTGTTTTGTTTTGTTTTGGGGTTTTTTTTTGTTTTGTGTTTTTTTAGTTCCCCATGCTCTGGTGTTTGTTCTCTCCCCAGTAGTTGTTTTTGTCTGGTCTCATGGAGTTTCTCATGGAGAAAGTTCAGTTTAATATTTAGCTAAAGACTCGAAGGAACCCACATGCAGATTTCTGGAGCTCCCTTTGTACCTAGTCCTGTCTTCTCTGATACCTAGTCTGCCACACATGTTCTTGTCACTTCAGTACCTCAAACATCAATCTTTGTTTCCTTTCCTCAATGAAACTGTGTCTTGATGCTTCCTCTCTCTGTACTGCTGCCAGAAAAGTGCTTCCATAAGAAAACTGTGGCAGTGATGGATCTTGCATTACCTGTTTCCATTTGCTCTTGGGGATCATAGTTTTCTGCTGCTTGTTCTTCAGATTTGGAAATAATTATTCCATTTGATTTTCCAGGTTTTACATTATGTATAGCCAGTTATCCTTCCATGATTAAAAATGAAAATCACCGCATGCACACTATAGAAAATTAAGTTTATTTTTATTATACAGCCAACATTTACTTAGATTTACCCACATTGTTAAATGTTTCACATTTTTTTTTGTCATTTCCTGCATGTCTGGCATTACATTTTGGATGCTTTTTTTCTTCTGATTGAAGAATAACTTTTAGTGTTTCCTTTACTATGGTTCTATCGGTGACAGAATCACTCAGTGTTCGTTATCCTCCAGATGTATTTAATTCATCTTCATTTTTTAGTGATGCTTTTCATATAAGAGGAATAATGAGGCTATGAATTAAATGACTGGTTATTTCTCAAGTTGCTAGATTAAACAGAAATTTAGTTATATTGATAAGATAGCCTTCCAGGGATGACATAAAAGTTTTAGGGCAATCTATGATTGAGTAGTGTCTAATTATGTCTTCATCAAAGATTTTGAAGCCTTATGTTTTTGTTTTCTCTCTGGTCTTGCATCATGCAAATAAGTGTGCTAATTTACTTTTAAATTTTATTTTCCAACATTTTTCTCATAAAATGTTCAAGTATATAGAATTTAAAATTTGAGTACAATAAATAATGATATATGCCCTAAATAGTTTCAGCAGATTTTAACAATTTTTGCTTTGTCTAAATTATATAGGTAATAAATCAACTATATACAATTATATATTTAAGCTTTTCTTAAATTTTATTGTCACTGCAGTATCCTGTGAAAGTAAGATATAGACATTATGATAGTTCATTGTCAAATACCTCCACAATGGTTATGCTAAGAGCAAAATCTTTTGTACAACCACATTAATATTTTTTAAGATTTTATTTATTTATTCATGTGAGACACACACACACACACACACACACACAGAGAGAGAGAGAGAGAGAGAGAGAGAGAGGCAGAGACACAGGCAGAGGGAGAAGCAGGCTCCATGCAGGAAGGCTGATGTAGGACTCGATCCCGGGACTGCAGGATCACATCTGGGCCAAAGGCAGGAGCTAAACTGCTGAGCCACCCAGGGATCCCCACATTACTATTTTCATTCATAAGAACAATCTGTCTATATATGTTCATCTTATTTCATATAATAAATATCTGATACTAGTCCACTTAGAAAATGTCCCAATTGTTATAGGAATAACTTTGATATTATGAATCATTTTAGGTTGATGCTTTTCAATTATTTTACTTCTTGTGCATTTTGTGCATCTGGAAGAGTTCTCCCATCTATCTTTTTTTAATGGTGATACTTTGAGCAATCCAGGTCAACTGTCTTCTGCATTTTGTATGTGTCTGATTATTTTATTTTTGAGACATGTGACTTCTACATGTAACTTCTATATTTTCTCTAATTAGATGTTAGGTATTAGAGGCTTGATTATTAGATCCAAGTTAAACATTTTGGAATAAGAATTATTTCACAAATGACATTCATACTTCATATTGCATGATCTGCCTACTGTTAAGTAGTATGTTAATTAATATTTCCACTAATCTTGGATGCTCTTCCTACCAATAATATATATTGCTTCTCTTGGATCTGTACAGATGTTGTGAGTATTTTGAATAGTAGTATACTGCATAACGATTTGGTGTAAGTTTCCCTTCCCAGGCCTTAAGTGACTAGAAGTTTCAAAGTTTTCTGTCAGTGACAGCTGACATATAAGAAATGTGTCCATCTTGAGACCACCAGACACTGAGAAGCTTAAAAACCATAAGGAGAAGCCTAGAATTAAAAGATGGTATATGAAGAGAGAAAGTAGGGTGGTGGAGGGGAGAGGATGAAAGAGAAAGAGAGAGAAAGAAAGTCAAAGGAGCACCAAGATACCACACATGTGATTGAAGAGGCAATCTTAGAAGAGAATCATTATCATGGATTGGATAGTATGCCCCCCAAATTCATGTCCATCTGGATTCCAGAATGTGACCTTACTTGGAAATAGAGTCTTTGAAGATGTAATTATCTAAGGATGGCAAGATTAAATCCTGGGTGAGGGTGGGACTTAAATCCAGTGATTGTCATCATAAGAAGAGAGAGGATACAGAGAAGAATGCCATGGTGAAGACAGAGGCATAGAGACAGAGGCAAATTGCAATGGTATGGCTATAAGCCATAGCATGTCAAGGATTTCCAAGAGTCACTCACAAATAGGAAGAGAAAATAAGGGATACTTCCCTAAAGTCTTCAAAAGAAGCAGAGCACAGATGAATACCTTGATTTTGAACATCTATCCTCCAGAACTATGAGAAAGATAAGTTTCTGATTTTTAAAGCCACCAAGTTGGTGGCAATTTATTATGGCAGCTCTAGGAAATTAGTATAATCTTCTAGCTCAACAAGGCACATGATACTGATGACATGTGGATCACAGATGAACCACTGAGCTGAGCCTTGTTAATTTCTGACCTCCAAATTGTGGGGAAAAATATAATAATTGTTTTAAGCCCTAAGTTTTGAGATAGTTTGTTTTGCAGTAATAGATTGGCTACAGCAGAATTTTGTACCTAGAAGTAAACTATTTCCATACCAATAACAAAATATATGGAACTAACTTTAGGATGAGACAGCAGGCAGAAGTAGGAAGGGCTTTGAGGAGATGGTTTGTGAGGGCTTGAAGGACAGTGAGCCAAGTATTACTGGAGATTGGAGAAAGAGGATGCTTGTAGTAGCAGAACATTTTATTTGAACAATAGAAAGGGTACCTAATTGGCTTGAGGAAATATTAAATGTGGGCAGGTTGTTGAAAGGACCTAGCATTCTTTTCAATGCCTGTGATAAAATAGGAGAAGTGAAGATGAACTTTGGAAAGACATATTTAGTTTCTAAGCAAAATTTATTGGCAATACAGAGTCTAAACCAAAGTGGCCAGAAAGCAAGATGTTCTCAAAGAAAGTAATGACATCAGGCAAATATCAAGTTCAGAGCATTAAGATCTCATTTAAAGGTAAATAAATCAATATTGGAATGCAAATGTGTGCTCAGACTACAGAAGATTTTAAGGGGGATCCCAGAGACCCATTTAGCTACATGAAACTTTCTCAGTATTATGAGACTGAAAACTTAATAGCCTAATTCCGTTAAAATAAACCTTCTAGGAATCTTAAAGGGGTCATATCATCATAGATTTTTTTAGGGGACCAAAGGTAGAGAAGGGCTTTGTTTGAATTGATTTGTATGTTTGACCTTTTTTCTAATAGAGTTTATTATAGTTTGATATATTGAGAGCTACTAATATTTTTAAACCCAGTACATAATAAGATGGACTGAAAACGCCAAAAGTTGTTTGAAATCAAAAGAGCCTTAGTACCCACAATCTATTGTTGAAGATAAGATGCAGACTAAAATATTACGTATCTACAAAAAAAAAAAAAAAGGAATTGTTTTTATTAAGGGAAGACTTCGAGAATGAGAGAAAGAACACAGAAAACGGAGCCCAAAACCGAGCCCAAAGCTCTGGCACATCATTTCCAGGAGCAGAACTGGGTTCACATGAAAGAGCTTACAGGGTATTCTGGGCTGGAGCTGAGAACTGCTATGAGTCAGTGACTACTGAGGGTTGTGCTTTAGTCTTTTTGAGTGGGATTATCATTACCCTTAATTTCAAGTTGATATTTCCCTTCAAAATTAATATCTTAGGAACTTCTCTGGGCTTTAAAACTTTTATGTTTGCAGTTCGTTTCTATTATTTAAAAAATATAGTTTCAAAAAAGGCTTCTCTCTTAATTTTAATTCTTGTATTTGTTTCTATTATAATAAGTATCAACATTTTCAAAACCTGTAATAGTAGTGTTTCTAGATTCTAGAAATAAAGCTCTTTGGTGAAATTCTGTATCTCTCTGCAGTTGCTTTGGTGTGTAGAAAATATCCTCGGTAAAAACAAAATACTGTATTCAAAAGTTATTTGAAAAGATATTTTCTATTTTATTTAGTTAGGTATATTTACTTCTGTGTACATTTTTAGGATTTGCTTTTGTTCTTGATTAATGGTGAATAAGTTATTTGCATGGCTTCAAATTAAAGTCTTAAAGTCAAAAATTTTGAAGTCTTACTCCCATTAGTATTTTCTCCACTCAGTTTCCATTCAACACCATTAGGGAATCATTGGATTAGTATCTGACTTGCTTTTTTATATTTTATTACCTAATATGAAAAAAATAATTATTTAAAATATTTAAAATATTATTTTTAATTATTTATTTTAAAATTAATCTTGTAGGGGCACCTGGATGGTTCAGTTAGTAGACCATGTGGCTCTTGATCTCCGGTTCATAAATTCAAGCCCCATGTTGGTATAGAGCTTACTTAAAAAGCAATCATTTTAAAAAATAAAATTAGGGCACCACTTCAGTGGTTGAATTTCTGCCTTTGGCTCAGGTTGTGATCCCAGGGTCCTGGGATCAAGTCCCATGTCAGACTCCCTGCAGGGAACCTGCTTCTTTCTCTGCCTGTGTCTCTGCCTCTCTCTGTGTGTATCTTATGAATAAATAAATAAAATATTTTTTAAAAATTAAAATTAAAATTGATATTGTAATATTAATATAACACATTAATATTATATTTTAATATAATTTTAATATAATATATTATAATATATATTATATATTATATTATATAATATAATTATATATTATATTATAATATAATAATTAATATATATTAAATAAATACATATAATATTTGTGTATACATAAATGTGTGTATGTGCATGTATAGATGCACATTTATGTTGCAAAATTAGAACATCCATATCTACATAACTGTATACTTAGATATACACCTTTTTCTTTTCTAAAGGGGATTAATAGGTGATAAATTAAGTAAATATTTTGCCATGGCTTGTCATGAACTAACACTATAAAATCCCATTTTTGTGATATATTTTGTGATGATTACAGTCACTACTACTTTCATATCTCAGCACAGAGCCCAACATGGGGCTAAAACTCATGACCTTGAGATTATGACCTGAGCAGAAATCAAGAGTTGGAGTCTCAACTGGTTGAACCCCCAGGTGCCCCTGAAGTTCTCCTTTTTTTTTTTTTTCTAAAGAGAGGTAGAGAGAGGGAGGGGGGTGGTGGGGGGGGGAGGGAGAGAATCTTAAGCAGGCTCCACACCCAGAACAGAGCCCTACTTGGGGTTTGATTTTAGAACCCTGAGATCATGATCTGGGCCAAAATCAAGAGTCAAACACCCGACTGAGCCACCTAGGTGCCCCAGAAGTTTTCACTTTTAAAGACATGCTTCCAGGAAAACATATTGTTTAAAAACCATGTCTTTAAGGATTCCATCAGAAAATAAAATACTTTTAATATTTAAGAACAATATTTTGATCAGTTGGTTGATGATAATTTCCTTAAATACATGCACACACATATATATATGCAATTATTTAATATATATATGGCAATTCTCAAACATTTGATATAATATATGTATTAGGGCCTTAAATTAGTTTTAAACATGGTAAGTTTCAATATGTGAGTCATTTTATCTATATTTACTATATTAAAATTGAAACTTAAATTTTTAAATATTTTGTTCGCGTAAGAGTAACAAAAATAAACACACTAGATGTCGATATAAAAATATATTTTTAAGAAAAGTAATTAAATTTTCCAAGACCAAAAAAAAAAGGAATTAAGGAGAAGAGTGACATTGCTATACATTTTTGCTGATCTTTTTAATGTCTGACAAATAGAAGATGGCTAGATAAAAGGGAGGAGTATTCTCAGGTAATTTTTAATATTTTTGGTACTGCACCAAATGGTGACAGGTGATAGTGTCTTAAAGTTTAGCTGTAATGTGGAAGCTGAGAATGCAAAAATGAACTTTTTCTACTCTTACACATTAACATCCACTGAACTAATTTGAGCTTTGAATGGAACTTTTCCCCATACATACTCGTATATGTTCATGCACTGGTCATTTGGAATATATTCATTCACTGACTTATAGAGATGCTCTGAAATTTGACACATATAATTATTTAATACAAAAATATTACCAATTTCATTTGAAGTTTCTTAAGTATTAAAAAACTGTCAAAGTGGGGATCTCTGGGTGGCTCAGTGGTTTAGTGCCTGCCTCTGGCCCAGGGCTTGATCCTGGAGTCCTAGGATGGAGGCCGCATCAGGCTCCCTGCATGGAGCCTGCTTCTCCCTCTGCCTGTGTCTCTGCCTCTCTCTGTGTGTGTGTGTGTGTGTGTGTGTGTGTGTGTGTGTGTGTTTCTCATGAATAAATAAATAAAATATTTTTTAAATAGTCAAAGATATAGTGGTAGATACAAGCATTATAGAATTTTATTATTCCTCTAAGATTGAATTTTACAATTGACAGCAAATACTGTCAGTTTTTTTGAAGTGGATAGCTGGATAGCTTACTTTGTTCATTTTTAAGACACTGCCCAACACACAAATCTGATATCTATATTTGTCACTCATTCTTTCAAATAAAACTGGTATTTTGTAAAAAAAAAAAAAAAAAAGAAAAAGAAAAAGAAAAAAATAATAGCAGCTACTTGAGCTTATAACCTAATCACAAAAATGTTTTTCCTGAAAACAATCATTGTAACTCTCTAAGTACTTACCTTTTGCCACACAAAATAATTTTATAGCATACTTCAGAATCACGATGTGAGAAAATAAATAATTTCACTGCTTCATCAGGGAAATATGGTGAAACTGACTCCTCATCCACCAGTGAGTTCATGGTAGTGCAGAATAGAAACTACTAATCCAGTTTGGAAAAATTCCCTTTATTAATGTCAAGATGCAAGCAGTTTTACCCACAATTTTATGAAGATTTTACAAGAGTCAACATAGTGAAAAAGGCAAATATTGTGTTACTGTTAGCATGAAAATGATCTTGACCTTTTAAAATCTGAGTGTCTCAGGGAGCTCAAACGTTGCTTAAACCATATTATGAGATCCCATGATTCACTGGTTATTTCTGTTTGTGTGTGTGTGTGTGCATGTGTGTATTTGGAATCCATTTTTCATACATAGTACACTTTCTAATTTCAAAAAGATTACCTTATTTGATTTATATGTAGCTTAAAGTCTCACAAAGGTTGTAATTTCTAATGTAATTACTGTCATCTATGCTGACAATGATTTGCATATCAGTTCACTTGTCCTTCCCAAAATATTTCTAATCTGTGAAAACTCAACTATCTATGACCAATTTGAAAGTGTTACTAATCAGTATTCCACTAGCACAAGTTGCTGTTTTTTAAAATAATTTAGAATTCACAGAAGCAAGTTGAATTTCAGATTTTCAAGGTTTCTGCCTGAAAAAAAAAAATTAAATTATTGACTGTCTTTACTGTATTAAGTTCTTAACTCTCTCTTCAGTCAAAGTTATTGGCTTATATTTCATTCTGTAATGTTATTACTGTATTTACTCACACGAAGTAAATCGGTGGAGAATATTTTTATACTATTTTAAACAAAATGCTTAGGAGAATCAAATCCTTGGGTATATATTTCTCTAACATTATTCTGTGAAGATGTGTCATTGATTTTTTTTTTGTTTTGCTTCTTATTAGTACTATGGTTTTAAAAAGGATGTGGTTCAATTGAATAAATACATGAGAAGAAACTTTAGGAGAGGTAGGTTTATTTTATTGCCCTATTCATCTTGATCACAGGTTGTTTCTGCATGGACTATTTATCTCCCTACCTTCCCTTAAGTAAACAAAAATTTTGAATGCTAATGGGAAGTATGGAGGAATTTTTATTACGATTTTCTTTCACATTACTTAATTTTTTGTTAATGAGTCACTCAGTTATTTTTAAAAACTCTTCATAAAAATATATATTCTAAAAAAATTATATTCTAGGACTTTAGAACCTAAAGATGGGTCTCCAGAAAATATTTAGAATAAACTTTCTGCTCTTTTACTTTACTAGTCATTGGTTCTAAAAAATATGATTTATAATTTTAAGATTTGATATAACCTAAAAGAAAATGCTCCATAAGACTTTGTTCATAAAGCTTTAAAAACCTTTATTTACATCCTAATGTACAGCAAAGGTATTCAGAATAAACTTAATTTTAAGATTAAATGTCCATTCATACTCAGTTTATATCTAATACTGATAATAATGATTTATTATGTTTATTTTAGATATTAACCCCTTATCTGATACATAAATTGAAAATATTTTCTCCCATTCTGTAGGTTGTCTCCTCATTCTTTACTTGCTTCTTTTCCTATGCAGAAGCATTTTAGTTTGATGTAGTCTCTTTTGTTTATTCTTGCTCCTGTTGCTGTGATATTGGCATTGTACCCAGAAAATCATTGCCAATACTGAATGTCGGGGAGCTTTCTCCTGTTTTCTTCCAAGAATTTTAATGTTTCAGTTCTTATATGTAAGTATGTAACACATTCCATGTTTACCTTTGTGAGTAGCATAAGATAGAGGTCTAATTTCATCCTTCTGTATGTGGTTATCCTGTTTTCCCAGTACCATTTATTGAAGAGACTCTACTTTTACCATTGAGTAGTCTTGGCTCCATTATAAAATATTAGTTGACAGACTCTGTAGAAGTTTAATTCTGGGCTCTCTATTCCATTCCTTTGAATGGAAAAAAAATGTAAAAATGTAAAAAAAAAAAAAAAAGCCATGGGAATTTCAATAAGAATTGCATTGAATCTGTAGATCACGTAGGGTCTTATAGGCATTCTCATAATAGTAATTCTTCTAAACTGTCAACATGGGTTATCTTTCCATTTATTTGTGTCTTAATTTCTTTTATCAACGTTTTGTTGTATTCAGTATAGATACTTCACCTACTTGGTTAAATTTATTCCTAAGTACTTTTTTTTCATGCAATTGTAAAGGGATTATCTCTTTTTGGATAGTTTGTTATTAGTGTATAGAAATACAACTGATTTTTGCATGGTGATTTTTATATCCTGAAACTTGACTTAATTCATTTATTATTTCTAATATTTTATTGGTGGAATTTTTAGGAACTTCTTAATATAAGATCATGCATCTACAAAGACAATTTTACTTATTCCTTTCTGATTTTGGTGCCTTTTATTCCTTTTTCTTGCCTAATCACTCTGGCTAGGACTTCCAGTATTAAGTTGTATAAAATTAGTGATGGTGAGCACTCTTTTCTCATTCCTGATTTTAGAGGAAATACTTTCAGTTTTTTAGCATCAAGTAGGATGTAAATCTGGGTTTACCATACATGGCCTATGTTATGTTGAAGTATGTTTCTTCAATAGCCAGTTTATTTATAGCTTTTTTCTAGAACATATGTTGAATCTATATCTGCATCTATTGAGAGAATTATATGATTCTTGTCCTTCATTTCAACATTTTGCAAACCTACATTAGTAACTTGATATATTCAAGTTCATTGTTGAAACATTTTAGATTAAGCAGTCTATAATAATACTAGTTGATAATTCTGGGCAACAGTGAAACATCTTATAATAGATTTCTTTTTATTAATGAAGTAATCCTGAAAAATCTTCAACAGGGATTCTGTATATCTTCTGTTAATGGATATTCACTTATAATAAGAAAAATTTTAGTATTTTATAAAGTTTCTAAGAAAAGAGTTGTCAGAAATTAACAAAGTATCCCTATAACAGCACGCTGAAGAATTTTATTGTGAACTGAATAAGAAAAAAGTCAATAAATGAAATTCAAATGTTATACAAACTTTAAAATGATATAATTTAATTATTAATTAATGTGATACAGAGTAACATATTACACATAGGACAAATATTTTAAGCACAGCAAAAGATACTGACTAAAATAAAGAATAAATGATTAGCACAGGATATAGATAATTTTATATGGAATCAAAAATTGTCAGTAAAATAAATTACAATTGCAAAGATTTTCATAGTTTGAAAGAAAAGCAATTACCATCCTCAGATGTATCAACCAGAGTTGGCAAAGTGCTTTAACATATTTCTCTCATTTATGCAATCATTATTTTTAGGTAGAATTCATCATGTTCAACATTAGTATTTGAAGCTCTGGTATGATTTAACATGTAAATATAAATTTAATAAATATAACTGTAATTTTATTATTCTGAATTATTCTAGTGGTATTAATATCAGGAATGCTCATTTTTCCACTTAGGCAACAAGTATATAAAAATATAATTATTAAAGTCTCCAGCTTTTAAATGATAAAAGAGGTTAAAACATCTTTGAAAAAGACAGATTCTACTGACACAATGTAAAATGAATTGAAAATGTGAACATGAGATGAAATATGAAATGTTAATTCTGTTTCACTGATACAGTTAAATATAAAACATACAGGAGATTTTTTTGAAGGAGAATTGCATAAATGTGAAAATGTATTCCATCTTGTTTCTCATGACAAAGCTCATGACTGCTATGTTGAGAAATTTATTTTTGAAAATAATTTTCATCAAAGGTGTGCCCACAGATAAGAGATCTTTACTAGACTTGAAGATAAGGACATAAATGGGGAAGGAAAAAAAGACATCCAAGAAAGGTATATGAAAATCGAAAAACTTTCTAAAAGCTAGGTTTCAGAATCTAGTGGAGGCAAGTTTTATGGGTCTCAGGGGACATTTCTTGAGCCAAAAATGTAGTGGCCTTTCCAAACTGAGAGAAAAGGGAGTTAATAAAACTTAAACTCTTCTTTCATAGATCTTGAGACATTCAATGTGTGTGTGTGTGTGTGTGTGTGTGTGTGTGTGTGTGGTTTAAGACTTCTTAGAGGATATGCACAAGAAATCAAGCAAAATGGGAGAAAAACAGAGACCAAGGGAGAACAAAGTTAGTGTTTAAATAAACTTACAGTGTTGCCTTTTTCTGCTGTTAGCATAGTACTATTTGCATAGTTTGAAGTAACGAATACTTTAGGAAGTTTATTCCTTAACAAGAACAACAAAAAAGACCAATGAAGAATGATCAATTGGGTCACTGCTGTAAATTTGAATTAAGGACAAGCTATAGATAGTGCTCATCACAGTTCTCCATATGAGCACTAAGGATATAGAAAGAGTGAATTCTGAGCAAATTAAAGGGACTCTGGGGAAATGATAAAGGAGAGATGGACATAGGTCATATTCTCTTAAAACTTTTTCATTAAAGCAAGGGACTTTTGTAAGAAAAATCTATATTTGAGAGACGCTAAAAAATACTTGTCCTTGAACTTAATATTTCAACAATGAAATAGGAAGAAGAAAAAGTTTTAACTTGGTAACTGAAAAAAAAATCCATAAAATTCTGCTTCAGAGATACAGCATTAAAAAACAATTTTAAATTTAAGAATCAGTAGAGACAATTCTCACATGATTTAAACAGCTCAGGCAGATGCATCAATAAACTCACATTTGTCTATAGAACAATTCTCTTTTAATTGAATTAAATAAATTGGAGATAATTTAACAAGTTTTTTGCAAAATTTTAATGATCTGAAGGCCAACAAAAAATTCATTTATCTGAATATTTCTAGTGATTTAAATATATTCCACCAATAAAAATTATTACTTTATTATTACATATACATTATTATTATTTACTATCTTCTAGGCTCTATAAATATAAATAACAGAAACACACTTCTCTTGAAGCCCTACAATCAGAAGCATCATAACACAGTGGATTGCAATGATCTTTGAAACCAAAGAACTTGAATTCAAATATGACTTCTAAAGTTAAATAGATATGAAAGTATTGCTTTACTTAAATTACTAAGACTTAGTTTGCCTTTTGGTAAATTGGGGACAGT
Organism: Vulpes vulpes; assembly: GCF_048418805.1. Classification (NCBI taxonomy): domain Eukaryota; kingdom Metazoa; phylum Chordata; class Mammalia; order Carnivora; family Canidae; genus Vulpes; species Vulpes vulpes. The sequence continues at coordinate 40,943,207 of NC_132785.1, forward strand.
AATATGTATCTCTTAAAGTGATATAAGATTACATAGAAAACTCTCTTGTGCCTAGTAACTATAATAATACTATCTCATCAAACTGCAACTGGCTTTTACTAGATTGTAAACATCTTGAAATAGGAACCATTTGGTCTTTTATTATTCCAGTGTCTAAAACGTTGTTAGAGTGTGGAAATTGTTTGAACTTAATTATGCTCTGTAAGCATTTGTTGAATTCAATTATTCACTGTATCTTGACTTTGCATATACTAAGAATACTGAAAACTAAGTAAACAATTCCAAAACAAACTCCAAATGCCATGAAATCTTGGCAATACAGCAAACACTAAAAACAACTTACATAAATGTACACTGGTTATTCTAGTCTCCTTCTCATGTTTAACTACAAAGCCACAAATTGGGCTTGGGGTAACAGTATTACCTAGGAATTCTATCAGCTTCTTAGTCCTTGACTTCCTAAAGGCCAAGCCCATTACCCCATTAATAGAGTATACAGTTACATAATTACTTGCCACTTAGAGGAGCATGGGTTGGAGATGATTGGCTATCACTGTTAGATATGTATTATTTGCCAGTCTGGAAGCAGATTGATTATGGATAACTAATAAATTATGTCTCTGGTCTTGATATGTAGTCTCTAGTTTCCAAGATTCTTAATAAAGTAGTTCTCATATCTTATCTGTATATTAGACTTGTCTGGGAAACTTTAGAAAGGAACTTCACTTCCTTTCCAATCAGTTAAATAATAAAAATCTCTAGAGTATTAGAACTCTAATATCAAAAGTTTCACAAATTTGTAACATAGCTCAACTCATACAATTATTTAAGATGCCTCTGGTGGATAGAAATGCGTCGTGGAATTTCTAGTAAAACTTTATAGGAGAGATATATGTAGATCCCAATGACTCTGGAACAATGCTATGTGATCTGCAGCAGAGAACCACGCTCCATCAAAAAACAAGTTTCATAGTGCCATAAGATACCAAGTGGCTCTGTCCAGTCATTAATGAGATAAAAGGCTACCTAACCATGAGTCATGAAGTCCGGTCAGGTCAATTTGGTGTCATCCTGAGCTATTCCAGAAGGTATGAATAAATTGTGTGAAGAAATGGCTTAGCCTCCCACATTACCTATGTTACCCTGGCACTGTTTTCTCAACCCAAGTCTATGGCCACACAGGTGATTTTCTATAACAACAAAGAGGAGGAAAGAAATTGAGCATGGCTTAGGGGCAGATTGGTATAATTCATTAGCATTGGCTGAAACTACACAGTTGCCACAATATAGCTTCACCATATTCTGAGGTGGACCTAAAAAGATGTGGTGAGGGGGAGTCTCCTCAGTGGTTAGAGCTGCAAGTAGTATAAGTGCCATTCAATTTGTGTAAGTGCAGTGTGGTCTGACCTGGGGATATATATTGACTCCTGTGCAGGAGAAAATGGGTTGGTTGTAGTTCAGGAGTCTAAAAGGAACAAGACTGGAAAATTCAATGTCAGGGGCATCTGGGGAAGTTTCATGTGGAGAGAACCTGTGAGAATGAGAAAAAAGCATATGAGTTTTTGTACTTCACATTAATACTTTCTAGAAAATATCTACTGCAGAGTGTAATCTTGTCAACACAGTGGACATATTAACACTCTCTAGCAAACCATCTGTCCTCCTTCCAAAGAAAGTGGTTGTGTTAACAGAAATGAGGCTCTGTGTAAACCCCAAATCATTAGTTTCTTCCCACCAAACCTAAAATTACTGCTCAAAGATCTCTACTTGTCAGCAGCAGAAACCAACAGGGAGACCTCAATATGTCACCATTCCTCATGTAAAGTTGCCAGGAACCTGTAACAGGTTTATAACACCCAGTTTCTCCCATGTTAGTGGGGGCAGTAATTTTCCTTAACAAAATAATATATGCTGTGGACATGGGTTTGGCTTCCTTGTGACTAGGCCTCCACTATACTACTTGTAGAATGCCTCTTGAATCAACTCAGTATCCCATACAAGTTGGCATCAAGCAAATGGGCCCATTTTAGAGCGCAGGAGGAGTGATGGCAATGAGTGTATGATTACTAAATTCTCACTAATAGACTCCAACACCCCAATACTGAGCAATGATCAATATATGGTTTGCATTTGGGAGTATTCAGAGTCTGGGAACCAACTCTCATCATTCCTAGTGCACTGCTTGTGTACTTTGTGCTTCTCATCTCTATAATCTTAGGTCCTCTGGTGAAAAGAACCTGGTTCCTCTTTGGTAAACCATCCTTCTAGGGGAAAGCATGAAAATTTCACTGAACTAGAAGAGACAGATACACAACCTGGCCATTTTGAATTCTTTCAGCCCGTGGACTAGCATGCAAAGAAAGGTATTATGGTCCATGCTGGAGAAATAACTTTAAGTACTGTCAGAGGTTAAGTTTACTGATAAATAGTGGGAGCAGGGAGAAATATTTCCAGAGTGAAAATAATGTTCTGACGTATGTTGTGGTACCTTTTATGTCTTGCCATAAGGATGAGGAGGCAATGGCAGCACATGCCTCAACAAGTGTCAAGCAGGTAGAGATCTGCATCATCCCAACTAAGAGACCGGCAAAGGTGAGGTGATGAGTAACATTTAGTCCCTAGCAATGATTGTAGATTAGCTTGCTCATCCTTTTCAATCTTTCAAGAGAATACAACTGGCCTTGATGTTGAAGGATGGTACTTGTATCAACCCTCTTAGGAAAGAAACGAGGGCTCTTTGTTCTCATACAACATTCATATATCCTAAAACGATGTGAGTGGATCCAAACCCAAGAAGCTGTGATTCACTCAGGAGCTGCATCATCTCGGGTCTTGAACGCTTTCTGCCCTGCATCGCCCAAACAGCTTGACCCAGGGCTCACACAGCTTCAGTGTCTTCACAGCTATGTTGCTGCTGCTGCCTCCACTCCAGTCACTAACCAAGGATCTCAGCATTCCGCCCTCTGATGTAGGAAGACCTCTCTGCCTTTTCACTTACTGGGCAAGTATCCTGGAAGAGCAGGCAGCCTGAGGCGAGGAAGAGTTAATTCTCCACAGATTGAGCTTTAACCTGCAGGAAACAAAGGTTTCTAGGGATCTGTGGGTTAAATTCTCCCCTCGGCTTTCATTCAGACAGGCAGTTCTAAGCTCACTTTGCCTCTGTGGAAAGGTAGTCTGAGGCCAAGCAATGGGTCATTTTTACAAAAAGTAAACAAAAGACAAATGCTCTTTCTTCCTCATGTGCTCTTTGCTTCCCTTTTGCTCTTTATACTCTGGCTGCCAAGGGATTGTGTGCCTCCTCGAAGTTTTCACGTGCAAGTTTCCCTCAGGTTGTGTTTCCTAAAAAACCTGACCTAAAACATCAATCATGCATTATCTGCAAAAATAGACATTTAAGGACAATTTGTACTTCAAATAATAATGTAGATCAGAAAAGTAGCTAAAATGTATCTTATCATTACTTATTATATTTAATTGGTGGTTTAAAGCAGCTAGTAAATCTGTATTTAATCCAAAAAACCTAGGAAGTAAGTCTTTTATGATTAGAATATTTTGTTTTCCCTCCTCTTTTAGAATCAATATTCATTTCAGGATATCACTGTCTGTCTGTATCTCTTTCTTTCTCTCTCTTTCAAAATAAGACTATATCTCTCTTTCATGTGTTGATCACTAGGATAAAAAAATAAGTGCTCCCAAATACTGAATGATTGTGATAAAATTACCTCTCGTCTGAAGCCTTATCATGCCCAGCCCCATCACTATTGAGACTATTGATACTGATTTCTTGATGTCAATGACCACAATAAAACCACTATCCTCATTGCTGAAATTCTAATTATCATGTGGTCATGCACATCTCCTTCTCTTAATCTATTTTCCACCCCTTAATTGACTTTGAAAACTTTTCACTCGTTTCTAGGACATAGAGTTGGTTATTAGTGAATTCCCTTATAACCTGAACATTTCCTTTACTTTCTTGTTTTAGCTGAAATGTAGCCTTTCCCAGGACACTGATTCCCCATCGTCTTACCACTGTTGGATGTTGTTATATACACCTTCATATAGTTGTGTTGCCGGTGAACCTGGGGGGCCCCAGGCTCTGAGGCCTCAATTCAGCCTGTTCCAAAGATGTTGCAGAAGGTTCTCTGTCTCCTTAAGAGAAAGAACTCAAGGACAGACACACAACACAGGGCACAAGCAACTCAAGCAGGGAAGTCTATTAAACAGAGCATACACGCATAAGATGTGAAAGCAGGTTAGCCAGGAGGGAGAGAAAAAGAGAGAGAAAGTAAGCAAAAGAGCTGTATGCCCTGGGGTTTGGGTTTCTATTTTTAACAGATAGTTGTTAACTAGGAGTGGGGTATTCATTACTTGGGGTGGGGGTTTTTTGGAGGCAGAGTTCCAGGTCTTTTCTTTCTTACTTGGATGGGGATTTCCTATCATGGCATCTGCCATTTTGCACCTATCTGGTTTGATCCTGCTTCTTGTGGAGTGTGGCCAGGATAGGACTCTGCATTTCCCAGTAGCTGGCCATGACTGCCTCTTTGCTGACCTCCAGGTATCCTGTTAGAACCCAACAAACCTCCTACTTTAACACATGGAGTGGGGTGGGTGTCTTCTTTAATCTTCACTGTTGTTTCCAGACTATTCTTTCTCTTATTTAAGAATTTCAGGTTTGAATTTTATGGCAATAAAATAATCTAAGTGAAGTCATCTCATCTCCAGAACCACTCCTTCGCTTTCCCTCAAGCCTGTAGCTTCTGACTTGCTCAATTGCTAAGCCTATCAACATTTGTGATTTCAGTTTTTACCTAGATTCCTGCAATAAACAGGCATCTCAGTTCATGAACACCTAGATAATAATAGTCTCACCCCCTCTTGTATTTCATCCATTTACTTCTTTGGTCATAACCCAAGACTCGTCATTATTTACACATGAAATTTCATGATTTTGATTTCCAAGATCCTTTCTAAGGCAGTATTATAGACTAGCCAGAAGTAAATAAAAATAAAGATATAAGGATTAAAGGGGGAAAAAAAGCAACAAAATTAGCAGTGATCTGAGATGATGTAATTTTGTTCACCGAAAATTCAAAATAAAATCTACAAACAAAAATCTACAAACAAATTGCTAGAATTAATAAGAAATTTAGTTGGTTGGATACATGTTCTTAAAAATAATTTATTCTCTTGGCACTGGCAAGAATAATTAGAAAATACAGTAAAAATAATAAATATTTACAATAACATAAATATACATATTTAGAAAGTAATTTTTGACAATTTATAAGAAGGAAATTTATGGAAAATTTTAGTTTTTTTGAAAGACATTAAATAAGGGTTCCTGGGGGGCTCAGTCCATTAAGCATCCAAATCTTGTTTTCAGCTCAGCTCATGATCTCAGAGTTATGAGAGGGGGCCCTACTCAGGCTTAACACAGGGTGTGGAGCCAGCATAAGATTCTCTCCCTCTCTCTCTCTCCCTCTCTCTCTCTCCCTCTGTGCACCACCTTCCATGCCACTTGTTCACATGTGCTCTCTTTCACTCTCTCTAAAAAAAAAAAAAAAAAGAAAGAAAATGAGAAAGAAAGAAAGAAGAAAGAAAGAAAGAAAGAAAGAGAAAGAAAGAAGAAAGAAAGAAAGAAAGAAAGAAAGAAAGAAAGAAAGAAAGAAGAAAGAAAGAAGAAAGAAAGAAAAAAGACATTAACGAAAATTTATACATGGAAAGATTTTGTCTCCACAAACTGGGAGGCAGTTTATAAAAATGTTTATTTCACCCATATTTGCCTAAGTAGCTTGCTTTAGGTTGTAGCTCTCATGAAAGTTATCCATGTCGTTTTTGCTTAAATTTGATCACAAATTTAGCCAGAAGGCCAGAATTTCATTCAGTAATTAAAAAAAAAAAAAAAAAAAAAAGGTTTGAGGAATACAACTAGTAGACTATCAGAAAACCTTGAGTTGGACACCAGGATTGTAATGATGAGAATTTTATCACTGGTAAAAAAAATACAACTCCTTGGGAAGAATAGTAGATCTAATACAGTACTATTAGTTACAACTGATTTTTTTAAATTACTTGCACAAACTTAAGTCTCAGGTTATCCAATAAGTATATGTTTTATTACATTTTGAGTAATTAATTTAGTAACTAGAGATAGTCATCCAATTCATAAACATGAAAAAACCTGAATTGCAATAACATGATTTCTTTAGGAAAAATAGTAACTGCATGCAAATTGTCCTTTCGATGTAAAGGGATTCAGACTGCATAGTTACAAAGCATAAATAATTAGTTTAATAATGGTGTTTTGTCTCCCTTTATACTTTTTTTTTATAATCAGCTCAAGTTGGTAAGGAATTATATGCATCTTTTGTCATGTTTTATTTACATTACTGTGGAATATACATGCAGGGAAAATAAAACATTAAGTGATACTGGTTTCAATTTAACATAGTTTAACTGCTTGTCCATGGATGATACATTATTTAAATAGATAGCATAAATGAATATTTCCATTCCTAAAAATGAGGACAAGCTTCATATATGATGTATATTTTTTAATATTGCAAATGACCAAGTCATTCTTTGGCCAATTTCTATTCTCCATCAGTACTATGATGTAGCATCCTAATAAATCATTACTGGGACATTGCTCTGAAGATATATTAATGCATCATCAGAACTACTGCGATAAAAGCTGCCCTTTTGATGGTACATTGGTCTGACTCATACACACACATTTAAAGCATACCTTCTAGAATATTAGACCGACTCTCTAAAGAACCTAAACCAGCAACGTGAATAGATGATAAGGAATACTGCATGTTCAACTGTTGTACAATTATTCATGCAAATAATAGCTGAGCAAAGAGATAACTATATAAGGGTCATTGAAGAAAAGTTCTCTGTAGTGTGTTTTCTAAATGAGTCATATTTAAAATTTTTCATTTTAAAGATTACTAAGAAAAAAGGAAAAGAAAAATATTCATTGAGAAAATTCCCTGATGCCCCAAAGTTTCTAGTGCCTAGAAAGTCTCCTATATGTAAGACAAAGATTGACTGACAGATTGATAGATTTTGTTTCTTCTACAATACCTAAACCAGTTAGTAAATCCTTTGTGACAGAGTCATGATCAAATCTGGTCAATCTAAATCTAAAGCTAATACTTGAAATTATTATTCCCTAAAACGTGTCAGCAGTATCATGGAAAGGAACTTTGTTACCATTATTTTTGTTTTGTTCTTCCCAATGGAATACTTTATTGGTGCAATCTCTGAAGGACATTATTAAAAAAAAAACTATCTCAACTTATCAGAACCCTTTGGCATCAACTACATGCTTGATGAACTTCTTAGAGTATAATAAATACCTTTGATTGTTAACTTCTTGAGTGGTAAGAAGTAGGGAAAGATTCTTAAGTGATCCTTTCTGCTTAGACATCCCATCTCTCTAGAGATACTTCCAGCAAGATTAAAGGATAATAAATTTAGGAAATTTGTCAGTTTGATGGGAGGTTGATGCCAGTCTACATCATAGTAGTTTCATTCCCTCCATTTTTCTGATAAGTGCTTACTTTCTGATTGACTGAATTATTGTCTAAATCAACCCTTCCTTTATCTAAAATGTTTTTGAAATATTTTCTATATGCCAGTAACTATGCTAGAAGCTGATAATAACAGAGTGGAATGGATTTGGTTCTCTGCTTAAGCATCTCACAGTCTATAGAAGAGAACAGATAAATAATTCCAACAAAGTCAGACATTATAGAATAAATACATAAGCATTAATTAACACAAAAATTTTTGGTTTCCCAAATTTAAACTCAGATTTTTTAGTAAATAAAATTATAATTTTTCCCTTATTTCAATGTCAGATATTTTATTTATTTATTTATGATAGTCACAGAGAGATAGAGAGAGAGGCAGAGACACAGGCAGAGGGAGAAGCAGGCTCCATGCACCGAGAGCCCGACGTGGGATTCGATCCCGGGTCGCCAGGATCGCGCCCTAGGCCAAAGGCAGGCGCCAAACCGCTGCGCCACCCAGGGATCCCTCAATGTCGGATATTAATTGTACTATTTTAAACTAGGTATTTTTTCCACTATAAGAAAAATGTTAACTTTTACATTTTTGATAATTTGGTTCTAAATTTCTACAAAGATATTGAGACAGTATTATGTTTTCCACTATTACCATAAGATATAGAATATTCAAAGTATCAAATCAGTAGGAGTATAGAAATTGTCTCCATAGGATAAAGAAAGGGACAAAGCCTAGATTCCTATTTCAGCTTATTTGCTCTTGTGTTTAAGATGTTCCCTATTCTGTGTCAAAATAACAAGGCCAAATGTTTATACTGTTTTTGTTGTATTATTTGCCCTTACCTTTAGAGTGATTTTCCTATTCCACTCATGTCCTTTGTAGTCCTTTTCACACACAGCCACCAGAAATATTAAAATGTTAAGTGAAATTGTGTGAGTCTTTGGTTCACAATCTTCTACTGGTTCTGATATCACTTAGGTTAAAACCAGTACTCCATGGTGGCCTCAAGGCCCCATGTGACCACCTACACCTCCAACTTCATCTATTCCCTTGCCTTCAACATGCCAGAAATACTCCCCACTTCTTCCTTCATCATTCAATGTGAATATTTTTCTCAGTGCTTATACCCTTTTCATTCCTTTGAGCAGGAAGATGATAGGAAAGAAACTTGGAGTTTTCCATAATCAATAGTAATCACAATTCAGATGACGCTACTGATTATATGTTATGAAACAAAAAACACTTTTCTAATTCAGCAATTAAAACCAAAAACAAATTTTGATAAATTATGCCAGGGAGAAAACAGAATTATTTTTCTATCTTTCAAGAAAATTCCATAAAATTTGTAATTGGAATAAAATGTATGCAAGAAGTTTACGGTCCAATATACAAGAAACATACAGTAAAAAAATGCATAGAAAAATTATTACAGAGATGCATCAGGCAGTTAATTATAAATATTATAAATGTAAATTATACTTACATGTGAATCCATTTATAAAATTTGAATTCATAAATATAACATTTTTTTTGTATTTTGACATATGTGTTATTTCCAGGTTATTTAAATTTTTATAACTGGCTGTGATTCAGGTGCCTCAGTGGCTCAGTCAGATAAACCCCAAGGGGACCCTGCTTCTCAGTCTCCCTCTGCTTGTTGCTCCCTCTGCTTGTGCTCTCTCTTTTTCTTTCTATCAAATTAATACATAAAATCTTTTAAAAATAAAAATAAAATAAATTTATAATTGGTTGTGATATTTTTATAAGATTTTATTCATTCATTCATGAGAGACAGAGAGAGAGAGAGAGGCAGAGGGAGAACCAGGACCCCGGGATCATGACCTGAGCCAAAGGCAGACGCTTAAGCACTGAGCCACCGTGGTGCCCCTTGGTTGTAATTTATTTTCTCTATCTAAATAGATGTTTACTTTCATGACTAATTGTCTTTTTTTCTTGAAAACAACTTCTGTAATGCATAAACTTCAAATTCCCCTCATTTTCTTTTTCTGTTACTTTTATATACTAAAGTAATAAATCCAATCTGTGGCATATTATTGGACTTGAAGCTGAAAAATACTTCCATAAACTGTGTAAAACTTACTCACAAGTAAAAGACAAGAAAGAGACCCCAGCTACTCTAGCCATATTTGTTTTTGAGAAAAAATGAATATGAATTAACACACCATATATTTCTTCCCTTAAGCCTTAGCATTCATATTATGCTATATTTGACATAAAAATGCATGTACAACTAAGACTTTAGAGACAACATATGTACTCCTTATCTTCTTTGTAATACTGACTTTACTAATAATTATCAACGATGTCTTTATATTTTGCCAATTACTTTTACAGGGTACAGAGTGCTAGCCAAAGAGATGATTTTTTTTTCTTTTTTCTTTTTTTTTTTTTTTTTAGTACAATGATGGTTATACTATTTTCCTGTAGGTTAAGAGACACTTGCATGGTCACATTAATCAAGCCCAAGTCCCTAGAATACTTCAGAAAAGTTTCCATGCTAAGCCTCCCAAAGAGAGCTAGCTAGAAGAAACAGATTCATTCAGTGACAATATATTAAATGTTTGCTTTTAATTAAATTTTGTGTCATTTAGCGTTTGTGGAATGAAAAATGCCATGGCAAGTATAAATCAATAAAAACAAATAATTTTTTGTTCTCTTACAGGGTGCTCACTGCTAAATTAAATAAATATGAACTAGAAATAAAAGCCTAAAAATACATTATACCATTTAGAGTAAAATCAATTCATCTGGCCAATCAGGAAAAAAAGGATTTTTTAATATTATTTATTACAATTGTCTAACAAAATTTTGGTTTTAGAATTTGACTCAGTATTTACAAGAAATAAAAATGTTGCCATGATATCATATTATATTGGTGTTTTAATATTCTCTCAACTCTCATTTGAAAAAAAATAGTTCAACCAAAACAAAAAGTGTCAAGTTTAAAACTCATGTTGAGAATTTTATACTAATGTCTGTTTTTTATTGGTTTACATTGGTTTTCTTTCTTCTTCTCATACTATAGTTATTGGCAATGTGGAACTTTACTCAAACCCTGTGATTAGGAAAGCAGCAATGGTTAAAGTACCCCCCTCTCACCACCTTTTTGTGTTCTGGAAAATGGCTCACTAAAAAGAATCATCGGTCCATAAGACTTGGGTAAAACTTTACCTATGACAAGACCAGACATGGTCTATCCAAATTCTCAGTTGTCACCTTATAAACTATTATCTGAACTGTTTTGTCCCCAGTTATCAGTCAGAACCCAAACCAAAGTTTAGTTAAAGATTTTTTCCTTCCCTGGGATGCTGAAATTTGGTCTACCATCAGACTGAGCCAGCACAGAGCATTTCCTTAAGTGCCACTCCTGGAGCAAGTACCTCAACATAAAACATTTTCTCATCTAATCTCCAGTTATACCACTCTTTCACTTTACCCATTCACCCATAGCTCTTTCTAGCCTTGTTTACTCTATATTAAAAAACCCTCTTGTCAACTCTTGTGAAAGTAACAGATCATATATTCAGTGTTCTTATTGCAATAATCTTTTCTTTTCAAAAAAACTTTTTTAAAGATTTATTTATTTTAGAGAGAAGGGGAAGCATTAGTGGGGGGCTGGCGTAGACAGAGAGAAAGAATTTCAAGCAGAGTCCCTGCTGAGCTCAGAGCCTGGGGTAGGGCTCCATTCTACAACACTAGGATCATGATCTGAGCCAAAATCATCAGTAGGTCCCTCAACCAACTGAACCACCCAGGTGCCCCTGCAATAGTTTTTTCAAATGAAGTCTTTCCTCATCCAAAGTTAATTTATCTTTATATAACATATTTACATTGGAAAGGTAATGTGAAGGTATATGTGAATATACCTTCATATACTGTGAAGGTAAATGGTGTCAACCTTAAAAGTAAAACAGCCAGTTATTTTTCCAACAAAATGACTTATTTAGGAATAGTTGGGAAATTGCAATTTGAGACATGCAAACTATGGCAAAGCCATAGACAAATCTGGAGATCAAAGGAGAGAAATAGTACCTTATTGAGAAAGAAGGAAGTTGCAAAGAGCCACTTTGAATGAAAATCCATTGGCAGAAAGGAAGAGTTCAGGGTGATGAGAGTTTCTTATAGGCTGAGTTGTGGTATTTCCTTATAGGCAGTGCTTGTTGCTAGGCAAGGAGAAATTCTTCCTTCCTTCCACTAGGGTAGTAGAGCAGACTTCTTCCTGCTGGGAATGTTAAGGTCTCTTCCTGTTGGGTCTGCAATTGAGGAGGAGTGGTAGTGCATAAAAACCTTTCCGTTGGCCTCCCAACTCCATTTTAAATGAGGTTTCTGTTATTCAGTTTTATGATGGAGAATGAAATTCCCCTGTACTATCTTTGCATTTATTATGTAAGTTTCTTGGAAATAAAAAGTTAAAGAAAGCAGTGTATACATACTAGACCTCTGGAAATTGTTTTTTGAAACTGGTAAGTTGATAATTGGTGAGGAAAAATGGTGGGAAACTCAGAGAGTTTGAAACATGACTTTTGATATTGACTTTGTATCTACATGAAGACATTGGTTAGGGGGGTGGTCATAAGCAGGCTCTTGCTTCCACAAAAACAGAGAATGAATAGGTAATATGATGACACTAAATTCATATCTTTCAATAGTTACTCTAAATATGAATGGGCTAAGTGATCCCATCAAAAGACACAGGGTTTCAGACTGGAAAAAAAGCAAGACCCATCTATAGGCTGTCTACAGGAGACTCGTTTTAGACCTAAGGATACCTCCAGCCTGAAAATGAAGGAGTGGAGAACCATTTACCATTCAAATGGTCCTCAAAAGAAAGCTAGGGTAGCGATCCTCATATTAGATAAATAAAAGTTTATGCCAAAGACTGTAGTAAGAGATGAAGAAGAATACTATATCATACTTAAAGAGTCTATCCAACAAGAAAACTTAACAATAATGAATATTTATGCACCTAATGTGGGAGCCACCAAGTATATCAATCAATAACCAAAGTAAAGGGATACTTAGTTAATAAGACACTAATAGGATGAGACTTTAGCACAGCACTTTCAGCAAATGACAAATATTCTAAGCAGAACATCACTTAAGAAACAAGAGCCTTGAATGATACACTGGACCAAATAGATTTCACAGATACATACAGAACTTTCCATCCAAATGCAACTGAATACACATTCCTCTCAAGTGCACATGGAACTTTCTCCAGAATAGACCACATACTGGGTCACAAATCAGGTCTCAACCAATACCAAAAGATTGGGATTGTCCCCTGTATATTTTTGGAGCACAATGCTTTGAAACTAGAACTCAATACCAAAAAGAAATTTGGAAGAAACTCAAACACGTGGAGGTTAAAGAACATCTTGCTAAAAGATGAATGGGTCAACCAGGAAATTAGAGAAGAATTAAAAAGATTCATGGAAACTAATGAAAATGAAGACACAATCATTCAAAATCTTTGGGATATGGCAAAAGCAGTCCTAAAAGGGAAATACATTGTAATACCAACCTCCCTCAAAAAATTGGAAAAAACTCAAATTCACAAGCTAACCTCGCACCTAAAGGATTTGGAGAAGGAACAGCAAGTAAAGCCTACACCAAGCAGATGAAAAGAGATAATAAAGATTCGAGCAGAACTTGATGAAATAGAGACCAGAAGAACTTTATAACAGATCAACAAAACCAGGAGCTGGTTCTTTGAAAGAATTAATAAGATAGATAAACCCCTAGCAAGCCTTATTAAAAACAAAACAGAAAATACTCAAATTAATAAAATCATGAATGAAAGAGGAAAGATCACAACCAATACCGAGGACGTAAAACAATTTTAAAAACGAATTATGAGCAGCTATATGCCAGCAAATTGGGCAACCAGGAAGAAATGGATGCATATCTGGAAAACTAATTACCAAAACTGGAATAGGAGGAAATAGAAACCCTGAACAGACCAAGAACCAGCGGAAAATTGAAGCAGTCATCAAAAACTTCCCAAGAAGCAAAAGTCCAGGGCCAGATGTATCCCAGGGGTATTCTATCAAATGTTTAAAGAAGAAATAATACCTATTCTACTAAAGCTGTTCTGAAAGATAGAAAGGGATAGAATACTTCCAAATTCGTTTTATGAGGCCAGCATCACCTTAATTCCAAAACCAGACAAAGACCTCACCAAAAAGGAGAATTATAGACCAATATACTTGATGTACATGGATGAAAAAATTCTCAACAAAATACTAGCCAATAGAATCCAACAGTACATTAAGATTATTCACCATGACCAAGTGGGATTTATCCCCAGCATGCAAAGGTGGTTCAACACTTGTAAAACAATCAACATGATAGATCACATCAAGAGAAAAAACTAGAACCAGATAATCCTCTCAATAGATATAGATGAATCAGTTCACAAAATATGGCATCCATTCCTGATTAAGACTTTTCAAAGTGTAGAGATAGAGGGAACATTCCACAATATCTTAAAAGCCATTTATGAAAAGCCCACAGTGAATATCATTCTCAATGGGTAAAAACGGAGAGCCTTTCCCCTAAGATCAGGAGCACAACAAGGATGTCCACTCTCACCACTGTTATTCAACTTAGTACTAGAAGTCCTAGCCTCAGCAATCAGACAACAAAAAGAAATAAAAGGCATTCAAATTGGCAAAGAAGAAGTCAAACTCTCCCTCTTCGCAGATGACATGATGCAGTACATAGAAAATCCAAAAGACTCCACCCCAAGATTGCTAGAACTCATATAGCAATTCGACAGTTTGGCAGGATACAAAATCAATGCCCAGAAATCAGTAACACTTCTATACACTAACAATGAGGCTGAAGAAAGAGAAACTAAGGAATCAATCCCATTTATTAGATACCTAGGAATAAACCTAACCAAAGACGTGATGGATCTATACTCTAAAAACTATAGAACACTTCTGAAAGAAATTGAGGAAGACCCAGAGATGGAAAAAACATTTCATGCTCATGGAATTGAATAAATATTGTGAAAATGTCTATGCTACCCAGGGCAATTTACAATTGAATGCAATCCCTATCAAAATACCATGGACTTTCTTCAGAGAGTTGGAACAAATCATCTTAAGATTTGTACGGAATCAGAAAAGACCTCGAATAGCCAGAGGAATATCGAAAAAGGAAGCCAATGCCAGGGGCATCACAATGCCGTATTTCAAGCTGTATTACAAAGCTTTGATCATCAAGACAGTATGGTACTAGCACAAAAACAGACACATGGATCAGTGGAACAGAATAGAGAACGCAGAAATGGGCCCTCAACTCTATGGTCAACTAATATTCGACAAAGCAGGAAAGATTATCCACTGGAAAAAAGACAGTCTCCTCAATAAATGGTGCTGGGGAAATTGGACAGCCACGTGCAGAATAATGAAACTAGACCATTTTCTTACACCATACACAAAGATAAAGTCAAAATGGATGAAAGATCTAAATGTGAGACAAGAATCCATCAAAATTATGGAGGGCAACACAGGCAACACCCTTTTTGAACTTGGCCACAGCAACTTCTTGCAAGATACATCTATGAAGGCAAGGGAAATAAAAGCAAAAATGAACTATTGGGACTTCATCAAGATAAAAAGTTTCTGCACAGCAAAAGAAACAGTCAACAAAACTACAAGACAACCTATGGAATGGAAGAAGATATTTGCAAATGACCTATCAGATAAAGGAGTAGTATCCAAGATCAATAAAGAATTTATTAAACTCAACAGCAAAGGAGCAAACAATCCAATCATTAAATGGGCAAAAGACATGAACAGAAATTTCATAGAAGACATAGACATGGCCAACAAGCACATGTGAAAATGCTCCACATCACTGGCCATCAGGGAAATACAAATCAAAACTACCATGAGATACCACCTCACACCAGTGAGAATGGGGAAAATTTACAAGACAGGAAACAACAAATGTTGGAGAGAATGTGGAGAAAGGGGAACCCTCTTGCACTGTTGGTGGGAATGTGAACTGGTAAAGCCACTCTGAAAAAGTGTGGCAGTTCTTCAAGAAGTTAAAAATAGAGCTACCCTATGACCCAGCAATTGCACAAATGAGTATTTACCCCAAAGATATAGATGTAGTGAAACACTGGGACACCTGCACCCCAATGTTTATAGCAGCAATGTTCACAATAGCCAAACTGTGGAAGGAGCTACAATGTCCTTCAACAGATGAATGGATAAAGAAGATGTAGCATATATACAATGGAATATTACTCAGCCATCAGAAGAGATGAATACTCACTATTTGCTTTGATGTGGATAGAACTAGAGGGTATTATGCTGAGTGAAATAAGTCAATTGGAGAAGGACAATCATCATATGGTTTCATTCATACATGGAACATAAGAAATAGTGAAGGGATTATAGGGGGAAAGGAGGGGAACTGAATGGGAAAAATTAGAGAGGGAGACAAACCATGAGAGACTCCTAACTCTGGAAAACAAACAAAGGGTTGTGGAAGGGGAGGTGGGTGGGCAGATGGGGTAACTGAGTACCGGGCACTCAGGAGGGGCACTTGATGGGATGAGCACTTGGTGGTATACTATATGTTGGCAAGTTGAATATAAATAAAAACAAATGTAAAAAAAAGGGGGAGGGGATCTTATTTTGAAAAAAAAAAAAGAATGAAAAAAAAAAAACAATCTTCACCAAAGACAAATATTTTGAGATGGAATATTCTGCTACCTTTCAGCAGTTTCTTACAAAATTAAACATACTTTTTACCATATGGTCCAGCAATCATGCTCTTTGGTATTTACCCCAAAGAGCTGAAAATTATGTCAACACAGAAACCTGCACACATGGAAGTTTATAGGAACTTTGGTTATAACTGGCAAAACTTGGAAGTAGCCAAGATGTCCTTCAGTAGATGAATGGATAAACAGTGGAACATTCTGTCAATGGAATATTATGCAGCACTAAAAAGAAATAAGCTAAAAAAAGCTGTGAACACACATGGAGGAACCTTAAATGCATATAAGGGATGAAAGAGGTTAATCTGAAAAGGTGACATAGTGTATGAGTCCAACTGGAGTAGCTCCACCCTTATCTGTGCTTTTGTTCCTCCAAGGTTTCATTCTAGAAGTAGAATCTTTCTGACATATAGTCAAAAAGTTAAGAGCAGCCAAATGCTGACTAATGATACCTATGCCACTCACTTCACCGCATCTCATCATGTAGGCATTTTAGTCTCTCACACATCATCATAAGATAATGAGTACAGTAAAATAAGATATTAGAGAGAGAGGGGGAGAGACCAAATTCACATAACTTTTCCTACAGTATATTGTCATAATTGTTTTCTTTTATTAACAAGTTTTCTTAATCTCTTGATAGGCTTAATTTATAAATCAAACTGTATCATCGATATGTATGTACAGGAAAAACACAGTATATACATAGGGTTCTGTACTATCTATGGTTTCAGGTATCCCCTGGGGGTATTGGAACATACCCTCAAGATAAGAGGAGACTACTGTATATGACATTCTGGAAAAGGCAAAACTATGGAGACAGTAAAAGATCAGTGGCTGCCAGGGGTTCATGGGGGGCACGGATGAATAGTCAGACCACAGAGGACTTTTAGAGCAGTGAAGGTATTGTGTATGATTCTATAATGATGGATATTTGTCATTTTACCTTTGTCTAAATCCATAGGATGTACAACACCAAGAGTGAACCCGTAGGTAAACTATGGACTTTAGGTAATAATGATGTGTCAATGTGGATTCATCAATTCTAACAAATGTACCATTCTAGTGTAGGACGTTGACTATAGGATAGGCTGTGCATGTGTGAAAGCAGGCTGTATATGGGAAATCTCTGTATTTTCCTCCCAATTTTGCTGTGACTTTAAAACTACTTTAAAGTTAGTCTTTAAATATGAAAAAAATATCAATTATATTTAAAGCAATAGAAATAGCAAAAAGTTCCAACCACCACTATGGTTATGGAATTTGCATTCAGCATATTTCAGAGCTATAGTTCATTTGAAATTCAGATATTTTTGGTTGTTGTTCAGAACACATGTGGTAGATGCTTGGTAAATCCTCTTTAATACAGACCAGCTAAAAAAAAGGAAAGGAATTGTTCAAATGTGAAAAGCCTTAAAATGTCACATACATGAAATTTATGAAATTTACATGAAATTATGAAAGGTGATTTATAGTTTATTATTGTTACATCCCTAGTCACTTTATTTTCTTAATAGAAAGATTATCATAGCAGAAGATCTATAGGCTTGTGACTGCCCAACAAGGAGGCAAGTTGACGATAAAAATAAGAAGTAGAAAGCAAACAGAATGCTTGAGGAGAGGTCCAAATAATACCCGAAGTAAGAGATTTCAGAAAATGTTATTTAATATAGGCAAGCCGTGGTTGAGAGCCTCTAGAGGTATGCTTTTATGTCACGCCTGAGGTACTTCCCGAAGGAATTCCCTAAGAAATGTAACAGTATTTTAAAGCCTAAAGTGTTAGTCATTTAACTCAAATGCCCCTAAACCCCTGTGGGAGAGGGAAAATTTTAGAGAGCCACATGCGCATGGTGAAAGGCAATTCAGGAATTAAAATTTTAAAAGTTATTCAAAACAATCTAGCTCAGATCATTGCTCAATATATGTTCCTAATTAAATAGTAACAATTGAATTCCAAAACATCTCTGTGGGATATCAAAATGTATAGGAAAAGGCAAGAGGTGGTCTGCCCAGTGAAAGATAGTAGAATATACCACCCCAAAATAACATCCCTGTATGCCTGTAAGAGTTCAGGATGTGCTAAAATGTACCACTTAGTCAATGTGGATTATTTTGAGCTCTAGGCAATTGAAAAACAGCAAATGTAGGAAGAGGCTTTCTCTGAGCTCCCTTTGTCCACCTAAAGACAGATCCTCCAAAAGGAGCTCAATTGTCATAAATCCCCTCTCCAGGAGTTTCATCAACCAAAGATTTGACTTTTATCACAGGAGAGGAGACTAGACATCTGCACCACACCCTAACAGACTGTCCCAATCTACCCTACCTCCCATTGGTTCTTCTAAGGTCATGCTCATCTTCCCTGAAAATCACTCCCACCTAAGAGCCCTACATCCCCCTCCCTCTCCCTGTTAAAATGGTATTTAAGCCTGAATTCTGAGCCACCTAAGGGAGCTACTCATTTTCCCCTGCATATCTCCCATGTATATGTGAGACCACATGCTAACAAACTTCTGTTTTTTTGTTTCTGGTTTTTGTTTTGTTTTCTCTTGTTAAGCTGTCTTTAATTACGGTGATCTCAGCTAAGAAAAGAAAAGTAGAGGGAAAATTATTTCTCTTTCCCTACACCATCAGTCATATTTAAAATTAAAGTTCTAACATTTTATTCACTATTTAAAACTAAGTGTATGAGGCAGGGGAGAATATGAGAGAGATAGAAACACATATACCAGAGGGTAATTTTTTTCACCATACCAACACAATATTAAGTACCATTGAAAAGAAGAATTCGAGTGAGACGTTTTCGTGTTTCTAAGAGTTGCAAGCTGAATAAAGTAATGTGAAACTATTAAATGAGATGACCTGACCTGCTAAAAGCAATTTAAATCTCACTAAAGGAAACATTCAGCACTTTTCACATGTCGATGGAAAGCGTTGTCTTCCAAAGGGTCAGTTATGTTAGAAAGACTAAAACATATGGGGGAATATCAGAAAATTGCCCTTTGGATACTTAATGGAGAACATTATAAATGACCTTGTGCCTAGCGAATTGAGTGAAAAGATTCAATCAGCTTGCACTGGTGAGCATAATACAATTTTTTAAAACTTTAATACCTAGTTATTTTCAGCCAGGAGGCAATTATTTTTTCCCTGGGAGAGTAGGCATTTTGTGGATCCTGTTTTAATTTATGACTCCAGAATATATCAGTTTTTTTAATTCCATATTTGAGCAAAACCTGTCTTGAATAAATACATTTATATATTTACCCCAAATATATTATAGCTTATACTAAGAAATATATATGATCCAAAATTGTTTTGCTTTCTGTCAAGTAATATATTTGTAGTCCATATTTCAAATTATCAGAAAGGAGTAGTATCCATTAAAAATTTATTCTAAGGGAAAGGGAAAATAATGAGTTGTAGTTGTAAAATACATAATAATATAGCTACTCAGGAAAAGAATCAGAAGGAAAAATGGGAGTAGCAGAAATAGAAACATTTCATGACAAATATCTATTTCATAATGTGTCTGCAAAGCTAATTGTGAAAGCATTCTTCATCTAAATGAAAACAGCAAATAGAAACATCTTAAATATCAAATATTAGGTTTCTCTATTTTACATATTTCATATTTTATGTACAGCAAGGGAAGAAATTTGAAATATATTTATCACCCTGAGACATGTCTATCTTTAGAATTCAAACAGGCATTCTAGGTTATGTTTCAAAAAGTGTTTACTGCTTAGAACTGATAATGTGATATCTTAAAACAAATGTAACCATAACCTCTGTGGTTTCTGTGCATATCCAGAAGATCTGGGACATAGTAGGCATTCAATATTAATTGGCTGAATGTATACAGTATAAGAATCAATGTTCAAATATATCAAGATTGTCCTATGATATTATTGATTCTGTTCTTACTCTGAGAGTTCATCTGAGACGATATATCATCATGTAAAAATAGAAAAAATGAATTAAGACCATTTCACTCCTGATAATTATTAACTGTGTGACATTGGACAAGTCACATAGCCAGAGTCTCAGTTTTTTCATTTCAAAAATATAGTTCGTATTTATTTTTAAAAATTCTACTCCTACAGACATATGTGTAAAGTACCTTATTAACCCTAAAACTCTAAAACCTGTGGAAAATATTCACTTTGAAGATCTTTGAAATTAAATCTTAAAGTAGAAAAAAATTTTAAATCTTCTTGTTTATTGCACAGAGTAATTATATGTGTGTGTGCTATATAAAATTTGTTTTTACCAACTGTATTGCTTGGCATAATTCTGGATATAGTCATTTATAAAAATATGCTTGCCTGGCATTTCTTTGAATGTTTGCCTGAGCCCAAAAAGGCTGTTTTAGAACTAATTGATTTTTTATATTTTCCCACATTTCTCATCATCATTACTCTGATGTCTTTGAGAAAAGTATCCACAGTTTGAAGAAATAATGCCATATGCATTCTGATATTACTACTCTGCCAACCTGTTATTTAGTACATTTTGTAAACAACCTAACATTTCATATCCTGAAGTAACCTGTTTAACTTCACATCCATAAATTTACCTATATGAGTTTTTACTTTCATGAGTACATAGAGAAATGCATATATTCTTTTTAAAAAGTTCTGCCTTTAAAATAAGGTGACTATATTCTTCTCACAACACTGATTTTCATAATAACTGCTATCCTGTCTGATTCTCAAAGGTTCTCACACATAATAAATTTATTTGTTTCACAATTTAAGCATGCTTGTATAGGAAGCATGGAAGAAAGATAAATGCCTATATTGTAAGAACAATTTTAGCCATATCCATATCTCAGTGAAATCTTACACTCATCAATCTGAACAAAAACATCTTTACCTTCTATTAATGGTGAAGCTCTTGGAGGTTTGGAAGGGGTTTCATTATTGCAGTACTGGCTAAAATTGTGCATTTGACTAATAATTATTCATATAATCCTATTTGTTAAGTATCTTCGGGAAGGAGGGGGTGGGTCAAGAAGGTGGAAGAGTAGGGTCCCCAGGTCACCTGTCCCCAACAAATTACCTAGATAACCTTCAAATCATCCTGAAAATCTACGAATTCGCCCTGAGATGTAAAGAGAGACCAGCTGGAATGCCACAGTGAGAAGAGTTAGCGCTTCTATCAAGGTAGGAAGACGGGGAAAAAGAAAGAAATAAACAAAAGGCCTCCAAGGGGGAGGGGCCCCGGAGAGGCCAGGCTGAGGCCGGGGGTAGTGTCCCCAGGACAGGAGAGCCCCGTCCGGAGAAGCAGGAGCTGCACCAACCTTCCCGGGCGCAAAGGGGCTCAGGGAGTTAGAGCAGGACCCAGGAGGGCGGGGATGCCCTCGGGCTCCCTGGGACACTAACAGCCACCTGCACCCCGGGGAGCACCCCACACCCCGGGCCGAGCTCCCTAAGGGCTGCAGTGTGCACGGCGGGACCCGGAGCAGCTCGGAGGGGCTCGGGCGGCGGCTCCGCGGAGGGGGCTGCGGGGCGGGAGGGCGAATCCAACAGCGCAGGCCCCGGAGCACAGGGCGCCTGGACACAGCCCAGGATCCGGCCTCCCCCCGGGACAGGCAGAGGCCGGGAGGGCCCAGGACAGCAAGGACGTTCCTGCCCCGAGCTGAGCAGATCAGCGGCCCTTCCCCGGAGCCTCCAGGCCCTGCAGACAGAGAGCCCCGGAGTTACTGCGGGAGCTGACTCCAGGGCTGCAGAGCTGGCCCCGCCACTGCGGTTTTTCCTACTGGGGCCTCACGGGGTGAACAACCCCCACTGAGCCCTGCACCAGGCAGGGGCAGAGCAGCTCCCCTAAGTGCTAACACCTGAAAATCAGCACAACAGGCCCCTCCCCCATCAGATCAGCTAGAACGACAGGGGAAAAACAAATTATTGACCAAGCAACACTGGAAAGGTCCAGGGGAAGTTGAGAGAATTACAGTATACAGAATCAGAGGATACTCGCCTTGTTTTTTTTCTTTTTTGTTGTTGTTTTGTTTGTTTTGTTTGTTTTGTGACTTCTGTTTGCCCCCCCCCCCCCGTTTTTCTTTTTTCTCTTCTCTTTTTTCCCATTTTTTTCTTCATTTTTTCTTTCTTCCTTTTTTTCCTTTTCTTTCCTTCTTTCTCTTCTCTCTTTTTCTCCTTTTCCCAATACAATTTGTTTTTGGCCACTCTGCACTGAGCAAAACGACTAGAAGGAAAACCTCACTTCAAAAGAAACAATCAGAAACAGTCCTCAATCCCACAAAATTACAAAATCTGGATTACAATTCAATGTCAGAAAGCCAATTCAGAAACACTATTATAAATCTACTGGTGGCTCTAGAGAAAAGCATAAAGGACTCAGACTTCATAACTGCAGAATTTAGACTAATCAGGCAGAAATTAAAAATCAATTGAATGAGATGCAATCCAAACTAGAAGTCCTAACGACGAGGGTTAATGAGGTGGAAGAACTAGTGAGTGACATAGAAGACAAGTTGTTGGCAAAGAGGGAAACTGAGGAAAAAAGAGACAAACAATTAAAAGACCATGAGGATAGATTAAGGGAAATAAATGACAGCCTGAGGAAGAAAAACCTACGTTTAATTGGGGTTCCCGAGGGCGCTGAAAGGGACAGAGGTCCAGAATATGTATTTGAACAGATCATAGCTGAAAACTGTCCTAATCTAGGAAGGGAAACAGGCATTCAGATCCAGGAAATAGAGAGATCCCCCCCTAAAATCAATAAAAACCGTTCAACACCTCCACATTTAACAGTTAAGCTTGCAAATCCAAAGATAAAGAGAAGACCCTTAAAGCAGCAAGAGACAAGAAATCCCTGACTTTTATGAGGAGGAGTATTAGGGTAACAGCAGACCTCTCCACAGAGACCTGGCAGGCCAGAAAGGCTGGCAGGATATATTCAGAGTCCTAAATGAGAAAAACATGCAGCCAAGAATACTTTATCCAGCAAGGCCCTCATTCAAAATGGAAGGAGAGATAAAGAGCTTCCAAGACAGGCAGGAACTGAAAGAATATGTGACCTCCAAACCAGCTCTGCAAGAAATTTTAAGGGGGACTCTTAAAACTCCCCTTTAAGAAGAAGTGCAAAGGAACAAACCACAAAAACAGGGACTGAATAGGTATCATGATAACACTAAACTCATGTCTTTCAATAGTAACTCTGAACGTGAACAGGCTTAATGACCCCATCAAAAGGTGCAGGGTGTCAGACTGGATAAAAAAGCCAGACCCATCTATTTGCTGTCTACAAGGGACTCATTTTCGACAGAAGGACACGTACAGCCTGAAAATAAAAGGTTGGAGAACCATTTACCATTCAAATGGTCCTCAAAAGAAAGCAGGGGTAGCTATCCTTATATCAGATAAACTAAAATTTACCCCGAAGACTGTAGTGAGAGATGAAGAGGGACACTATATCATACTTAAAGGATCTATCCAACAAGAGGACTTAACAATTCTCAATATATATGCCCCAATGTGGGAGCTGCCAAATGTATCAATCAATTAATAACCGAAATTAAACATACTTAGATAATAATACACCTATACTTGGTGACTTCAATCTAGAGCTTTCTATACTCGATAGGTCTTCTAAGCACAAAATCTCCAAGGAAATAAGAGCTTTAAATGATACACTGGACCAGATGGATTTCACAGATATCTACAGAACTTTATGTCCAAACGCAACTGAACACACATTCTTCTCAAATTCACAAAGAAGTTTCTCCAGAATAGATGACATACCGGGTCACAAATCAGGTCTGAACCGATACCAAAAGATTGGGATCGTCCCCTGCGTATTCTCAGGCCATAATGCCTTGAAATTAGAACTAAATCACAAGAAGTTCGGAAGGACTTCAAACACATGGAGGTTAAGGACCATCCTGCTAAAAGATGAAAGGGTCAAGCAGGAAATTAAAGAAGAATAAAAGAGATTCATGGAAACTAATGAGAATGTAGATACAACTGTTCAAAATCTTTGGGATACAGCAAAAGCAATTGTGAGGGGAAAATACATCACAATACAAGCATCCATCCAAAAACTGGAAAGAACTCAAATACAGAAGTTAACCTTACACCTAAAAGAGCTAGAGAGAAAACAGCAAATAGATCCTACACCCAGCAGAAGAAGAGAGTTACTAAAGATTTGAGCAGAACTCAACGAAATCGAGACCAGAAGAACTGTGGAACAGTCAACAAAACCAGGAGTTGGTTCTTTGAAAAAATTTATAAGATAGATAAAACATTAGCCAGCCTTATTAAAAAGAAGAGAGAGAAGACTCAAATTAATAAAATCATGAATGAGAAATGAGAGATCACTACCAACACAAAAAATACAAACTATTTTAAAAACATATTATGAACAGCTATATGCCAATAAATTAGGCAATCTAGAAGAAATGGATGCATTTCTGGAAAACCACAAACTACCAAAACTGGAACTGGAAGAAATAAAAAACCTGAACAGGCCAAAACCAGAGAGGAAACTGAAGCAGTCATCAAAAACCTCCAAAGACACAAAAGTCCAGGGCCAGATGGCTTCCCTGGGGAATTGTATCAAACGTTTAAAGAAGAAACCAAACCTATTCTATTAAAGCTGTTTGGAAAGATAGAAAGAGATGGAGTACCTCTAAACTTGTTCAGTGAGGGCAGTGTCACCTTAATTCCACAACCGGACAAAGACCCCACCAAAACGGAGAATTACAGACCAATATCCTTGATGAACATGGATGCAAAAATTCTCAACAAGATACTAGCCAATAGGATCCAACAATACATTAAGAAGATTATTCACCATGACCAAGTAGGATTTATCCCCGGGACACAAGACTGGTTCAACACTCATAAAACAATCAATGTGATTCATCATATCAGCAAGAGTTAAACCAAGAACCATAGGATCCTCTTATTAGATGCAGAGAAAGCATTTGACAAAATACAGCATCCATTCCTGATCAAAACTCTTCAGAGTGTAGGGATAGAGGGAACATTCCTCAACATCTTAAAAAGCCATCTACGAAAATCCCACAGCAAATATCATTCTCAACAGGGAAGCACTGGGAGCCTTTCCCCGAAGATCAGGAACAAGACAGGGATGTCCACTCTCACCACTGCTATTCAACATAGTACTGGAAGTCCTCGCCTCGGCAATCAGGCAATAGAAAGACATAAAAGGCATTCAAACTGGCAAAGAAGTAGTCAAACTCTCCCTCTTCGCCGATGACATGATACTCTACATAGAAAACCCAAAAGACTCCACCCCAAGATTGCTAGAACTCATACAGCAATTTGGCAGTGTGGCAGGATACAAAATCAATGCCCAGATGTCAGTGGTATTTCTATACACTAACAATGAGACTGAAGAAAGAGAAATTAAGGAGTCAATCCCATTTACAATTGCACCCAAAAGCATAAGATACCTAGGAATAAACCTAACCAAAGAGGTGAAAGATATATACCCTAAAATCTCCAGAACACTTCTGAAAGAAATTGAGGAAGACACAAAGAGATGGAAAAATATTCCATGCTCATGGATTGGCAGAATTAATATTGTGAAAATGTCAATGTTATCCAGGGCAATTTACATGTTTAATGCAATCCCTACAAAATACCATGGACTTTCTTCAGAGAGTTAGAACAAATTATTTTAAGATTTGTGTGGAAACAGAAAAGACCCTGAATAGCCATGGGAATATTAAAAAAGAAAACCATATCGGGGGCATCACAATGCCAGATTCCAGGTTGTACTACAAAGCTGTGGTCATCAAGACAGTGTGGTACTGGCACAGAAACAGACACAGAGATCAATGTTACAGAATAGAGAATCTAGAAGTGGACCCTCAACTTTATGGTCACCTAATATTTGACAAAGGAGAAAGATTATCCACTGGAAGAAAGACAGTCTCTTCAATAAATGGTGCTGAGAAAATTGGACATCCACATGCAGAAGAATGAAACTAGACCACTCTCTTGCACCATACACAAAGATAAACTCAAAATGGATGAAAGATCTAAATGTGAGACAAGATTCCATCAAAATCCTAGAGGAGAACACAGGCAACACCCTTTTTGAACTCAGCCACAGGAACTTCTTGCAAGATACATCCACGAAGGCAAAAGAAACAAAAGCAAAAATGAACTATTGGGACTTCATCAAGATAAGAAGCTTTTGCACAGCAAAGGATACAGTCAACAAAACTAAAAGACAACCTAAAGAATGTGGGAAGATATTTGCAAATGACATATCAGATAAAGGGCTAGTTTCCAAGATCTATAAAGAACTTATTAAACTCAACAGCAAAGAAACAAACAATCCAATCATGAAATGGGCAAAAGATATGAACAGAAATCTCACAGAGGAAGACATAGACATGGCCAACAAGCAGATGAGAAAATGCTCTGCATCACTTGCCATCAGGGAAATACAAGTCAAAACCACCATGAGATACCACCTCACACCAGTGAGAATGGGGAAAATTAACAAGGCAGGAAACCACAAATGTTGGAGAGGATGCGGAGAAAAGGAACCCTCTTGCACTATTGGTGGGAATGTGAACTGGTGCAGCCACTCTGGAAAACTGTGTGGAGGTTCCTCAATGAGTTAAAAATAGATCTG
Organism: Vulpes vulpes; assembly: GCF_048418805.1. NCBI lineage: Eukaryota > Metazoa > Chordata > Mammalia > Carnivora > Canidae > Vulpes > Vulpes vulpes. The sequence continues at coordinate 40,970,151 of NC_132785.1, forward strand.
CCCTATGCCCAGCGATTGCACTGCTGGGGATTTACCCCAAAGATACAGATGCAATGAAATGCCGGGACACCTGCACCCCGATGTTTCTAGCAGCAATGTCCACAATAGCCAAACTGTGGAAGGAGCCTCGGTGTCCATCGAAAGATGAATGGATAAAGAAGCTGTGATTTATGTATACAATGGAATATTACTCAGCCATTAGAAACTACAAATACCCACCATTTGCTTCGACGTGGATGGAACTGGAGAGTATTATGCTGAGTGAAATAAGTCAATTGGAAAAGGACAAACATATGGTCTCATTCATTTGGGGAATATAAATAATAGTGAAAGGGATTCGAAGGGAAGAGAGAAGAAATGGGTGGGAAATATCAGAAAGGGAGACAGAACATGAAAACTCCTAACTCTGGGAAACGAACTAGGGGTGGTGGAAGGGGAGGAGGGCGGGGGGTGGGAGTGAATGGGTGATGGGTACTGAGGGGGGCACTTGATGGGATAAGCACTGGGTGTTATTCTGTATTTTGGGAAATTGAACACCAATCGAGCAATAAATGCAAGAAACCTGATCAATGCCTCAAATGGTAACCCATAGTTTCCTGCAAAAGACAAACATTGAGTAAATAATTAAACAACTAGCTGTAATTATAATAAATTCTATATAAGATGCTTAGAAAATGTGTATCAGGAAGACAAAGCCTAGTCTTAGTAGCGGTGAAGTTTTTCCTAGAAAAGTGGCATGTAAATTAAGATTTGGATTGATTATTATTTTGTGATATAGATTATCACAGACATTTCTTTTAAAGTGATATGTCGTTTTCTTCCCCAGTTTTAATTGGAATTATTTTATCCAAATGTACTTAAAATAAAAAATTGAAAAATTCTATTATTTTTGCAAATCTTGAAGGCTATTACAATGCTTTGTAAAAATATTAAAGTCTCCATCCTCAGGAGCAAACCAAAGAAATAAAACAAAACAAAACAACAACAACAACAACAACAAAACCTCCACCAGACTTCGTGTTTCATTACAGTGGTAGACTTTGGAAATACATTATTCCTGGTTGTGAATCTAGACCACTAACCAACACAATAATTCCATGTTAATAATCAGCAGAAAAGCCCTTATATATTTACTAATTGATCCATTTAAGTGCACCATTAATTTTATATAACATTTACGATTTTTTCTCTTTATCCTCAAAATTATTTCTAGTTCCTAAAAACTGCACATTGTACCTGTTTATGCACAGTTTATCAATTTTCCTTGCAGAAAACATATTTTCTGCCATTTTAAGTGGATCATTTAGTTGTGCTGTCTTTGGATTTGCTTTTGAATGCTTTATGATGTATTTGAAAGTTCATATAGTTTAGGACTATAAGTAGCATTTATGTACTTAAAATGAAAATTAAAAATAAATAAATAAATAAAATATTAATTCTCTATTTTATTTATCCAACTAATTGGTTATTCTGTATGTTCGTAAATTGAACACCAATAAAAAATAAATTTATTTAAAAAATAATAATAATAAAATAAAAATAAAATAAAACGTCAAATATAATAATAATAATATAACAATTATTTCATTACATGGATTTATTATATTCATAAACATTTGAACTCATTAAGTATGAATAAAATTGAGTTGAGGGCAGCCCTGGTGGCCCAGCGGTTTAGCACCGCCTTTGGACTGGAGTGTGATCCTGTAGCCCCAGGATCGAGTCCCGCAACGGGCTCCCTGCATGGAGCCTGCTTCTCCCTCTGCCTGTGTCTCTGCCTCTCTCTCTCTGTGTCTGTCATGAATAAATAAATAAAATCTTAAAAAAATAAAATAAAATTGAGTTAACATTTGGATAATTTGCAAATCAAATTGTTTTTAAAGAATATCAGTGTAAAAAGTACTGATGAGAAGCATAACTTTAGAAAATAATTATTTGTTATTATTTTAGAATAATCCAACTAAAGTATAAAAATATCATTTTAAAATTATGAAAATCTTATATAATGCATTGCTTTAGCTAATGAACACAAATGATTGAAATGGTTTTTCAATAAGTATAGCAGATAGGTGAAAAGACAATAATAGCTTGGAGCACATTTGCTCTGGATGGAGAAAAAAAAATTGATTCATGTTCTGGGCACTTATTCTAATTACTCATTTTCTCCTCATCCTATATGATGTTGATTAAATTATACCTAGTAACAAATAGTCTCTTTAAGCATTCATTCATTTAATGGGATGAAATGGCCTTAATAAGGGACATAGGTCATTTGTCATCTTCTCCAAACTCCCATCTGTGTGAGGGGCTGTCTCATAGGATCTGCATTCTTGGGAGTTCTTGTGTGGATGAGACAGTGCAGGCTGGGAAAGGGTACTCATGGACTAATCTTAGGTGGCTGATAGGGCACTATTAGAGAACAATTGATGAACATGGCCAGGTTCTGTTGCAACCCTGAAACAGATGAAGTCTCTGATCAAAGAGTCCATCTGTTTGGGGGCTCTGCTTTCAGATCAAGGGACTGGGAGCACTGCTTTAAGAGTGAAAACTATCTGCATGGATTTGAGATGATTTTCAGTGAGTGAACAGGGGTAGACTTAGAGCTTAATGAAAAATATCCTTAAGATAATACATAGGATGAAAGAAAAACAAAGAACTATCAGATATAACAAGGGAGATTCTAAAAATCAATGGCAAATTTATGACCCATTTTGTTCTCTGAATCAAGTCCAAGAGATTTTTAATTCAAATTAATTTTCAGGGACGCCTGGGTGGCTCAGTGGTTGAGCGTCTGCCTTTGGCTCAGGGCATGATCCCGGGATCCGGGATCGAGTCCCACATCGGGCTGCCTGCATGTAGCCTGCTTCTCCCTCTGCCTGTGTCTCTGCCTCTCTTTCTGTCTCTCAAGAATAAATAAACAAAATCTTAAAAGAAGAAAAAAATTGATTTTCATTGAGTGTATACTACACACAATTATAGTAGGCATACTTCTTTAAAACAAATAAACAAAAAAGCGTGAACACTTAAGGAGTTTATGATATGCTAGAGAAAGCAGACTTGTTATGCTTTGAATAAATATTGTTATGCCAGAATAAATAAGAGCTATAAATATTTGTGCAGACACCATAAGCACCATGTTTATAGGAAGTATGTCTGTTTGGTCATCAGTGTATTTCCAAGACCTAGCACATTATTTGAACACTGGATTTGCAATAATATTCATTGAGTTAAAATGAAGATATTTAGGCCACATTATACCAGACTTTAAATACCATGCAGAGGAGTAATAGTAGGGCTTGGGATGAATACAAGAGGTAGTGTTTGTTCATCTTTTGAATATACAGTCAACTTAGTGGTGACTTCTAAACTTAGTGGTGACTTCTATCTTGGCTGATACTGCCAAGCCCCAGTTAATGTTGGCAGTGTAAGACATTGCATCCCATAGTGACACATATCTTCTTCCTATGATGTGGTGTCACTACAGTAATCCTTGGAGTTATTCATAGACTAGAACTGACCTTTTTTGTTTGTGGTTTCACAGTACCACTGCCTTACCATGTTTGGCTAGACAGTTTAATGTATCTCATAAGAATTGAATATATCTGTCGTTTGGAGAAAAGCAAAATGATAGATTCAGAGCCATGCAGAGCAATATAAACTGAAATCAGATATTCCTTTCCATCCTCTTTGATCTTAGGCCTCTCTTTTTATTTTATTTTATGTTTTATTTTATTTTATCTTATTTTATTTTTTCACTTACTCATTTGTTTATTTATTTATTTTACTTTCCTAGGACAAAAATTCTTTATCTTGTTGCCATGTGTAGGCTATTGATGGTCCATGAAGACTTTGAAAGATACAGAGATGAATACAAATATTTTATGGGGAAGAGTATGTAAGGATTTTATAAGTTTCTCAGGATTTCTGTGATTAAAAATTTAAAAGTAGAAGAAAGGAGGAAGTAAAGAAAGGAAGGAAGGTTGGTGTGGTCAAAAAAAGAAAACAGAATATTAGAAGGCCAATACAGTATAAACATTTAAAAATTTGAGGTGAACAGTTATAGCAAACATCTCGAAGTTTTACATAAATCTAAAGTAAGAAGACAATTTGTGAAATTCAAAGAAATTTCAGCCAAAAGAGATCTGGTATATTCACATTTTTCTGTGGTTTAATTCACTTTACTTAAATTCACAGTAACTTTCACTGTTGAGGATGTGTGCCAAAAAACAGTCTACTTTTTTTGGCTGTATCCATATGAACAGACTGCTTCTTTGATATAACAGAACAAATCAAAAGAAAAAAAAAAGTACTACTTGATCAATGTACACTTGGGAAAAGTTCACAGTGCAAAAATATAACTTTAAACTAGGTATTCAAACTTGTACAAATGAAACCTCAATAGCATTCACTCCATTGAAGATAAAAATCAATAAAATATGTTTAATCTGGAAGAACTGTGCCTCTTTGATTGTGTTACTTCAAAAGGTGTTAAAATTATGCAGAAGCAATAGTTTCATACATTTTTAAACTATTTTCAGAAGTTATCATGCTCTGGGATTATCTGTTTTTCTTCAGATTTTTTGAATCATTATCCAAAATGTTTAGTAGTCTCCATCTTTCATCCTTCTGCCATGACAGTTACTTTATCACATAGTTAGACACCTGCTCCAGGCATGACTTTCCTCATGAGTAAGCTGCCACCTAAGAATTATTTGAAAGGTAGATCATCTTCGTTTAAAAACAAAAACGTCTTTATTCCTTGTGACAAATGCTTGCATTCCATTAAATCATTTACTCAAATTAAACATTGCTAAAAATGAATACTGATGCGCACATTTATAAGTCATTTATCCACTAGCATCAAAGAGTATTTTTTTCCTGAAAATATATCTTTTATAAGAACTGAAAAGCCCTGCATATGCGGACAATGGAGTTGGAAGTTATTTCAAGGTCAAGTGTGTCTTTGAAAGCTATAGTGTATCAATCATCCACCAAAAAGAAAGAAGAAAGAAGAAAGAAAGAAAGAAAGAAAGAAAGAGAGAGAGAGAGAGAGAGAGAGAAAGAAAGAAAGAAAGAAAGAAAGAAAGAAAGAAAGAAAGAATAAAGAAAGAAAGGAAAAGGAAAAAAAAGGAAAAGAAAAGGAAAAGGAAGAAAAAATCCACAGGAAATTAACTGCATTGTACACAAAATAACTAAAAATAAAAATGGAATAAGAGGGACGCCTGGGTGGCTCAGCGGTTAGGTGTCTACCTTCGGCCCAGGTCGTGATCCCGGGGTTCGGGATCCAGTCCCACATTGGGCTCCTGCAGGGAGCCTGCTTCTCCCTCTGCCTGTGTCTCTGCCTTTCTCTCTCTCTCTCGCTCTCTCTCTCTCTCATAAATTAAATCTTTTAAAAAATGGAATAAAAAGAAATGTTATGATAATCTTTTGCCATTTTATTATATTTTTTCTAGATCCCCCCAGACTCTAAGAATTCATTTCTTCAGAGCAATAAGCAAAGCCAACACTATGGAAATAGGCAGAAAGTCAAACATACAACAGACTTTGGATGCACCCAATTTGTTAGCATTAATCCTGTTTTCTATAATATGTTAATTTTTTATAACATGTTAATTTAATTTATACACACTAAATATTTTTCAGAACCTACAGAGTTTACAATTCACATTAGCTTCACATTCTTCAGGATGGTACCACAACATCAGTGTCATATGCAGTTCTTTTTCTTCAGTGTTACCTTTATTGGGTATCATATCAGGCAGGAAGGTTTTCATCACAAGTCACAGAAGAACCAAGTAACAGGGGACACCTGGATGGCTCAGTGGTTGAGCGTCTGCCTTTGGCTCAAGGTGTGACCCTGGAGTCCTGGGATCGAGTCCCGCATTGGGCTCCTTGCAGGGAGCCTGCTTCTCTCTCTGCCTATGTCTCTGCCCCTCTTTCTCTTGAGTCTCTCATGAATAAATAAAATCTTTAAAAAAAAAAAAAAAGAACCGAGTAACAGAAACATATGCTTTTCTCATATAGGAAAAGAAAAAAAAATATTTTTCCTCCACTCTTTTGAATTGTTAGTTGAGACTCCTATAATAAAGACAGAATAACAAAAGAAAAACCAAATAGAATTGTGTTAAAATGTATACATGCATGATACCCAGGAAAAAACTAAGTTAACTCTCTGAGGTGACTTAAAGTAGGTTAAAATCACAGAGGGAAAGGAGGGTGTCGGATGTAGGTCTCTTGGAGGAGAGTAAATGATTTTTTAAGAAAGATGAATGGGCCCCTAGAAAAAACAGATGGAAGGTATGATAGTTTGTGACAAAGTCTGTCTAGGTGAGGTGTCCATTTGTAGTCTCCAAGAAGCAGACCAGATAAAAGTCAATCTTCCCTGGTTGATGAAACTCTTAGGAAGGGGATTTATGACAACTGAGTTCCTTTTGGAGGATCTGTTTTTAGGCAGATAAGGCGAGTTCAGAGAAAGCCACTTGCTGCATTTTTTTAAGTGCCTACAGCTCAAAATAATCAATACACCAAAGCAATGCATTCTGGAGAAGCATATTTTGCTACCCTTCACTCACATGAAATTTTCAGACAGGTGTTTCTAAGTTTGGATGCAGCAGCCTTATGAAGTAGTTAAGGTACCAGATACCTTCTATGTATTTATTCTGAAATCCTTAGAGACTTGGCATTTTGTCCTATTATTTCGTGATCACATGAATATTGTAATTATGTCCTGTTAACACAAGCTTAATTCATGTTCAAAGAGGAAAAAAGTGAACAGCAAAAATTAGTTATCCTCATGGTATGTCTGCTGTCAGAAAGCAATAGCTTCCCTACAAGCCACTCTCCATAACCCGCAGATTTCTCCTTATGCTGGATTTGCCAAAACTTGGTCATGTGGCCACCCCTGGATACAAGGGGAACTGAATACATGAATAGCTGGCAGGGGAGAGTGGGCTTACCATAATGCTTAAAACTAATCAGGATATAACCCTGTAGTGAGGGACTTAATGGCCCTAAATAAAATTGGGATTTAGTTGGCAAAGAAGGAGAGTGGCTAGTAGTGTTTACCACAAATTAATATAATTCTTTAAAGGAAACTGAATGTTTTCTATGTTAAATATTTGTAATATATTACTCTGTTCTCTTTAAACCAACACAAAATGTGAGTAAACATATTGTCTCAGTCAAATTTTAATGGTAAATAAAACTACCATATCATTTCATCCTGTTCCTTCATGGAGTCTCGTTTCTCTGAGATGAGCTGGATATACGCTTTACAACCAAGAAAAAAGAAATATATTTATTTGCACCTACAATCTGGCTGCCAGTAGGAGAGTAACTTTTACATATGTTTCACATTTAATTCTCAAAATAAAAAGTGAGATATCTATGAGCATATACATTTTGCTTTGCAGCAAATTGAGATTCAGAAATGTTAAGTAATGCATCCTTATGTAATATTTTATGAGCAAAAACATCAACAGAAACTTAGAAAAGCTTCAATGCATGAGTTCTTCTCACATCATTTGGAATACTTCCCCATATCACCTAACCAGATTTAACATTAATATAGATCATTTTTATATCACACTTTTAATAAAGTCTGCCAAATGAACTAACGTATGACAGGATACTGGTGTGTAAACATACAAAATATGCTCATCTGTTCATTCATGCGGTAAATGACTTTTGAGCATGTAGTAGACTGTTAAACGTGCAAGATATTAAAAGCAATAAAAATATATTTGATAAAAATATCTTTTCCAAGAGGCCTTCAGGTTAGAGAGGTAGATAGACAAAGGGCACTGCTGTTTTTTCATAAAAGTTATGAAAGGGATGTTCACATTATAGCATCAAAATAATCAGAGCACCTCCCAAGCCTACCAGGGATATCTTGATTATTATTTATCTGAGCAGAGTCAGCTCTGGGGGCGGGGGGTTGGGGCTGGGGATGGTGAGGGTAGAGATGGGGGGTGGTGTTAGAGGTATATCCCTGGCAAAGGTAAGAGTATTTGAAAACCGTAAGAGGCTGGAGATCACATGGTTTAGATGCCAAGGAATATTAGGATTTAAGTACAAATGAAGTTATAAACAGTATAAATAGGGACATGATAGTCCTAGAAGTATGGATAGACACAAAGGATCTAAGATGCTATGTAGAGACTTTGGATTTTTTTTTCAACATTATGTAAAATCATAAGAGTAAGCTCTATTACATTTATGTCTTAGCTGGATTACTCTTGGTGTATAGTAGAAGGTGGGTTTATGGTTAATAAGAAAAGGGCAGCCCAGGTGGCTCAGTGGTTTAGTGCCGCCTTCAGTTCAGGGCCTGATCATGGAGACCCAGGATCGAGTCCCACATCGGGCTTCCTGCAGGGAGCCTGCTTCTCCCTCTGCCTGTGTCTCTGCCTCTCTCTCTCTCAATCTGTGTCTCTCATTAATAAATAAGTAAAATCTTAAAAAAAAAAAAAGAATATAGGCGGGGTGGCACCTGGGTGGCTGGTTGAAAGTCCAATGGCCACCAGTTGGTTGACCATTGGACTCTTGGTTTTGGATCAGATCCTGATCTCTGGGTCCAATACCTGGATTTGAAACTATCTACATAGCTCTATTATGTTTATATTTATTATGATTTTAAAATATGTGTTATATGTGTGTTGATAACTTCATACTCTAGCACTGTTGTTGGCTCTTGCATTACCCCTAGCTTACTGATGCTGCTCAGGATCCCTAGACTGTAATACAAGCAATCAGATCTCTGTAAGTTCTGAAAATTTCTCAGCCTTTAACTCTTAGGATGTTGTATTTCCCTCCTTATTTCACTCTGAAATTTCCTGTCCAGCAAATATTTAACAGAATCATGATGAGACTTTCTAACCCTGCAGAAGATTCTCATAAGTATACTGTGAGAAGCACTAAATTCCCCCAAATTATTTTTTAATTGTCAAGCTGGTGACTCTTGAGAATGGTGGATATTTTGAGAATTTCTCTTCTTCCCCTTTAGGACATTTTAAGTTCCATATAATTTGGAGACACTTCTAAAGGAGTTAGCTTTTTAACTTTTATCAGGAATTTCAGGGCTGTGTAACATATAAGCAATGTGTCCTGTCATTATTGTAGCTTCCACATGAGAGATATAGATTAAGAAAATCTGCCCAAATTTCAAGACTACTCGTCTGGAGGAAATAGTTTACATATCTCAGAGTTGCACTATCATTGCAGTCGTCCATTTTATTCTATTGGGTCTGACACCGGTGCCAGTTGTGATCTAGTGCTGAATGTATGGGTTCCTTTATATCCACATACTCATATTTATAAAAGTAATTCACAAATTTCAAGTTTACATAACATTTTCAAGTTATGGTTTCAAGTTTGTAAACCATATATCTTGGTTCCATGATATATGCAGATTTCTCTACTTGAAATGAATAAAATAAATCCACACAAGTATTAAAATATAGTCTAAATGGTAGACTTCAAAAAGAGTTTCCAAGTACAGTCATTTGATATCCACCAGCACTGCTACTCAACACCACTGTCATGTGCTTTACTAAGCCTTGAAGTCTAAGGGTTGGAACATTCACCTGGCATGAGTTTATTTTTGTGAGCACCAAGCCCCCTTTATCTCTTCCTGAGCTTTCTATAATTTTTTGCAACCACAGAAAGTTTACATTATTTTCTTTTTAGCTCTAATATGTTTGAATATAATCTTTTGGTTATCTGGGTCAATTATATTTTTCCCAGCTCTCTGGGTTAAGACCTAGAAAAAAGCAACCCCACTCCCTCCCTTCCTCAACCTCATACCCACATGTATTTTACTTGAAATCCTGTAGATTCCTGTAGCCATGGGCATAGTTCCAACCACTGAATTAAGTCCTCTGTAATAGTCACTATTCTCTAGTGGTACATGACAGAAAGTCAATGCAAACTAGCTCAAGTTCAAAATGAAATTTATTGGCCCACATATCCAGGAAGGGCAAGGGTGATACTGAGGTCAAATGGAGCTAGAAAACTGAATGTCTTCAGGATTCTCTCTACATTAGTCTTTTACAATTTTCTTCCTAGGTTATCTTAGCTATATTCTGGAGCAGTCAGGGCTATATCTGCAGGAAGGATCTTTTGCTGGCAGTTCTGGATTCACACTAACAATTTCACGGCCTGTCAGGTAAAACTTTTCCTGTTAGTTTACTTAGTAAAATCTTGTAGAATGAATCAGGTATCCTCGTTTGGGTCATGTGTATCCATTGACTTTGAGAAATGGGTTGGCATTTTTTAATAGAATAAGAATGGAAGACATGTGAGCCAGACACATGAACACACACAAGTGCACATACATGTGTGCTTACAACAGTGCAAGAAATGCAGATCTCTGGCTCCATATTTCCAGAAGTTACCAGAGCTCTTATGTAGTCACCTTATGTTCTCTGGCTTGGTTTTCATCCTTTATTTTCCTTTTGCATCCAAGTATCATAAAGGCTGTCTGTGGTGTGCTAACTTGTCTTTAATAAAGTGTGTTTTTCAGGAGTACTGCTCTTCATATTAATGCTTCCTGGAACAATCCCTCCTTTTTTATCCTATCTTCTACTACAGAGTCTTTTACCTTAATATCAAAGAGAATTCACTTTTTCCTACTCTCTTATTCCTGACATTCCTACATGAAAAAGTGCCACAGATACCTGTGCAGGTTGGAAATGCCACATTTCTAGGTCATGTTATTTGAGGAACTGTTTTTTTTGTAAGATTTTATTTATTCTGGAGAGACACAGAGAAATAGAGAGGCAGAGGGAGAAGCAGGCTCCATGCAGGGAGCCTGATGCGGGACTCGATCTTATGACCGCGGGATCATGCCCTGAGCCAAAGGCAGACACTTTAATCACTGAGCCACTCAGGCATCCTGAGAAATTTGATATATGAGCTCAAATATCAATTATTTGCCCATTGTTACTGAAAACTGTTTCTACAAGAATAGAGTTAACTCCAAATGTTGGATATTTAAACTTTCCCTTCAACATTCTTAGTTTTTAATACTCATGGTACTCAAACTAAGTTAAACACTTATTGCCCAATAGCACATCTCTGATTCTTATAACAAATACAGTTTTAAGGCCCTCACAGCCAAGTCCTTGGGTTGTACCTGTTAACAGATTCAAACTTTGTAGAAATTTATATTACAAGTATGAATGCTTAAAAATACTTTCCAGTATTCCCTTATTTTCTTAAGGGAGCAAAGTACAACTAATATCATCAGGAAATTCTGCTAGGATTGTGTTCAGTTTTTCTGTATGTCTGAACATTCAACAAAACCCAGGGGATTTAAATCTATGCAGTGCCTTTGTTTTGGTTTGGTTTAGTAACAACCTCAATATTTTTCAGAGGCACTGTACAGCTAATAAAGAACTCAAAGAATGTGTCTGTTCTGGAATAATTGTTTTCCCTGTTACTATCAATTTCCTTCTTAACAATTCAGTTTCTGGTATTTAGTACATAGTGAAGATGTGCACCATAAAATTATTCAGAAAAGCTCTAAACTAGGGTCTCAGACATACCTATATAAAGTTTTCTAGTCTAAAGATTATACAGATCCTTAATATCTATTTTAAGGAATTAGCTTCTCGGAGAATGTTAAATATAGACAAAGGTCAACAAGTATATGAAAGGTACTCAACATCACTCCTCATCAGGGAAATGCAAATCCAAACCACAATGAGATATCACCTCACACCTGTTAGGATGACTATTATCACAAAGATGATAGAAAACCAATGCTGGTGGGGTGAAGAGAGAAGAGAATTCTTGCACACAGTTAATAGGAATGTGAGTGGAGAATAATGTGGAAGTTCCTCAAGAAATTAGAATAGAATTGCTATATGATCCTGCAATCTCACTTCTGGATATACATCTTCAGGAAAAGAAATCATGTCTTTTTTTTTTTTAAGATTTTATTTATTTATTTATTTATTTATTTATTTGAGAGAAGAAGAGAGAGAGAGACCAGGAGCACAAATGATGGGAAGTGCAGAGGGCCAAGGAGAAGGAGAGAGAGAATATCACATGGACTCTGTGCTGAGCAGAGCCTGACTCAGGTCTCTATCCCAGGATCCTGAGGTCATGACCTGAGCTGAAATAGTCAGACACTTAACCTACTGAGCCACCCAGATGCCTTTGAAATCCTGTCTTGAATAGATATCTCTACTCCCATGTTCCTTGTAATTGTTCACAATAGCCAAGGAATGGAAACAACTACGTATCTGTCTATGGATATATCAGTAAAGAAATATATATATATATAATGAAATAAAATTATATTATATTTATATATTCATATATTCATATATATTATATTTATATATATTAATTATATATATAATTAAATGTTATTAGCCTTAAAAAGAATACCTTACCATTTGTGATAATGTGGATTAACCTGGTGGACATTATGCTAGGTGAAATAAGCCAGATAGGGAAAGACAAATATTGCATATTATTCATGTGTAAAATCTTTTTAAAAAGGAAAGGAAAATTTGTGAAGAGATGGATGTGTTAACTTTCTGGAGATAACTCTTTCATAATGTATGGGTATATCAAACCATCACGTTGCAAACTTTAAATATCTTATAATTTTATTGGTCAAATACACTTTAAGAAAGCTGAAAACCGTTAAGGAAACTAAAAAGCAAAAAAAAAAAAAAAAAAAGATGCATGGCAGGTAAATGTAGAGAATTGTATGTCTGAAATATCTTCATTCTGCTTTAATATTCAATCAATAATGTAGTTTATGAGTATTCTGGGAGTAAGTTAGGAGAGGTTAAGTATGTCCGTTTTAGGAAGGGGCTTCATTTGTTCATGTAGTAACAAGAAATGATGGAGACCTCTGGAACTCCTAATTTACAGCTTTAGAGTACTGTGGGAAGACTTCTAGAACCTTTTGGTCTGGAACACCAACGTGATCTCTGTTGTTCGTAATTTGCCATTTCTATGTTTCAGTTCCTCTTTTTAATAATTTAGAAAAACTTTATTCTCCTCCTATAGTGGTTGTAATTATGAAATAAGATCATATGTGGCAAAAGCATGGGATAATGGGAAGTTGGGGGGTATTTTAGTAAGAACTTGGGCTGAGGAATCTGGATCTGAAACTTGGCTGAGTCATGTGTCTGGTTGTATGAAGTTTGACAAGTTATATAACCTTCCTAAGCCTCAATTATTCACCTGTAAAATGAGGATAACAATAACTTCCTCATAGAATCATTGCAAGGTTTGCATATGAAAATGAATTATTAAGTATTTAGCAAAGTGCTGGGCACAAAGTAAAGTGCAATAGGTATTACCTGCTTTTATCATTATAAAAACAGGCTAGTCAGAGATCTCTGAAATGGACAAAATCCCTCAAAAGTGTGAATTTTTTTTAAGTTCTCACCATTCTGTTTGCTAATATTTTAAGAGTCCATAGCCCTAACTTAACAAGGTAATTCAAGATTTCTTTTTAATGGTGGCATTAACTGAAACACTACTATGAACATTTTTGTCAGTACTTGATGTGGAATGATATTAAATGAATAGACCATTTTAAATGTTGAACCAAATATACCACCAGATAGCTATAGTAGACATATATTGCATGCAAACTGTAGAATTTCATGACAAGCATCATGGAGCAACTATGAAACTGGTTTTTAACTACTCATCATTACATAGTTCTTTTTTGAGGAAACTGAAGACTGACAACCTTGTTTCCATCTGGAAACATCTAACATCTGTGGTTGTAAACATCAAAACACAGCTGTTGTAGCTCTGAGTAACCACTCCGATTTATTTATTTTTGACTTAAAAAAATCTTCAGTTTTCATAAAACATCACAGTTGTTAAGCTATGTTCTTACAGCAGGAGGAAAAACAATTAAGGGAAATCACTATTTTAAGCATTTCAGAACAATACTTGAAAAATAAAATGTATTTCATTTAAAAGAGATACAATCTTACATAAGTCAAAAAATCTATTTTGTGGGTATACCTTTCTTGGGGGAGCCACAGAATTTAAAGCTATCAGGATGTTAGAGATCCTGAGTGAATTTTATAGTTAAAATACTATAAAAAATTTTCATCAGGGTAAATTGGGCCACTCAGAGTCACTCAGGCAGGTGGTGACAAGATAAGGAACAGAAGAATCTTATTCTAGTGCTTTTGTGTAACATACATGGATGTTTCATATTAATTCTAATATGAAAACTTTTTACTAAAACAGCACATCTTAGTGTAATGAGTTTCAATTGTATATGATTTCATATAAATTAATATAAAACATTAAAATTAATTTTCACATATTATATATGTAGATAGTATAGATACACCCAAAGTTGAATTCGTTTTACAATTCTTAATCATAGTTCTAATTCCATTTCAGCCAGATGAGCTCCCATGAACTGCCCCCTCCCCATCTGCAGCCGGGAGACTTGAAAAATGTCCTTCCAGGATGCTCACTGGGTTTAATCCCCCACTCTCCCATCAAACTCCCTGAAGGTGGAGATTTCTGATTTCTTAAGTTACGTGTTGTTTCTGCATTTAAGCCCAGACTCTTTGGGGGGAGTCCTTATTTGGTCTTTCTATCTGCTTTGCTTCAGTCTAGCATAGGGTATTCTCAGGCTCCAGCTCTGTGGTCCTCAGGCAGGTACCGCCACATCCAGGGCTGAGCCTAAATCCCCGTTTCTGGGCTCTCGGTTGCCTAGGACCATTAGTCTGAAAAAGGAGAAATGGGTTGAGTTTTCCTAACTGGAAGAACTTGGGATCTTTTGGATGAGAAGTATTTGGGACACAGTTGAAACAGCAACATCAATCCAGAAAAGCCAGGTTCTGCTCACCAACATTATTGATTTAGATGTGTTCTGGGATTATTGGCAAATTCTACAGTGTGGTTTAAGGCTCAGTCCTCACCTTTCAGTCTCACGAGAAACCAAGTGTAAAGGCTGAAAGATTTGTCCTGTGGTGCAAGAGTGCCTCCAAGCGGCAGAAAATTAAGGTGCGTCGGGTAGTACTGAGGAATAAATGTCACGCTAAGGTCACCCAAGTGCCACTAGCACCTTGGTAGTAGTTATTCCTGACACAACTAATACCAGAAAAAGTCACAGGCAATCTAATAATATTTGCCCTTTTGCTATGCTTATCTAAGAATTTTAATAGTAAGCTTTTTTTAGCATAGGAAATTAGAATATGTCTCAACCTTAATCTGTAAGATTTTGACAATAGCAGTTCCTACTCATTAACTTAATAACTTAGTTATTGTGATAACTAAGTGAATTAAATTGTATATACAAGTGTCTAATATACATAGTATGAAATTTATAATATACAGCATATTAAATGTGGTATAAAATATGTTATATAGACTAAATTATATGATATATAGTACATATTCCAGGTGTGAAGATATAGCATATAATATATACAATGTAAAATAATAATGTATGGTACATGTAATGCGGAATATAATATTTAACATATAATTGATATTATCATGAACTATAAAAATGTGATTCTCTCATTTCTCGCTGGAGGTTGTTCTACAAAAAGTTTTACCTTTTCCTTGAGATATGTCCCAGACAGCTGTCCATCAGTAGAGATAGATTCAGTGACCCAAAAAATTACGGAGTTTTTGGCATCTTAACATGGAAACTACGTGGCATTATTGCAACTTCCCTGTACAGTTAAAGGCCCCATATGGAAGCCCAATATTATATACAATGGCAAAGGTCCAGAGCTCTTCCTCTCTATATCAACATTCTGGTAAACTAAAAGGGATTTTCTCAAATCTGTTGGAGACATGTGGCACTTTCTGTTTTCCAACTGTGGCCATGGATAAATGAAAATATCTGAGGCTGCTTGTCTTTACCTATTACCTGGTGGCAGCAATAAAGCAGAAGACAGATGGACTGAGCCATTATGCTATCTTTGTTGACTCAAGGTTGGCACTAACACATGGGTTGTGAATGTCCAACTCACCCTTCCCGGTGATACAACTTGCTCCTGTCTCACACAGAATTCTGCTTCTCAGTTCTAAGAATAGTATCTGTGACAGAGTAAAGTAACTATTCTGTGACTTTTGGAAAATTGAATTGCTGTTTTGGATTGAGGCTATAGTAGCTCTGTGGGCTTCTGTGGACTTCATAGACTGTTCTTTCTTCCCATAACCCCACTTTCTCTAGACTACTACTTTCTTGATGTGGTAGATATTGAGGATAGACAAGTTATTCTGTGAATTTGGGGAGAGGAGAATCACATCATGAGGATATGATTATCTGATTCTGTAGACTAATGTTCCTTAACGCCCTAGAATGTAGCCTCTCTAGAGCCTAATTTGGCTCACTGTTCTGAAATCTCAACAGATTCAAGAAGTTCTACTCCTTACATTTTTAAGAGCTTTGTACTAAAGCCATTTGATATCATTGGCTTGTGTGAGTAGTTTAATTTCAGTAGAAACACTGAGGCCGAAGGGAAGACATGGAATATTGTCTTAGGACATTCACCGGTTGCTACTAAAACTCTGTTTAATAAAAGAGGATGAAGGCAGCCTGGGTGGCTCAGCGAGTTTAGCACTGCCTTCAGCCCAGGGTATGGTCCTGGAGACCTGGGATTGAGTCCCATGTTGGGCTCCCTGCATGGAGCCTGCTTCTCCCTCTGCCTGTGTCTCTGCCTTTCTCTCTCTCTCTCTGTGTCTCTCACTAATGAATGAATGAATAAATAAATAAATAAATAAATAAATAAATAAATAAAATCTTTAAAAAAATTTAAAAAATAAAAGAGGGTGAAACATTTCTATGAGAGTGATAAAAAATAAAATTATAAAGCATTTTAATTATGTATTTTACTTTAAAAATACATTTGTTTCATCAGAATAAGTTACTCTCATAATTCAATTTCAACTATTGAAAATTTACTACTCATATGTCCTTCTACTAAAGCTGACTCAGTAATTTTAAAAAACAGAAAATGAAAGAGAAGGTTTCTCTTGTCAAAAAAAATATTTGCTTCACAAAGAATTCACCTTGGAATTCACTATAATAAAGGATCTAGCTTTTAATTTAATTCTCTTTGTAGTAATTTAATATATATGTACTATGGTTTCCCATTTTGTACACTGAAGAGCAGTGGTGTGTGAAATTGAAACAGATGTTGGATATTAAATAACAATCCATGATATACTTTGCAAAGAAGGGAAAAAATAATAATTGTTGAATGCTTACATGGTGCCACATAAATAGCAGGGCTATCTAAAGTTCACAACAACCCTATAAATACATGTTATTATCTCAAATTTTCAGTGAAAGAAACTAAAATCCAAGGAATGTAACTTTGTCCGAGGTCAGTAAGGAAATTTGAGATGAAGATTCCCTATCATCTGTCAGTTGTCAAACTGTCCACTCCACCTTTCTATTTTATATCAAAAGGGGATGCTCTTTCTAAGAGAGAACCACAAAGGGTAGTAATGAGAATAATTTTTAAGCATGTAGTCAGAAGAATGCTGCCAGTAGGTGCTTTTGTTAGTGGCATGTTGGGGAAAATTTGGTTGAAATGAAGATAGGTTCCCAGATATCAAGCTATTTAATTGCATGCCTCTTCCATAGGGACATTGAGAAAATTCGGACCTTGGAATTCAACTTTTGGATTTATTAACTAGTCAAATGAATAGCTCTTAGCTTCATAGCTAAGAGATTAAATACGCAAGCCAGTCTGTTACCATTTAAATCCCAATTCCACCAGGTACCACCTGCATAGTCTGAGAAAATTCACTTAAAAATATCTGGAGATTATGAAAGATATGCTATTATTCAGAAGAATGTAAAAATTGTTTGCACATGGTAAGAACAATATACACCTACAATTAATACTTAAAATATTTTACTACTTTAAGGAAGCACCATCTGGTGTCCTTAAGTGGAAGGGGTTTAATATAATCATGCTACTACAAAATAGTGAAGTTGATTTTAGCCATGGCTTCAAGGAAGAAAAGACTAATCCACAAAATATCTACCATGAAAGAGAGAAGACACTAAAGTAGGTAACACAGCACATCAGAAACCATAGATTCAAGAAGAGTAAATGGCTAAGAGGGAAGCTCCAGGAATAAGCAAGTAATAAATCAGTTTTAGTGTACATATTAAAAACACTAAGATTTATTTATAGAGAAGAGCTGATTTGGAGAAAAGTAGTCTTGTAAAGAATACCAAAAATAAACTTTTGAGCATTCACAGGTGAAAAAGTCTGAGAGTTTAAAAATCTAGGAAGAAAGCAAGATAAGTCAGCCTACCTTTCTCTGGAGAGTGAGCAGTTATAGCATAGTCACATTGTGGTTGTCTTGACCTGGTAGCCAGTGTAACTAGGCATAGAAACTGTTCAGGATCAGGAGACAGAGAAGCCTGACCACCTGGCATACTGCGAGCATGTGCAGGGCCCATGATGGACTGCCTCTCCAAATAAAACATGTTCAGGACTTACTTTTATAACTTTCTCAAAGTAGAGAATTAAAGACCCCCTCAAATAGTTGTCACAGCGATGCATCAACATTGATAGAACCCACAGTTATGAATCTTGTTCACAGCAAGGATAACGGGGAAGAAAACTACGAACTCCCCAAATGTGATTTAATGGAGGTTTATTTTTTCTTTGCTGAGCTACATATTACACAGAGAAAAATCCTGAGCTTTAGCATAATTCAATATTCAAGCTGATCATGCACAATTCAAACAGTGGCCCTAATCATATTTTAATGATTTATTCTTGTCCTTATTTTACTACATATGTTCTATGATTGAAGCAGAGGCTGGATCTGTACTCAGATTCTAGGAAGAAGTTAAAGCTTTTATAAACATGCAGACTATGAATTTTCAGTACTGGAAGGAACTTGAACACCTCCCATTGTCTTCTTCCTTTTCATTCCTTGTGACTTCTAAAAATACACATTACAAACTTTAGGCGCACATCCTTATACTAAATTGTGTACTACTTAATCAAATTGAAAATCACATCTGTGGGCTCAGCATCTAGTATCTGTCCACAGTACAAACAGCAAGACAGTTATTTATGTGAAGATAATATATTTAGTAACAATCACTCACTCTGGTCATAGAAATCTATTTATTTTGTTTAAAGATTATAAATGCAAAAAAAAAATAAAGATTATAAATGCAAATGTATATATTTCAGTGAGCACATATACCACTATAGGACAATTTTAGAGCTTAAAGAACATAATTCATAAATTAAATATTTAATTCTGAGAAAACATATATGAGTTTATTGGCTCCAAAGAAGGTTGGAAATACAATTTTTATTAAATTAGGTAAATAATGACGTCATAAATTATGTTGCCATAATTCGTATAGCTTCCATAAATTGCAAATATCATGGTAATTTCCATTGAAAACCATTGGAACAATAAAATAACATAATAGCTCAAAACATTTTCAGTATAAGTCCTAGTTCAACTTTTGTTAATAGAAATGTATCAAACTAAGTCATAACAACAGATATTACTTAGACTTTACTATTGTTCACACAGGTAGATAGATACCTGAGAAATCTAGAGGCTCAAAATTCATGCTTTCTATATTTTTAAATACATTTTTAAAATACATATTATACATAGAAAAATACATATTTACTATATACTTACCATCAATAACATGGATTATAGTAATATAGTTTATTAATAATAATGATAGTAGTGAAGGTACTATTAAAAGTAATAGTATAATTTATTTAAAGATTTAATTTATTTATTCATGATAGACAAAGAGAGAGAGGCAGAGACATAGGCAGAGGGGGAAGCAGGCTCCCTGCAGGGAGCCCAATGTGAGATTCTATCCCAGGACCCTGGGATCACAACCTGAGCCAAAGGTAGATGCTCAACCATTAATATATATTAATAATATCAGTAATTAATATCAATTATTAGAATAATAAAAATATGCAATACTATATATTTTGTAATTTATATAAATTTTAAATTTACATTAATATCAATAAGAATTGTAATCTTTAAGTTCTGTTTTCTTTTTCTTCCCCTACTTCTTAGACTCTTTCTTCCCCATCAAAAACCAGTCATTGACTTAGGAGTATACTTAGGGCAAAGGCTCGTGCAATAGAGGTATTTTCACAGATCTTGAGAGGGGAGTACTCAACAGTCATTACAGAGCAAATCATTGCCTTAAAAGAAATCACCTGAAAAGTTAAGGATGTTGCTGCATGTCCCTAACATTTTTTGCTTGATTGGCTCATGTTCTTACAGGATAGGAACTTTGAGTTCTTAGCAACTTTTCCATAATATTTAATAAATGCTTCCCTGTTATAATTGTCATAATGTAAAATAAATGTTGTTTCATATAATTCTGCTTTGTAAATAGATTTGTATTATATAACAGGGGTGTATTAATATGGAATATTTTACTAACATTTAATTATGGTATATTTATATGACATTAATATTATCAATGTCATTTATATAATTGAAATATTATATGTTTATATGAAGGCTAATTGTTTTATTTATATTATATTCAAAATATATTTAAATTGCATTATAGTATATTATTAAATTATAATAGTTTATTATATTAGTAATAAAACTTATTTTAAAAAACTAGTAGCTTTGATGATTTTATATGCCTAACAATTTTAGTGTTAAAGAACATTCATATTAAACTTTAAAAAACAATTACATTGTTAGGCTTGCACATCATGTAATATTCTTAGTATACGGCTTTGCAAATTTGAAAGTTAAGAAAAACTACAGAATAGCACATCATGTTGTTTAGTGAGATTTGTTTTTGATGAAATTGCATTAGGAGAACTGATTCTTTTACTAAAAATGTAATGATTTCTAATGTAATACAGTCTTTCTGAAAATCAAATTATTGCTGTGTAAAATGGAGAAAATTGTGGTCTTTTGAGATTAAAAGTATTGACATAATATATTGGAATGATTTCTTTCATTTCATGGAAATTAAAATACAGCACTTTTAAAATAAAAATGACTACTTAGGTAAATTTCATAACAATATTAGACTTAACAAACCATGTACCCAGGACCTAAACACATACCAGGACTCATTGTAATCACCTTAATATGGTTATGGATTATTTAAAAATATGCATGATTACACTCTTTACTGACAAATAAAACAATGAAAAGATTGAAAATACAAACATATTATTTCAAAATGGCATTAAAACCAAATATACTAATAAAACAACAGAAATAGTTGTCACTGGACATAATTTGCACCAGTTCTTAAACTGATAATTATTTCTGTGTTTAATCCACAAATAATATACCTTTGAAGATCTACTTTTTATGAAGTATTTGAATAATTTTATCTCTGCAAAGACATCAAACAATAATAGTTTTTTCTTCATATAGTGATGTTCCAGATATTCCATTATGATTGTTCTCATTTTTCTCTCATGTGGTAATTGATAAAATTTCATAAAGAAAATATTGTTACATCCCAAGTAAAAATAATGCATTTTTGTTAGCTAGCTAGTAAAGGAAGCTATTTTTTTTAATATTCATGGACTCTGTTTACTACATATATATTCCAAGTTTTCAAAGAATTTTAATCCTGTAAAGTATATTAAATACTGGATATGCATGGTATTGAATTTTATATGTTAATGATTTAAAAGGTACTTATCTCAGAGCCATCATTTCAAAATTAACTTCTTACTCTGGACATTTTCTGAAAGTCTCCCTTTCTTAGAGGTCTTTTGCACATAAGCAGTTTCAACTGTCACCTCTATGTAACATATTTCCACATCAGTATATCCTGTCTTGATCTTTCTTACAAGCCTAGTCCTGCATTTCTACTGCCAAGATTTTTTACACCCAAAATTTAACATAAATTTCTAAAATGGCAATCATTATTATTATCTTTAAAATATGTCCTCATCCATGGAAGTTGATCAAAGATATCATTTTAAGTTCAACTTTGAAAACCAAGAAGTGTACAGCAAAGTGAAGGAGAGTCAAAAAGATATTCAAAAAGTGAGAAACACAGAACTACAAAGATAAATGGGATAAAATAGGTATTAAAATTAAATTGCATATTTAAAAACAGGTTTGGGATTTTGTGTAAATAGACTTTGATGATTTCCCAGTCTTTGAGAAAATTTCCAGTGGGAAATTCAATGTCCTTCCCAAGATACCTCAGGACATTTAGAGCTTAGAATAATTTAGCCATTTCTGACTCTGAATTTTCTCCATTCTCTACTTAAATCATACCTCCTGAGTATTCCCACAGTTTCTCCGTCTCCTTGCTCTTGATTCAGACACAGGATAAGGGTCCTTTCTATTATTCCTTCTCCTCATTGTTCACTCAGGCATATTATGTAACAAGAAATGGTGATGTTGGAAGAATAAGAAACTCTTAAAATGTAATAGTTTTAAGGAAAACTGATTTTTGGAGTCAATGAACAGCCCTGCCACTAATAATTTGTCTCTGGCATATTTTTCATCAAGCTTTTTATCTTGCCATGCTCTCTCACTGTACCTCCCTCTCTCCTTTGTCCTCTCTCTTTTTTCCTCCTACTTGCCCCCTCTGTTCTTAGTGATCTCCACATCTCCACAGCATATAAACTTTAACCATTTCTATATGACTTCGGGGCTATCCTCTATCTCACTGTGTTCTTAACAACTTTATTGGAATCTTATCTTCGTTTTTTTTTTTAATATTTTATTTATTTACTCATGAGAGACACAGAGAGAGAGGCAGGCTCCCTGCAGGGATCTCCATATGGGACTTGATCCCAGGACCACGGAATTACCACCTGAGCCAAAGGCAGATGCTCAACCAATGAGCCACTCAGGTGCCTGAGTCTTACCTTCCTTGATAGTCAGTTGGAAGCTCTACAACTGAGAAATTGTCCCTAGCCAGACTTTTCTTCAGCATCCAGTGCTTGATCATGCTGTCTCTCATGCTTTCCCAACAATCTATGAAAATAGAGTTTGAAATTGCATACAGTTTATCTAAAGTAAACTGCAGTGCAAACTATTTAAATAATGTTTGTATGTGTGTGCATGTGTGTGTACAGCAAAAATAATTACACTCACATTTAATGCTCTAGTCTTAATGTGTTGATCCATAAATTCTAATCAGGATCATCTAGTGCCATCAGAAATCTTCCAAAGAAATTGTTTGTTAGTTCTTAATTGAAAGTTAGGGAGGATATGAGTAGACAGTTCAGAGAAGAGCTGGAAAGAAAAAAACCCAAAATACAAACAAACAAACTTAGCAGCTCAAAATTACTACCCAACAGGCAAATTTTAAAAATCAAGTACATATTCAGTATAGTTTCATATTCTTGAGTGGCAATTATTAGAAGTATTAATTTAACATGATTTTCTAGCATCTATGTAAGGAAAAGGGATTTGTGTATATATTTGTAGAACTTGGATGGATTGTAGCTTTTCAGAAGGACATTTGTTCATATTTCTTAAATATTTAATAAAATCAACATATTAATAAAACCACATTGTGTTATCAACAGTATATAATATCACATTATTATGTTATATGTACATATAATTATTGAGTGATATATGTAAATCTCCTGTGATCTGGAAATATCATACATGAGAAGTATCCCACAGAGAGAGTTTTGGTATTTGGGGATCCATGCAGAAAGATATTTGTTGAAGCACTATTTAAAATATCTAAAAACTGGGAAGTCTCTCACTCCCACTATCTAGTTTCAGAATCCAATAATAGAAATTCTAGAGATTATCTTCTCTCACTTTCTCATTTTAAAGCTCAAGAAATGAAGATGCGATATTAAAATCACACAGCTGGTAATTTGCTCAGTCATCTGGAATAGAAATACACTGACACACTGTTTCATTTTTACTGACAAGGAATTTATGTACTGACATAAACTTCTCTTTTCAGAATTAATCTCTGAAGGTCGATAAGACCTATACACTATAAAGATTCTTATCAGCATGCTCTATAAGGAGAGAAGACATGGGGTGGGCAGTGTTTCCTCAGTGTAAGAAAAAGTAATTATTTTTCATACTGCATTATTAGGATGTACAGATCATGCTTTCAGAAGCTAGCAAAGAATAAACATCTTATTGAGTAGCTGAAATTGATTTATTTATTAAATTAATCACCCATATTTGGAATTTGAATTTTTTCCAACTAAAGTAATTCCCAAGAATACATCATATCCATTGCTTATTTTGTCAATATATATCCATATAAATATAATTGAAGATGAGAAATCCAGGGATTTATAAGTTTCTTTTGTTTAGCTTTTGTTAGTTTCATTTTTGTTTTCTAATTGTCTAGGATATATATACAAACTTATTTTTCCCTGTTTATTATTAAGTAAAAATGTATTAGCAATTTGATAAATGAACTTTGATAAATCATTGTTTTATTTTGCTATGTGCTGAGGTTGAAAACTTTAAAATAATGTATTTTTTGGTAGCTTCTCGCAATTTTATTTTTAGTAAACATTTTATGCCCTCTATAATATTTCATTTTTATTTTAAAATCTAGAATTAATGTTATTTTTTCCTTTTTATTAAAACATTCATATACTTTCTTTTCTTGGCATTGTTATTTGTCTAGTGTTTATTAACAACCATATTTTCTCTATTTTTAGGTAATTATTTTCTGTCTTCATAATTCAGATTTCTATTTCTTATACTCATTTTGCCAATGATTTTCTCCTGGCTTCAGAACATTATTTTTTAAATTTTTTTATTTTTTTTTCAGAACATTATTTAATTCATATTCATGGTTTGGTAATATGCAGCATTTTACACTATAGTTTACTCATGAATTTAGCATTGGCCACATTCTATATATTTCAATATAATATTATGTTTAGTTTTCTTTATTACTATTTATTTAATATTGTGTTTATTTTGAATGTCTACATACTTTAATTTTCAATTTTCTACTTAAAATAAGAGTTAAATAACATAAAATAATCTTTTCTCCATATAACATTATGCCTCATTCTATATTTTTGGTGTAATTTGCCTAATAAACACATATCCATTCTTCTGCAATACATATATTATTTTTGTAACTTGTTTTCTGTTTGAGAGAAAAGATGATCAATTATCAGTCAGTATTCAGTGCTGGAAAAAAACACACATTCTAGAAATTTTAAGTAGGAACGATACCAATAGCCATGATTAACTGTTCACAAAATTATGGGAGCATTTGGAGGATCAAGGATTCATGCTGACCCTTAAAGACTGTGTGAACATTTTCATTGTGATTATTGATATATGACTCAGATTCATAAACACTCAAATCAGAAAGCATAGCATTAAATCATAGTCAAGGATGTTTTCTGGATAAATTAACTTTCCACGATGCTGGAAAGTTTATGTCAGAGGTATTTCTCCAGTGCACAATGACTCTCCTTTCTCCCCATGAGAGATACGAAAGGAATGGTGTCTGAGTTGTTACTCTTTTTAGTCTGATATTAGGAGTATTTTCCATCTGTGTAATTGTGTTGATTTAATGTCAAAACTGAGTATGTGAATCTTAATAAAATGAAGGATGTGGCATTTCTGCATTTGGTAATACCCTACTATGCAGAGGAAGAGACTCCAATAGTTCTCCAGGAACCTGTGAGCTGAAGAAAGTTCTACTTATTACACTGCAGTGGCTCCTACTCTTTCATCAGTCCTGCATCTCACAGTTTCTGTGTATTTGAATAAGTAATTTACTTAGAAATTTTGAAAGTCTGAGTGTGTATGTGCATGTGTGTGTGATCTCTTTATATGTATTAAGAACAAACTAAGAAAAGAATAAAATCAGGGTTAATTTTTTTTTCCTTTTCCTTAAACTCTGTAAAAAAAATGCCATACTGACTCCAGTAAAGAAGCATATCCCCCAAAAAGAGGGGGTGGGGATAATCGCTTCTATAATTGAAACATGCAGCAGTTAAAACCAAGAAATATAACAGTGTCTAATATATATGAGGGACAGAGAAAGAAAGAGCAAAGAATTTTTAAAGAAGAAACACCTTAATGAAATTATTCCTAATTTAATTTTGTAAATTGAGTTTGAGTTTACAGTTGTCTGATTTCCTTCTCTTGCATTCTCTCTCACACATATCACACACATACATACTTCCCCCTGTTATAATTTCATTAAATCTCTCATCTTTCTATTCATTGTGGTTACCTGTGTGCCTCATTCTGGGTCTGGGATCTGGAAGTCATAGATATTTCTGTCTAGTTTGTGTATTTCAACTCTATCTCAAAGTGAACTTCTCTCCAGAACTTATGAATACAAATGCAATACACTCCACACACACTCCCCCAAATATAAACTATTAGTACCTAGGGCAGCCCGGGTGGCTCAGTGCTTTAGCACCACCTTCAGCCCAGGGTGTGATCCTGGAGCCCCAGGATCGAGTCCCATGACAGGTTCCCTGCATGGAGCCTGCTTTTTTCCCTCTGCCTGTGTCTCTGCCTCTCTCTGTGTCTCTCATGAATATATAAATAAAATTTAAAAAATAAAATAAAAAATAAACTACTAGTACCTGTAGAAACCCATGCCATTGACTCTTGCTTGATTTCATGATAATGTGATAAATATTTATGAGCTAGGTATGCACACATAATAGAATGAAAAACAGCAGATCAATGGGTGAAGGATGGAGCTTGTGGACTGCATGTCCAAGGTTGTTTTAATGAATGAAATATTGCAAAATTATATAATCATAAATATTTGGAAAATAATAAAGAAAAACCTGTAGAAGATAGAAAACAATGTTTAAGCTTTGTTAAAAATATTTTGGGGATGGGATCCCTGGGTGGCGCAGCGGTTTGGCGCCTGCCTTTGGCCCAGGGCATGATCCTGGAGACCCGGTATCGGCTCCCGGTGCATGGAGCTTGCTTCTCCCTCTGCCTGTGTCTCTGCCTCTCTCTCTCTCTCTCTCTCTCTCTCTCTCTCTCTCTCTCTCTCTGTGACTACCATAAATAAATAAAAATTAAAAGAAAAAAAAGTATTTTGGGAAAGGCACTGGCAGAGAACTTGGGCAGGATCAGGAGGGGGAGTGGAGCTTCCTGGTTGCGGGGTCACTAACAGAGGAAGGGCACCCGGGGGAGAGTGCAACACACCGTGGGCCGAGTGAGGTAAAGGGCTGGAGCATGCACCCAGCGGGGCCTTGGGAGAAGCTCAGGTGGTGGCTCTGGGCGGAGGGGCTGCACAACCCGGGGAGCATGATTCCAGCAGTGCAGGCCCTGGATCCAGGGCGCCAAGCGGACACAGCCCAGGATCCTGTGCTCCCCTCGGGACAGGTGGAGGCTGGGAGGGCACAGGACAGCGAGGACTCTCCTGCCACCAGGCACCCCCGAGCTGTGCAGATCAGCGCCCCCCCCCAACCCGTCCCCAGGAGCATCCAGGCCAGTGTGGACTGGGAGCTGCAGTAGTTATTGCGAGAGCTGACTCCAGGGCTGGAGAGGTGGCCGCTGCCAGTGTGGTGGTTCCTCCTGGTGTCACCTTGTGCCTGGGATGGAGCAGGGCCACCAGGGAAGAGGGGCCTCATGGGGTAAACAGCTCCCACTGAGCCGTGCACCCAGTGGAGGGTGGGGCAGCTCCTCCAGGTGCACACACCTGAGAGTCAGCACAGCAGGCCCCTCCTCCAGAAGACCAGCTGGAAGGAGAGGGGAAGAGCAAGATCTTGACTGAGTAGCACTAGAATGCTCCAGGGGAAGTCAAGGGATTTACAGTACATAGAACCAAAGGATACCCCTCCTTGTTTTGTTTTGTTTTGTTATCTTTTTTTCTTCCTTTTTCCAGTACAACTTGTTTTTAGTCACTCTGCACTGAGCAAAATGACTAGAAAGAAGAACTCACCACAAAAGAAAGAATCAAAAACAATACTTTCTCCCACAGAGTTACAGAATTTGGATTACAATTTGATGTCAGAAAACCAATTAAGAAGCACAATTATAAAGCTACTAGTGGCTCTGGAAAAAAGCATAAAGGATTCAAGAGACTTCATGACTGCAGAATTTAGATCTAATCAGGCAGAAATTAAAAATCAATTAAATGAGATGCAATCCAAACTGGAGGTCCTAACGACGAGGGTTAATGAGGTAGAAGAAAGAGTGAGCGACATAAAAGACAAGTTGATAACAAGGAAGGAAGCTGAGGAAAAAAGAGAAAAACAATTAAAAGACCATGAGGAAAGGTTAAGGGAAATAAATGACAGCCTCAGAAGGAAAAATCTACGTTTAATTGGGGTGCCAGAGGGTGCCATAAGGGACAGAGGACCAGAAAGTGTATTTGAACAAATCATAGCTGAGAACTTCCCTAACTTGGGGAGGGAAACAGGCATTCAGGTCCAAGAGATAGAGAAATCCCCCCCCTAAAATCAATAAAAACTATTCAACACATCGACATTTAATAGTGAAACTTGCAAATTCCAAAGTAAAGAGAAAATCAAAGCAGCAAGAGACAAGAGATCCGTAACTTATATGGGGAGAAATATTAGATTAACAGCTGATCTCTCCACAGAGCCCTGGCAGGCCAGAAAGGGCTGGCAGGATATATTCAGAAAGGGCTGGGAGGATAAATGAGAAGAACATGCACCAAGAATACTTTATCCAGCAAGACTCTCATTCAGAATAGAAGGGGAGATAAAGAGCTTCCAAGATAGGCAGAAACTGAAAGAATATGTGACCACCAAACCAGATCAGCAAGAAATATTAAGGGGGACTCTGAAGAAAGGGGGACTCTGTAAAAGAAAGAGGAAGCCCAAAGAAATAATCCACAAAAACAGGGACTGAATAGGTATTATGATGACACTAAATTCATATCTTTCAATAGTAACTCTGAACGTGAATGGGCTTAATGATCCCATCAAAAGACACAGGGTTTCAGACTGGATAAAAAAGCAAGACCCATCTATTTAATGTCTAGGAATCATTTTAGACCTAAGGACACCTACAGCCTAAAAATAAAAGGTTGGAGAACCATTTACCATTCAAATGGTCCTCAAAAGAAAGTAGGGGTAGCAATCCTTATATCAGATAAATTAAAGTTTATCCCAAAGACTGTAGTAAGATATGAAGAGGGACACTATATCATATTTAAAGAATCTATCCAACAAGAGGACCTAACAATCATGCATGTTTATGCCCCTAATATGGGAGCTGCCAAGTATATCAATCAATTAATAACCAAAGTAAAGATATACTTAGATAATAATACACTAATAGTAAGAGACTTCAACACGGCACTTTCTGCAAATGACAGATATTCTAAGTACAACATCTCCAAAGAAACAAGAGCTTTAAATGATACACTGGACCAGATGGATTTCACAAATATTTACAAAACTTTATATCCAAATGCAACTGAATACACATTCTTCTCAGGTGCACATGGAACTTTCTCCAGAATAGACCACATACTGGGTCACAAATCAGGTCTTAACCAATACCAAAAGATCGGATTGTCCCCTGCATATTTTCTGACCACAGTGCTTTGAAACTAGAACTCAATCCCAAAAAGAAATTTGAAAGAAATTCAAACACATGAAACTTAAACAGCATCCTGCTAAAAGATGAATGGGTCAACCAGGAAATTAGAAAAGAATTAAAAAGATTCATGGAAAATAGTGAGAATGAAGATGCAACCGTTCAAAATCTTTGGGATACAGCAAAAGCAGTCCTAAGAGGGAAATACATCACAATACAAGCATCCCTCAAAAAATTGGAAAAAACTAAAATACACAAGCTAACCTTGAATGTAAAGGAACTGGAGATAGAACAGAAAATAAAACCTATACCCAGCAGAAGAAAAGAGTTAATAAAGATTCGAGCAGAGCTCAATGAAATAGAGACCAGAAGAACTGTGGAACAGATCAACAAAACCAGGAGTTGGTTCTTTGAAAGAAGTAATAAGATAGATAAACCATTAGCCAGCCTTATCAAAAACAAAAGAGAAAAGATTCTAATTAATAAAATCATGAATGAAAAAGGAGAGATCACAGCCAATACCAAGGAAATACAATTGATTTTAAAAAATATTATGAGCAGCTATACACCAATAAATTAGGTGATCTGGAAGGAATGGATGCATTTCTGGAAAACACAAACTACCAAAACTGGAACAGGAAGAAATAGAAAACCTGAACAGGCTGATAACCAGGGAGGAAATTGAAGCAGTCATCAAAAACCTCCCTAAAACACAAAAGCGTTCTATGAGGCCAGAATCACCTTAATTAAAAAAAACAGACAAAGACCCCACCAAAAAGGAGAATTTAAAAAAAAAAAAAGGAGAATTTTAGATAAATATCCCTGATGTACACAGATGCAAAAATTCTCAACAAGATACTAGCCAATAGGATCCAATAGTACATTAAGAAGATTATTCACCATGACCAAGTGGGATTTATCCCCTGGATGCAAGGCTGGTTCAACACTTGTAAAACAATCAATATGTTTTTGTTGGTTGATATAGATCACATCAGCAAGAGAAAAAACAAGAACCATATGATCCTCTCATTAGATGCAGAGAAAACATTTGACAAAATACAGCATCCATTCCTGATCAAAACTCTTCAGAGTGTAGGGTTACAGGGAACATTCCTCAGCATCTTAAAAGCCATCTATGAAGATCCCGCAGCAAATATCATTCTCAATGGGGAAGCACTGGGAGCCTTTTCCCGAAGATCAGGAACAAGACAGGGATGTCCACTCTCACCACTGCTATTCAACATAGTACTGGAAGTCCTAGCCTCAGCAATCAGACAACAAAAAGAAAAAAGAGGCATTCAAACTGGCAAAGAAGAAGTCAAACTCTCCCTCTTCGCTGATGACATAATATTGTACATAGAAAACCCAAAAGACTCCACCCCAAGATTGCTAGAACTCATACAGCAATTCGGCAGTGTGGCAGGATACAAAATCAATGCCCAGTAATCAGTGACATTTCTATACACGAACAATGAGGCTGAAGAAAGAGAAATTAAGGAGTCAATCCCGCATACAATTGCACCCAAAAGCATAAGATACCTAGGAATAAACCTAACCAAAGAGGTAAAGGCTGTATACTCTAAAAAACTCCAGAACACTTTTGAAATAAATTGAGGAAGACACAAAGAGATGGAAAAAATATTGCATGTTCATGGATTGGAAGAATTAATGTTATGAAAATGTCAATGCTACCTAGGGCAATTTACACGTTTAATGCAATCCCTATCAAAATACCATGGACTTTCTTTAGAGTTGGAACAAATCATCTTAAGATTTGTGTGGAATCAGAAAAGACCCCGAATAGTCAAGGGAATATTGAAAAAGAAAACCATAGCTGGGGGCATCACAATGCCAGATTTCAGGTTGTACTACAAAGCTGTGGTCATCAAGACAGTGTGGTACTGGCACAAAAACATACACATAGATCAATGGAACAGAATAGAGAACCCAGAAGTGGACCCTCAACTCTATGGTCAACTAATATTCGACAAAGCAGGAAAGATTATCCACTGGAAAATAGACAGTCTCCTCAATAAATGGTGCTGGGGAAATTGGTCAGCCACATGTAGAAGAATGAAACTAGACCATTCTCTTATACCATACACAAAGATAAACTCAAAATGGATGAAAGATCTAAATGTGAGACAAGAATCCATCAAAATTATGGAGGAGAACACAGGCAACAACCTTCCTGAACTTAGCCACAGTAACTTCTTGCAAGATACATCTATAAAGGCAAGGGAAACAAAAGCAAAAATGAATTATTGGAACTTCATCAAGATAAAAAGCTTCTGCACAGCAAAAGAAACATCAACAGAACTAAAAGACAACCTATGGAATGGGAGAAAATATTTGCAAATGACCTATCAGATAAAGGGCTAGTATCCAAGATCTATAAAGAACGTATTAAACTCAACAGCAAAGGAACAATCCAATCATGAAATGGGCAGAAGTCATGAAGAGAAATCTCACAGAGAAAGGCATAGACATGGCCAACAAGCATATGTGAAAATGCTCCACATCACTCGCCATCAGGGAAATACAAATCAAAACTACCATGAGATACCACCTCACACAAGTGAGAGTGGGGAAAATTTACAAGACAGGAAACAACAAATGTTGGAGAGGATGTGGAGAAAGGGGAACCCTCTTGCACTGTTGGTGGGAATGTGAACTGGTACAGTCACTCTGGAAAACTGTGTGGAGGTTCCTCAAAGAGTTAAAAATAGAACTGCCCTATGGCCCAGCAATTGTACTGCTGGGGATTTACCCCAAAGATACAGAGGCAGTGAAATACCAGGACACCTGCACCCCAATGTTTAGAGCAGCAATGTCCACAATAGCCAAACTGTGGAAGGAGCCTCAGTGTCCATCGAAAGATGAATGGATAAAGAAATGTGGTCTAGGTATACAATGCAATATTACTCAGCCATTAGAAACAACAAATACCCACCATTTGTTTCGACGTGGATGGAACTGGAGGGTATTATGCTGAGTGAAGTAAGTCAATTGGAGAAGGACAAACATTATATGGTCTCATTCATTCGGGGAATATAAATATAGTGAAAGGAAATAAAGGGCAAAGGAGAGAAAATGAGTGGGAAATATCAGTGAGGGTGACAGAACATGAGACACTTAACTCTGGGAAACGAACAAGGGCTAGTGGAAGGGGAGGTGGGCGGGGGGTTGGGGTGACTGAGTGATGGGCATTGAGGGAGGCACTTGACAAGATGAGCACTGGGTGTTACGCTCTTGTTGGCAAATTAAACTCCAGTAAAAAAATAATAATAAATATTTTTGACAAAGCAATACGAAGAGTTGAAATTAGGTTGAAATATGTCAAATATTTTATTGACATTACATAAAATATTACAGTAATATGATTGCAAATAATGGTTTCTGTATATACAGGAGTGAACAGTGATACCTTAAATATGTCTAAATTTAGACTATGTAGTCAAAATGATAAGCTGTATTACAAAGAATGACTATTTACAGTTATCTTTGTTAATTATACTCAGAGTAAACATTACAACAAAACCAAAAGGAATATATCATAATCAAAATGTATAAAGGTAGTGTGTTCTGATTAAAAAGAAATAAGACAAATATCCTTAATTTAAAGAACTTGTAATCTATAATATCAGTAGTATAGAAGGAACAGGAGACAGATGAATAAGCTTAGAATTACTACAACAGGCAGAGAAAAATATGTAAGTATGTTAAGGGGATAAAGAGAAGAGAATTTAACCCATATTCAGTGTTAAGTAAACTCTTGGACAAGTGGGTATCTATAGATGCTGGAGTATAAATTTGATTTCCATAAATTCACTTTCCAGGAGTTTATTCATTTAAGACCAGCAAGGTCATTGAGTTGAACAGGGTATTAACCTGTTAGGTTACAGGCAATGCTTGCCAATGATACATTTCCACAGAACTGTGCAAAGTGAGGGCACAATTCTGAATGGTATAAGTTTTTGTTAATGCAGTACTATGCAATGTGAGAATTGCCTGTATTTAATAGTAGATTATAATTCCATATTTTTATTATATACAAGTATTTTATAGTTAGAAATTTCCCTATGGTTTGTTAGAATCAATATATGTTATGTATATGAGTGTGTATTTACTTTTATGGACTCAAGGACCACATTGTCCAAAAATAACTCTGTGGAAATTACTTTCTTAAGAAAATTATCATTATGCTCTCTAGCTTGCTATTATTCTGAAGAACATTATGCAGAAAATTGTGCTATCCATTTCATGGATATTATGAATAATTGGAATCTAACCAACAATAACAATGATTTCCATAGAAATTTTGTGTAATAGACTGGTAAGAACTAAATTGACCCACTTTCAGCTTATATCATGTGTGGCCAATGCCTTCCAGTGTTCTGTATTAGCAAATTTTAATAAGGCCAAATGTGATGCTCTGCTGCAATATTCAACTAACTGATAGGGCATTTTAAACACAACATAGCTTAATACTGTTTAGCCGAGCAGCCAGTATTCCACAAGTGCTGTGCCAGAGAACTTTCTGGTCCAGGATGCTGCCACCAGATGGTATTCATCCTACCATATGTTTCAATGCCTAGATAAGCATAATGGTACGATGTCTGCTACTTAGTTCAATAGTGAAATTGTGTGAATTAATACGTGTTGAGGGTAAATGATAGAAGTAAAGTAATGAAGATAGAAAGAGGGCAATAAAATCAGCTGACAGATAATTCCAGTCTTTTTTTTTACTCTGTGCTGCTCTATTTAGGGGAAACAAGATTGAAAATATAAATTAGTATTAGTGGCTAACATTTTGTGCTTTGTTAACTTCTACAACTTTATATATGTCTTTTAAATACTCAGCAACCTCATTTTTAAATGTATAAAATTAAGCCAATGTAGATAATGACTACCCTAAAATATCACCTACTGTTTTACATCTTACAAAGTTTCTGAGTTTCACTTACAAGTAGTGAAGCACATTTTTTCATCACTAATACACCGACTATTACAAGGAAGTCATAATATTCTAGTCACAGATAATTATCGAATCAATTTTTTATAATAGAGTGAAATAACTTTAAAATATTTCACTATATAAAGTAGTTGTAAGTTAGAAAAACACATACCTACCTTAATGTCTCATCATAATCTCACTTGTGCCTGCTGTTGGGTTAGTCTCAAACAGCAGACGTTATTTATACAAAATAATGTTTATTTTTCCATTGAGGAAAATGGGTTTGCATTTTTTTATGCAACATTCCTTCAAAAGGTCTCTTTTCAGCCAATGACATGTCTTTGCCTGTAAGCTAACCTGAATCATAAATATATCCACTGAAAAGTGACCTCAGCAAAATGGTAGAGTAAGAGATCCCATCCTTCATTTTCTCACAGAAAGCAGCAATCACACAGCTATCCACAAATGAAAATAGCTTTGTGAAAATGCAGGAGACCAGTTAAAAAGCTGTATAGCAAGATAGTGTAGCAAAAAATGGAGAATCACCACACAAAAAGGGTAGGAAGAACAGTTTCACTTGGCCACACCATCTCACCCCCAGGCCAGCACAGCCCATTGACAAGAGGAACCCCCAAACCCATGAGTGGCCCCTCATAGGGAGGAGGAGAGCGACCAGCTTCCTCATACTTTCAGGACACTGCCTACAGGACCCTCTTTGGTTTCTCAACACTCACCCTGTTGGGGAGATCCTCATGGCCAAGATGACCAGAGAAGGCCAAGATCAAAGAAGGCAGGGGCTCCCTGCCATATCCCAGGCGCCACCAGGGTCCACAGGGGCCTGTTCTATAGATGACACCAACAACCTTCACTGCTGAGGACCTCACCAGCCATGACAGTTGCCACAGACCATGGAGGAGGAGGCATGCTGTGCAATCCAGGAGGAGGAGCTGCTGCTGTGCCTTCCTCTGTCACAGATGTCTTCCCTCCCTTCATGCCTCTTCCTGCCAACTGCACAGGCAAAATTCCAGACGCATAGTTGCTCTCGATGTGTCTGTGCTGCAGACACCAGATCCACAGTCACTTCACAAGCGCCCACCCTTCAGAAACTGGCATACTGCCTCAACAGGCATACTTGTGCCGCAGACACTGACATTACCTCCACTTTGAGCAGGCTTATACCCTGAAACATGGAGTCATGGTCACTTTCTGTATGTCCATGCTTTGGACACCACCTGCACAGCCCTTCACTAGTGCCAGGATCTTGAACAGCACCACAGCAGGCATGCCTATGTCCTGGACACCAGTGCCACCGTGTCGACAGGGATGCCCGTCCCCAGGTGCTCCAGCCAGAGGCATTCAGTGTAAGCCTTCACTCTGCACCCCAGCTCTGTGGCTGCTTTGACATAATGCTTAACACATTGGCTCCACTGGTAAAATAGGCTCACCTGCTCCCTGAATATTGTACCACTGCTGCAATGAGCATGCCCACATGCTGGACCTGGGGCCAAGAGGAATGCCTTTGGTCATTACTTTCCCCCATGGTGGAAACACAGAACAAAAGACCCTAACAGCCTTCACTACCCCCATAGCCCTTGTCACCATTGTGGATACCCACAGCTTTGGCCATTGAGGACCTGCACCATTTTTGTCAATGGTGACCTCAGCTAATGGATCTACATAGAGACTATCCTGCTGTCCCTCCCCAGAGCTGGAACCACTGCATCTAACCCAACCACCACCCTTCTACCCACACATAGGTGAGGGTCTTTCTGTAATCACTCTAAGTCTGAAGAGGTAACACCTTCCTCAAATGCATAGACATCAATGTAAGCTACAGAAACATGAAATATCAGGGAAATGTGACTTCATCAAAGAAACAAAATTTTCCAAAGAAATGGAGATCTTCAAGTTGCTTAGCAAATTATTTTTAAAAAATCATCTTGAAGCACTTGGGTGGCTCAGTCAGTTAAATGTCCAACTTGTGATTTTGACTCAGGTCGTGGAGCCCTGTGTTGGGCTCCACACTCAGCATGGAGTTGCTGGAGATTCTTACCCTCTTCCCCCCATGACTTGCACAGATGAGCACATGCTTGATTTCTCTCTCTCAAATAAATACATCTTTTAAAAAATACTTTAAATTTTTTTAAATAAAAATCATCTTAAAGAAGCTCAATGGACAAGAAAAAGTATCTTAAAGAAGTTCAATGAGCAAGAAGAGCAAAGCTGGAAGTATCACACTCTTTGATTTCAAAATATATTACACAGCTATGTAATCAAGAGAGTATAGTGTTGGTATAAAAATAGACGTATAGACCAATGGAACAGTATCTAAAGCCCAGAAATAAATCCATGTATTTATGGCTAAGTGATGTTTGACAAGAGTTCCAAGGACACATAATAGGAAAAGGATAGTTTCTTCAATAAATGATGCTGGGAAAACTGGATATCCACATACCAAAGGATGAAATTAGACTCTTATCTCATGCCACATGCTTATCTCATGCCTCCATACATGGATGGAGCTATGCTAGATAAATCACCAGAGAAAGATGAATATCGTATGATTTAACTCATATGTGGAATTTAAGAAAAAAAAAAAAAACAGATGAGCAAAAGGTAAAAAAAGAGGGAGAAAAAGAGAGAAGCAAACCAAGAAACAGACTCTTAACTATAGAGAACAAACTGATGGTTACCAGAAGGGAGGGGGCAGGAATGGGTTAAATAGGTGATTGGGATTAAGGGGGGGCACTTGTTGTGAGGAGCCCCTGGTATTATATGGATGTGTTACATCACTGTAGTATACATTTGAAACTAATATCACACTGTCTGTAAACTAAAGTTTGAATGAAAACTCAAAGAAAATGTAAAAATCAATAACAGGTAAATGAAAAGATGCTCAGTTATAAGGGATACAATGATGGATCACTTCACATAAATTAGGATGGCTGTTATCAAAAAGATAAGGGATAACAAGTGATGCTGAGAACAA
The DNA here is from genome assembly GCF_048418805.1 of Vulpes vulpes. Lineage (NCBI taxonomy): Eukaryota > Metazoa > Chordata > Mammalia > Carnivora > Canidae > Vulpes > Vulpes vulpes. Next base: position 41,007,596 of record NC_132785.1, read on the forward strand.
AGAGGTAAAGGAACCACTTGTGCATTGTTGGTAGAAATGATGTTGGTACCATCATTATAGAAAACCATAAGGAGTATCCCCAAAATATTTAAAACAGAATTATCATATGATAGGAATTCCACTTCTGGGTATATTTCCAAAGAAAAGGAAATTAGTATTAGGCATTTGCACTCCCATGTTCATTTCAGCATTTGCAATAGTTAAGATATGGAAACAACCTAAATGCCTGTCAGTGGATAAATAGATAAAGAAAATGTGATACAACACAACACACACACACACGCACGCACACACACACACACAAACTGGAATACTCTTCAACCTTAAGAAAGAAGGAAAACCTGCCAATGGTAACAACAAGGATGTACCTGGAGGATATCATCCCAAGTGAAATAAGCGAGACACAGAAAGATAAATACTGCATGATCTCACTTGCATGTGGAATCTAAAAATGTCAAGGTCATAGAAATAGAAAGTAGAATAGTGTTTACCATGGGTTGAAGAAAGAGGAATATAAGCAGATGTTGGTCAATACACAGTATCAATTAAACAAGATAAAAAATTGTGGAGATCTGATGTATCACAGTGTGACTATAGCAAATCATCAAGTTGTACACTTTAAATATATATAATTTTTAATTGTCAACTATACCTCAATAAAGTTGGAAAAATAAAATAAAAATAAATAAATGTTTTTTTCACCAATTGTAAGGTGCAGATACGTTATAATTCTGACCAGTTACCACTGTAAATTTTGCCAATATATAGTTTATGAGATCCTGAGACTATTCTCTAATAAAGACTGCTATCCATAGGTAGATAATATGCTTATCTTTTCATGGTTTTGCAAAACTATATTTTCAGAAATCTTCAATCCATACCACATTCTTTCATTTTTATTCATCTTTCATAAAAGAAATGACAAATCTATGGACAGCATGTAAATCAGAAACACTATCTGTACACTGTTGAAATGCCCTTTTTTATATTAAATTCTGTTCATGGTACTCTCTTGCTCAATCACCATGATTTTCTCCCCTGTTGTTTACTAAATTAATTAAAACTGAGACATTTTGGTATTTAAGACTGGATACAATATGTCCTCAATCTGCCCTTCCCATGTTCTCTATTATATTCCTCTAAATTGTAGTATACATTTCAGTTCAACTATGGTACTTATCAGCTACACTCAGGACTTTCCTAAATTTGAATGTCTTTGGGTTGCTCTGTCTTTCAGTTGGAAGACTTGCCATCATTCACAGTCAATAGAAATCCCTTTAAAAATATCTGAAATGTTACTTCCTCTAGAAAATCTTTCTGTTATCCTACCCAGGCAAAGTCTCCTCTCAAGGAGACTTTTGATTGTCCCTGTTCTGCTATGGTATGTAATGGCTTTAATTTGAACTGTATTTCATTCTATAACTTTTGTTCTCTATGCTCCAATACACTATTCTTTTTTTTTTTTAATTTTTATTTATTTATGATAGTCACACACACACACAGAGAGAGAGAGAGAGAGAGAGAGAGAGAGGCAGAGACAGAGGCTGAGGGAGAAGCAGGCTCCATGCACCAGGAGCCCGACGTGGGACTCAATCCCAGGTCTGCAGGATCGCGCCCCGGGCCAAAGGCAGGCGCTAAACCGCTGCGCCACCCAGGGATCCCCCAATACACTATTCTAATATCAGGGGCCTAATTAATGACAGCTAAATAAATCCATCTGAACCTTCAACTACAACTTTCTACTATACATCAATTCCATGTGGTCAGCCTGGTTGACTCTACCTGTCTGGCTGCATGTCAGTGAGCGAGTGCTTTCATCATTTTCTCTCACTCTTCTAAGACTGTAGATTAAACACTGGAGTTCTCCTTCGTTAGCTGGATGTCTTCCCCATTTTCCTAGTTCTTACACCTGATATCTCCCATAGAGTCATAGATTTCCTTTTTGATTTACAACTCAAAGGATTCTAATATATCATTGCTTAGAATCTCATGGCTTGATACAATCTCATGAATCAAACTCATTGCATATATATGTCAACCTGCATCAGATGAACGTATTTTATTATCTCTTGGAAGATTTGTTCAATTGAACTGCTGAACTTTCTCTGAAAAGGGATTATCTTCTCATTCTGATCAATTTTCCATCTCTATCCCTTAATACTTCATTTAACTCCTCCTGCAGAACTCACCTATCTGAGTATCCGTTGTGCCTAGAGTTTCACCAAACATGACAACAGATTTCAACTGAAAGGACATTTATTTATCCTTTGTTTCAGTGGGAACATCTACTTAAAAGGTATTTTATAAGGCCATATCGCCCTGGCGCAAGCTCACATTAAGCTGATATTCCATTGGGATGTCACACACACTATTTCTATCTTGAAAATTGATTGTTAGAATCGGTATCTGTATCACTATAGGAAGCCTCTAGCTTTTCTTGACTTTGGAGGGTGAACAAACTGTGATGCTAAAAAACAGTCATGTAGACAGTATTACAACCTCCCTGCAACTGCTACTGAAATGATATTTACCAAACCCCTTCCCTAACCTACTTAGCTAGCTCCTCCTAGATAGTCAGAATTTGGTCAATTATCATCTCCTCTAGGAGTCCTCCATGAAATTATCATCTCAAGAATCTGTCTACAGTTTTCATCATGATAATCTATAATAATAATAATTATATTATTATTATTATTATTATTATTACCACTACCACTTTGGTAATCTATATTATTTTATTCATAGGCTTAATCACATTCTGAAATTAATTGTCCAGATATTTATTTACATGTAGGTATTCTAAGATTATTACTTAACTAAATGGAGAAGCTGACCATTATACTATCATTGTAAATAGCATTTCTATATTAATTCTGATTAGGAAGAAATATTGGAGAAATCCTGGGAAAGAGTAGGTGTTGAAATTTGGCCCCAACATGGATAAAACGTTGCATGTGGATAATATTTAAATATTTTAAAATACTATTTGTACTGGAATTGGCTTTATATGTAGAGGCTGTTATCTAATGCTGTTTCCACATTTTATTTAATTTCTTGATAGCTTTTCAATAATTTTTATAAATGCTTTTATAAATCTTTCTTATAAATTTTCAGTGAATTTGCAAATATGGAATGTGTTTTGGGCTCCTTAATCCTATAGTGATTCAATATCACTACAAATTTACTTTTTTACATTAAACCTGCCCAGTTACTTTTGCAATTATTATCTTCTCTGTATAATTTAAACATTTTAGCACATTTTCAAATATCTAATTTTAAAAGAATAAAGAATAAATAGATTTAAGATAAAAATTAAGTTTATGAACTCCTTGCCATATTGAAAAGCAATAAATCTCTCACCTTTTTATGTCTGCTTCCATTTTTATTGGTTTGCTTTTTATCTCCAGCTTTGAGGATTGCTGGAAATCTTTGCCACATTTTTGTCCTACTTTGTGATTACCTTAAACTGAAGCTTTAAGAAAACAATCTGTGTTCTTTTCTTCCTATTCCTTTCACCCTAGTTTAGCTTCTCCACTCTCTAAGATGAGAGGTCAATGTCATTTCCAAACCTAAGTTTATCCATTCTATTTCACATAGCAGGGCTTCTTTCATTTTTTCTGTGGCCAATACTTTTTTCAATATCCAGCTAAAGAAACAGGAAGATAATGCTCATGCTTTTATCACATTTTTATTTATTTTGAACTCATCACTCAGTTCCGTGTAGATTTTTATCACAGCCTTTGACTTCTTATCAATGTTTTTCCTCACTGTGGTCAGATTTTTTAAAATTAATTTTGGTCAGTATCAATTTTGAAAAAGATCTTTCAAATTGAAGTTTTTTTTTAGGAAAACATATAGGGCTGCCTATGCTGGATGAGATGTGTAAATTATTTTTTGCAACATACACACACATGTATACACGCTCACTCACTCACTATTTTAATTATCTTTCTCTATATTCCATTGATACAACCAAGAGGGAATGTAAGAAATTAGAACAGTGGAGAACATAAATCTTATTGTCCCAAAAGGAGTATTTCAAACACATTAATTTCTGTTTCTGTAGCCTTAGATTTTAAGTACAAAAACTGTTTTAAAGGCCAAACGAATTGACAAGAGAAAGAAGGAATACTGGAGGGAACACAACACAAAGAATGACTTCTCTCGTGTGAAATTCAACCTAAAAAAGATTAGACATTAGCTAAAGTAATCTTTTGTTTATTAATGCCCTGGTCATTCTTCTTATCTTCCCAAAGTTTTCTTTTCACCTTTTTTTTTAAAGTTTTTTAAAATTATTCTTCCTGTTTTCTCTTAAAACTAATGTAGTTTGGAACTCATTTTCAGGACTAATAATAGCCAATAGAAATGCATAGGTTTTGAGAGAAGTGAAATCAAGAAATTAAATATTTTGCGTTTATTTTGAATTTAAAGAGGTAAGCAAATCAGTAAAGACACAGGTGTCTTCGGAGGTAAATGAGAATGACCAAGATTTCTATACTAGGCAGTTGGAAGAATTTAGTTGCCGTTAACTTGAATGAGAGAAGAATGTAGATGAAGCTAGTCTGAGGGTGGGGATCAGCAGAGTAAAGATTTGGACATGTTGAATTTGAGATATGAGACCAATATTAAAGTGTCAAGCAGAGAGATATATGTGTTTGAAATTCAGAAGATGAGTCAGAATTGGAGATATCAATTTGCATGTTGTTACAGAATCTTGACAAAATCACAAAAGGAAGGTCTCTGGAATGAAAACAGATGAAGACTAAGGCCTGTGCATTTGGGAATTCCCACAAAAATAAAATAATTGGAGGAACCAGCAAAGACACTAGTACTGGAAAAGAGAGGCATGTGAGGCCAAAGAAAAACTGAAATAGTATCAAACAAAGAGGAGAGTCACTCATTCTTGGAATAGTGCTGATATGTTGTCATTGATTGGAATGAGCAGTGGGAAAGTAGCTTGGAATAGAGGTTCAAATCAGACTTTTGGAGTTTCTGAGAGATGTTAAAGAGTGTTTATAGATGATTCTTGATGACTTTTTTTTTTTTAAGTAACGGCAAAGAAATGGGCCAGTAGCTTCTGAGGCAAATGGAACTTAAATAGTTTGCATATGTGTTTGTTTCAAAAGGAAGAAATGATATTGTGTTGGCATCGACAAGGATATTTCAGAAGATGAGAAACAGGATATATTCCAGAAGGTAAAGGGTGAACAAACACAAATGGAGTGGTGTCCTTGACTGGGTGAGAAAGGATAGAGTCTAGGTGCATTGCATGGATATAAATTGTGCATTTTGGTTATAGGAAGAAGAAAGGCATGTGGGTACAGTTGCTGGTAGGAAAGTACCATGTTCTTTATGAAAGAAGCAGAGTAGGAACTTCAGCAATAGAGCACTAGTAAGCATCCTTTTCTTACATGGGTTACCTTGTAACCTGTGTGATATCAGAGTCAAAAGATGGGATTTGTAAAATCCTTGTGACTTTCTGACTTTCTGATCACCTTCCCCACATTATAGTTGAAATAGTTAGGACTATAGTAAGATAGTTAGGATTCTTGTTACTGGTAATTTTCTGCCTTTTACAATACTAATTAATTAATTCACTAAACAACACGAAACCTTCCATCCAAGATTATATACTTCTGATTATCCTTGTTAACATAGCTAATGTTAATGTGGGACTTAAAACATACTAGGCATAGTTGTAAGCACTGTATACATATTATTATTTAACATATGACTTTTCAAAAACCGATGTGCATTTACTAGCATTCATTTTGGATTAGGGAATGTAGTGCTTGGATTAAAATTTTTTCTTATCCACTTGTTTTCTGTTCTTATATACTGGGATTTTGAGAATTAAAAATGAAAATCCTAGCAGTTCCTATGTCAATATTTCTCTTCTACCTCTCTATATCAAGCAAAATGTCTACTTCCTTTCTTCACATTTTTAAAATTATACAGAGATTAGGAGGGAAATGAAAAGATTTTGATTTGATTTAGTTAGGAAAAGATAATGAGTTACCATTCAAATAAATTATTAAATCTCAGAAATATCTAAGCCATCACTTTGATTTTAACTGGATGCTGTCAGTCTAAATCTTATCTTGCCATATGGCTTCTTGTGGATTAAAAAAAAAACTTTATATGTTATTATTTTTTAATATACCTGTCTTCTTGACTCTTTTATTTCATTCTATTTTATTTTTAAAGATAGTGGTATGTCAAAATTTAATAAAAAACTGGATTTATACACCAATTTTATAAGAATGTGATTGGATTTAAACAATAATTAGATGAAATATCTTGGTAAATAAGTGTGAACAAGAGAATAACAGTAGAATAGAAATCTTTATATAGCATTCTATTGAGTCTTCTGGGTTTTAGAAATAACACAGTTCACAGAAAGAAATTCATTGATATTTAATATTAAATTCAATATTTATGCAATTTCAAAAACAATTTTTCTTTATACTATAGTGATATCAACATACAAAAAGTTAATGATATATGTATATATATACAATGTTTTAATGTAAATGTGGTTATTTAAAATTCTACCCAGTAAATATTTAATTTTACTATAATATTCATAATGTTATTAATGATAAATTTTTGCATTTACTCTTATTTTTTTAACCTGGAGGAAAAAGATTGATTATAAGCAGATTGCTTTTAATTTTTTTATATTTGTTATATTCCATAAGACAAATAATAAGACTACATAGATGAATGACTAGAAACAAATATTATTTCTGTATAATTCTCATTTGTAGCAGTTTAATTTGGTTAGCAAGATCCTGATAAAGACAACAGAAATTAATAAATACATAAAATACCTGGAATCTTATTTAATCCCCATTAAATAAAATTCTGGGGGTCCCTGGGTGGCTCAGTCCATTAGATGTCCAACTCTTGGTTTCAGCATGGATCATGATCCCAGGGTCATGAGATAGATTCTCACAATCAGCTCCATGCTCAGCATGGATTCTGCCTGAGGTTCTCTCCCTCCCTTCTTGCCCCTCCTCTCCATTCGCACTCATGCTCTCTCTCTCTAAAATAAATAAGTAAATAAAATGTTTTAAAAAAACTCTCTGATTAGCTACATGGATTGTGTTCCAATCTGGAGTTTGGGGACCAGAGCTTGATTAACAGTATATATAAAATTAGTTCACAGTAAAAGGGCAGGAATTGAGTAAAATCTAAGGATTAATTTCTAATTTGGTTGTAGTTAACAAGTGGTTGTATGAAGATACTGATTTTCTACATCCTAACAGAAAACAAAGGAATAAGGGAATTGTAGAAGAAAAACCTGATTATAGAACAAAAAAAGAAAACATTAGCAAAATATAGCAATGAGGAAATTAAAGACAGCTTTTACATCTAGTTGAGTGTGTGTGTGTGTGTGTGTGTGTGTGTGTGTGTGTGTGTTGGGGTGTGTGTGTGTTAGGGGAAGGGGAATTTCTGCTTTGAAATGTGTCTTAAAAATCAATGCTAGCCAGTAGATATTGGAGATAGGTATTTCAGTGATGTAAGTGTGTGTATCTTCATGTCTGGGTCTTGGGAAAGGGGTGACAGCCATGAAAGGTATTCTATAAGGAGCTGAGAAGACAATGCAATGCTAGTTGTTTTTGAGATGAGTACTGGAATGATGCTCAATGGTTCATGCAAGGGAAGTGGAGGGAACAATACAGAGGCAAATACAGTTTCTGGATATGAATCATGTGAAGTTCTTATTATGGCAACAGATATTTGTATACAAGGAAAATGCTAAATTTTACTTTACAGTACAACATAACTTGAACTTCAGGCCTTAGATATGACACATGTATCAGAGGTTTGAGTTCTGGAAAGAAACGTATATCATTAGTCTCCACAAACAATTATGGTTATTAAATTAAAATGCCTTTACATAAACATAAACACAGTTCTGGGAGTGATAACATTCTGTGATTATTTAGATCTGTGTTATTATTTCGCTGTAGTCCTAAAGAGACTGCAAGGTGGAGTGGGGGAGAGTGTGGAGTCCCTAACCAGGCTGCTGCAGTTCTACCACAGCTATGAAACTGACCGCTGTTCTTTGGCTTCTATGACTTCATCGGTAAAATGAGTACAAAAACAATATAAATTTCATGGATGTAGTGTTAGAATTAAATACACAAATACTTGTAAAGGGCATTAAAAGTGCCTGACATTAGAGAATCCAATAAATGTCCAATCTCATATTTAGTGAATGAAAATGTGATTTTGATGTGAAAGATAGAAAAGGACTTTTGCAAAGTATTTATACATTAATTTAAGCTAAAGATTGGGGGAAATTGCTATTTATGACAATCTTCCAAGCATTAGAATAAGACTTAAGATTATTCATTTAAATATTATTTCCATTTCTGTGTAAAATGTCATGATTCTTACTACATAATGTATGGGAAATTTAGCTTGCACAAAAACACTGGGAATTATTTTATCCCCAAATAACAAGTTATTTTTTATCTTTTACTTTCACATGTTAAATTACTATGATGTTGCTGCATACCACCTATTATCCTTGGGATTTCATTTGTAATTCTGGAGCAATATTAATAATTAAAAGATTAACTAATAAAGTCATTTTGACCCAAATAACAAGGTTTGAACATAAGGAACAGATAATCCCATTTCATTTAAATAAGACAGTTGTAACACAAATATGGCCTTTTAAAGAAATCTTAAAAAAAAATTTTATTTTTAAATAAATTCTATGCCCAACGTGGGGCTTGAACTTACAACTCTAATACCTAGAGTCTCATGCTCTACTGATTGGGCCAACCAGATTCCCCTATATAATAATTTTATATAGAATTTATGACTCCAGTTTTTATTATTATAACATTATGGTGAGCTTTGATAACAAATGTTTAAAACTGCTTAAGAATTATTTCATGAGGGATCCCTGGGTGGCTCAGCAGTTTAGTGCCTGCCTTTGGCCCAGGGCGTGATCCTGGAGTTCCAGGATCGAGTCCCACATCAAGCTCCCTGCATGGGGCCTGCTTCTCCCTCTGCCTATGTCTCTGCCTCTCTCTGTGTGTCTCTCATGAATAAATAAATAAAATATTAAAAAAATATATTTCATGAAAGGCAAAAGTGCGATATAAGAGTAAAATAAAGGATATAATATATTTTTTAGCAATACTAAGTTACTTCTCTCACACCACATTGCCATAGCAAAATGAAGAAATTGGGCCAGAAGAAGAAATAAACCAAATGTTTGTTTTATACAGAGGCAATTAATATTTATTATATTATTATGTTGTTATCTTTGGTATTTAAGAAAATATAAGGTAAAAGTAATTAATATTCAAACTCAGAAGAGGATGTATATATTTAAAATATATTGAGAAAATAAGGGTGAAAAATGCGATCCATATAAAAAATAAATAAAGACCATGGCTGAAGGGACTGATTTCTAGATTGTTGATAGAAATGTAAACTGCTATGTCTTTGCTAACATAAATTGTTTAAGAGAGCTTTCTACTTTTCATTAAAAATCCTAGTTTTAGGAATTTATTTAAAAGTAATGTATAGAGAAGCATGATTTCTTAAAGGCATAATTTGCTCCCTTTTCTCTGTAATAGAGACCATATAAAACACAAAGACTGAATATATTGCAGAATTACTCATATAGCAAACGAATATCCAGCTATTACAAATTAAGTAGTGAGGTGTCTGGATGGCTCTTTTGGTTTGGGCTCAGGTCATGATCTCAGGGATCTGGGATCATTGGAGGCCACATAGGGTTTTGCACTAAGCTCAGAGCCTACTTGTCTCTCTCCTTCTCCCTCTTCTACTCCCCACTTGCCTGTGTGGACACTCTCTCTCTCAAATAAAATCTTAAAAAAAAGAATAAAAAGCAAATTAAGTAATAAAGAATTCAACTTTTTTATGTGATATAGTAAGTATAAAAGATTATCACAGAATAGCCTATTCTTTCACATTAATGAAGAAGTATCTTGGGACACCTGGGTGGCTCAGTGGTTGAGTGTCTGCTTTTGGCTTGGCTCAGGGTGTGATTTCAGGATCCTGGGATGAGTCTTCCATCAGCTCCCCATGGGGACTCTAAAAGATGCTCAAGTTAAATGGGAAAAATTGTTATACGTTTGCAAAGAAATGTTTTTTACGTAAGAAAATTTTAAATTTACCAAAAATACCCCACAAACAATATCCCCTAAATGCTGGGAGAGATGGGCAAGAACAAGAATACATAGTTAATACAAACATTAGAAACTATAAGGTGTTGTATTTACACTAAACCTATCTTCAGTATTACAAATAAAAAATTGAAGACAATAAAATGTCAATTAGTTGAATTCTTCCAAAATAGTTTTGCACATTTTGGGATTTACATAAATAGAATATTAACTATAATTTGAATTTATTAAAGTATATATGTGTATCAGAGAATGAAAGAAATATAGAAAATATAATCACTTATTTTTCTTTTTATATTTTGATGTTTTCTAAGGTAGCTACAATAATCACATACTTTATATTCTGTGAAAAGAATATAGAGAGTTTTAAAACTAGTAATTTATTCATTTTGAAAAGTAAATAATTACTCAAGAAAATCTCACAACATTCTGGGTCTACCTTCTATCCTAGAAATACCTGATATATATATTTTCCTTCTGACAAACTAATTGTGAAATATCACAATACATACTAACAGTTTTCACTTGTATCTTGTAAAATTGTGGTGTATCTTCCTTTTCCTGTTCTTCTCAATTTTTTTGATTGTTGATACATTAAAACATCACATTTTCACTGATGATCTTAGTATATATTAAAACTACATTGTATCTAATTTCTTTTTGGGATATTACTCCTGCCATAAGGTATTTGTCAGTTATGGCTGCTATAATAAAATGTGGTATAATGGGTAACTTAAACAGAAATTTATTTCTCACAGTTCTGGAATGTTGGCCAATTTGCCTCCCCAGTAAGAGACACCTTCCTGGCTTATAGACAGTTGCCTACTTGCTGTATCTTCATGTAGCAGGGAGAGAATGTACTCTGTCCCTTCTTTCTTCATCCTATAAGGACACTGCTTTAATCATGGGGGCCCCAGCCCCATCCGAAACTAATTACATCCTACAGGCCCTACTTTCAAACACCTCCACATTGTGGGTCAGAGCTTCAACATATGAATGTGGGGGGAACACACACACTCAGAGCTTGACACATACATAATAATTTTCCATAAGTCTTTATGTAATCTGAGGCTTTTGAATACTACTAGTTACTCTGCTAGCTTTCAGTTATTAGATATTCATTTATACAAATTTATTTCTGAATTTGCTAAATATTTGACCAACAACTACAGGGTATCTTAATCTATTCTAATTGTGCTTTTTGAAATTCTTATCTCAATGGATGAGAAAAAAGTATGGGAAACTATTCTAAGAAAAATAATTATCTTTGTAATTTCATTTATTGTCTCATAAATAATACAGTAAACTATTCAGCTGGATGATGTGTCATCGTGGTAGAAAATCCTACAGTGTGAGATGTTACACTTACACTGGAAATACAGAAAGTAGCGGGGCACGTGGCCGGTTCAATCAGGAGACTATGTGACTCTTGATCTCGGGATTGTGAGTTCAAGCATCACATTGGGTGTAGAGATTACTTAAAAAAATAAAATCTTAAAAAAAATAGAAAGTAGGAAACACTGTGCACATCTTATTTACTGAATTTTATCTTTTGAGGAAAGGAATGTAAGTGGAAGGGTAAAAAATGCAGGAATTATATTACATTCATGCTGGAGGGCACAGTTTGAACCTTCCTTAAATAAGACTTGAATTAAAAATGGATTTAAAAAATTACTTAGGGGGCAGCCCCGGTGGCGCAGAGGTTTGGCGCTGCCTGCAACGTGGGGTGTGATCCTGGAAGCCAGGGATCGAGTCCCGCGTCGGGCTCCCTGCATGGAGCCTGCTTCTCCCTCTCCCTCTGCCTGTGTCTCTGCCTCTCTGTGTGTCTATGAATAAATAAATAAAATCTTTAAAAAAAATTACTTAGGGATGCCTGGGTGGCTCAGGGGTTGAGTGTTTGCCTTTGACTCAGGGCGTGATCCCAGGGTCCCAGGATCGAGTCCCACATCAGGCTCCCTGCATGGAGCCTGCTTCTCCTTCTGCCTGTGTCTCTCCATGTCTCTCATGAATAAATAAATAAAATCTTTAAAAAAATTAAATTAAAGATTATTTAAATTAACTTCTGGATTACAAGGCATTTAAAGGCAGAGGTTTACAATACAATGCTATTCACCTATAAAATAGAAGGAAATCCTGCTATTTGCTACAACATGGATGGAACTTCAAGGCATGCTTAGTGAAATAAGTCAGAAAAAGACTAATACTTGACAATCTCAATAATATCTAGAACCTAAAAACAAGCAAAAAACTCCAAAGTACTAGAAAAGGAAAAAGAGAAAAAGAAAAGAGCAGAGATAGTTAGTCTGGATTCCAATGACATGAGGTCATGGGCAAGAAATGTATGCTTCCTTGATTTATTTGTTAACTACCTCCAGAAAGGAGTTCCAGCAGAATTATCAAAGCCATTCTACCATCTAAGAACTAAGGATGCACTTTAATTAAAGTGAAAAAAAGAGGAAGAAGAGTGAACGTTAACAAGTAACTGATAATTATCATAAGACCCATTTGCTGGTAAACAACTTTTAAAAAAGGAATTAGAATTATTAATCATCTTTAAAACCCCACCTATTAAAAAAGTAATAAATAAATAAATAAATAAATAAATAAAACCTCACTTATTTAAATAAATATGTATAACAGATAAATAAATGCAAGTCCAGAAAATGTCCAAGACAATCCTCACCACTGAAATCTAACTGAACAATATGACTAGAACAATAAGTTTCTGACGCCTGTCCCTTTCTTATTACAGTAACAGCGATAACAATGCCAATTGTATTAGGCAACACCAAATGTTTACTATGAGCCAGGTACCTTCTGTGTGCCCTTTTTAGGTATTAATTAATTGAGTCATTCCATAATGAATAATTTTTTTTTGGTTTTCACAACATCTTTTATTTGTTCCATATTTTATTCTGCTCTTATACAAATATTTTTTCCTTTGTAATTACTTTCTTTTTTCATCCCACCTTTGTCAAGGGATAAAACAAATCAACCACAATTCATAAAGAGCAAATATTTTCAATAACTGAATAATTAGGTAATGCTGAAATTTCTATTGTTTTCCTCCAGAAATTTACTTGGAGCTTAAACTGATTCAATATTTTAAATATCTTGCTTTTCTAGACCACTTCAAAATACCAGAATATTGGGTTACTCTCTCCTGGCTTTGGAATTATGTGCTTCTCTGAATTTCTAGTTCTTTTGCAGAACTGAAATACCAAATAATGTTTTTTTTTTAATTACGGTAATTTTTTAAAATGTTTTAAAATTTGTCATTCTAATAATTACGAATTAAAATATTGTATAACACCTAAACTGGGTCTTTCTCAGTGAGCTAGGCTTTTTTTTAAAGGAAAAAAAAATAAGCTAGAGCCTTCAAAGTTTTTCCACAAGAAAAATACCAATCACATCATTGTCTTTTTAGGGAACAAACTTCTCTTCATTTTAATAACTACCACTATCCTCTCCCACACACACTACTTTTTGGTTAATAATCATGGTTCTATTTGATATCATTAGAAAATACATGGATCATTTTCAATAAATCATGGCAGATATAATACAAAAGATATTTTAAAAGTTACCTACCATGTGTTTTAAGGCAGTCTGCTGCAAAATTCAATATCCATTGAAGATCAGCACATGATAATAAATGAGAAGACTCAGAAGCACACATGCACGTATCACACTGAGGGAGCACTGTCCTAGTTTCTGCAGATCCTTGCTTGCTCTTTAGAACATTCTGCAGAGGCAGGATGGAACCCACTCAAAATCTGGTTTGCATGTAAAAAATGATGATGCCAGCCAGACACACACAAAAAGGAATGGAAAAATGTATTACTAGCAAAATAAGAGTTTGGGGAGAGAGCAGAGAAAACCTCCTGAGTGGATCTGAAAAGGTCTGTGAGAGCAGGAAAAGGAGATTGGCTTGGGGCTTTTCTTGATGTGAGAGTGCCAGGCTGGAGACAACGTTTCCAGTTGTGGGCAAGGTCTCCCATTTGTTTCTGGGGTTTGAACCTCACAGCAATTGAGGGAGGAGGTTGAATTTGCTCTCCTCCTGTCCAAAGTGGGCCGGGAAGGGAAGAGGGAAAGTGAAGCTTGCAAATGTACAGCACCCAATATTAAACACTGAAGTCAGGCTAGATTACATTTGTCATGTAGGTATTTTTCTCCAAGTACTGTCACATTTGTTATTAACACAGAAAATCTATCAATCTTTATAGATTTGCTTTAATAAAATAGGAAAACTGTGTAGATGAATCAAATCTGTCAGCATCCTTATTTCAAACTACTCCTCGCCAGTTTGTGATTTGTGTACTAATGGCATATCGAGAGTTATTTATGTCAGTAGATATTTTAATAAATGGGATATCCTTGAAGAAAGGAATTTAGTCTATAAAATGAAGATTATGAAGATAAAGTAGAGGGTTTAAATGATGGAGAATGACAGGTCAAATTAAATAGGTGATGAGAAAATAAATTTCATCCACAAAAAGAGGAAGAAGAATAGTGATGTTTAAAATGTAAATTTTGGTAAAATAGATCCGAAATTCAAATATAAATCCTGATAAACTTTATAAAAACTGTCCAGTTTCATGGAGGAGTTGAACATCTTAAAGAGATGTTTTTCTGGGGACTGATGAGAATATATTTCATTCATGTATGTACCATTCATACCTGTTGGTAAGACATAAAACAGGAGGAAAAGAAAGGATAGGCCTTCACTATACACACACACACATATATTTTCTCTTACGAATGTATATATTCTTTCTATATTATCTTTACTTTCTTTACCTATTTTTAATCACGTTGATTCATTCTTTGCAACTCATATTGTGTGCCAAGTAAATCTTTATTTTTGTTTTTAGCAGAATACTATAATTTCCTGAAGTTCATTATTTAATTTTCTGTGCTTTTTCCTTAAAATTCTGCGCTGACTGCCTTTGATCCAGGGCGCGATCCTGGAGACCCAGGATCGAATCCCATGTCGGGCTCCCGGTGCATGGGGCCTGCTTCTCCCTCTGCCTATGTCTCTGCCTCTCTCTCTCTCTCTCACTGTGTGCCTATCATAAAAAAAAAAAAAAATTCTGCGCTGAATTCCTATAATCTACTTGTTTGTGATTGATTATCTGAATTGCATTTCCTTACAAGTATCAACTACTTATACTTGTCAGTAAAGTACTAAACGTATTCCCCGTATTATTTGTTTTATTAAACTGTCTGTCAGCTACACTATGCAAAAATATTTGAAACAGATTGTGCGCTGTTCTGCTGTGTTTTCAACAGATGTCTAGTTAATTGGAATTTCTCATAGTTGGGCCAATTGTATTAGCTTCCCAGAAATATAGAAAGACCACAACTATATACCTTTTCCATTGGAAATGAGCCATGTTGTTTTTTTCTTTTAAGTTCCACATTTACTGTCCCTCAATTGTATGCATTTATTTAATTATTTATATATATATGTCTCCTTTTACTAAAAATAAAACACTTCATTGGTTGGTGCCTTTAACATTCATGTAGATGAAAAGTGGTCCAGCTCTGAAGGAAAGCCATGGAAAGACCAAAGAGGCAACACTCAAATAAATTATATGATGACACAGCAAAAAGGGACCTAAATTAAAATTTGTTGGTTTCTTATAGGCACTGATTTGTGGCATGGGAAAATCAAATAATTAAGCTTATTTCCTATGCTAAACTTGGGTATAGATATAGAAACCATGTGTATAATATTTGTAAATGATACATTTATAAATTTCTGACATATTTTTACAGAAATCAGAATTCAGTATTATCTGATGACCTACTATAATAATATAATTTAATGAAATTTATTAAATTTATATTTAATATTAATGAAAATGCAATTTATAATTTTAGCAGATAATATCATATGCATATATTCCCAGTTAGGACCTTTCCTTTGAACTCCAGATTTGTGTTTTTAATTGCGTCCTTATCTCCACGTAGATATCACTCTTTTGTTCAAAATCTTCCAGTAGTTTTCCTTTTCACTCCAGTTAAAAGCCTAATGTATCACAGTAGCACACAAATCTGTGCCATTAGGTAGGTGTCTGTTACCTTTTGAACTCTTTTCTTACTGTTCTCCATAGCATATACCATGGTCTTTCACACATATTGAAAGTATACTTGTGTTTGTGTTTTGATTGCAAAATGATCCCAGTTTGTCATCCAACCTTGTATCCATGCTTTTTGCAATGTGACTCTGCAGCTTCTCTCTTTAATAAAACCTACTTCTCTATGCCTTGCATCTGGACTAGTATTTGATTTCCTTTTGCTTAATAAAATGTGTATGGGGGCAGCCCCGGTGGCGCAGCGGTTTAGTGTCGCCTGCAGCCTGGGGTGTGATCCTGGAGACTTGAGATCGAGTCCCGCGTCAGGCTCCCTGCATGGATCCTGCTTCTCTCTCTGCCTGTGTCTCTGCCTCTCTCTCTTTCTCTCTATGAATAAATAAATAAATAATCTTAAAAATAAATAAAAATAATAATAAAATGTGTATGGAGTTATGGTTTGCAACTTTTGAGGTTATGCCCTACATGCCTTGCCCATTTCTTTGATCTCTCTTGGGTACCTGCCTCCCTTATGAGAAGAAATTAATCTAGGCTGATGGAAAATAGAGATCATTTGGAGAAGAACCTATCTGTCCCAGCCAAGGACATTCTAGACCAGCCTACAGCTAGCCAAGCCCCAAATGTGTGAAAACAAAAACAAAAACCCCAGATTTACCAGAATTGCTTATTTGATCCACTGCCAAATGCAGACACATGCCTGAGTCCAGCCAAAATTGGAAAAGCTACCCAGATGATGGGTAGACTCATGAGAATATAAATGTTCATTGTTACAAGGTTCATGAAAAGTTTTTGTTTGGTTTATTTGTTTCAATTGCTGTTATCACTACTATTTTCAGCATATAAAATAATGCCGGATTCATTTTAAGTGCTCAATAAATTATTACATATGTTTTGGATCCTTTTAAAATCTAATTAATATTTTTTCAGTAGAATATGTGGCTACTAAATGGCTTTTAGTATCCATGCTGAAGGTTGTGAGGTTTTTTCTGACTAAATTTTGAATACACATACTTCACTTACTGTCAGGGAAAAGCTAGCTTTTTTGTATAAATTACAGAAGCTTTAATATATATCAGAATGGTAAAAAAATAAAATTTCATAAAGTAAATAATTTTGTTGAAAATATACAATACCGAATCCCCATCGTTTGATGAAATGAGTGTAGACTGATGCAGATATTCTGGAGAAAAGAATTAATAAGTAAAATTAAATATATTCATTATATATGCCAGCATTCCTTCCAGGTAAATATCCAAAATAAAGTCTTACATAAGTCTCTAAAGGAAAATGGACTAGAATACTCACTGTTGTTCTATTTGTTGATTGGGTAGTTGTAGAAGCAATGGAGATACTCATCAGAAGTGAAATAAATTAGCCTTTGGTAGATACACACTCTTGGATGATCTGGCATTTAATAGCAACATATAAGGTGAGCAGTTGTAAACATGAGTAGAGCTTAAAATCATGGTGCTTAATGAACAAAATTAGAGAGTAAAGTCCATATCACATTATTATTTTATTTTGTATATTAAAATCTAAAACGATATAAAAAATGATGCATCTTACAAGAACACACAAGTTGATACATTCAAATACATTAATATGCTTTCCTATGCTGCAAGTAGGGAATGGAAGTAGTGAATGGAAATAAAATGGAATGAATAAATCGAAAAATAAAATAAATGAGAGGTTGTGCACATATTGTGCCACATATAGATTGATTGTGCCACATATAGATTGATTAATTCTCTGTATCTGTGGTTTAAAAAGATATAAAATAATAATAATAATAGTAATTATTATTATTAAACTAAATGGGAAGAGAAACGGTCAATTTCACACATTACAGATATCTTTTTTGAGAAGAAATAACAAAAAAAAAAACAAAAAAAAATAAAAAATAAAAAAAATAAAAAAAAGAGAAGAAATAACACAAAGAATAATTGATATCTATTTCTACAATACTTGTTGAGATTTGAGGTAGAAAAATTTAAGATTCCTTCATATTTTGTAGGAGCAATTTATTCTATTATTCTTTGGCTTTGTAACTTTAAGTTGCTATACATTATTAACCTTTGTAATTTATCTCAAGTGTGTAAATGATTATGAACAGTTAACTGGTTGAAGATTTAAGGGGAAATCTATATTACTACTTGAGGGAAACATGGGTCTCAAGCACCTTCAAGTATTTCAGAACTTCTTACTTGACTATCAATATTTGTTTTTGTTTTTTTTGTTTTTTTGTTTTTTTTTTATGATAGTCACAGAGAGAGAGAGAGAGAGAGAGAGGCAGAGACACAGGCAGAGGGAGAAGCAGGCCCCATGCACCGGGAGCCCGATGTGGGATTCGATCCCGGGTCTCCAGGATCGTGCCCTGGGACAAAGGCAGGCGCCAAACCGCTGCGCCACCCAGGGATCCCGATTATCAATATTTGATATTTAATTTCAAGCAATTGCTCTTAGTCCACTAAACTTAATATAGAATGGATTTTCTTGGATTGATTTGTTTTCCTCTGATTATACTTATTGAATTTAATCTAATTGAATCTAATGGTATTCTCTGTTTTAAAATACTGTAATTTAAATGTTAAAAATAAATAAATTTTCAATTAATTCCATTGTGCTTCCTGTCTTCATCGCTATTGATTTTTTTCTTTCCATTCCTATCACAATATTTTCAATATCCAGAACATTTTATCTGAACATTTTGTCGGTCTACTCACTTGCTGTCAACATAAGTGATTCCCTGTTGTGCTTTGAAATAATTTCTGATTTCACCTTGAAGTCATTGGATGCTCTATTAATTCTTTCTATTTTTTTTTTCCTTAATGGATCCCCCTACTCTCAACCCCTCTAGGTGTTGGAGGGTTCAAGATTCAGTACTGGGTCTTTAAACAATATATTTTTGACACCTCCATTTAGATAGGCATAGGCATTTCAAGCATAAGTTCAAATGGATGTTTGTTTACTACCTCTACCACCCATATCTGTTAGCAGACTTCTCTCAGATAAAGTTATTAGTATTTACCAAGTTTTACAATTCAGTGATCTTGACTTTTATTTATCTTGTCCTGAACTTGCACATAAACAAATCTTGACATTTCTAGAAAATTCCAAATCATATCTCAAATGCATTTGCTTATCTTCAACTTTACTACTACTAACATACCTCAAGTCCCTATCATCTCTAGCCTCAATGATAATACACTTCTAATTTCTTGTGCAGCCTCTTCTGTTTCAGAACCCCCAATTCATCACATTTAATATATGAATTCTCTCTTAAAACTCTTAATGGCTTTCCCATTGCACCTCACCAATAGTATTAAGGAGCTGCATGATCTAGGCCCTTTCTTCAATTTAATCTATCCCATTCTTCCAGTTTTATTGTTCTCTAGCTACATTGCTATATTCTCTTTTCATCAAGTACTACTAATTTTCATCCTATCTATTCAGTCTATCCAGACTATCTCATATAAATAGGATCATCTAATATGTGCTTTTTGTGTTAGTTTTTTTCACTTAGAATATTTTCAAAGTTTATCAATGTTGTCATATCAGCACTTCATTCCTTTTTACGCACAAATTATATTTGTTTTGAGCCAAAATTCCATTTCAAATAAAAGTGAAATAGCATCCAATGTTTCCTTATCATATTGTAAGTCATGGGAAACAATTTAAGTATCTATCTAACAGGAGATGGAAAGGAATCACTTCCTTAATGGTATAATAAGGACCTCAGAAAATCTGATCTTCTATAAAAGCAATGTGAATCCCTGAAAATTTGTCTAAGTTTTGTTTGTTTATTTCCCCCCCACACCCCGGTAATTAATGAAAGGCTTAGAAAAATCTGATAATTTATTCAAGAAATATATTTAAGTCTCAGTATAAATGACAAGTTTCTGGCATTTTAACTTGCACTGTTACCGTTACCTCTTCCCAGCTTTGTGGGAGCTTTGAAAACTAATGGTTAGCTTTACAGTGAGCTAGATATGAAAGCCAGCAGCCTAATGCCCCCTAAAGAATTCAGAATGGATGTAGATATCCCTCAAAACACTCTCCTCAAGTAGTTATAATTCTCTGAATAGTGAAACAGAACATATTTTAGAGCTATAAAGCTATTTTGTATGATACTGTAATGGTGAGTACATGACAGTATGCATCTGTCAAAACCCATAGAAAGATACAGCAAAATGAGTGAAACTTAGTGTATAGAATTTTTTAAAAAAATGAATTATGAAGGTAAGTGATCCCACAATAGAATACAAATGGACAAACGCCTCAAAACTATATTTTAACTATTAAACAATTTCATGGAAGAAGTGAGGGGAAATGTTACTGACCTAATAAGCAATTTTGGAAAAGAGTAGAAACTGTAAGACTAAAGCCAAAATCATCTTAGATAAGCAGTATAAAAAAAAAAAAAGATAAGCAGTGTACTCTAGTTAGCCAAGTTGTTTCTCAGTGAGGCAAGTAACCAGATCTGAAGCAACTACACTTGTTTACTGGGATTGAACAAATAAATAAGTGGATGGTGCATGGTGAAAGCTAGCTTTCTCACTGTTGGAGAGAAAAGTTACAGATAGGCAGGGTTGGGGAGGCTATAATGAGCCATGTGGTGGTGGACTAGAGTTGCACACATGAGTATGAACTCATGTTTAACTCAATATACATATAGATGAATAATTATGAAAGGTATACCTTCTCCCACACACATATATTTCTAACTGCTGAGCTAACAGAGCCTAAAAGCAATGACACTTTAAGAACAAGTACACCTAACACTCAGATACATAGATCTTATTTTCAAATACTATTGTCCAGTAAAAGGAACCAGGGATCCCTGGAGAAATTACATATTCTAAGATTGGGCCAGGGAATTCACAAGCTGAGTCTGGAGGATCCCGTATGCCTGAAAGTAAGGATGTGATTAAAAAAAAAAAAATACAAACTGGTATGTATATCAAAGGGACACAGGGTCAAATGTAAAGAGATTCCAAAGGCCAAAGCTAGAAGAATTTAAGTGACATGATAAATAAAGTAATACTGATACTTTATAAGCAATACTTATAAACTAAATTAAAATTAGTATCTACAAGTCCATACAGATATAAACGACTAAGAAGTTAATAAATGAGAATGGATAAACAAAACTCCCATTCAGAATTCCAAATAAGGGATGCCTGGGTGGCTCAGCGGTTGAGCATCTGCCTTTGGCTCAGGACGTGATCCCGGAGACCAAGGATTGAGTTTCACATTGGGCTTCCTTTATGGAGCCTGCTTCTCCCTCTGCCTATGTCTCTGCCTCTCTCTCTCTGTGTCTCTCATAAAAATATAAATAAAATCTTTATAAAAAGTTCCAAATAATTTATATATATACTTTCCTCTCAAGAAAGTAAAGAGCAACTCCCCACTTATTTGTGTGAAGCACATAATGACTTCCTCCCAAAGAGCACTGGATGGATGGAAAGAGTGAATAATGAGTAACTTTACAGTAGACATCCTGATAAATATTACCTCGCTAGGTGGGCAAGGTCAACATCAAAATCACAAGTCATGTCCATAATTTGTATTCTGGATAGTATTTGATGAGAATGGCTCTTTTACTCTGTCTTCCTCATAAAAACCTCAAACCACTGTCTAACTATTAGAAAGACTTCAGATAAACCTGAATTGAGGGAAATTCTATAAAATGCCTGATTAATACTCATCAAAACTGTCAAAGTTCTTTAAAATTAGAAAAGTTGGGGGGCACCTGGGGGCTCAATCAATTAAGTGTCTGCCTTCAGCTCAGGTCATGATCCCAGGGACCTGGGATTGAGCCCCATATTGGACTACTTGCTCAGTGGGCAACCTGCTTCTCCCTCTCCCTCTGTCCCTCCCTCTATTTGTGCTCTCTCTCTTTCTCTCAAGTAAATTAATAAATAAAATCTTAAAAAAAAAAAAAGCTGAGAAACTGTCAAAACTAAAACTAAGGTGATTCGTATGACATAGTATGATGACTAAAGGTAATACAGTATTCTGGATGGAGTTCTAGAAAATAAAAAATATATATATTGGTTAAAAATTAAGGATATAGGAATAAGGTGTGAACTCTAGCTGATCATAATGCATCAACATTATTTCATTAATATTGAATATATCATAGTAAGATAAGATCTTAACAAGAGAAGAAACTGGGTGTAGGATATATAGTAATTCTGTACTAACTTTGTCAAATAATTTATATCTAAACTATTCTTTAAAAAAAGTGTATTTGAAAATATCACAAGATGGAGAAAAGGTAGAGACAAATAAAATTAAAGAAAATATAAAAATGATTAGATAATATCTCCAGGGATATATATAATATATATCCATATATAATATGATATGTAATAATTATATAACTATATGATATAATAATTATAATAATATAATCATTTATAGAATATATACACAGATAAATGAATATATAGAGTATTTACAATAATATTGTATACTATATACTTGTATATAGATATAGAGTAATAAACTCGAGCTCATGCTTTGGGGGAAAAATGCTCATTTAGCACCTGACAAAATTAAGGAAATAAATACACAACATGCAACCTGATAACATGTTTGAATTTCCAGCATCCAAGGAAATATAAAGACTATCTCGGTGATGCTGGTAATATCTTAAGTGTCAAAGAGAAAAATATTACTATTAAATATTCACCGAATTGATATATTATTCATGTACAAAATAACATGAAAACACTTTCATGCACAAATTTGGAGGTATTTCGGTGAGAGTCTTCTCTGATTTCTACATCATCAATCATAATTGTAGCCATCTTCTCATCATTATGGTTAATATTTGAATGCTTAACATATAGAAGTCATTTCCTAAGCTTTGCAATGTATTATTTTGTTTAAACTTCTGAGCATTCAATTCTTATTATCTCTTCTTCACAGAAGAGTAAAATGAGGCTCAAATAGTTTAGTAATAACACAAAATCATGAGACCTTTAATTATTTAAATCTACTCGTATTTGAGATACTGTAAACAACTAAGAAATTTATAAAATTCAAATATTCAAAAATTGAAAAATAAAGTGCATCTGCACTGCTGGCAGAAACATTATATCATTTTTTAGTGGGATTATTTGTGTACATTAACATTTACTGGGTCATATGATATATGTGCTAGGGTTTTTTGCATGGGCTACACTTAGTCTTAGTCAGAATGCTGGAAGATTAGAAACTATGTTGCCCAAACTCTTGCACCTAGGGATTTCAATCATACATTTAATATACTTTTTTGAGACTTGGAAGCAAAAATTAGTTATAGGTCGCTCTACTGAAGTGCTTGACTGGTGCTGGAAGTAAGCAAGGACATGGAAATATGAGCCATCCCTGGATATCCTTCCATTCTAGTGGGTCTCCTGAATGTGTAAGTAGCTCTGGCAGTAGCAATGACTTTCTGCTTCAGCCCCATGTAAGTAAGCTGAGATGCAGTATGGTTCACTCACTTCTGTAATGTTCTTGCAGGAGATTCAGAATAGAGCCTGCTTTTACATTTTCCCATCTGTTTTTATAAACACCTTAAATTAAATCCCTTCTGATCTAAAATGTCTAGACTGTTTTCTTTCCTTTACCCATCTGATACACCACATGTGTTATTTATACTTCTACTGATGCAAATTTAAAAATAAAAAAAATAATAATATACCTTAACGTACACAGTAAAACCCCCTTAAAATATTTACAGATCACCACCTATTTTTGGCTGCTGTTGACGATACCACTCTAGAGATGTAGCCTTACATTCGATCTGCAGAGCAGAGAAAAATAATTATGCCTCTGAGATTCAGAAAAATTTGGGATCTTTTATTCAGCTTGCAATACCTGCTGACACAGGACGACAGCCTGAGCTTCACCTTTAATGAAATTCAGAGAAACAAAGCATTCAAAAGAGTTGTGTCATTTCTTGTAACAATTTATATTTTCTCAAAATCATTCCTGCTTAGTACCCTCCAAACTCTCTCAGAAATTGTGACACGAATGCTCTCTGACTATAAAATTCATTAAGTTTTAGTTGTTTGTGGACTTCTGGAATGGCCAGTTTGGTATTCCAAGTGCTGGTATATATTCCTCATACCACCTACAGCTCACCCATGAAAGTATGTGAGAGTTGAGTGAAAGAATTTTCTTCTATCCCCTCTCAAAGCATTGTGATTGCAGGTGTTACAGTAAGCCCTGTGTAGAAAGGCAGTGTATATTTTCTCAGGATCCAAAGGCGAGATGCAGACCAGGGCCATCTTGTCTCAGACATTCTGCCCTCAAACAAGTAAAAAATGCCTTCGATCACAGCTCAGATACAAAACAAGAGAGATCAGGTATATTTTCTTTCAGGCCACTTCATATTTTACAGAAATTCTGTTTCAAGTTTTAAAATATATCTCTCATAATGCTAATACCCCTTCCCTTTCATATCTCATTGCCATATTGATAAAGAGAAAGAATGATATGTCTTGTTTTATTTGGTACTGAAAGGGAAGGTGAAAAAATCAATACATTTTTGAGTGTGTTCATTTATTGCATTCCTTTTGCAAAATTTTACCGAAGTGCTTCTTATGATCATCATTTTATGTGTGCAAAATATAGCTCTAGTTATTTTTATGATTTAGTACTTATTTTATGGTGTGCAATTTTCAATAGTAATTTCAAATGATTTTTTTCACAGAATTAGTAACATAAGAAAGTATTTTTGTCTTATGAAATTGGAAATAACCCCTTGGAAATGACTAGGAAACACTATGAGAATTTGAAATTAGGTAGAAATAAATGCATATGCACAGACAGACAGACCTATATATATCATGTCCTAATGGGAATTGCTTAACTATCACCTGCCTTATAACTGGAGAATGACCATAACTGTGTCACGACTAATCATCACTACAGTTATATAACTAGAAGCATGTTTTTTGATTCTTGTAAAATTATAATTTTATTTGTAGTATTTTACTACATCCCTCTCCCACCCCATTTAAGAAAAGTGAAATCATGTATAAGAGCATTAACAGTTTGGCACTTTGTATATCAGTATAACCACAAACTGAGGTGTCCTCCCTGACAATAAACTCAAGGCCCGGCAACATTGTTCAATCTTCCACAATACCAGTGGCTAATCCAGAATTTCTCTGATGGAAGAGAATATGATTGAAAGGGGAAGAAGGGGGATCCCTGGGTGGCACAGTGGTTTGGTGCCTGCCTTTGGCCCAGGGCGCGATCCTGGAGACCCGGGATCGAATCCCACGTCGGGCTCCCGGTGCATGGAGCCTGCTTCTCCCTCTGCCGCCTGTGTCTCTGCCTCTCTCTCTCTCTCTCTCTCTGTGACTATCATAAATAAATAAAAAAAAAATTAAAAAAAAAAAGAAAGGGGAAGAAGGCCGAGGGAAGTGGTTGGTATTATTTCAATTTGGACTATGCATATTGGAGTATCATGGTAGGGAGAGAAAATCACCTATTTTATATAAATCCATGTTTGCACAATAATCAGAACACTTTTATTTATATTACTTATTTGGAAGGTGTAGATTCAGATTAATATAGATGGGGGTAGAGGGGTGCAGCTAATCTATTTTTTGGCTATCCTTATCATGAAATGAAAAATAGAGTAGACACGAAGAAAAGGTAGACAATTGAATTCTCCTGCACAATGGGATAAGTAATCTACATCAAGGAGTTTCCCCTTCCTCTTCCAATGTGAACCCTTTTTATTATTGCAGAAATGAAGCATCTGGTATCAGAATGAATCTCTCCAAACAGAATGTGTCAAAATTCAACCCCAAAAATATGTAGATTAAATCACCCTTCAAGAGGGTATCTGCAAAATAAACCCTCTCCACAAGCTAGTCCTGATATGAGGTGATTACTTCACATTCTAAAACAGTTATGTTTTCAAGCTGACTTTTAGAAACTTCCCCATTTGTAACATTTTCTATACTCAGTGAATTGATTTTTTTTTTTGTGCGGGTCTTTTCACAACACCCGGATTGTATCAAAGCCTAGGACTGCCTCATTCATTTTTATATTGCAGCATGTGGCAAATTTTAGAGCCTCTGGATATACTTTTCAATGGATGAAAGACTAAAGTATAGAAAGAAATAGGAAGAAGAAAAATAATGGTAGGTGCTACCAATGATGCAAAAAAGGCAACTTATTTTAGCAGCTATTTAAATCTTAAAGTAATAGGTGTTTCTTTTCACACTTATTACATTAAATACTTATAAAATTAAGAAATTTCAGGAGAGTATAAAAAAACTAATGAACACTTCTACCCTTTTCATATATAAATATGGAATTGCAGGATAATGTTACAGTCTGTATTGCTATTTGAATGCAGTCATCTTTATAAAAATCAAGCACGTTACAATATTTCTTTGGATCATCTCTACAGTGGACTTGGGAGGAAACGAATGTCAAAAATATTAGAGAACTGAGACACCTTTAAGGGTTTGGTTAGGGGTAATTAAGTTTTAAAAACAAAATATGTCTCCTCATTGTGAATAATTCTTTTGTGGCTAGCCTGCTTGCTCAGCCATCCCTTTGTTCCTGCCAGCCCCCCGGCAAACAATCTGTGTCTTCTTTGCTCCTCAGCCCAACACACACTGTTCCCACCTGGCCTCCTGTTCTGCTCAAGCCTGCAGCACACTAGAATCTGTGTCCTCGGCTTGTCTATTTTTTATTAGTTCATAAAGATAACAAAGAGACTATTTTAGTTTAAGCCAGTTTACTATTAATTCTAGAAAGGAGATAGGGGAAAGGAGCAAAAATAAACCAACTTAAAATATAAGAGATATAAAGGGTCCTAATATCTAGCAAAACTCTCATTGAAATAGCCTCTGGTCCCTGCCTCACTTTTATAGTGTCCTGAAGGTTTCCAGTATTTCTTGATGCCACTCTCTAATAATAGGTTCAAATTTCTTTCTTCCTTTCAGTACCGTACAAGAATTCTAAAGCTCATCTTTGCCCCACAAGATTACTTTGCCTTTGTTATTCAAACACGAATGTAGGTACTGTCGGAATGGAAGTGACTTTGCAGATGGAATTATGGCTGCTAGTTAGCTGCCAATAAAATAGGGAGATTATTTCCAATAATCCTGGGGGACTTCCTATAATCAAAAGGGTCTTTAACAAGCAGACAGGATGTCCCAGGAGTCAGCTAGAGATGCAGCTACAGAAGTCATGAGAGCTGTCACAGGAAGGAAGGAAGCTGCAGTTGGTGAAGGGGTGTGCAGGAAGCCAGAGAAGAAAAGCTGACAGCCAGCCTTTTGAAGCAGAAATAAGTGGGGATGGAAACCCCATCCTAGAACAGCCCAGCAATCCGGTCAACAACTTGAATGAGCCTGGGGACAGATCCTCTCCAGCGTCTTGTGACAGGAGCACAGCCAGCTGATACCTGGATTCTGGTTTGTGAAACCATAGCAGAGAAACCAGCTATGCCAACCTGGAAGTCTGACGACAGAATTATAAGATGATGCATTTGGGTTATTAGAAGCCACTAAGTCTGTTGTCATTTTTTAATGGGAGCAATGGAAATAAAATACAAGTACCAAAGTCCTACACTTAATTCCCTGTAAACTCTGTGAGCCCTTCAACCATGCATTCTTAAGTATTGCACACAAACACATACACACGCACACACAGAGTGAACTAGAAACACTTAGCTTAGAATTAGTAGGTTCAAATGTAATTGTTCATTTATTCAACAAGATAGGAGGTTGTTGGCAGATGGTACAGACTTGTTTCAAGACAACGGATGCACATTTTTAATACTTATTTTTTATCTTATTTTTAATTAGAAAGTGACACTTTAAACTGAAAATACTAGAAACCCTTATTGATTCAAGGGAGAAAAGAAACAAAGGAACCAGAAAAGCAATGGCAAAGTTGTTGAAAAACAATGATTTATTCAGTACGACCTGAATGTATGTGTGTGTGTGTGTGTGTGTGTGTAATGGTAAAAGAAGAGCCTGAATGTGTGTGTGTGTGTGTGTGTAATGGTAAAAGAAGAGCCTGAATGTGTGTGTGTGTGTGTGTGTGTAAATGGTAAAAGAAGAGCTTAAGAGAAAGACAAGATTCTAAAAGCCCTTCAATCCTTCATCCAATCAATTAAGCACATACTATGTCAGTCACTGGAAATTCCAGAGAAAGCAGGAGTGGTCCTGGTGTCTGCCTTGTGGAGCATTCAGTCCAGTGGAGAACCTCAAATTCAATCAAACTGTCACTCCAGGCTGTGCTGTCTAGGCAAGGCCTTCCCAACCAATTCCAGGCATTTTACATTTCCTTAATAAACAATAAGAAGCTATTGCACAATTTAGCATCATATCTTAAGGCTTTCTGTTGGGAAGTGAAGCAAAATGATCAGATTATGTTTTGGAAAAATCACTCTGACGACTGTAGGGTTAAATGACTAGGGCAAGGTAAGTCTGATGGCTGGAAGACTGCCAAATTTCTCATTGTAAATGAGCAAGAGATGAGATAACAACTAAAAATAAAACTCATGAGAATTAAAATAAGGAGTGAGTTTAGTAAATATTCCAGAAAAATGTAATAACTGATTTAGAAAATTATTGGATGTGGGGAAAAGAAAGTAGAGGATGATTACTAGGCATGTTTTTGAGCAAGTGGCTTTCATCAACTACGATCTATAGGATCCTTAAGAGTATTAAAGAATATTAAAATTAAACATTACATTTTTTTCTAATTGAAATTCCTATGGGGCATGAAAACACCAAACTTAAATAGTCAGATGTGGTAAGCCAAATTATGAATCCCCCCCCCAAAAAAATCTGTGTTCTAACCCCCAGTGGAAGTTGATTTATACTGCAAAAAATGATTTTGGAGATGGGGTTATGTTAAAGGTCCTGAGATGAGGAGGTAACCCTGGAATATCCTGAGTAGTCCTGATATAATCACAAGGGTCCTTATAAGAAGAAGGCAGGTGATCAGAGTGAATAGTAAGACATGTGACAACCAAAGCAAAAGACTGGTGAAATGTGAAAGAGCCATGAGTCAAAGAATGCAGATAGCACTAAAAGTTGTTCCAGAAGGAAGTAGCTCTCTCAACACCCTGTCGTTAGCCCATTGAGACTGATTTTGGACTTCTGACCTCTAAAAATATAAGGTCATAAATTTCAAACCACTAAGTTTGTAGTAACTTCTTACAATAGCAATGAGAAATTAATACAGCAGATGTATATGTATGTGGGAACATGAGGATAGAACTAAGAGATAACAGTAATTCGCATCTCAATCCCCCTGGACTCCACCAGAAATCACTATCACAGGTGTGGCAATGTACTTTAAGGTAGGTTTTTTGTTCTACTAAATGCTTCTGACTTACAAGGAGTAAGTCTTCTCTCAGGTCCCTTCTCTCCCATGACACTCTTCTCCCTGAGCAAAACAAACAAACAAGCAAAACAGAAGTTACTTGAAATCAGCCGTGGTTTTTTTCTTCTTCCTAAATTCGTTAAAGAAATTATGATAAAATGATGTGCAGAAATGGGGATACTGTACAGGATAAAAAATATAGAGTCCCAAGGACAGCAGAAAAGAGATGATGGGTTCCAACAGCTATGGAAAGTGTCCAAGAATGTTGGAAGCCTTCACATGGCTCCCTGAAGCATCTTGAGGAAGGAACAACTAACTGCCCATAAGGAAAAGTTATGTGGTATATCTCTGGAGAGGCTAGTGCCAGAATTTTGAGTCTTGGCAGTATCCTAACCATTATATATAGCATGAATAGGAGATTTCAAGGATCTGTATGGGCTGAAGCAATTAGGTGGTGCTTATAATGGACTAGGGACTCATGACTCCTCTTTTTTTTTTTTTCTGGAAAACATATAAACTTTCCAGACTTTATGCAAGTAGAGAGAGAGTATGTGAATGATAGAAATGGCAGAGATTACATTTTCCTGCAAGCTATTTGTGATAGAAACTAGAAGCTGAGTTTACTGTTAGTTTTAAAATATTGAAAATTTAATAATTCTTGCATGCCTTTTCTTGTGAAATAAGGTTGCCTGCATACAGAAGAGAAAATAATTTAGAAATTATTAAAATTAATAAGAGTTCATCAGGTTGATGGACATAGAATGACTGTATAAATCCATTGACTTTCTATATACTAGCAATACAATATCTTATTTAAACAACTGCTTAAAAATTGTTTCACAAATACTGAAAATTGACAAAGACAAAAAAGCACTTGGAATATGAGATATTGAGTTTTACAATTAATAACTTATTTTTAGAGAGATAAAAGATACACTAAAAAGCATTAAACCAATGCAAATATAATATTGATGTATAAGAAAACTCAGTATTTTACAAAAAAGATAACCATTCTCTCCAAATTGATTTTCTAACTTAAAGAAATTTCAATAAAAATTCCAAAATTGGTCTTCATGGAACTTGCAGTATATGAGGAAATACAAAAAGCCAATAAGGATCAAAATGTGTTTCTGAAAATTATCTACATGAGGTAATTTTCTGTGCAGATATTATGACTATCTATAAAGCTACAAAATAATATAGACTAGTATAGGGATACATAATTAGTACAATAAAATAGAGTAGACAGCAAACAATTCCTATAATATATAGACACTTTGTTTACGGCAGTGGTGGTTGGTTTATCAGTGGAAGATGACAAATCAAGGTAAATTATGAACTTGGGATGATCGTAATATGTCAATATAAGCTCATCCTTGGTAGAAAATGTTCCTCTCTGGTGATCATAATGGGGGAGGAGGCTATGTACATATGCCTGGGATCATGGAGTATATGTGAAATTTCTGTCTTGTTCTCTGAATTTTGTTGTAAACTTACAACTGCCTTAAAAAAATAAAGTCTTGAGCACCTGGCTGGCTAAGTGGCTAAGCAGATGTCTTCGGCTCAAGTCATGATCCCAGAGTCCTGGGATCAAGTCCAGCATCTGGCTTCTGCTCCAAAGAGAGTCACTTCTCCCTCTGTCTCTCTTTCTCTCTCTTTCTCTCTCTCATGAATAAACAAATAAAATATTTTTTTAAAAAGTAAAGTCTTATAAAGTCTTAAGAAAATCTTATGTCAAGAAAGGTTGAACAGTTCAACTAAAAATTGGATGATAATAATTATGACATGCATAAATTAAAAAATAAAAAATAATCTGGAATACATTAGCAATTGTAACAAAACAAGAAGAGAAACAGACACGTCAGTAAAAATACACAGAAGGTAACGTGCCACACACAAAAGAGGAAACACAAATGATAATAAATGCATAGAAATATATTCTAATTTATCACTAAGAAGAGCAACTTAAATACAGCAAAAATTAAATTCAGGAAACCTCTAGTATTAGGTCAGGCAAATAGAAACTGGTTCCTTATATATTGCTAGCAATGTATTGCTATATTTATTGAAAATAATTTGCCATTCTTAATGATATTTCTTTGACTTTAATGTGCATAGTTTTCCTCTTTAATGAGTCTTATTAATTGATTCAGTGTTACTCAGAACCTTTTTTTTATTTCTTAATGTTACACAAAATAATATGCATCTTATAATCAATGGCATCTTAAGATTTTAAAAAACATGGCAATATGTTTGAAGATATATAAATTTTACATTACAGAATTACTGCTTCCAGTTTCACAGCCTAGTTAAATTTTTGCACATGCCATTTTTGCTTAGCTACATTACTCATATCCAAAAATGTAAGCAGAATATGATAAATGCCATCATGACATGGAAGTGCCAAAAAAAAAAAAAAAAGAAAACAAACCTGCCTTTCAAGAATGATAGACAACTTATGTTAAAGAAGTGATGGATGTTATCCCTCCATTGTAGTAAAGCTTTTTTTTTCTTTTATGTTTTTATGACATTAATCAATAAATCTGTTATATTTAGTCTAGTAGAGACAATTATTAAATGGGTGCCCAGATGACATGAAAAGACATTTCTCCAGAGAAGACATACAAATGACAACAGACACATGAAAAGGTGCTCAACATCACTCAGCAGCAAGGAAATACAAATCACAACCACAATGAGATATCACATCACACATCAGAATGGCTAAAATGAACAAGACAGGAAACAACAGATGTTGGTGAGGATGCAGAAAAAAGGGAACCCTCTTACACTGTTGGTGGGAAGTGCAAGTTTATGCAGCCACTCTGGAAACCAGAATAGAGGCTCCTCAAAAAGTTGAAAATAGAGCTACACTATGGCCCAGCAATTGCACTACTAAGTATTTACCCCAAAGATACAAATGTAGTGATCCAAAGGGGCACCTGCACCCCAATGACTATAGCAGCAATGTCCATAATAGCCAAACTATGGAAAGAGCCCAGATGTCCATCAACAGATGAATGAGATGAATGGATAAAGAAGAGGTGGAATATATATGCCATGGAATATTACTCAGCCACGAAAGAAAGAAAGAAAGAAAGAAAGAAAGAAAGAAAGAAAGAAAGAAAGAAATAGGAAATCTTGCTATTTGCAATGACATGGATGGAACTGAGGATATTATGCTAAACAAAATAAGTCAATCAGAGAAAGGTAATCCTGATCTCCCTCATATGTGGAATTTAAGAACCAAAACAGAGGATCATAGGGGAAGAAAGGAAAAAATAAAACAAGACAAAATCAGAGAGAGAGAGACACTATAAGGGACTCTTAACTATAGGAAACAAACTAAGGGTCGCTGGATGGGAGTAATGTGGGGGGAAGAGATAACTAAGTGATGGACATTAAGGAGGGCACTTGATGTAATGAGCACTGGATGTTATATAAGACTGATGAATCACTGACCTCCACCTCTGAAACCAATAATACATTATATGTTAATTAATTGAATTTAAAGAAAAATTTTTAAAAGGACAAAAAAAAAAAATGGTGCCCAAACTGGTAAAGTGCTGTACCTATAGATGGTCTCTTACTAAATGACTATTAATTGGGCAGCCATACGATAAATATTTTATAGGGGATAAAACACGCAGATGGTTAAATATGTAAAAAGCAATGTCTTTATTTCTGTCAGATTAGATAATAAACTATATTACTAAATATAAAGAAAAGTAGAGAGAATTCAAATAGATTCTTTTTCCTCTATAGAATTTTATGTCCTTTTTTTGATTCAAAAAGAATGAAAAAATGGCAATTTTCCTAACTGTGTTCTACAATCTCCGAACATAGCCAAGATACATTGTCAGATGCAGTATGGAGTGCGGGGGGGGGTGCTCCCCTTCTTTAACTCCAATACTTCTTTTTATTTCATATTTTTCTCACTGGAAAAATCTGAGTTATAATTTGAGTGGCCACAATCCCAATATTTATATAAGATTTTATAAAGTAGTAAGATAAAAAATAAACTTTTTCTTTATTCTGTTTCTATGAAATGCATTTTTATAAGGATTCTTTCTCCTGCAAAAGGGAGAGGAATGCAGTAAAACCTGGCTGGAGCAAACAGAAAATTCTCTGCCTCAATTAGTGTTCAGAAATTTGGCGGGCTGCCAAGGCAGCACGTTCTAGGAGCTCCAATAGTGCATCAGGAACCAGCCAAATCCTGCCTCAGATCTACCCTCCTTTTTGTTCTGGTTTGCATCTTACATGGACTTTTTCATCATGGCTCCAAGATGACTGCGTTCAATTCTAGATCTAACTAACAACCCTTTAGCTTCTCATTCAAAGAAGAAAAGCAACTTCAGAAGTCTCAGAATACTACAGTCCAAAAAAAAAAAAAAAATCAGCTTAGGCCTGACTTTCAATCATGATGCAGACTGATGTTCCTATGAATCTCTACCTCAAAGCTTAATGTGATTATCCTAACAGCCCAAGACAAGTCAGGGTCTGTTCAAAGGAAAGGAGGTTGTATACTCCCCCCAAAGTTAAATGTGGTGTCTGGAACACTTGCACGTTTTGTGGGGCCAAATGCAAAATAAATTGGAGGGTTGTGTGTTAAAAAAAATGTTAAGGATTTCAAGACAGCAATAACAGAGCATAAAACCAAGCATGGTGCCCTTCTAAGCATGGAACCCTGTGCTCCTGCCCAGACCATGTGCCCATGAAGCCACCCTCCATTGTGTATCGTTTTTCCAGGAGAAGGGTAAATAGATTCTTGGTGGAAGAAAACAGCAAATGTCTAACACAGAAACAGAATTCAAAATTTGACTCAATTTTTACCATTTTAATCCCAAGTAATATTTTTGACCTTTGAAAAAGTCTTACACTTGAAAAAACAAACTTTAATAATAGTAGAAAGTGTGAAAGACATTCTTTTCTTTCATAAACTTTATCCTTTTACGCCTCTATATCTTAACTTCCCTATTTTCTTTTGGATGTATTCCCATTTCTCCTTCATTTTCATGCATATATACCATTACCTCCTACTCTCAAAAAAGCAGAAAAAGACTATCATTTTACCTTAATACATATTTTCGTTTGTTTCCCCTCTGCCTTCATTTCATCCTTTCCAATCTTTAATTATACTTATTTCCTCTGTTTTCCCAAAGCATTTCACATGTTCCTCATTCTTGTCACCTATAAAATTCTTTCCCAGTGACAGATTTCAGTTTTATTTATCTCTGAATCCAATCATAATGTACATAATATAATATGGAGTTCACTGCCTTGCACCTAGAGGGGCCCAATCTATATTTGAAGAGTGAGTGAATATCACTGTTTTCTTTCCCATTGTTATTCTTATTTAAATTCCTGGCTTTGACCAAATCCCCCCATTTAATTAGATAATATATATCAAAAAAATAGATAATACATATCAGAGTAGCAGCAATATAATCCCAGGTACTAGTTAGTTCTCAAAACAAAATATAATGTGATTTTTTTTATAATGTGATTTGAATTTATAGGAGTGCATCATTTATTTAAATGTACATAGATATACTGGGTCTAACATTTTATCTTAAATAAAACTTGTTTCAATAAACATAATTATTTCTGTAATTTTCTAAACTCAGAATTTTTTATCTACAAATGGTATTGTTACTTAAGTTGTGTGTGTGTGTGTGACTTGCCTTGTGTTATCTTAATTATTTTCCAAACCCCATTATATTTTAATTTAGGAAAGCATTATATAAACATGAAAAATACTGGCTTGCTGGATGACTTTATAATTATGTTTCATATACCAGGTTGTCATGACGAATTAATCACTTTTATGCCTTAAAATGAACACCAAATTAATGACGCCCCATAATCTTAAACAAAATGATATTAGCACAACATTATTTTCTGGTTAAAGACCTTACTAGAGTACAAATATGTTTGCATACCTTATCTGTAATTGCAAGTGTCACTGTAGTAGGAAAGCTATTAACATTATGCAGTGAACATTTAAAAAATACTCATAGTCAAAGAGATAATATTAGGGAGATAATTTAATTATTAGTTTGCTTTTTAATCTGACTCATCAGCTTTCTGCTTCAGTGCTTATCATAATTTGCATTCTTGTGGTGAACTCAACTAAAATGACCAAAAACTCAATATATTTTCCGAGCAATAATTCTTACAACATTAAAAAAAGCCGGCCAACATTAGATTTTATGTTGATTGGATGTAGCCTTGCCTCTAAAATATGTTACTTTATAATCGGGATCACTTTATGTATACACACAAGTAAAAAAAAACTCCTACTGCTGTTTTTGTTTTCTTTCACTAAGAACTCAATCCATAATATTTTTAGGAAGTTGGATTGTAATAACTACTTTGTACTAAAAAAAAAAAATTTCCCATATGTTAATTTACTAAGTTCTACTTATGTTTGTTATATGTTTACCTATATGTTTACCTACTTATAGTAAGAAGAATTAATGAGATTATATGCATAGATCTGCAAATACATAAATATAGACGAGTCAAAGAGCATACTTTCACGACATTTCCTGTGATGAGACTCTATAATCATGAGACCACTGAATGTATCCATATGTTTTAAGTTTAACCACAAGCAGGTTAATTTTAGGTTTTCCTTAAAGGTTTAAATGTCAAGACTATAGGTTAGTCAATAATGTGACAATGAACTTGACGAAAAGTGGAAACTAATTTAGCTATTCCCAAAGATGCACTTACTTAAGATTGTGTTGGAAAATGTTGTTTGACTGTATTACAAAGTGATCTCTATGTTCATACTTTAGAACAAGAAAGATTGTTAGCAATTTGCGGAAACTGACAAAATATCTATTGAAGAAAAGAGGATTTGGCAACCCAAATTATCCAGACTTGTCATGAGCATTGATTAAATTCAAGTCTGTAACCACACAATAATAATCAAATAGAGAATTAAAGAATTATTTAGTCAATTTTACCAATCTGGATAATCCAGGACAAAATCCTTCTTGATTTTCAATAGCTTGAGAGGATTTTAGATATCTGTATTTTTCATATAATTGCCTTAATGCTTTCTTTAACTTTCTCTTAATGTTCAAAGCTGAACTTACCTTGCATCAAAATTTGTTCTTCAAATGTATGTAACAAAGTGCTCCGACATGGAATAAGTGGTAAAATTAATACTTTTAAAATAAGTTACTGAAAGTATACCATAGAAAAGAAAAGGGATTTACACATATGTTCCTGTTAGAATGATAGGGAAGCAAGCCTCCTTTTCTGCTGGTGATAGAAAAATATTTTCCTATGAATCTTACTTTATTTAGAACTTTAATTGATCAGTGGAAGATTAGTAACTACATTGAGTTGTGCAAATTCAGCAACTATAATGTTGATGTGTGTGCTTCTGTTGTTAATTGGGAAAGTTTCTACCTCAATAACAATAATAGCAAAACACTGTGTATGTGTGTATGTATGCATTACATTTTAAAAAGCCATTTTGTTTCTTTAGGGAACAGCAGATTCTAAGAAATCCAGTTAAATATAGTATACTTGCTACGGTAATTGCATTACATAAAAAAGGATAAATTAAGATGTTATAAATGTGATATGCCATCTGTTTCTGTTTTTGTTATATTTGTCACATGCAGCTGTTCTTATTCAGCTATAAGGAAGCACTTTGTCTTAATTTACACATCAAAATATTGCAAAAATATCAATTTTGTATACTTAAAAAGTTCCTTTTCCTGAAATGTATACTAAGATCAAGGAGTAACAAATTTTCAAATTAATACTCTATCTTCAAAATGAAATTTAAAAAAATATACATACATATGTATATACTTGGCTAGAAAAGAGAGATCCAATCATTCATATAAGTACAATTTGTTCCAAATTATTTAAAATTATACAGGCATCATTTGTAGTGATTCATTTATTCTAGACAACAATGAAAATTGATCTTAGAAAGTTGGACTAAAAAAGCTTTTTTTCTCATATTTGATTGTGCTGGTATTATGTAGAATATAAATGTATTTTATAATAATGATATTTATGCATATATATATGATACCGTTTCAAAGTATACATTGTCATCATCGTAATGCTTTATTCTGACTTAAAATTACCCGAAATAACCTTCGTATTCTGAAAACAAACAGAACCAAATGAACCTACCTATAAGTGAATAAAATAATGGCACAGAACAAGAAAGGGACACTAATCCAAATAGGC
This sequence comes from Vulpes vulpes, assembly GCF_048418805.1. Lineage (NCBI taxonomy): Eukaryota > Metazoa > Chordata > Mammalia > Carnivora > Canidae > Vulpes > Vulpes vulpes. Next base: position 41,045,463 of record NC_132785.1, read on the forward strand.
TTTGAACATAGTATTATGCTAACTATGTACTTTCAGGGTAAAGATAAATACAATCACAAATCTTAAAATCTAATTTGTAGTCTTGCTGTTTCTAGTGATATTGGTTCAGGGGTACTGTAATTTTATGAGTATTGTATCAATAGCAAATGAATAAACATTTGATATTATTAAGAGACAGCGTTCTCACATTGTGAAAAGAGAGACAGACGAAGAAGGAAAAATCTGTACTAGTGAATTAACATTTAGAGATATCAAAAGAAATTCACACATATATATACACATATACAAACATATATTTTTAGCTCTTTCTATATCAATGAGTACAAAAACTCCAAGCCTTCGTTTATAAATATCTCATTAAACAGAACCAGTGTTGCTTGGAGTAATGGTTGATTCTAGCACTGGGTTAGGGTGACTTTCAAATGAGCCTGGAACTTCTTGTGGTCAAAACATAAGGACATGAACTAATAAACCTGAGATCACAAAAAAAGACACAGAATACAAGTACAGGTGAATTTCATTGGCCAATCTGTAACAATTGAGAGTATTAAAATGAATAATAACAAAGTATATTATAATATATTGAATACAATTAGACTGATTTCACAATGATACTACATACGTACGTACATAACAAAATGTTAACCAATATGAAAGAATTACAAAGAAAAGTCAAAATTCATAACAATCATTTTAATTATTGAGGCAAATACTGTCAGTAAATGTAAAACTATGAGTGAAATTTGATGGAGTACAGTATAATTTCATAGTCAACATTATTTCCTCATCAAATAAGGTATAAATGAAATGTGGAGAAACTCAGATATAACCTTAATCAAGAGATCAAAGTTTGTATCATAATAGTAGAATTAACACATTGCCTCAATGTTAATTCGACCCAAGCCGAAATCAAGAGCCGATGCTTAACCGACTGAGCCACCCAGGTGCCGCTGAAGAAACATTTAAAATCCTAATTAAGATTCTACAAAAATTCTGGCTTTTATGTCTTCAAACAAAAAATAATAAACAATTAAATAAATAATGTTAAGAGAGACAAAAGCTATTGAACTATTCTGGATTTAAAAAAAAAACCAAAAGACCATATTAACTAAATGCAATGAATGATACTGGGAAAATTCAACAAGTGGCATTATCAGGACTATTGAAAACCACCTCAAAACTATGCAAGGAAATAATAAGTATAAGGAAATGAATCATAAGATCTGTATTCTGTGAAACTAGGAGACTTCAAAAATTACATAGAAAAACTAAAAGGAATGGGGAGTGATTTATAGCTCAGGGAACTTAGAACCTACAAATCCATAAAAAAAAAGAACAAAGAAGCCTGGCAATTCAATTTGACGATGTCATCATTTTCTAGGAATTGGATGCACCAGCTACCGTAGCAGGTGCTGAGAAGTAGAATGTGGAAATAACCATTGTTTATTTATTTTTTAATTTAAAGATATCTATTATCTATCTATCTATCTATCTATCTATCTATCTATCTATCTATCTATCATCATTTATCTAAGTACTAACCGAAATGGGGCTCAAGCCCAGGGCCCTGAGATCATGACTTGAGCCAAAGGCAGACACTTAACCCAAGCACCCTCTGAAGTCTTTCAATGACCACTGGATATGTAGAATTAATTGCCCAACAGTATCCCTGGAATGTTGTTTCTAGAAAAATTAAACAAGAATGTTGTGAGACTTGGAAACTCAAGGTGTTGCTAGAGGAGGTAAAGAGGGTGCCAGGCTACATTTCAGGGATTAAAGAATGTCCTCATACAGGATACTGAGGTTTCTCAGTTCATCTTCCTTCGTTTCACATCTAAAAATCTCTCTCTCAAGTTGGTGATTAGAGGACTCCACAATATCTGAGAATTCCCGAAGTTAGTCTGATTGACCACCTTATCATCCCTAGAGGAAAGTCAATCTCTTTTTTTATTTCCTATTTCCTAATCATTTAGGCTATAAGTTATAAAATTTATTAATCTCAAAACAGCTCTTTGCTCCATTTTATATCATTTTTGTTTTTTATTTCATTCATTATTCATTTCTGCATTTATCATTATGATTTTATTCTGCTCACTTTATGTTTCATTTGTGTTTATTTATGCATCATCTTTTTTATTTTTTATTTTTATTTTTTTATAATAAATTTATTTTTATTGGTGTTCAATTTGCCAACATACAGCATAACACCCAGTGCTCATCCCCTCAAGTGTCCCCCTCAGTGCCTGTCACCCATTCACCCCCACCCCCCGCTCTCCTCCCCTTCCACCACCCCTAGTTCTTTTCTCAGAGTTAGGAGTCTTCATGCTCTGTCTCCCTTTCTGATATCTCCCACACATTTCTTCTCCCTTCCCTTATATTCCCTTTCATTATTATTTATATTCCCCAAATGAATGAGACCATATAATGTTTGTCCTTCTCCGATTGACTTACTTCACTCAGCATAATACCCTCCAGTTCCATCCACGTTGAAGCAAATGGTGGGTATTTGTCGTTTCTAATGGCTGAGTAATATTCCATTATTTATGCATCATCTTAAAGTGGAAGCTGAAGTTATGATGTGAGAACATTCTCTTAGTGAATGAGAAATATTAAAGAATGCATCAGAAATTGTACCTAGACTGTGAGTAATTTTAAAAGATCATTTTCTTATATATATATATTGTTTAGGATATAATTGTTTAAACAAATACAATATATCATGCATTTAAAATATATGTATATACTTGGGGTGCCTCGGTGGCTCAGTTGGTTAAGAGTCCGACTCTTGGTTTCTGCTCAAGTCATGATCTCATGGGTCATGAGATTGGGCCCTTTCTTGGCTTCTGTGCTTATTAGGGAGTCTTCTTAAGAATTTTCTCCCTCTGCCGTTTCACTCGCTCACTCATTCACTCTCTCTTTCTCTCTTTATAAATAAATAAATATTTAAAATGTATGGATACATGAAATACATGACAACAGCAACAAATTCGGAGAGGAAAAATGGAAGTATGTTATTGGAAGGTTTTTATACATGTGAATTTGTATAACATCATTTGAAGGTAAACTGATAAAGCAGTATTCTCTAACTCATTCTAAAGTAATCAGTAAAATACAAGAGAAAAGAATGATGAGACAAATGCAAAGCTAGTGGCAGAATGAAAGACTGAAACCTAACTCAATAATCACGTTAAATGTAAATGTTTTAACCACTGCCATTAAAAAAAAGTCTTGACCTGACTATATGCTACTTATAGGAATTGCATTTTAAATAACAATAATTTTTTTAAAATAATGAAAAAAATATATCTTGTTATCCCAAGTTAAAAGAAAGCTAGAATACCCACACTAACTTCAGTTAAGTAGATCTAAGTACAAAGAACATCGTTAGGGATTAAGGGTGATTCCAAATAAATAAAATCTTTAAAAAAAAAAAAAAAAAAAAAAAAGGGCAACCCCGGTGGCTCAGTGGTTTAGCGCGGCCTACAGCCCAGGGTGTGATCCTGGAGAACCTGGATCGAGTCCCACATCGGGCTCCCTGCATGAAGCCTGCTTCTCCCTCTGCCTGTGTCTCTGCCTCTCTCTCTCCTCTCTGTGTATTCTCATGAATAAATAAATAAAATCTTTAAAAAGAAAAAAAAAAGGTGATTCCAAGTGATAAAGGAATCAGTTCATCAAAAGGGCAATCCATTATAATTTTTTATTTACTTACTTAATAGTAGATCTACAAATACATGAAGCAAAAATTGATCAAGCTTCAAAGAGACAAATCTACTTTATTGTCAAGAGATCCAGTACTCCTTAATTAGTTAATAGAGCAGACAGAAAAGATACAGATTTTAAAAACTTGGAAATACATATTTCCAAGTCAATTGGCTTGACTGATTTGGCACTTATAGAATGCTTCACCCAATACCAGACAAATGTGCATTTTTTTAATTAAGTGTAAATGGAACATTTATTAAGATAAAATATATTCAGGGACAAAAAGTCAATAAATTTCAAAGATTTTGAGCTGATCAAAATATGTTTTCTAAACACAATAGAATCAAATGAGAAATTAACGACAGTCAGAACTCTGGAGAAATCTTTCAATATTTGGAAACTAAATAACACAGATGTATATAACCTTGTTAAAGAGAAAATTAAAAAGTGAATTAAAAAGTATTATGAACTAGGGCAACCCGGGTGTCTCAGCGTTTTAGCGCCGCCTTCAGCCCAGGGCGTGATCCTGGAGACCTGGGATGGAGTCCCACACTGGGCTCCCGGCATGGAGCCTGCTTCTCCCTCTGCCTGTGTCTCTGCCTCTCACTGCGTGTCTCTCATGAATAAATAAATAAAATCTTAAAAAAACTAATTTCTCTGCAAATAACACATCTTTCCTCTATTTGGTTTAAGATTCTTATTTCTGATTTAGAAAAAAGTTGCTTATCACAGTGTGCTGTCGTATTGTTTACTTCATGGTTCTTGTGTTTTGGATTTGTTAAGTTTCTCAGATACAGATTTTATAGTTTTCATCAAATTTTGAAAAATTTCAGACGTCACTATATTAAATATTTTTTCTGCATATCTCCTTCCTCATTTCCCTCTGTGATCACTCCAGTTTTATGTATTAAACCAATTAGAATTTTTTCTCATGGCTTTCTGATGCTCTCTCTATATATTTTATAAATTCCATTTTACCTGTGTATTTACTATTTTAAGTTCATTAACCTTTCTTTCTGCAATGTTTAATCTGCCATTGGTCCAATCCAATATATATTTTATAATCTTAAACATTGTAGTTTTCATCTCTAGAAGTTTGATTTCATGTTTTTTTTGTCTCCCACGTGCCTACCTAACTTTTTGAACGTATAGAATAGAGGCATAACAATGTTTTACTGTCTTTTTATGCTAGTTTTAGTTCTATATTTGTATGAGGTTTTTTTGTAGATTTCTATTAATTGAGTCTCAACTTCATCATATGTTTTGCTGCCTGCTTCTTTGTATGGTTGGTTATTTTTGATGGTTACCAGACTGTAAGGTTTGCTTTTTTGGGTGCTGGATAATTTGGTATTCCTGTAAATCATCTTCAGCTTTGTTCTCTGAAACTGTTAAGTTATTTAGAAAAATTGTGATCCATTTGAATTTTGCGTGTAGGTTTTGTTAGGCAGGTCTAGAACAGTATTCAGGTGAAACAATAGTTATTCACTTCTGAGATCAATTTATCCTTAGTCCCATTCATCGCCTTGGAAATTAGAAGTTTTCCCCATCTGGTGGTGCTTATTGATATTCATCCTGGCTCTGTATGAGTTCTAGATGGTTCCTTTCCCTTTCCAAGTAGTTTTCTCATACAGATGCATTGATCAGTACTCTGATAAATGCTCACTAGAGACTCTTGGCAGATCTTTGGGATTCTGTGCTTTCTCTCCTATAATCTGTCCTACAAATTTTACCAATGTTGGTCTTCCCAGACCCCATGCTTTGTGTCCTTAATTCAGAAAATCCTCTGAGCTCTGCCTCCCTCTGCCATGGTATGGGGGCTCTAAAAGGAGGGAACTGTGGCAATTGTAGAACTCATCTTGTCTGTATTCCATCCCTTGAGGATCATTCTTGCCCAATCCCAGTATCTTGAAGACCATTCTTTTTTCATATATTTTGTCTGTCTATTTTGTCAGATTCAAGAGAGGAAAGTAAATCCTGCCTGCTACTCCAAATGGAAGAAAAGCAGAAGTCTGTCCCATTTTGTTTGACATGTTATATTTCTTAATTACTAATATTCTTTTCAGAGTCCAGAGTGCTCACCATTACACTATGGAACCCCCACTATTTTCATTTTAATAGTTAAATTTCCTCAAAATTTCTGTTTGGCTTTTCCAAAGTTTTTATTATTAAATGCCTGGTATCCTTTACTCTTAAGAAAATAATTGTTTCACAAAATCATGAAGCACAGAGAATGGTGCTTAGATTAGACTAGAATTATTAGAAAGGGCTGTAAGTAAGTCCAGTTCCTGATTTAACATCTGCATATTAAGAGAAGAGAAAGGAACAGTGGCCCTTACAGAAAAGTTTAGTTGGCCACAAGTAAGTATTCATCTCATTATTGTACTACTGCAATCTACTGTTACAAGGACTGCTTATTGTGATTCACCTAAGTTTAATATCCCTTACCATTATTGCAAATGTGGTATAAATGACCATATTAATTATGCTTAATGTTTATTGACTATCTACCTTATTAAAATGTAAGGTTCCTAAAGATAGAAATATTTGTATATTTTGTTCACTCGTGTATTTCAAGAGCCCAGTCAGAAATTGGCCCAAAGTAGACACTGATTATTATTCTTAAATGAATTGAGGGAGCTTACTAAAGGGTTCAATTTTTGTTCCAAGCTAGAGGTTGTCCATGACCCTGAGAGCTTCTCTTTCATAGTCCAAAGGCAGGGAGGTCATTTTTTACTGATCTAAGCCATCATTATGGCAATATCTAGCTTTCAATCAGCTTGTATGAGACACAGTATTTCTGTGATTTTGTTTTTTTACCAATATGTAAAATAAGGTAGTTCATTTACATTATTTTGAAGGTTGACTTAAGACTTTGGTTACCTCTATAGTTGTTGAATTGACCATTGACTTCTTCGACTCTTTTATCACACCCTTCTTTCTTTTCCTTTCTCTTTCTTCTTAATTTTTGGCTCCTTCTTCTCTCTTCTCTCTCTCTTCCATTTTTCATTTTCCTTTATATGTTCTCTCCTTACGGTTTCTCTCTCCTTTGGTCTCTCCCTCATCTCTCTTTTTCTTTCTTCTTCCCTCTCTCCCCCTTTTCCTTCTATTTCCCTTCCCTTCTTTTTGCTCTCCTTTTCCTATTTTTCTCTAAAAATACAATGTTCATTAATTTAATAGGTTCTTACAAAATAATGCTTTAAACCATGTGCTAAGCATTATACTACATGTAATGGAGATATGTTAAAGCAGTGTGGTTCACCAGTACCTGCCCTCAAAAGACTTAGAAACTGCCAGAGAACTGTCTGCATTATACCCAGAGAAACAGATGGGAAGCCAAGAGTGTTAACCGATCCATATTGATACATTAAATTTTAAAATTGAAAATTAAAAATAAATTTGAAATATGTTCTTTGATTTTCTATTAATGACAATTTCATTTGACATTTGGCTTATTTGTCTTTAAGAAGTAAGTCTTAAGAACTAGTTTTAACAAGTTAAGAAATCTTAAAAATTGGGTGCCTGGGTGGCCCAGTGGGCTAAGTGGCAGACCCTTAATTTCAGTTCAGGTCATGATCTCAGAGTCCTGAGAGCAGGCTTTGCTTCAGGCTCTGTGCTCAGCAGGGAGTTGACTTGATATCTATTCTCTCTCTCTCTCTCTCTCTCTCTCTCTCTCTCCCTCTGCCCTGCCCCCCATGCACATGCTGTACTCTCTCTAAAATAAATAAATACATCGTTTTAAAAAAATATTTTAAAAAATTATGTAACGTGAAATGTGAAATATGTTCTCTCTCTCTGTGTGTGTGTGTGTGTGTGTGTGTGTGAAAGAGAGAGAGAAAGATCAAGACAGAAAGAAAGGCAGAAAATAATTAGCTACTTATCAATAAACAGTAATGGTATTCATGCAGGCACCTGAAACTTTCCCTCAAGCAAAAAAAAAAAAAAAATCAAAAGGTTTTCCCTTACCAATCTAACTTATATAAATACAGATACATATATATTTGAAATATATATATATAAAGCCCACTCCCCACAACACACACAAACACAAAACATAAATCCTCTGAACTTGTACAGTAGCAGCCTGACATTAAAAAATCCTTGCAGTTCACAAAGTTTTAGTTGTATATTTCTGTAATGCTATTTCTGCCTTATACCAGTGATTGTGGAAATATCAGGGGACTCCTGTTCAACAGTAAATAAGCAGTACCTACAATGATAACAGTTCCATTTATCTACCTCCTAAATAGCTCTTAAATTTAACTTCATATTGGCTTCCACTGCCCCAGCTCAATCTTTTATTTCTCACCTAGAACACTATATCTTCCTAACAGGGAACTTCAATTCCACCTTATCATCTCTATAGTACTGCCACAAAGATTTTGTGTTGTTTGTTTTAAAACTTTTATCTGCTTATAAAAGTATAGTAGCTTTTTAAAGTAATTTATGTGAAGTTCAAAGCCAGACTTTAAACTATCTACAAAAATGAAAGCTCTTTACCTGTTACAAACCTATTCTCACCTGTAAAATGGAGATTAATGGTAACTACCTTGTGTAGTTTTTGTGAGGAATATATATATGGCATTCATGTAAAGTGCTTCTCACATTGCATAGAATCTAGGAAATCCTCAATGAATGTTAATTTTGTTATGTGGTTTCTGCTTATAGTAAATAATTTGGAAACTTAGGAAAATAATAATAAAAAAGGAGTAAATAACATTTACCAACCTATTAATGCTTTATAGAATTTTTTATTTTGTTTTCTGGTCAGTGCCTGTAAATGATGCACCTATCAGAGACTACTTGGGCCTGCAGATTGAATTAACAGTCTCTTACTTGCAATAATGCTTTTCTTAAGAATAAATTTTCAGACCAATTTTGATCAAGTTATCAATTTTTAACCAAACCTCACAGTACTAATAGATTAAGGTGAAGTTTAATATCTCATACACTTCTCCCTTGGTTACCCCAAACATTTCTCCCCTCCTGCATTCTTTTCTGGCTATTATTTCACATTTTCTATCCCAGAAGAAATGGAGGAGAGTGGACATATTTGAATTATTGAATTTCTTCATTCAGAAACATAGTGTATACCTTATTTTATTCAAGACTTTTTTCTTAGTTCCCAGTACATATTTTAGATCTCGTTATGTGGGTCTTGCATGATTTTCTTTAGACCTATTCCTAATTTTCATATAATGTTGCTATTATGAAACAAGTTATTTCATTATTAAATATTCTAAATTTGAATTTTCATCTTGTAACTATTGACTATAAGTTCTCTAGGTAGTTCTGTTTAATATTTTGATAAACAGTCATATCTTCAAATATCACCAATTTTGCTGTTTTCATTTTTTTAATCTTTTCTAATGCTGAGAAAATGTTTGTGGGTATTAAATATTTAGAGTAAGTGAATTCCAGAAATTATATTGAATTTTATTCTTGAATGTTAGTCATAAATAATTTTTGTAGTGAAACTAATTAGGTTCAAACTAATCTTTGTTTATAACTTTGAAGTTGTTAATCTATTGTCTTCTAAAGAAAAAATAATGATATGAAATTATTCATATTCATACAGAAATAATATGATTATGTCTTATTTGAAATATTTTATTTTCATTATTTTTTATATTATCTATTTATTTATTCATAAGAGATATATAGAGAGAGGCAGGGACATAGGCAGAGGGAGAAGCAGGCTACCTGCACGGTACCCGATGCAGGACTCAATCCCAGGACCGTGGGATCACAACCTGAGCTAAAGGCAGATGCTCAACCACTGAGCCACCCAGATGCTCCTTCTTTGAAATCTTTTAATAAAATCTCCACATATTTTGTGTTTTGTTTAGATATAGTGATAAGAGTATAAGGGTTCTTTTACTATTTCTTGAAAATTATAATAAAGCCTTTGCAAAATGGATTTTTTATTGAAAATTAATTAGAAAATAGTCCCCTGACTTTGACCAGAAAATTTGTTGGATTTTTCATCTAGAATATTCTTCTATTTGTCTTGAATAAACTTCCATACAAGGTAAGGTTAGAGCTCCTGAAAAACAAAAGCAAACCCCAAAGAGTTGAAGTGAAATTTTTGGATAACTTTTTTGTTATCTGCTTATAAATCTTTGTATCTGTGGTAGAATCCTGCTTGAGACTTTTTTATAACATATTCCCTGAAGGGAATATTGTACTGTGTGTGTGTGTGTGCATGTGTGTTTGGGGTTGGTAGTGTTGGTGAACATTATATATTAGAGTCTCACAGGTCATGGAAGAAAACACTATGAATAAAATCCTTAATTAATTGGGAAGCTCTATTAATAATTTTTATAGAGAGGCACTTTTTTTTAAACCACACATCCTTTTTATTGTTAAGTCATAAAGAAGTATCAAAATTAAAAGCAAAAATTACAGGGTAAGACTTAACTACTAGGAGCATCAAATGAAGTGAAAATGGGACTAGGCGCAGGGCAATATGAATTAATGAACATGGTAAGGATAAGGATGGTGAGAACAGTGAGCATGTGCTAAAGAAGATACTAGGGGAGAGGATCTAGTGAAAATTTTGGTCTTAGACAAGAGCCTAGGTAAAGAAATAATGGGACAAGATTTCTTTCTTTTTTTTAATCTACGATTCACAAAAAGAGAGAGAGAGAGAGAGAGGCAGAGACACAGGCAGAGGGAGAACCAGGCTCCATGCACCGGGAGCCCGACGTGGGATTCGATCCTGGGTTTCCAGGATCACGCCCTGGGCCAAAAGCAGGCGCCAAACCGCTGCGCCACCCAGGGATCTCTGGGACAAGATTTCTATACCCCACTAGGTGCTTAAGAGTCTTCCTTGCCATTAGTACTGTCTGTCATCCTCTCCTTCCTCAGCCTCCTTTTCATCATCCTTGATCAACTCCAGCGGGTCATCCCTGGATCTTCATTATCATCATCATCTTGTAGGTCCCCCTCCTCAGCAGAGTCATCTGCACCCCTCTCAGACTCCATCTTCACATTAGTCTCATCTTTCTTCAGGGAGCTGCTGCTCTGCTCCTCTTCTGACTTATCATTCTACATCTCTACTCCTTGTTTGCTCTGTTCTTTCTCAAATTTGTCCAGGCTTTCCAGTAGAGAATCCACTTTTTGTTTTATCTGGGTCAACTCCTTCTTAGTGGTCTGAAGGTCATCTCCTTTCAAATTTCCGGACTTGGAAGAAGATCCTCGCTGTCCACTCTTAGAATTGAAGCCACTTTTGCCCCTTCGTGAGAGGTTTCCTGATACACGCTGGCATTTTTTTTTAATTTTTTTTTAAATTTATTTATGATAGTCACAGAGAGAGAGAGAGGCAGAGACACAGGCAGAGGGAGAAGCAGGCTCCATGCACGGGGAGCCCGACGTGGGATTCGATCCCGGGTCTCCAGGATCGCGCCCTGGGCCAAAGGCAAGCGCCAAACCACTGCGCCACCCAGGGATCCCTCACGCTGGCATTTTGAGGGAACCACAGTGCAAGCAATTGGAGGAGAAGGAGGAACACGTGCTGCATAACTGTACATCCTGTCATAATAATCTCATTGAAAGTCATAGTCCAAATCAAAAGAGGAACTGAGTAGAGGGGACGGAGAAGAGTGTTCTGATACTGACCCTCACATCCTTCGCTTACTTTATCAGAAGGTCATGCTATGCACGGAGAACAATCTAATGATTTTGGGTGACCAAAATGATCTTTGTTTGTTCACAATAGCATCTAAAACTAATTATCCAAAATTTGACTTCTGTTTTCAGAGACCCTACTCGTCTTTCAGATTTTTCTGTATGAGTAAATGGAAACTGTATCCCTCCAGTTGCAACCACATCAGAACTATGGCTTAAAGCTACCAGGACTCATCTGAATTACTTCCGTATCTTTCTTTCTCTTTGCTTTTCCTCTTTCTCTTCTCTTTCTCTTCTATAGTCTGTTTTCCATACAGCAGCTGAAATGACTAAAATTCAAAACAAAGTATAGTGCATCTCTATAAAACTTTAATAGAACTTTCCAATTAATTAAGGATTTTATTCATAGTGTTTTCTTCCATGACTTGTGAGACTAGTCTATAATGTTCACCAACACCAACCCCAAACACACACACACATACACACACACACACACACACACACACATTACTTTTCTTACCTTCATCTTCTACTATTTCTCCTCTGAACCTAGAGGTTCTAGGTTCTAGCCTGTCTGGCATCTGTGATATGCCTCAAACATACCCATTATACTCTTGCCACAGGCCTTTTGCATCCTATTCCCACTCACTAGACTTATATTCTCCAGATATCTTTATTTCAGGTCCTCTTTTCCTTCATGTTTCTGTTCAAATGTCTATGTTAGAGATCTCCTACATAAAATAATAATCAAATACCCCATTTACTTTCCCTTTACTATCCTTATAACATCTATTACAGAAAGAAAAATAAATAGGTAATGAATGGATACATTAGGTATATACAAACTCCTGAAATAATTATAAAATTTGACTTTCATAAAATAAAAATCTGTTTCTTAACATCAATCAAACTTCAGAGTTAGAAGGAGTGTTAGGTTGAGAGCTAACTGCTCTTTGCTCTATATAGTCCAAGAACTTGGCCTCTGTTTATCTTGTGAAGGAGTCTATGGATAAAGTTCAGTCTATGGATAAAATCAATGAACCTGAATGGGAAAAAATTATTACATTATTTTTTATTTTCAACAACCTCTAACTAAAGTTTAGCATTTTATTCTATTACTAACACAATGAACAAAGTATAGTAATATTAGTAATGTATTATGTAGTAATAATGTAATGTAGTATGTAGTATAGTATGTAGTATAATAATGTATGTAGTAATGTAGTATAGTAATATTAGTAATGCCTATGACTCTGTCACCAATACACATCACAATAATTTCCGATTACATTGTGGTCCAATTACAAGATAGCTATAAATGTTTTTATGTACTTTCCTACTGAAAAACCTTGGTACTTATTAAACCTGCCACTGGATCAAACATGATTACAGAACTGTTGTCTACCTGGTCCCCTGCTTTAAAGCAAAACAGTGTTTGGGAATGTTGTTCTGTTCCTTTCTTTCAATTTGAATCTTTCCCTATTTTCTAAGTAGGATTTCTCCAGCATGCTAAGATTTGTTCCATATATTAAGCTAAGTGTTCCATATAAATTATTTCATTTAATTGCCACTGTTGATTCAAACATTTACCTAATTCAATTCAATATTCAATATTCCCTTCATCATTCTAAATATGAATGTTAAGAGTATGTGAATTTCTTGGGCATGGGTTAGAGACTGACACATCAATGCCCATAGCTCATAATGTCATCTTAACTAGAACTAATAAAATGATTTTTCTATCTCACAAATTTTATCAGTCTACTCACAGATCCATGCAAAAATGATTGTACATTCCCTTCATCACAAAGTACAATGCCTCAGCTTGGTACACAGAAATCTTCTTTCACTCATTTCTGCTTATACAATGTAAATTTTCTGTTTCCTGTATCATCTTGCAGCCATGATAATAATAATAGTTACCCTTTATTGAGGCTAATACACTTCGTTCCATATATTAAGCTAAGTGTTCTATATAAATTATTTCATTTAATTCCCAGAACAACATATTTGGGGTGCCGACTATTATTGTGTGCAAAACATAAGTAAGGAAAACGAAGGTTATGAGGTTAAGTAAATTAATCAAAGTCACACAAGCAAGAGGTGTGAAATTTAGGATTTAAAACTACAGTGGTTGACTTCAGAGCCAAAGATCTTTACCCTGTACATTACAGTAACATTTGTGAGTCCCTCTGCATTCCCAGCATGCTCTTCTATGCATCCTAATTCCATACTTACATTTATATTTATTGAGTTAGAAACCTGCATGCATAATAAGAAAAGATGCCTCTTTGTTTCTTTATAGCAGTATCTATTGGTTTTATATGCTGTGATTTTAATATCCTAAATACCTAAAAGTAAAAATAATTCTATAATTTAATAGGAAAATAATTTTATCAAGATTATAGTCTTTCAGGCTTGAATTAAAAGAAGAGACAGAGCTCTGATTCTTAAAGAAAATAAAGTGAAGCTATACTAAGGTTTAGGTACATTTCCAGCTGCATTTTTAGGAGCTTGCATTTTAAATTAGAACAAAGGTAAAAATCAAGCTATAACAACAAAATTGTTTTGCCCCCAAAGATCACCTCTCCCTCAAGGTTTCCCTAAAGCTATTTCTTATTTTAAGTAGACTTCTAGCTTTGCTACTGCTGCTTCTCTGGGGAACAAAGATGCTACATCCTGATAAATTTAACATTTCTTATACTGAGAATGTCTCCCAAGAGATACTACCACTTGCAACATTGGATACAGAATCTTGGTAAACATGTTGTGAAAGCAACTCTTACAGGAAACCAAATGTGTCAGCATAAGCCTCTTCCCTCTCCCCTGAAGCCAATATTTGACTTCCAGAATATCATCCTTTTAAGAGTTTCAGAGGATTTACTTGTCTATATAGATCAGTTTGCAAATTTTAAATGAGACATTAATGATAAAACTTTTGATAGCTTTTATTTACTTTATGCAATACTTATTAGAATTGAATCCTAGTAGAACAACCTGTGAAGTGTTTAAAACTGCAGCTACCCCTTATGCCCTACTTCTGAATCAGAGACTCCGCAGGTGGGTAGTTCTTTAGAGACTATCTGTAATAAACAATAAAACTCTTTCTTAAAATTTCAGGTTCAGAATTATACTAATTCACTTCTATAACAATCTGAAGGGAAAAGGCCAAAGCAGACTATGGGATATAACTTAGAACAGGATGCAGAGCAGGATAACTTAGCCATGTCTCCGCAGCATGGAATTACTGTGGTGAATCAACACAGTTCATGGAATTACTGCAATGAATCAACACAGCTCAAGACCACGATCAGAGGTGGTCAGAAACACTTGTGACTGCAAACTCAACATTTACTCATCAATCAGGAGCTCCCTGAGAGCCATCATGCTCATAAGCAGCAAAAATAAAATCAGAGTATCCATAGACATGTTTACAATGAGACATAAATCTGTCAGGTTGGTATTCTCTCATATAAGTAACAGAAGTCATGGGTGTAAAGATCAGTAATAACTCATAACAACCATTTATTAATTTAAATGGTAGACAATGCTACCCCAAAGGCTGGATGCTCCAACTATGTAGAGAGTACTCTCTTGTGCTGCCACACGGGAAGTCAAATTATCATCAGAGCTATTTCGGTATGATATGAAAACTGGAGTTTTGAGAATAGTGTGCTGTGCTGTGCCCTGACATCTGGCCACAGTGGCCTCACACATCCCCTCTCTACATTAACACATCTACCACTGAAGTTTAAAAGTCTTTGTTCTTAGGCCAAGGCACTCTTCACCCCTTTGAATGTCTGCAAGGAAACTCCTGATATTTCCCTGTGTAGCTTCATTATCCTTTTCTTTGGAAGAGCAGCCTCTTTTCTGAGTGAGATTTTTAGAAAAAGATAATAATACCTTCACATCAAGTTATAGTCAAGTCTTCTGAGCCTGTACAAGTCTTAAGGTTTACAGTGGTTTGACATAGTACCACTTTAATCCAAAGTGTGTACGGTTTAAAGTTCAACTTTCCTTTAAAAATAATAATATAATTATCATTTAGTTCTTGAAATTATGGGTGGTGCCATTTAATCTCCCCTCCATTTGTTTCCTAAAATTTTATCACAGTGTCATTCACATATTTTAATTGGAAATGCGTATTTCAAGAAAACGTTTGATAAAGAACTGTAACCTCTTGGTTTATTTCTAATACTAGTCCCTTTAGAATGTTACTTGTATTTAAATTTCTAAGAAGAAAAGGAAGCAAGACAATAATTTTAAAAAAAACTTAATTCAATGTAATCATAGCAGTAACAATACTCTTATGTATTATACTCTGCTTAAAGATCACATATTTCAAAAAAAATCACATATTTCTTGATAATATAAACACAGGAATAAACTCTTCTAAACAACCATTTCATAAGTCCCATTTCTAATCTGATTAATTAATTATATGCTCTGGGATTCACACAATAGTCTGTGCTATGAATGATCCTGCTGGTTCAGAGACCTCTTATTTAAGAGCATCTAAAAATATACATAACTAATACTTGATTATATTTTAATATTAGGTTGATCAACCAATATACAAATATATGTGATATCATTTAAAGATACTTCCAAGATCTTTTGACATTAAATTTCGAATGTAAAAATAATGGTTGAGTTAAAAAAGCTCAATCTACATCATAATGAAAATTGCATGTGGTTCACACTGATGTATAAGCTAAATTTTGCTATTTAAAAAATATCTCCACTTCTGTTGGCTTAAGACGACAACCATTATTCATCTTAGTGTTCTGTTATTTCCAGACTTTCTTATCTCGTCTAGGGTGGCCTCACTTGCATGTTTGGTGGTTGCACGCTGCTGTCTTGGGAGCTTGACTGTTTTCCATCTCACTTTTCATCTGTAGCATATTAGCCAATGCACAGACGGTGACCTCAGGTTCCAAACTCGGTGGAAGAAGGATAACCTCAATACACAAGGTAGATCAAATCTCTGCTTATATTACATATTTGAATGTTCCATCATCCAAATCAGAATCAAAAGTCTTGACAATTGACTTTACCTCGTGAATGGAGGAGCTACAAAATTTCAATGCAAAGGAGGATGCAAAAAAAGAATGCCCATTTCATAGTTCATCACAAATGATATATTTTATTTGTTACAGAAAGTTCTAAGAACACTTTTGTCTAAGGCAGAGGTTCATAAGGCCTGGACATGACATAAGCAACCAGTAATTCTTAGTTGATGTTCATCCATTCTCATACAAGTATATAACTTGCCCATGGGATTTTAGTTTGTTAACTTTTAAAGTATCCTATGTCCTGCTAGAAATATTCTCTCAGGACCTGCAACAAGAATGAAAAGCTACCTATCTACTCCCTGGGCAGATATTTTATATATTTCACTTGCTGACATGTTCACAATTGCAGAATGATACTAGACATTTTAATCTGTAATTACTCCTCATTATCCAGTTACTCTTTAGATACTTTTGAATTTAGCCTTGAGCCAAATTGAAATGTAGGTTCATTCCTGTAAGACACCTGGCCTGTGTGCGAGCTATTTTCCTGCTCGGCTTCCATTCCTTCCCTTTCAGCCATCAGAATTGTTAAATAAACCACAGTTACTGACTCTTTTAAAAAGTCTTCCCTTGCATGGCTGCACATTCATACCACTCAGAGACACTTAGGGATGTAAAAAGAATGGTGATTATAAGTGGGGAGGAAATTAGGGTAAGTGATTTGTAGCTGGAGAATAAAGAACTTCAGCCAGTCAAACTTCAAGAACTCCTGAGCAAGTCTGTCATTGAAATGCTTTTAAAATGATGTTTGCTGTTAACATCTTGCTTTTCTTATTCCATATTCACTTTAGCAACTATTTTTTAAGAGAATTTTATCCTTTATTTACTTTTTCTTTAGGCCTTAGTCCAATAAACTGGAGCAGGATTTATGTCAAATTATTTCATATCTTGTCCTAATTTATGTTAGAGAATGACAACAATGTTAGAAAAAGCAAGTTCTGTGGTACCTGGTACGTCTCATTAATCAAAGTAGAAGCTCTGCAACTCCCTGACATTTGACTTTTTCAGTTCTCTGTGAAGTGCTCTGTGATATGCAAAGTGGGGTAAGGTGAAGAATGTTAATTAAAAGAACCTGCAAAGCAAAATATAGGTTATTCATCTCAATTGAGAGAGAAGGTCAAAAGGAATTTTTAAACCATTGGATTCAATAGGTGCTTAACAATTGTTTATTATATGAAGATATCCTAGTGAATACTTGATATTGTCAGCCCAACACACCTTTCCCAAGATCTTTCTCTTCCCCAGCCCATGGTGAATGTGAGGGATGACCTTATATTTCATCATTCAAAATGACATTTTTGAGAATATAAGGGATGCTGTTCATGATCCCATGATGAAATAGGCATAGGCATCCATTATTTCAGGCAAAACTGAATGTATGATTTGCCTGGAAATATGAGGTCCATTGTAGTCCTCTAAGTTTGGTTTCTTTCCTTTTTTTTTTTTTTTAAAGATTCTATTTATTTATTTGTAAGAGATATAGAGTGTAACCACAAGTAGATGGAGCGGCAGAGGGAGAAACAGACTCCCTGCTGAGCAGAGAGCCTGATACAGGGCTCAGGCCAGGGACCTTGCAATCATGACCTGAGCTGAAGACAGACGCTTAACCAAATGGACCACCCAGGTGTCCCTAAGTTTTAGTTTCTTGACACATGTTAGATCAAGAAGTTCCTCAACCAGTTTGGGACAGAGAGAGCTAGAAGGGAATTGCACTCTGATGGATAGAGATAATATCCAACTATGCCAGTTTGAAATGCTAAAAGAAAGGGAATGAAAATGAAACCTTTAGAGGGAAGAGCAAACAAACAAAAAACAGACCATAACAGAGACGAGCAAATTGAGAAAAGACTGCTTCCTATGTTCTTCAAGTCCAAGTGAATACCAGCTCTTTCCATGGTTGTGTTTTCTAAACCCTCATTTGATCCTTGTTTTCTTTTTCTATAATAGTTTGTGACTACTGTCATGTGTAACCAGAATGATCTAAATAAAAATATGATTAAATGATTTCTGTAACACAAAATATATTTTCTTTTAAATAATCACATAGCAGTACCGAAGATAAGAATTATAATTCCCTATTATAATATATCATACTGATGGGAAAACTAAAACTTGAGGATCGTAGTTGATCTAACACTATATCATGGCTTATTGATAGGTATCAAGCATTTATACACTTTCTTTTGGTCTCATGATGCATGAGCTCTCACTTTCACTTTTTTAAATAATAAAAATAATACTCTGGGGGTTGCAAAATAGTTTGAAAATATGATCTTGGTTAGAGAAATGTAAGACCATTTCATACCCAGTGCCTAATTTAGCCCAAGAATTAAAAACCTGTCATGAATTAAAAAAAAAAAAAAAAATATATATATATATAGAAAAAAAAGGAGAGAAGAGAAGAGGAGAGGAGAGGAGAGGAGAGGAGAGGAGAGGAGAGGAGAGGAGAGGAGAGGAGAGAAAGAGAAGAGAAGA
The DNA here is from genome assembly GCF_048418805.1 of Vulpes vulpes. Classification (NCBI taxonomy): domain Eukaryota; kingdom Metazoa; phylum Chordata; class Mammalia; order Carnivora; family Canidae; genus Vulpes; species Vulpes vulpes. The sequence goes on from NC_132785.1 coordinate 41,064,341, forward strand.
GAAGAGAAGAGAAGAGAAGAGAAGAGAAGAGAAGGAAGAGAACGAAGAGAAGAGAAGAGAAGAGAAGAGAAGAGAAGAGAAGAGAAGAGAAGAAGAGAAAAAAAGAAAAAAGAAAAATTGTGTCATGAATTCTTGATTCTTCCCAGGGAATGTAAGGTCAATAAATAGTCCATTGCTTGTGGTATGAAGTTCATAATTGCTCAAGAAATTTTTCACATGTAGTTATTTATTGAATCAAAACCTAATTAAATTTTGTACACTTTGAAAGTTAATGTTGGGAGAATATTTCCTATTGATCATTGTTTTCATATATGACACGGAGATGTTAAATTGGGAACACTAAGCACAAAAAGTAAACTATGTCTTGAAAACCAAAAAGGGAGGCTGACAAAATCAATAATATTTGAAACTAGATATAAGTGCCTAGGAAAATAGCATCTGTAGGGATTAAAGTGGGAGGATTAAGGAAAACATATCCCCTGCAGTTTGTGTGCTTTCTGGCTCCTCTTAATAAAAATATGAAGTCAATATAGAGATTAATAGACTTAAGGTGTTAGAGGGACTTCCAGCAAATTTCAAAGTCATTTTTTAGAACAACTCAATTTTCCTTGATATTCTTGTAATAGGAAAAAATAGGACAATATTATATCAGATTTTTGATGAGAAAGACAGCATCATCAAAGTAATTAAAAACATACCTCACCTTCTTTAATTTTAAGCAAGTGCATATACATGAATAATAGACTTACAGATTGCATTTCTAAAAGTGTTTGGTGGTAGAAAATGTAAATTTTATCCATACAACTAAAATTGTTACTAGTTATAATGTTTGAAATTGAACCATTGATTCATTCTTATGAGCAAGAGTTAATATTAAAGTGGAGAAATAATCAGGACAAAGACCATGTCTTATTTATATATTTATTTTCAGTCTCCACCAGAACCTGGAAAATAGATCATGCTTAATAAATATTCAGGAATGAATAAGGTTATAAGTTCTATGTCAGTTTTAAAGTTCTTAATGCTATTTATGCATGTGACTTAAGATCAATATATATTTAATATTAATTTTAAATGTAATACCAGAAGAATGTAATAAGTGAAGCGGTGGTTTTCAATTTAACTGTGCATTAAAATTACTTAGGCAAATTTTATAATATTGACAAGGGCCCACTTTGAGAGATTGTGATTCAGTCGTCTTTGATGGAGCAAGGATATCATTTAATTTTTTAAAGCTTTTTTGGGTGTTTTTACTTTCTATCAACCAATTAAGAATTCAATTTTCCAAAGAAAAGGATCTGCGTTCATTTTTCCAAAAGTGTCCTTTACCTACTATATGGTTTTCAGAACTCAATTAAGTTTTCCAAATTTCATTCTGCAATCATAACATAGAATAATAATGTATTAAATACAAAAAGTTCTTGAAATGCTGTTGCTGCTGTTACTATTGCCACTATTATTTCCAATTTTATTATAAGAATATATATTCAGAGGTACCTGGGTGGCTCAATCAAGGCTAAGCTTCTGACTCTTGATTTTGGGTCAGATCATGATCTCAGGGCTGTGAAATGGAGCCCTGTGTGAGGCTCTGTGCTCAGTTGGAGTCTCCTTGAATCCGCTCTCCTTCTGCCCCTCCCCCTTCTTTCTCTCTTTCAAATAAATGAAAATAAATCCTTAAAAAAGATATATTTCCTTATTTACATAGCTGCTTCCTGATTATCCTTCATATTTCAATGCAAAGTTCCTTTAGAGAGAAGTTTCTCTAACAATCATTTTCAAGGCAGAATTCACTCTCCATCTCAGGTGAATCATTGCTTATCACTCTTTACTTAATTTATTAAAACTTTTACCCATCCTGTTTAGTTGCTTTTTCTCCATCCCTCTCTCCTTCAAACTATATAAGCACCAGTAAAACAGAAACTGAGTCTCTATTATTGACCCAAAGTCTACAATGTCTAGTAGAGTCCCTGGCACATTATAAGTGCTGAGTAAATATTTATTGAACACTGGCTTAGCAAGGTTACATGCACAGATCCCATAGGCTGACCTATTAAGAAGTTTTAATATTAATATGTTGTAGATATGTTTAATTTCTTTATTGCTAATTTTCATAGCTGTTAATAGAGCAGTTGAACGAGCAATTAGTGCTATTTTGTATAGGTGGGAATTTGTTAGTGCCAAAGAGGTAAGGAAGAAACAAAGAGAAATTGCACTTCAATAAATTGGGCATAATGCCTCCTTCAGATTTGATTTTAATTTGACTCTACCATCCCAATACAGGTTGGATGGGTCAACCAATGTAAAGAAAAAGACTAGATTCACATCCTTCCTCTATATTTATTTTGAATTTCCTTTTTCTGTTAAGTGATAAGATTATATTAGGTTTCTTTTGGAAGCCATATCACATACTGATTGGAATTTCCAGAGCATTTTGGAGACAAGAATTATCATGATAAATGTGAGATCTGCAGAAGAAACTGCCATGATAGAGTAACATCTTGCCTGGGAAATGATGATTTGCTGGTGAATTGTGCCATATATCAACAAATACTTGCAAAATTTTATCTCAATAGCTAAAATATCATGAAGAATGGAGCAGATGAATTTGCTTAATAGTGCACTCCATCTCAATAATTTTATTGGAATTTTTCACCCAAATCTGTAAGAATACAGTTTTTATTTTTGACTAGAAAATTATGTAGTAAAGACAGTTATATGATTTTGATATTTATGTCTTGCTTTAGAAAGTAAAAATGTCTTGGGATCCCTGGGTGCCTCAATGGTTTAACTCCAGCCTTTGGCCCAGGGAGCAATCCTGGAGTCCCAGGACTGAGTCCTGTGTCGGGCTCCCGGCATGGAGCCTGCTTCTCCCTCCTCCTGTGTCTCTGCCTCTCTCTCTCTCTCTGTCTCTCTGTCTCTCTCTCTGTGCCTATCATAAATAAATAAATAAATAATCTTTCAAAAAAAGAAAGTAAAAATGTCTTTAATGACAACAAATGATAATCATATACTTTTTGATCACAGAATATTTGAAACAAGCTCAAAGAGCAACAATTTTTAAAAAATAATTTAAGTATAACATTGTGTAAAAGTGAGTTTCATAAAAAAGAACTTCTTTCTCAATATAGAGAGGATAAATAATTTAAAGATGAGGTTTGGGACAATAGTTAATTCCTCCAATCTCAAAGATGACAACAAAACACTAAATATGCTTAAGAAAAGATGTTTCTCTTGTTTATTTATATGTACAATGAAAGGGTATGATGAAGTAAAATAAGGTACTTATTCATGGTAATATATTATGCATTATATTTTCCCATTACAAGAACAGAAATTGCATTTTATCATTCAGTGATTCATTCTTGAGGACGCGTTAGGAAAAGAAATATACTCTCCAAGCATCAAATCTCATAACTGATTTAAAATCATCACATTTTAGTTGTTAAAATATAATTCTGATATTTGTGACTTAAAATTTTGTAATAAATCTACCTAACCTCTCCTACTTTTTTTTTTTTTTTTGTATTTCTATTACAGTAATTCTTGATAATTCCAAGTAACATGGTATGGCCAAATGTGAATCAAATAAATTACTGAGAAAACTAAAAAGGGGTGGTGGGGGTAGAGAACAGAAAAGTGAAGGAACCACAGTCCCTGAAAAGTGCAAAAAACAGACTGTCACACTGGAGCCCACACAGGAAGAGGAATACCCATAGCAACTGGCTTCAAAAGTAGGAGGGCCCAAATTTTATGAGTTTTTGCAACCAGCAGGGATTAAAGCCTAGTGTTGTAAAGGTCAGAGTGCTTGGCTCTGGGAGAGCTCAATGGGTATTGGGGCTGCTCTTGAAGAAAAGGCAGGGCAAACAGCTCTGGGACTTACAGTATGGGAAGAGTGACCTGAAGAATGCCTGAGGCACACAGCGGAAATTTAGTTGCTCATCTAGGACCAAGTCCCAGAGAGGAAACATTCATGGAGAGATCCCTCTTGGACAAAAGGAACTGGCAGGTGCCACTTCCCTCCCTCACCCTTCAGCATGAACACAGAGCCACTTGCAGAACTGCACAGCACCAAGACTCCCTGCCTAACAAAAGGGCCTCCTGCCTCCCACCCCTGAACTTTGGTGGAACTGTCATAGGTGCTTTCCTGTCATGGGTGCCTGAGTCCCAGTGCAGCAGGCCCACTCCTTCCCCAAGAGGATGGGCCTAAATCCCAGCCCACACTGTCACACTGTATTTCCCTACCCATGAATTTGAGTTTCCTGAGATTACAGTTCCAGTGCAGTGGCAACAGGTCTTATTTGATAAGCAGATGAGAGCACACCTAGTTAAAATACACTACATTCAGCCAAGGAGCAAACACTCACTGCCCTTAACAAGCAAAGAGAGCCTCTGCAGAGGATGGCCTAAAGGTACAGTGGCCAGGAAACAACAGAAGAGTACACACAACACATACTGGAGATACTCACAGAAGCTCCAGGCCCTGGGGAGCAGGGGACACTAAACCGCAGGGCACTACAAGGCCTCTTCTTCAAAAGCCATTACCCTCAAAACCAGAAAACACAGCTGACTTTCCAAACACAGAGAAAAAGGGACAGAAATCTAAGCAAAACTCACATAATTAACATGCCTGATGGAGAATTTAAAGCAATGATCATAATGATACTCACTGGATTTGAGAAAAGTGTGGAGAGCATCAGTGAGACTCCTAACATGAAGATAAGAAATATCATAGCTGAGATAAAGGATTTAATAAATGAAATGAGAAACATGTTGATGGACTGAACATCAGGCTAGAATAAGCAGAGGAATGATTTAATGACCTAGAAGACAGAGCAATGGAAAGTAATCAAGCTGAGCAAAAGAGAGGAAAGAGAATTATGCAAAATAAGAATAGACTTAGGGAACTCAATGATTCCATAAAATATAATAACATTTGTATTCTAGGAGTGATAGAAGAAGAGAGTGAAAAGGGGCAAAGAATTTATCTGAAGAAGTAATAGCCAAAAATGTCCCTAATCTGGAGAAGGAGACAGATATTCAGACCCAGGAGGCACACTGAACCCTCAACAAAATCAACAGAAGCAGATCCATACCAGACATATTAAAATTAAAAATGGCAAAATATAGATAAAGAAAAATATTATAAGCTGCAAGACAAAAAGAAGACAGTTACATAAGACTATCAGTGGATTTTGAGCAGAAACTTTCCAAATCAAAAAGGTGTGGCATGATATATTTGAAGTGCTGACTAGGAAAATACCTGCAGCCAAGGATATTCTATAAATCAAGCTATCATTCAGAATAGAAGGAGAGATAGTTTCCCAGACAAACAAAAACTAAAGGAATTCATGACCACTAAACCATCCTGCAAGAAATATTAAGGTGGACTCTTTGAGTGCAAAGGAGAGACCAAAAATGACAAAGACAAAAAAAGGATCAGAGAAAATCTCCAGAAACAACAACAAAACACATAATAAAATGATATAAATACATATCTATCAATAATTATTAGTTTTTAAAGATTTTATTTATTCATGAGAGACACACAGAGAGAGGCAGAGACACAGGCAGAGAGGCTGGCCCCATGCAGGGAGCCCAATGCAGGACTCGATCCTGGGACTCCAGGATCATGCTCTGGGCTGAAGGCAGGTGCCAAACTGCTGAGCCACCCAGGGATCCCCTCAATAATTATTTTGAATATAAATGGACTAAGCACTCCAATCAAAAGAGATAGAATGACAGAATGGATAAAAAAGCAAGACCTCATCTATGTGCTGGTGGCAGGAAACTCATTTTAGACTTAAAGACATGAAGATTGAAAGTGAGGGGTTAGAGAAACATTTATCATTCAAATGGATGTCAAAAGAAAGAGAAGCAATACTTATGTCAGACAAAATAGACTTTAAAACAAAGACTGTTATATGAGATAATGGACAATATATAATAACAAAGGAGACAATCCAACAAGAAGATATAACAATTATAAATATCTATTCACCCAACATGGGAGCACCCAAATACATAAATTAGATAATAACAAAGATGAAGGAAGTAATTAATAAAAGCACAATAATAGTAGAGGACTTCAACATCCCACTTACATCAATGTGCAAATCATCTAAATAGAAAATCACCAAGGAATAGTGGCTTTGAAAGACTCACTGTACCAAAGTAACTTAACAGATACATTCAGAACATCCATCCTGAAACAGCAGAATACGCATTCTTTTCAAGTGCACATGAAACATTCTTCAGAAAAGTTCACATATTAGATTACAAAACAGACCTCAACAAATACAAAAGCTTAAAATCATACCATGCATTTTTTCTGAGCACAATGCTATGAAACTATATATAAGTCAACCACAAGAAAAAAATTGGACAGACCACAAATACATGGAAGTTAACCAACATGCTACTAAACAATGAAAGGGTAAACCAGGAAACGAAAGAAGAAATTTAAAAAATACATGGAAACAAATGAAATTGAATACACAATGGTCTAAGACCTTTGGAACAAAGCAAAAGTGGTTGTAAGGGGAAAGTTCATAGCAATATTGGCCTACCTCAAGAAGCAAGAAAAATCTCAAATAAGCAACCTAATCTTCCACCTAAAGGCGCCAGAAAAAGAACAAACAAAACCTAAAGCCAACAGAAGGAAGAAAATAATAAAGATTAGGGCAGAAATAAATGATATAGAAACTAAAAAACAAAAAGAAAAAACAGATCAATGAAACCAAGATTTGATTCTGTGAAAAACTTAATGAAATTGATAAAGCTTTTGCAAGACTTACCAAAAATAAAGGACTCAAATAAAATCACAAATGAGATAGGATAAATAATCACCAACACCACAGATATACAAACAATTATAAAAGAATATTATGAAAAACTATATGTCAACAAATTGGACAACCTGAGGGACATGGATAAATTCCTACAAACATGTAAACTATCAAAACTGAAACGGGAAGGCATAGAAAACTTGAACAGACCAATAAACAGCAATGAAATTCAATAGGTAATCAAAAAACTCCCAACAAACAAAAGTCCAAGGCCAGATGTCTTCACAGGTAAATCCTACCACAAATTTAAAGAAGAGTTAATACCTATTCTCAAACTATTCAAAACAGAAGGAGAAAGAAAAAGAAAATGAAGGAAAACTTCAAATTAATTCTATTGAGACCAGCTTTATCCTGGTACCAAAAGCAGATGAAAACACTACACAAAAAAAAAGAAAGGTTAGGCCAATCTCCTTGATGAACATGGATGCAAAAATTCTGAATAAAATACTAGCAAATCCAATCCAAACAATACATTAAAAGAAAATCATTCGCCACAATCAACGCCATTTACAATTGCACCAAAAATAGTAGATATTTAGGAATAAATCTAACCAAAGAAATGAAAGAAATGTACTCTAAAAACTACAAAACACTGATGAAAGAAAATGAAGATGAAAAACAAATGAAGACATTCTATGCTCATGGATTAAGAGAACAAACACTATTAAAATGTCTATACTACCCAATCAATCTACAGATTTAATGCAATCCCTATCAAATACCAACAGCATTGGGGTACCTGGGTGGCTCAGTCGGTTAAGTATCTGACTTTTGATTTCAGCTCAGGTCATGATCTCAAATTCTAAGGGTCAAGCAGGCTTCATGCTCAGCAGGGATTCTACTTTTCTCCCTCTCCCTCCATCTCTCCCCCTTATGCACTCTATCTCTCTCTGTCTCTTTCTCTCTCTCTCTAAAATAAATAAATAAATCTTAAAAAAAATACAAGCAGCATTTTTCACAGAACTAGAACAAAGAATCCTAAATTTTGTATGGATCCACAAAAGATCCCAAATAGCCAAAGCCATCTTGAAGAAGAAAAGCAAAGCTGGAGGTATAATTTCCAACTCCAAGTTACATTATGAAGCTGTAGTAATCAAAATATACAATACTGGCACAAAAACAGACACCTAGAAAATCCAGAAATCAATCCACAATTTTACGGTCAATTAATCTTCCACAAAACATGAAAGAATATGGAATGCCTGGGTGGTTCAGTGGTTAAGTATTTGCCTTTGGCTCAGGGAGTGATCCTGGAGACCCAGGATCAAGTCCCACATCAGGCTCCCTGCATGGAGCCAGTTTCTCCCTCTGCCTATGTCTCTGCCTCTCTATCTCTCTCTGTCTCTCATGAATAAATAAATAAAATCTTTTTAAAAAAATGAAAGCATATCCAGTAGGAAAAATACAGTTTCTTCAACAAATGGTGTTGGGAAATTTGGGCAGCCAAGTGCCAAAGGATGCAAAAAAATAAATTTGAAATGGATGAAAGACCTAAATATGAGATCTGAGACCAAAAAAATCCTAGAGGAGACCACAGACAGTAACTTTTTTTTTACATCAGCCAGAGCAACTTCTTTCTAGATCAGTTTCTTGAGGCAAAGGAAAGAAAAGCAAAATAAACTATTGGAGGAAAAATAAACTATTAGATTTCATCAAGATGAAAGTTTCTGCAGAATCAAGGAAACAATCAACAAAACTAAAAGGTAACCTATGGAATGGGAAACAATACTGCAAATGACACCCCAATAAAGGGTTAGTATCCAAAATATATTTAAAAACTTACAAAACTCAATATCCAAAAAGCAAATAATCCATTTAAAAATGTGCAGAAAACATGAACAGATATTTCTCCAAAGAAGACAAACAGATGGCCAACAGACACATGGAAAAATGCTCAACATCACTTATTATCAGAGAAATGCAAATCAAAACTATAAGATATTACCTCACACCTGTCAGAATGGCTAAAATCAATGCCACAAGAAATAACAAGTGTTGGCAAGGATGTGGTAAAAAAAAAAAAAGGAACCCTCTTGCACTGTTGGTGGCAATGCAAACTGGTGCAGTTACTCTGAAAAACAGTATGGAGTTTCCTTAAAATGTTGAAAATAGAATTACCATATGATCCAGAAATTATACTACAAGGTCTTTATCCAATGAATACAAAACAAATACTAATTCAAATTGATTTATACACCCTGGTGTTTATAGCAGCACTATTTATAACAGCTAAATGATGGAAAGAGTCCAAATGTCCATTGGCTGATAAATGGATAAAGAATAGGTATTATGTATATACACAATAGAATATTATTCAGCCATAAAAATAATGAAATCATCCCACTTGCAACAACATGGATGAAGCTAGAGAGTATTATGCTAAGTAAATTAAGTCATTCAGAGAAAGACAAATACAATACCATATCACTCGTATGTGGAATTTAAGAAACAAAACAAATGAGCAAAGGGAAAAAAAAAAAAGACAAACCAAGAGACAGATTTTTACCTACAGAGACCAAGCTGATTGTTACTAGAGGGGAGATAAGTGGGTGGATGGGAGAAATATGTGATAGGGATTAAGGAGTGCACTTGTCCTTAAGCAGTGGGTGATTAAAATAAAACTTAAACAAAAAGATTATTATTTTTGGTGACAGAAAGTCACCAAGATTATTTGAGCAATTACTTTTTGCAACAGGAAAAAAGTTTTTCTCATATAAAAATATAGAGATTTTGAAAGATAAAGAAAAGTTTAAGCAACAAAATCAAACTTAACACTTAATCTCACTAATGGAAGATGGCCTGTGATGATATTTGCCTGAATTTATACTTGCTTATAAATATTAGCTTAATGTCGCAGTGTAAATATTCTCCGTGACATTAAATAGTATTTAAAAATGATTTTAATGGGTAGTCAGTTTTTCATTTTATAAATGTATTTATTTACTTAGCCTTTTTTTTTTAAGTAAATCCTAATTTATTTTTCAGCTTTTCACTTTTATAAATAATACTGTGATGAAAATCCTTGCATAAATCCTGTTAATAGTCCTCATTTCACAGAGAGGAGTTATGTATATGCTAGTTCCCTTATTGAGGCATGAATTCATTTCTAGAAAATGTGTTACCCAAGAAGAATTAACTTATTTACATAATCAACATCTTTCTGAGGAAAAGTGGATCTTTGCTTTCTTTCAAAAAGGAAAATTTTGAGTAAGAAAATAAAAATTATACTTAATTCTGCCACTCTGGGATAACTAATACTAGTAATTTGATGTCTTTCCATATACAAATATCTTTTTTACTCAATGTCAAAAATTGAACATTAAAATAGAATTAAGTAGACTCTAGAAATAGCATTTAATATATTCATACCATTATTTATTTAGCAGGACAGCAAATTTTATGACATCTGCTCTGAGTAACGAGGAAGTCTAAAAACAGTTCTGTCTATAAGTACGCGGATACAATAATTGTTCCAATCCCTCACTCCCTTCTCTTTGTTCCTACTATATTTTTCATCTTAATTTTCATTCATTGGCTTATCTTTCTCACTACACTATGAAATTTTTGAGTGGAGTTCTTGCAGTTTATTTATTATTTAAATGGTGCCCAATAAGTAAAAGTGTCTTGAATTTTAAAAAATAAAAACAAAAGCAAAAAAAAAATTTGTCTTCACTCATATGGGACTCTAGTATTTAACTGATATAATTGTTTGCCAAAATTTGCTGTATAAAATGTTGAGATTAATTTTCTATTGGATTAGCACAATGAAAATATGTTATAGCTAAGTAACAAAATAGTATTTAAGAAGCCTGAAATCATTTAAATTAACCTAGAAACCCAGCATATTTTTAATTTTAAAAAACCTTTGAAGACATGAGCTTCTTTCATGAAGACTTTATACAAATAAAAATAAAAATTGAAAATTAAATCATATTGTTAAAGGCTATATTAAGGCCAGTAAAAATAAAGGCTTTTATTTTTTAAAAGTAAAACAAATAGCTATTAGAATATTTCACTCAAAGCCACAAAAACTAAAGGTTTTTTCCAACTATGTAATGAAAAGATTTGTACCAGTACATGATAATAGTAATTTAATTTAAAAATGAAGTATATAATATCATGAAAACTGTTAACAATCATGTCTTTAAAAATTATTGTTGATAAAATGGACCAATGTAATTCCTCCTCTGTCCAATTACACACATTCATTTGATGTTATAGAGCTTTGAGATAATCTTGCATGGAGAATGGTGAGTGTACTAATGTTTAAGTCTGGAAATATGTTGAAGGAAGACAAATTCATTTTGGCTCATGAAGAAACATATTGCCATAATATGTATTTTTTGACACCCTTCCTCTCTTAATTTATTAATTTTATTTCTTGTTACTCTCCCTATATATTTGTAGTGACTTTTCCACCACCCCAACCAATCATCCAATAAAGCTGTAGAAATACACTTTAAATAGAGATAGTTGTATGTGAAAATTATGACGTTGTATATTATTTGCATAGGATTAGCTCTTGGTATACACGAAAAAAGAATTTCTATAACTGAAATTAATTTCCATTGAAATTCCCTTTCTGATTTGAACAGAAACTTAAGGTCATGTTGTTAAGGGTTTTTTGGTCAATCTTGATTTCACTCCCCTCTTTCTGGGTCTTAGGAGTTCCAGATGCCTTTATAGTGCATGCTGTCAATGTAACAAGGGCTGGGACATAGGGCAAGATGTCCTTGGATTCTTCTTAAGTTGAACAAATTTCTGGGTGATTTAAGTAATATAATTCATTCTTATTGTGTCTATGCTTTTTTCTTCTCATCTCCCTAATTTTTCATGGCTTCTTGTTTGTCCTCTGTATTCTGATGCATTGTATTCAGTTATATAGCTTCAAAAAATATTTCCCTAGACTTTCAGAAACTGTAAATAAGAAATCAAAATTTTAAGTAGATTTTTTAAATGTCTTATTTTATTTATTATGACCATGGAAAATTTTCCAGGCATTTATCTTTATCGAATAATGGAAAAATTTTAAAATATCCAGGGTGAATTTAAAGACATTAAAGATTAGAAAACCTACTTGCTGCTATGCCGTGTTCAAAAGACAATTTGGACAGATAATCTCAGCTTTATAGTTTCCCAGACTTGACTGTTTTAAATGAAATAAAGAATAGGGGAAGAATCATATCTAAAGAAGAGCAGGATAGGACTGACAGTTGCTCATTGTGAGCATGTTCATGGTCATGGTATCTTTTAAAATAAATGGAAAGAAAATATGTTGACATGACCTGACATCATGTTCACAGAACGCATTAAAGAGAGCAGTGTTGAAACAAGTCCATGGTACTTATAGAGAAGACAGGTATTAGGGAGTAGTATTTTTAACATGATCCTTTTCACATCAAATGGAAACTTCAAATCATACTCAGTTGTGCTCCACACTCTGATATTAGAAATTGTGCCTTCTCCTGGGAAAACTGATCAACATCAAACCTAGAAAGTTATATTAAGTCTATACTTTCTGTTGAATATGTAGCTATAGTTCGGGAAGTTTGACTTCTTGCTCAACAATCTCAAGATTCACTAACAGAATTACTAGAACTATGGTACTCACAACTCTGCTCAGGGCTAAGTTCAATTCTGTTTGGTGAAATAGAGAGGGACGCTAACTTTCATAAGAACCATGACAACCGTAATGCCACGCTTAGGTCTCCATAATGTGAGAAATGATAATGAGAGCCCTACCACAAAACAATAATAGTTTAGAAGAATCAAGCTAGGTAGGAATGCCTGGGTGGGTCAGCGGTTGAGCATCTGCCTTTGGCTCAGGGCAAGATCCTGGAGTCCCAGGATTGAGAGCCACATCGGGCTTCCTATCTGGAGCCTGTTTCTCCTTCTGCTTATCTCTCTGCCTCTCTCTGTGTATGTCTCATGAATAAATAAATAAAACCTTTTTAAAAAAATCAAGCTAGAAAAAAAAAATCAAGCTAGGTCTTTCAAGAGTTTCCTCATTGTATGTATTAATAACTATCTTATTAAGTAGGAGTCCTAATTATAGAGTAGGTTGGAGCTCTTTCATGATGGCTTTCTGGCCTCCACAGATTGTAACCCAATTTGTATTCTCACATTTGTGATATAATATATGGCTCACCAATAGCTCATCAAACTTCCTGTCTTTAAGAAAATGGGGGACACCTGGGTGGTTGAGCATCTGTGTTTGTTTCAGGGCATGATCCTTGGGTCCTGGGATGGAGTCCCCCAGCGAGCACTGCAGGGAGCCTGCTTCTCCCTTGGCCTATGTCTCTGCCTCTCTCTCTGTGTCTGTCATAAAAATAAATAAAATCTTATAAAAACAAAAAAAGAAAATGGTGCAAGGTTACTATCACATATCTTATAGTTGACCTTGCTATGAGACCAAAGGGAGAAGGGAGGAATTTTCATTGCTGCAAAACTAGGATGTATAATCCTAGTACTTATTAACACTGTTTCCCAAGTCACAGCAAATTGCCAATTAAATGATAAGGTTCTGGTCTTTGGCATGTCAGTAACTGAAATATCATAATATTAATGTTATTTTAATGTTTAAATAACATTAAAATAAGTATAATCAATCCCCCAAAAAAACTAAATTCCAAATCACGTACAAATTGATTTATAACCTATTCCCTCCCCCAAAATACCTATAAAAATTCTCTAAAAAAATAATCAATTCTAAATAATAGTTAAGTACATGCCTTAACAAGACTTGCTATTTCTGAATTAAAATAGGCATAACAATAGATTTGTTAAAAGAATGAGGTAGGGGAAGGCTACTTCTCAAAAAATAGGTCTGAGCAATTAGCATGCTTCTGACAAATGACAACAAACTCTTCTGCACTTATATTACTGAGCTAGTCAAAATGATCTTCACACAGAGGTACACATTTCTGGCCATGATGTTATCAGGAAGTAGAATAAAAAAGCCCCTTCCATTTTATGATAAATGCAAATGTGAGCTCTCCATGTACTTCCTCAAATGGTAGCATGTTTTATTTCAAAAAAGTGACTTTTTAAAAGCCACCACCTTATTTATGGTGTTTTGTTATTATTGTTTTGTTTTTAGGTAAACCGGATTTCTTCCCTCTCTTGCGCATAATGAAATAATCAATTTAGGACCATAACAGTCCTAGACTGAGCTAAATGGACAATGGGTTTTTAGCTCACTCTAAAAGTTATGGGGATGGAAAAACAATAGGATGACTTGCTTAAAAATTTAATCCTTGTCTCAAATGAAAAAAATTTAGATGGTTGGGTAGAAGATTTGTATTACACAAAACTCTCCCTTAAGAACAGGACACTTTATGGATCTCTCCATTCATTACATTCCTCCATGTGGAAAGTAGGATCCCATAACCTCTTAATTCAGGTTGTACCTTTAAAGAAAAATTTCTCCCTCCAAAAGGTGGAAATTATAGCTTCAGGGCTAGTCATTGTCATTTCAAGGGATGAAACACAGGAGCTGGATACAAATTATATAAGAGGGTAAAATCATGAAGATAGTCTAAGGAAACAGGAATAGTGACAGCTTTTTATTAGTAAAACTATCTGTGTTTTATAATAATGTCCTTGAGACTCCTTGGGAATCAACATATTTTGGACTCTCACTCTATTCAGACACCACCATAAAATCCATGTTCATTTTCAGTGCTTTAGTGAAGAAACACAATGGATCAGTGGCCCTGGAGCCAAAACAAACTTGGAAAGAGATGAAGATCAAACAAACACTATCTTTATGGTACAAATATGAATGTAGAAAGCAGAGCTTGAATGCTTTTGAGATATGAAAACTGTCTAGTAACTATCGACAAAAATCACACTTGAGAAGATAAGTTGCTCTTTCCTGGGAGCTGGAGATGCAGTCGAGTCTTGTTAGACAGCTTCCCAGAACCACTACCAGTAGCATGACCTTCATGAAGTTCAAAACATTTTCTATACGTTGATAGGAAAAGAGACAATTCCAAGTGAATCCAGCCTTCAGGTGGATATCTGCACTTGTACTAACATTGCTTGAAAAATTGTCGAACCTACCAGCAATTAAATGGGACCTGGGATGTCTTGAGAGTTTGGTATATTGCTCACTCTCTCTAGATTACAGTCATTTAAGCACTAAGACCTAAATCACATAGATAGAGGAAAGGAGATGTTTTTTTGAAAGCTTGTTATTATTTACAGTGGACAGAAAATTTGAAATTTTCCTCTAAATATAACTGGACAATTAGCAGTCCAACTTTAGTCTCATGAAACCAGCTCAATGTAAACTGTCTTTCTTGAGCTTACCAAAAGTTGTTCACTACTGTGTGAGGGAGCTCATGGTTCATGACCTAATCCATACATTCATTTTGATACTACCTGGCTCACTTACTTTTTTCGATTAACAAGAGCCATGGGTTAAAAAAAAAATCAAAGCATATTTCTCAGCTGGGAGAAGAGAAAGAAAAAAACGAATAATACTATGTCCTGTAAGTACTATGCTGTTTGAAGACAAAACTGAGACTTTCTTCAGAGACTATAAAAGAATGAAGTAATTTCTGGCTACAAGTACAGTGATATGAAAACCAGGCTTGTTTATAAAGGTGAAAGGGACTAAGAAATACAGGCTTCCACTTATGGGTTGCAGAAGTCATGGGAATAAAAGGCACAGTGTAGGGAATATAGTCAATGATGTTGTAACAGCATTGTATGGTGACAGATGGTAGCTATACTTGAATTGAACATAGCAATCTATAAGAAGTTGAATCACACCTGAAGCTAATGTAACATTGTATGGCAACTATACTCAAATAAAACAATTAATTTTTTTTTTTTTAAAGAGCAGGTTTGCTTGTGCTTGGGCTTTGGGGAAAGACTAAATCTCTCCCCCGATATAATGTTATCTTGAGTATCTGCTTTGCATCTGTTTACTGTTTGAAACTGTATATTCTGCAGGGTGTGTAACTTGAAAAACTAGCATAGAAAATACTAACATGTCTCCAAGGAGAAAATACAAAATACTATGGAGAGACTGTCTGACAACTCAGGCAGCATGGGTTGAATATAGACCTAAGGAATATCTCACACTGAATGAAGATTAGCTCAGAAATTAAAAAAAAAAAAAAAAAAAAAACCTAAAATTCACGAGGAAATAATTAACCATGAGTGACAATCAGCAAATATTTTGAGTGGAATGAGTCACACTTTAATAACTTGAGATAATTGAAAATAGAAATTTTCTTGAAAAAGTAAGATACACAAGTTTACAATAATGAAAGATGTAAATAAATATATCAAATGGAAAGATCAAAGTTTATGAAAAAATTGTCAAATTTGAAATAATAAAGAAATGGAACTTCTGGATGTAAAAAAAATAAGTTAAAAAATTAATGGATAAGGTAAATATTGAATTAAACAAAGTTAACAAAGAATCCATAAACTGAGAGATAATTTGGAAATATGACAAAAAGGTACAGCTGAGAAACATGCAGAGTTGCAAAATATGAATGCAAGGTTAAGAGATATTCAAAATATGTCTAAAATAATTTCAGTAGAAATAATAAATAAAAAATAAAGAAAAAATTCAGATTTATAATGACTGGACTTGGTGGCTACAGCCAGGGCAGCGAGGGGGTCACCGAAGCGCTCCAATTCTCGCTGTGCAGGGATTGAACCGCCACCATGTCAAGCCAAAGGGCAAAGACCAAGACCAGCGCACAACATCCAATGTATTTGCCATGTTTGACAGTCACAGATTCAGGAGTTCAAAGAGGCCTTCAACATGATTGATCAGAACAGAGATGGTTCCATTGACTAGGAAGATCTGCATGATATGCTTGCCTCCCTAGGGAAAGATCCAACCGATGAGTATCTGGATGCCATGATGAATGAGGCTCCTGGGCCCATAAATTTTACCATGTTTCTCACGATGTTTGGTGAAAAGTTAAACAGCACAGATCCAGAAGATGTCATCAGAAATGCTTTTGCTTGCTTTGATGAAGAAGCAACTGGCACCATCCAGGAAGATTACCTGAGAGAGCTGCTGACAACCATGGGAGACCGGTTTACAGATGAGGAGGTGGATGAGCTGTACAGGGAAGCACCTATCGACAAGAAGGGGAATTTCAATTACATTGAGTTAATGTGCATCCTTAAACACGGAGCAAAAGACAAAGATGACTGAAAAGACCTTCAAATTCCAGCCTTATTCCAGTTCCTTATTGCCACTTTGGGTATTTCTGAGACTTTCTCTTAGAGTCTGTTGCACGCCCTTAGCTTTGCAGCTTTTGCCTTTCTTGTATTTATTCTCAGCCATTTGGGGCACATGCATCTCTATAATCAGACTGGAAATGGGACTTTTTATGATTTTCAGAATAGAAAATAGGGCAATTTAACTTACCAGCTCCCCTCCCCAAAATAACTGCAGTATACACAGAGTCAGTATATTTTTTCAGAGAAAGTTATTCACTCAACTTTTTCTGAACCATAATTAAACTTTATGATTAAAAAAAAGAATTATAATGACTGAGGCTTATAAAAACATAATGGTTCAAAAAGCATAAAATAACACCAAGAGATGATAAAGTAAATCCAAATGAAGTTATATCACGATGAAAATGCACCTCTCCCCCTCAAAAAAAAAAAATAGAACACAGAGAAAAATCTTTAAGTTAGTCAGGGAAAAAAATAGATGATTTATCAAGAAAGAACTTTTTTTTTTGGCAATAGCATTAATAAAGGCCAGAGGATAGTACCTTCTAAGTACTATGTGAAAATAACTTATAATGAGTAATGGCTGACTCAGATAAGTATCAATTCAAGACTAAGGCATATGGAAGGGAATGTCTGATATAAAAGATTTCATTTACATTTGTAGAGTTATAAAATAACTAATGAATTACATAGTTCATTAGATTTAAATTGAACCCAGTGGAAAAGATGAGTCAGGGAAAAACTAAACAAATATTAAAATATTTTGGTAATCTAAACCAATGTTGAATCAAAGTACAACTCCATAACAATAGCATGTAAGATGAATGGAATGATTAGAATAAGGCAATCCATTTTAAAATTTGGATTAATTAGACAACTCTCCTCTAAAATAAAAACAAACAGAAAGGAACAAAATTGATCAGTAACATTAAATAAGCTGAACAGTGTTTTAAATAAACTTCCAAGGGATCATCAGAGAGACGAATTCTGACAAGTGTGCGGGAAGAAAAAAATAATACTTGAAATAAGTTCACAGAAGGTAAAAGAACTTCAGCTACCAACAAAAATGCACTCATATTTTAAAAGTAATATATTAGCTTAAAAGTCTAACAATGTATTAAAATCTAAATTATGCACATGTAGGGCTTGTTCCAAGAATAGATAACTGAGGTTTATCTTAGCATAAATTAACATTAAATTTGGTAAAGAAGTAGTATACCATATTAACAAATTAAAGAGGGGGGAAAAACACTGGAGACTATAATAAATATTTATTGAACAATTACTTTGAGCTGTTCCCAATCAGTAGGTAAGAACAGTGATTAAAACAAAATATGTATTCTTAATGATTTCTTTCTTTTTTTTTATTGGAGTTCAATTTGCCAACATATAGCATAAAACCCAGTGCTCATCCCATCAAGTGCCCCCCTCAGTGCCCGTCACCCTGTCACCCCCCCTCCCCTGCCCACCTCCCTTTCCACCACCCCTAGTTCGTTTCCCAGAGTTAGGAGTCTCTCATATTCTGTCTCCCTTTCTGATTTTTCCCACTCATTTTTTCTCCTTTCCCCTTTATTCCCTTTCACTATTTTTTGTATTCCCCAAATGATTTATTTCTACTGGAGAAGAGAGTAAATCAAGTGAATGAATAAAATTCAACATTATGTAGGTAAGAGAAATATAAAATCAAAGAATGGTGAAATGAAATGTATGTGTGTAGAAGTGAATGAAGAAAAAACAAAAGACCCACATACAAAATCATCGTGGAAAAGACAGAAAGAAGTTTTACTTTAAAAAGCACAGAAGAGGGATGCTGGGGTGCCTCATCAGTTGAGCATTTGCCTTCGGCTCAGGGTGTGATTCTGGGGTCCTGGGATGGAGTTCCACATCAGGCTCCCTGTGTGCAGCCTGCTTCTCCCTCTGCCTGTGTCTCTGCCTCTCCCTCTGTCTCTGCCTCTCCCTCTGTGTCTCTCATGAATAAATAAAGTCTTAAAAAAAAAAAAAGCACTGTTATCCCTGGGTGGTTCAACAGTTTAGCGCCTGCCTTTTGCCCAGGGTATGATCTCAGAGTCCCAGGATCAAGTCCCACATCGGGCTTCCTGTGTGGAGCCTGCTTCTCCCTCTGCTAAAATTTGAAAATTTTAGCTCTCTGCTTCTCTCTCTCTCTCTCTGTGTCTCTCATGAATAAATAAATAAAATCTTAAAAAATAAAAAGCTTCTCTGCTTCTCTGTCTCTCTCTGTGTGTCTCTCATGAATAAATAAATAAAATCTTAAAAAATAAAAAGCACAGAAGATTGAAATATTTAGAAAAATTTGTAAAAAGTCAGGAAATTTCAGTATTGTAATGATGTAAACTCTCCCTAAATTGGTCTATAAATCAATACAAAAGTGTGACGTTAGCTGCAGGTTCTGGTATATGACCTTTGTCAGATTTGATAATTTCTTTTCTATTCCTAGTTTGCTATTAGCTTTTTTCAGGAATCAATATTGCATTCTTTATTTACCCCCTAATCAGATAATATGATTTACACATATTTTCTCTAGTGTCTGAAGAGCTTTTGTATCATTTTAGTTATTATTAATTAGTCATTTTTTAAATTAGTATTATTTTATTTATTTATTTATTATATTTATGTATTTTTCATACATTTTTGTAATGGGTTTTGGTACTTTTGTTTTAAAGAATCTGTTTTATCTAAGCTGTACAATTGTTAGAAATAATGTTGCTCATAACGATCCCTTTATTCTTTACTATTTGTAGATTCTCTAGGGATGATTTTTCTTTCATTCCTGATAAATTGTGTATACTGGTTTCTTTGCTTTTGCTGATCTTTTTGTCAATTTTATTGGTCTTCTCAAAGATTCAGGTTCTGGTTTTATTCATTCTGTTTTTTTTTTTTTTTTCAAATTCTCTGATTTCCTCTAAGATCTAATTACTATGCATGTATATATTTTCTTCTGATTACTAGGCACATATATATTTTGTTCTTTAGTTACCAGTCTTAAGTTGGAAGCTGAAGTCATTGATTTAGATATGTCCTTACATTTTATATAGACATGTAGAGATATAGATATCCTACTACTTAATGTTTTAGCACCATCCCTTACAGTCTAATATGTTATCTTTTTATTTTCATTTGGTTCAAATTCTTTCTAATTTCCCTTTCAATCTCTTCTTAACCCATCCATTATTTAGAAGTAGATTATTTAATTTCCATGTTTTGGGGGATTTTTCAGAGGGTTTCCTCTTATTGGTTTCTAATTTAATTTCACTGAGGTCAGACATCATTTATATGAGTACAATCCTTTTAAATTTATCAAGAGTTCATTTATGGTCCAGGATGTGGTCTATCCATAAAACTGTTTCAAATATCCTTGAAAATAATATGTATTTTGCTCATAGTGGGTGCAGTGTTATATAAGTATTATTATGTTGGTGATTAATAATTTTCAAGTCTATCATTTTTTTTTGATTTTTCTATTTGTTCTATTAATTATTGAGAGAAGAGTGTTGAAATTTCCAATACAATTTAGGATTTCTTCTCCTTAAAATTCTATCAGTTTTTGCATCATGTATGTAGGTGCATATTGTTGAGATTATGTTCTTAATTGACACTTCTGTTTCTAAAAACTAGTAGTATTTTTTAAATATTAAACTTTTTTGTTAAAGATTGTATTTATTCATTTTTGGGAGGAGGGAGAGAGAAGGAGGGAGAGGAGCAGAGGGAGAGATGGACAAGCAGACACAGGGCTCAATCCCACAAGCCAGAGATCATGTTCTGAGCAGAAATCAAGAGTTGGATACCTAACCAACTGAGCCACCCAGGCACCCCAAGAAATGGTAATTTTCTATCTCTACCAAGATTCTTTGCTTTTGAAGCTATTTTGCCTGACATGCTATATTTTAACTAGTATTAATATGGTATATCTTATAATATCATTTTACTTCGGAACTATGTCATTGTAGTTAACATGTATTTCTTGTAGGCAATGTATAATTAGATCATTTTTTCTTCTTTCTGAAAATCTCTGTGTTTAATTAGGGTGTTTTAGTCATCTGCAGTTAATATGATTATTGATATAGTTTTTAATCCTTTACCTTAATTTTGTTATTTTATAATTCTATTCTTTCTTTTGTTGATTTATTAGTGTAACGCTGTTAGGTGGTGGATGTTCTAGGGTTTAGTGGGTACATAGCCTTCAAATTCAAGAGCCTAGAGTACTCTCCTTAGTTTTCTCATACCTTAGCCATGGCCTAGAAACTCTTTCCTGGCAGTGTGCTGGCATCATTTAAGAGCTCATCTTATTTGTTTCCTGTTTTTCAGGAATTATTTTTTGTTGTTACCCAATGCCCAAAATCTAAACAAAACAACACAAAACTATTTTATTTATTTTTTCCATGTTTTTCTTTGAATCAGACAGAGACTACATGTGGTCCTTCTGAATCTTGGCCAGAAGCAGAAGTCTTTTAACATTTATTGAATGCTTACATCAATCCTTCTAAGTTAGGAAACTTTATTATTTTAATTTATCTACTAAATCAATATGGAATAACAAGCATTTTGCTTGAAGCATTTATTGCTTTTAATATTGCAAAAACAATTCTCTAGATAATACATATACAAACATATGGCTAGTATGAAAGTTGAAGAAAATTTAGCTCTTGATGAAACTGTCTTGACTTCAAACATAGGCTTAATTAATTTGAATCAATGGTGACAAATCGCTTCCACTGAAATCACATCATTACCAACAGCCTCTTATGGACAGAAGTGGAGACTAAGGTTGAAAATAAAATTATATTTTCATTTCTATCCTCTTTTCTCTATTGATAGGTATAATTAGGGCCATTCACCATTTGTTTTTTGCTCCACTGAGAAAAAGAGGCCACTAAGGGCCTCCTACTGTAACTCATAGAAACCAAAATTAAAACAGTTTTATTTCTATGGGTTCTTGCATTTAACAGTTTAAATAATTTTTAATCCTCTGCCCAAACTTTTAGCACTTATTTATCTAGTTTTTACTTATGATGCTACCATCCTGTGTATGGTGTATGACTGAAAGTGGACTTATATGTATATCTGATTTGCAGGAAATTTAATTAATTTCCTCATGTTTACGAACTTGCCCTGTTTTAGAAGCATGACTCTGTCTTTGTACAGCATCACAAACTGTACTTACTTCTCCTTCAGTTTCAATAAGATTCTTTGTTAAATCAATCCTCTTTGCCAGTGATCATGAAAATATCCTTTCCATTATTTTATGGAATCTCATTGCATCTGTCTTACAATGTATTTTCTATATCTTTTGGGACTTCCTCTCTGTTGATTTTCCATTGTTTTTGTTCTCTGTGATTCTTCACATCTGAACAAGCAGCTCAAGTTTCTCAAATTTTATTTTATAAAAGCCCTATATGACCATTCTTTTACATCTACCATAATATCTTTATACGTTTCTTTCTTTATTCTTTTTTTGAAAGAGAGGGTGACAGCAAGCAGAGGGAAAGGGGCATAGGGAGAGGAAGAGAGAATCTTAAGCAGGCTTCACAGGAGCCCAATGAGGGTTTCAATCCCACAACCCTAAGATTGTGATCCAAGCCAAAACCAAGAGTCCAATGCTCAACAACTGTGTCACCCTGAAAACCTTTCTATGTTCTTATCTTACAAATACAAATGTTTAGTTTTGATGTTCACACTTTGGTAATCCAAACTCAAATATCTATCTGCCTGTTGGGTAACTCATTTGCATGCCTGCAGTGACATCATTCTTAAAAATTTTTAAAAACACAATTGTTAAAGTTTTACCCAAATTTGATTTGGTTTCATTTGATTTGTTTCCTTATCTCTACTAATGGGATAAAAAGCAACTGAGTGACCAAAACTAGAAACCTGGGCATTTTCTGAGCTATTTTATTGTTTTACAACTTCACATCTACAATTACTTAATTTCTACAAGTAATTAATAGCAATATGAAGTCAATATTCATACTCAAATTTTTCTCAAGAGAATGTTGACTAGCAAGATGGAAGTCAATCTTTTGTAATCTAACATAGGAGCGACATTCCCTCAACATTGCCATATTCTATTGATTAGGAGCAAACCGTACAAGGAGAGGAGATTATATAAGAGATTATTGGGGCCAACTCTTGACTATCTGAAAAACATTCCATAAATAATGAGGATTTCAAGACCAATATTGCATTGAAGGATCAATGTCATTTTATTAAGGCTGGTTCAGAAAGTGCATTTTGGACCCTGGCCAAGGCAGCCTTCCTACTCCACAACCAGAAAAATGAACCTATTCACTCATTTATATATCTACCTCTTTGGGGTTGGGCCAGACCCAGTGGGCTTAGAGACAAAAGGGGTGGGGGGGGGAGGCTGAGCCTCTTGATGCCATATGGTTTTGAGCAATATCAGCATGAGAATAACCTATCAAAGAACCCAGTGATTTTATTCCTATTTCCATAAGGAGGAGAAATTTAACAATAAAGAAAAGTAAGACTCCCTCATTAGCTGAAAGAAATTTCTTGTTAGAAGAAATTCACAAAAAGTAAGAGAATGTTTTTTTCCTTGACATCTAAAAATCCACACATGACCACCATATTATCATATAGGCACTATTATTGTTTTATGGGATAGGTAAATTAATCTGTGGAATCAGTAGCTCTCTACTGAGATGTCATCATTTCTTGATACTCTAAAACATGGAAAATAATAATTCCAGCCTTGGAAAATCAATGGGTTCAGTTCTATAATTTTCTCTGACAAATCATCAGGTCATATCAATGCCCAATTTTATATTTGTTAATATTAAACAGAAGTACAACCCAGAATGACCTTCTTCATGCATCAGATGTGGACACTTTACTGTCAAAAGCAATTTTATTATTAAATTGTGGACTCGGTTGCTTTTGACTTTAAAGACTAATATTTGAAGTGAAAAATTTGCTAACCAGGAGTGTCTCAGGGGTCTTTGCACTGCACCAGACATCTGCTGCCCCTTCATTTACTTTTATTTCTCTGTTGTTATATCTTCAAATAAATCCATATTGATGCAGGAACTCTAGCTTCTGTATATGTCAGTGAAAATTTCATTACTTTCAACCACTCAACTTTGTAACGATCTTAAGATCACATCTCACTTCAGATCCAATTATTTTAAAGAAAGATAGTGATCTGTTATCCAGCTCTCTCACCAACAAAATACAAAGGAATTGATTGAATCATGGAGGTGAGATTCAGGTTAGATATAAGAAAGAGCTTCCTTATAGATAAGGTGATACCCAATGAGATAGCATTTTAAATTTTCAAATTATGTACCTTGAAATAGATCAGAAATAATATCATATATTGCATTTGAGAAAACAGGGGATCTTACTAAGTATCCTGTAGTTAAGCTTAATATTTTAATTGTTTTATAATCTCTATATAGTGAACTATTAACTAATATATCTGTTTGGCAGCTACTTTTTTCACAATTTTTCTCTCCCTACCTGTCACACTTTGCTATCTCTCATTACTTTCAGATATTTCTTCTTAAAGTCAACTGCTTCGCTTTGCATAGTGAAAAACTACATTGTATTTTAATGCAGTTGTTTATTTAATGCTGATTGTTTATTTCCAGCAAGATGTCAGATTCTCAATTTTAAAATGAATATGTTTAGGCAGTTATGTGCCAGATAAACAGTCTGATTCCAGATGGCTTAAACAAACTCAGTAGACATTTTTAAGTCAGATTGCCCTGTGCATCCCACATGGAAAATCTGTTGCTTAATTTTGTGTTTAAATATCAAATATTACAAAGATCCACAAATTAACAACTTAAATGTACATAATTATAGACAAGAATATACAAATATTTTAAGCAGTACATTTTTTAAATTTTATTTTTAATTAACTTTAAGCATTACTAGTTAGGAGTCAAATATAATCCTGAAAAAACTGTCCAGAAACCATTTGTAGAGTGTAAGTGTATATGTTATTTCTACACAGAAACAACTATTTATATATGTATTTCTATGTTTGCCTATTTCTATATTAAAATAGACTGATGCATTCATTTTAAGAACTAATCAGTCTCTAAGAAGTCAAGACCAAAACTACTCGAAGAGATTTGGCAAATTTCTGTCTGAGCAGTCAAACGATAAATTTGCTTAATGGCACAACTGCCTAAATTTTTATTTTCAAGCACTGTTTTAGGTACTGAAAATATAGAATAAATCAGAAAAATTTAATAACCAAAGAGCTTGTATTCTAACAAGGTAGAAAATATAATCAGTAAGTTAGAATAATTTTTGGATTGTGATAAATATTATGAAGGAAAGTTAGAATGATATAATGGAAAATTCTGTTGATGGGAAGGTTAGCCAGGGCTATTAGGCAGGACTTCAGTGAGAAGATGATATGTATGTAACTGAGGCCTAAAGGTAAGAAGGACTGAGCCACATGACAGGAGGGAAACAAGCTCTGAAGTGTACATTTGAAGCATGACAAAAAGTGCAAGGCATCTCTTGTCAACATGATCAAGAGATCAAAGGTGACTAGTGTCTTGTGAGCAAAGAAGAGAGAAGTTTCAGACAAGACTAAAGTGTGAGGAGGAGAAAACAAAAGACTACATGAATACTATTAGGTAATTCCATATATTTTCTGTGTATCTTTTAACTTTAGCAAGTTCAATTCCATTAGGGCTTGCAAATCTGCCATTATGGGATAATCATAACTTTTTTTTTTTTTTTTTTTTTTGCCTAGGTCTTAGTTCAAGTAATGAATCGTCCATGGTAAGGTTTGTCTGCCCGGTAAAAAGTATGAATACATTTCTTCCATCTCTGGGTGCTTATTGTGTGTCAGGTTCTGAGGTAAGCTTCATATTATATTATTTAATCTTCATAATAAAGCATATTTAGAAACATGTCAGTTTTATAATTGAGAAAACAAAGGATAATAGAAGTTACACAAAACAAATGGTCTGCATAATTCTGTGGCATATATTCTCTCTACTGCAAAATCACTCTTAACATATGACAGTCCTCCCAACCGTCCACCTTTTCTGTCTCTAGCCCCTGGCTTCCTGGTCTCTATAAGTGGCTGGAATAAGTTAGAAGAGAAAGATTCCTGGTATCTAATTTTCGAAATTGTGGGAGGCTATTGATTCCCATACAATAGCAAAAATAACTCAAGCCTGGCTCAGAAAAGTTTGTTTTCACAAAAATAAATATGTATGAAGCACTTTTCCCCATTATACTATTATTGATCATCACCTCTAAATTCAATTTATTCCCTATCACTGTAACAATCTAAACCTTACCATAAAAATTTAGATCTCCTAATAAGCAGTGGGCACAGATATACTAGCTTGAAGTGGGGGAAAAAACACATTTCCAATGAATATAATAAATGCTTTCTATTCCTCTAAGTTCACCTAGAAGTGGCAATCTCTAACATTTTGTGTGGACCTCTTGGGATATCTGATGGTATTCATGTTGAATTAGATTTAATTACACTAAAGTGTAGGAATACTTAATTTCCCAAACATGTTATGATTCTTACCCTAAAAAGTACACAGGTTAGGTTCAGTTGGCAGAACAGGACAATAACAACTTAGGTAACCCAAGAGAGGGGTACCAAGTAGTTGATAGAAGAAAGAGAGTCTAGCAGACAGTTTTGTTTTTTGAATACATGTTTTCAACATACTGTTACATTCCAGTCTTAAAAGATTAGAATATATAATATATACAATTATATTACTTAAACAGTATCAAAAATATAAATTGTCACAAAATGACTATAACAAGGTACTTCCATAAACTTCTTGAAGCAAGTTTTTGAAAAATATAGAGAAGACATGAATTAATGAAATTATAACGTTTATAATTATAACATTTATTCTATCATAAATGTCTATCGTTTATGATAGAATCAATAGGGTAAGGTTTTTATTTCTCTCCCAAAATAATCTAGAAAATTAGGGAAATTTTAATAAGAATGCTGAGTTTTTCACAGAGCTTGAAATATTGATTCTAAAATGTATTGGGAAAAGCAGGGGAACAAGAATAACTAATCATGTCTTGAAGAAGTACAAGGTTACAGAATTTGCCTTACCAGAGAGCTAGGCATAGTATCAAAGTATAGTAGGAATAAATGTGGAATTGATGTAGGAAAAGATAAACAAACCTGTGTAGCCCCCTTAAGACATTATAAACAGGCCCACATATACATTGGAGGTCCTTGGGAAAATCACGGTATTTTTACAAAATAGTGCTGGAAAAATTAGTTACCAGCTTTCGAAAAAAGAATATGATAATTTCTGCAAACACAAAAATTCATTTACTAGAGAAAAGAATTATGTTAAAATCATACAGTTAAAACACTGTCAGGAAAAAGAAGGAGAGTATCTGCATGACCAGACAGGTTAGTTATGCATTTCTTAAATAACACAAAAGGCAGCATAGCTTTAAAAAATGACATTTTAGGGCAGCCAAGGTGGCTCAAGGGCTTAGCACCGCCTTCAGCCCAGGGTGTGATCCTGGAGTCCCGGGATCAAGTCCCACATCAGGCTCCCTGATGGAGCCTGTTTCTCCCTCTGCCTGTGTCTCTGCCTCTCTCTCTCTCTCTCCATGAATAAATAAATAAAATCTTAAAAAAAAATGACATTTTATATTAAAACACAAAACTTCTATTTATCTAAGGACACCATAAAAGAAGGAAATAAGCTATTCACTGACAAGATACTTGCACACATATAAGCAACACTTATTAGTAACCAGAATGTATAAACTTCTACCAGTAAGTATCAAAACACTAACAACTTCGTACAAAAATTGCCAAAGGTTAAAAACAGGCAATCAATAGAATAAAAACAAATGGAATACAAACATATTCACTGATGCTCAACTTCACTTGAAACAATCAAATTCAATGAAAATTAGAATGAAATATAATTTCAACTCCATCAGAAACAGAAAGCACTAAAAAATCTAACACCATATCTTGAAAGGATTTGGAGCAACTGAAACTTTAATATATTGCTCGGGAAGCAACTATAATTCTTCTGGATAATTTGACAAGTTTTAGTAAAATTTACAATGAACATGCCTATGACTCAATTTAACTCAGACATCTTTAAAAATGTCTAGAATCTACATCAAAAACAAAAGTAAAATGTGCTTGTATTTTTAAGAATAAAGAACTCTAGGGATCCCTGGGTGGCGCAGCGGTTTAGCGCCTGTCTTTGGCCCAGGGCGCGATCCTGGAGACCCGGGATCGAATCCCACATCGGGCTCCCGGTGCATGGAGCCTGCTTCTCCCTCTGCCTGTGTCTCTGCCTCTCTCTCTCTGTGTGACTATCATAAATAAATAAAATTTAAAAAAAAAAAGAATAAAGAAATCTAAATTTTTATCAACAGCGATAATGAATGGAGCTGTATAATAAACTTTTTTTTAAATTAATTTTTATTGGTGTTCAATTTACCAACATACAGAAAAACACCCAGTGCTCATCCCGTCAAGTGTCCACCTCAGTGCCCGTCACCCATTCCCCTCCAACACCCGCCCTCCTCCCCTTCCACCACCCCTAGTTCGTTTCCCCGAGTTAGGAGTCTTCATGTTCTGTCTCCCTTCCTGATATTTCCCAACATTTCTTTTCCCTTCCTTTATATTCCCTTTCACTATTATTCATATTCCCCAGATGAATGAGAACATACACTGTTTGTCCTTCTCCGATTGACTTATTTCACTCAGCATAATACCCTCCAGTTCCATCCACGTTGAAGCAAATGGTGGGTATTTGTCGTTTCTAACGGCTGAGTAATATTCCATTGTATACATAAACCACATCTTCTTTATCCATTCATCTTTCGATGGACACCGAGGCTCCTTCCACAGTTTGGCTATTGTGGACATTGCTGATAGAAACATCGGGGTGCAGGTGTCCCGACGTTTCATTGCATCTGAATCTTTGGGGTAAATCCCCAACAGTGCAATTGCTGGGTCGTAGGGCAGGTCTATTTTTAACTCTTTGAGGAACCTCCACACAGTTTTCCAGAGTGGCTGCACCAGTTCACATTACGACCAACAGTGTAAGAGGGTTCCCTTTTCTCCGCATCCTCTCCAACATTTGTGGTTTCCTGCCTTGTTAATTTTCCCCATTCTCACTGGTGTGAGGTGGTATCTCATTGTGGTTTTGATTTGTATTTCCCTGATGGCAAGTGATGCAGAGCATTTTCTCATGTGCATGTTGGCCATGTCCATGTCTTCCTCAAGAGATTTCTCTTCATGTCTTTTGCCCATTTCATGATTGGATTGTTTGTTTCTTTGGTGTTGAGTTTAATAAGTTCTTTATAGATTTTGGAAACTAGCCCTTTATCTGATACGTCATTTGCAAATATCTTCTCCCATTCTGTAGGTTGTCTTTTAGTTTTGTTGACTGTATCCTTTGCTGTGCAAAAGCTTCTTATCTTGATGAAGTCCCAATAGTTCATTTTTGCTTTTGTTTCTTTTGCCTTTGTGGATGTATCTTGCAAGAAGTTACTGTGGCCGAGTTCAAAGAGGGTGTTGCCTGTGTTCTCTTCTATGATTTTGATGGACTCTTGTCTCACATTTAGATCTCTCATCCATTTTGAGTTTATCTTTGTGTATGGTGAAAGAGAGTGGTCCAGTTTCATTCTTCTGCATGTGGCTGTCCAATTTTCCCAGCACCATTTATTGAAGAGACTGTCTTTCTTCCAATGGATAGTCTTTCCTCCTTTATCGAATATTAGATGACCATATATTTCAGGGTCCACTTCTGGGTTCTCTATTCTGTTTCATTGATCTATATGTCTGTTTTTGTGCCAGTACCACACTGTCTTGATGACCACAGCTTTGTAGTACAACCTGAAAACTGGCATTGTGATGCCCCCAGACATGGGTTTTCTTTTTTAAAATTCCCCTGGCTATTCGGGGTCTTTTCTGATTCCACACAAATCTTAAAATAATTTGTTCTAACTCTCTGAAGAAAGTCCATGGTATTTTGAAAGGGATTGCATTAAACGTGTAAATTGCCCTGGGTAACATTGACATTTTCACAATATTAATTCTGCCAATCCATGAGCATGGAATATTTTTCCATCTCTTTGTGTCTTCTTCAATTTCTTTCAGAAGTGTTCTATAGTTTTTAGGGTATAGATCCTTCACCTCTTTGTTTAGGTTTATTCCTAGGTATCTTATGCTTTTGGGTGCAATTGTAAATGGGATTGACTCCTTAATTTCTCTTTCTTCAGTCTCATTGTTAGTGTATAGAAATGCAATTGATTTCTGGGCATTGATTTTGTATCCTGCCACGCTACCAAATTGCTGTATGAGTTCTGGCAATCTTGGGGTGGAGGCTTTTGGGTTTTCTATGTAGAGTATCATGTCATCAGCGAAGAGGGAGAGTTTGACTTCTTCTTTGCCAATTTGAATGCCTTTAATGTCTTTTTGTTGTCTGATTGCTGAGGGTAGGACTTCCAGATCTATGTTGAACAGCAGTGGTGAGAGTGGACATCCCTGTCTTGTTCCTGATCTTAGGGGAAAGGCTCCCAGTGCTTCCCCATTGAGAATGATATTTGCTGTGGGCTTTTCGTAAATGGCTTTTAAGATGTCGAGGAAAGTTCCCTCTATCCCAACACTCTGAAGGGTTTTGATCAGGAATGGATGCTGTATTTTGTCAAATGCTTTCTCTGCATCTAATGAGAGTAT
Source organism: Vulpes vulpes (assembly GCF_048418805.1). NCBI lineage: Eukaryota > Metazoa > Chordata > Mammalia > Carnivora > Canidae > Vulpes > Vulpes vulpes. The sequence goes on from NC_132785.1 coordinate 41,095,118, forward strand.
CATATGGTTCTTGGTTTTTCTCTTGCTGATATGATGAATCACATTGATGGTTTTATGAGTGTTGAACCAGCCTTGTGTCCCAGGGATAAATCCTTCTTGGTCATCGTGAATAGTTTTCTTAATGTGTTGTTGGATCCTATTGGCTAGTATTTGTTGAGAATTTTTGCATCCATGTTCATCAGGGATATTGGTCTGTAATTCTCCTTTTCGGTGGGGTCTTTGTCTGGTTTCGGAATTAAGGTGATGCTGGCCTCATAGAACGAATTTGGAAGTACTCCATCTCTTTCTATCTTTCCAAACAGCTTTAGTAGAATAGGTATGATTTCTTCTTTAAACGTTTGATAGAATTCCCCTGGGAAGCCATCTGGCCCTGGACTCTTGTGTCTTGGGAGGTTTTTGATGACTGCTTCAATTTCCTCCCTGGTTATTGGCCTATTCAGGTTTTCTATTTCTTCCTGCTCCAGTTTTGGTAGTTTGTGGCTTTCCAGTAATGCGTCCATTTCTTCTAGATTTCCTAATTTATTGGCGTACAGCTGTTCATAATATGTTTTTAAAATCGTTTGTATTTCCTTGGTGTTGGTAGTGATCCCTCCTTTCTCATTCATGATTTTATTAATTTGAGTCTTCTCTCTCTTCTTTTTAATAAGGTTGGCTAATGGTTTATCTATCTTATTAATTCTTTCAAAGAACCAACTCCTGGTTCTGTTGATCTGTTCCACAGTTCTTTTGGTCTCAATATCATGAGTTCTGCTCGAATTTTAATTAACTGTCTTCTTCTGCTGGGGGTGGGGTCTATTTGTTGCTTTTTCTCTAGTTCCTTTATGTGTAAGGTGAGCTTTTGAATTTGAGATCTTTCCAGTTTTTGAATGGATGCTTGTATTGCGATGTATTTCCCCCTCAGGACTGCTTTTGCTGCATCCCAAAGATTTTGAACGGTTGTATCTTCATTCTCATTAGTTTCCATGAATCTTTTTAATTCTTCCTTAATTTGCTGGTTGACCTTTTCATCTTTTAGCAGGATGGTCCTTAACCTCCACGTGTTTCTGGTCCTTCCAAACTTCTTGTTGTGATTAAGTTCTAATTTCAAGGTATTATGGTCTGAGAATATACAGGGGACTATCCCGATCTTTTGGTATCGGTTCAGACCCGATTTGTGACCCAGGATGTGGTCTATTCTGGAGAAAGTTCCATGTGCACTTGAGAAGAATGTGTATTCAGTTGAGTTTGGATGTAAAGTTCTGTAGATATCTGTGAAATCCATCTGGTCCAGTGTATCATTTAAAGCTCTCGTTTCTTTGGAGATGTTGTGCTTAGAAGACCTATCTAGTATAGAGAGAGCTAGATTGAAGTCACCAAGTATAAGTGTATTATTATCAAAGTATTTCTTCAGTTTGGTTATTAATTGGTTTAAATATTTGGCAGCTCCCACATTCGGGGCATATGTATTGAGGATTGTTAAGTCCTCTTGTTGGATAGATCCTTTGTGTATGAGATAGTGTCCCTCTTCATCTCTCACTATAGTCTTTGGGGTAAATTTTAATTTATCTGATATAAGGATGCAACCCCTGCTTTCTTTTGAGGACCATTTGAATGGTAAATGGTTCTCCAACCTTTTATTTTCAGGTTGTAGGCGTCCTTCTGTCTAAAATGAGTCTCTTGTAGACAGCAAATAGATGGGTCCTGCTTTTTTATCCAGTCTGAAACCCTGTGCTTTTTGATGGGGTCATTAAGCCCGTTCACGTTCAGAGTTACTATTGATAGATATGAGTTTAGTGTCATCATATCTATTCAGTCCTTGTTTTTGTGGATTGTTCCACTGAACTTCTTCTTAAAGGGGAATTTTAAGAGTCCCCCTTAAAATTTCTTGCAGAGCTGGTTTGGAGGTCACATATTCTTTCAGTTCCTGCCTGTCTTGGAAGCTCTTTATCTCTCCTTCCATTTTGAATGAAAGCCTTGCTGGATAAAGTATTCTTGGTTGCATGTTCTTCTCATTTAGGACCTTGAATATATCCTGCCAGCCCTTTCTGGCCTGCCAGGTCTCTGTGGAGAGGTCTGCTGTTACCCTAATATTCCTCCCCATAAAAGTCAGGGACTTTTTTTCTCTTGCTGCTTTAAGCATCTTCTCCTTATCTTTGGAATTTGCAAGCTTCACTATTAAATGTCGAGGTGTTGAACGGTTTTTGTTGATTTTAGGGGGGGATCTCTCTATTTCCTGGATCTGAATGCCTGTTTCCCTTCCCAGATTCGGAAAGTTTTCAGCTATGATTTGTTCAAATACATATTCTGGCCCTCTGTCCCTTTCGGCGCCCTCAGGAACCCCAATTAAACGTAGGTTTTTCTTCCTCAGGCTGTCATTTATTTCCCTTAATCTATCCTCATGATCTTTTAATTGTTTGTCTCTTTTTTCCTCAGTTTCCCTCTTAGCCATCAACTTGTCTTCTATGTCACACACTCTTTCTTCCACCTCGTTAAGCCTCGTCGTTAGGACTTCTAGCTTCGATTGCATCTCATTTAATTGATTTTTAATTTCTGCCTGATTGGATCTAAATTCTGCAGTCATGAAGTCTCTTGAGTCCTTTATGGTTTTTTCTAGAGCCACCAGTAGCTGTAAAATAGTGCTTCTGAATTGGCTTTCTGACATTGAATTGTAATCCATATTTTGTAACTCTGTGGGAGAGAGGGCTGTTTCTGATTCTTTTTTTTGAGGTGAGGTTTTCCTTCTAGTCATTTTGCTCAGTGCAGAGTGGCCAAAAACAAGTTGTATTGGGAAAAGGAGAGAAAGAGAGAGAAGGAAAGAAAAGAGAAAAAGAAAAAAGAGAAAGAAGAAAAAAAAGGGGGGGAAAAAGAGAAGAAAAAGAAAGAAAAAGAAAGAAAGGAGAAAAAAGAGGAAAAAAAAGGGGGGGTGAGGTGGGGGAAGCAATCAGAAATCAAGAAGAAAGAAAGAAAAAAAAAAGCACAAAACAAAACAAACAAAAACAAAACAACAAAAAAAAAACTAAACAAAACAAAAAAAACACGGGGGAGTATCTTCCGATTCTGTATACTTTAAGTCCCTTGACTTCCCTTGGAACTGGTCCGTGTCGCTGGTCTTCTGGGGGAGGGGCCTGCGGTGCTGACTCTCAGGTGTTAGCACTTGGGGGAGCTGCTCTGCCCCTGCCTGGTGCAGGGCTCAGTGGGGGTTGTTCACCCCGTGAGGCCCCGGGAGGAAGCCACAGTGGCGGGGGCAGCTCTGGGACCCTGGAGTCAGCTCCCGCAGTAACTCCGGGGCTCTCCGTCTGCAGGGCCTGGGGGCTCCCGGGGGGGGCCGCTGATCTGCTCAGTTCCAGGCAGGAGCGTCCTTGCTGTCCTGGGCCCTCCCGGCCTCTGCCTGTCCCGGGGGGAGGCCGGATCCTGGGCTGTGTCCCGGCGCCCTGTGCTCCGGGGCTGCGCTGTTGGATTCGCGCTCCCGCCCCGCAGCCCCCTCCGCGGAGCTGCCGCCCGAGCCCCTCCGAGCTGTTCCCGGAGCCGCGCCGCCCCCTCCGCGGAGCTTCTTCCTCCGCCCGAGCCGCCGCCGCCGAGCTGTTCCCGGAGCCGCGCCGCCCCCTCCGCGGAGCTTCTTCCTCCGCCCGAGCCGCCGCCGCTGAGCTGTTCCCGGAGCCGCGCAGCCCCCTCCGCGGAGCCGCCGCCCGAGCCCCTCCGAGCTGCTCCGGGTCCCGCCGAGCGCTGCAGTCCTTAGGGAGCTCGGCGCATCTCCCGGGGCGCAGTTCCTCTGTTACTGTCCCAGGGAGCCCGAGGGCATCCCCGCCTTTCTGGGGATCCTGCTCCAATTCCCCGGGAGGCCTTTCCGCGGGGAAGGTCGGTGCAGCTCCTGCTCCTCCGGGACGGGGCTCTCCTGTCCTGGGGACACTCGCCCCGGCCTCAGCCCGGCTCCTCGGGGCCCCTCCCCCTGGGAGGCCTTTTGTTTCCTTATTTCTTTTTCCCCGTCTTCCTACCTTGATAGAAGCGCGAACTCTTCTCACTGTAGCGTTCCAGCTGGTCTCTCTTTAAATCTCAGGCCGAATTCGTAGATTTTCAGGATGATTGGATGGTTTTCTAGGTAATTTGTTGAGGACAGGTGACCTGGGGACCCTGCTCTTCCGCCATCTTGCCCCTCCCTCTGTATAATAAACTTGAATGAATCAGACAGTATAATAGAAAAAAAGAAATTTTCATTTTTTAAGATTATTTATTTATTTTATATATATATATATAGAGAGAGAGAGAGAGAGAGAGAGAGAGAGGCAGAGACACAGGAGGAGGGAGAAGCAGGCTCCATTCCAGGAGCCAGACGCGGGACTGAATCCCAAGACTCTAGGATCCCGTCCTGGGCCAAAGGCAGGCGCTAAACCGCTGAGCCACCCAGGGATCCCCAAAAAGAAATTTTCTAATAAAAGAGTGACAGTAAAGATATAAAAATGATATTTTAATAAATATTTATATGGTTAAGATACAGATAAATTTAGAAACAGATGTAGATGGAGGACTGCAAATAAATTGTTAATAATTATCATGGGTACTAGAATAGTAAGTGAGCACTACCTATTTTTCCAGGAATTTTGCATATATCACTTATTTTATATTTACTACTTCCCACTAGGTAACCTTATATTTATTATGCATATAAGAAAATTGTCCATTATTTTCCATCAATAATACATTACTGAGTTCTAATTCTGATTTGTTCTGAATCCTGGGAACTGATACATAAACTCCCACCCTTTTGCAAGCAAAGCTGAGAACAAGTTGTCAGGTCCAAATGTATATGTTCTTGGAAGATCAGATTGTGAAACAATTGAAATACAAATTTAATCAAGATTAAAACTTGCACATGAAAGCTCCCTCTCCTATTGTTTCTACAGATCCAAAGCTAGCATGTTGTAACATCAACCCAACACTAACCTGTATTGCCCACCTCGCAATACCACTGCAAAATCATTTCAGTCTATTAGTGTTCTCCCTTTAATTTCTTCCATAGTACATTGGTTGAAATAACAGCTTTAACTGATCAACAGATTGGTTTGGTTTGTTTTGGAAAGGGTCAGCTGGCAATCCAGGAGACCTGTTCTATGTTTTGTTTCTAGAAACTAAAGAACAAGCGATTTTAAATTTTCTCAGTGTTCTCCAAACTTTCTCTCCTATTAAACCAACAGGTTTAACATCTCAAAAAATGTTTTCTCAGTCATTGAAACAAATTTTTAGATAAATTAAAAACTGAGATAGAGTTTTACTGAAGGAATTATTTCCTAGTCTTTTTGCAACCAAAATTTAATTAGTGGTGATGATGACATTATTGCTACTTTGTCCCCTTTGTAGCTATATTCATATAGAACACAGCTAAAAATTGTATTCATGCTATTAAAAGGCAGTGATGTTGGTGGCAGATGAAAAAACATGCTGTGAAGAGCTGTTTTTTTTTTTTTTTAAGAGGACATATTTTCTGGGTCTTCTATTTGAAAAATACTCTTTAAAACACATATTTAATCAATTTACATTCATCCAATTTGATTTATTATTTATGTATATTGTACCTGAATTTTGCTCCTTTTTATTCCCTTCAATTCATAACATCTTTCTGCTGATTTATATAGTACCAGATATGAGGAAAGGTGAAGACACAAGAATTGGATGAAGAAATGCTAATTTTTTTTTTCAGATTTATCACTTGGTAGTGACCATATGGAGCACTGTGATACAAAATGAAAATTGAGGGTTATTTGAAAGGATGTGAGGAGTTGGAAAGGAACACACCCCGCAGGGGCTAATGTTTTATGTCTTCTCTATCACTGATTAAAAGGTGATTTAAAAGCTCACTTCTGTTATATTGCCCATGATGCTACCCTATGAATCTAACAATTTTACTGTGGACAGAATCCCTGCTTTCCTTGATATCATATGGCAAACCTTCCATAGTAATCATTCCTTATCAAAACTCTTATTTCAAAAATCTTTTGCATGTCTTCATCTGCAAGCAAATGTCCTACACGTCCATTCGCTCTGAAACCTTTTATATGTACTGCTGCAACTCTCATCCCATGAACATTTTCAAGGAACAATTGGTCTACATCCTTGGTTTCTCTCAACCAGTCAAGTAAATCCTATTTGTTCACTTAAATTTTAATCTTTCTTAAGATGAAAAAGTGTGGTCAGCATTTCTGGCTTCCAAAAATCATTTCAAATTGTTCCATCCTCTTTTAAATTTTAATAGCTCCCATTACTCCAAAAAGAATATTACTTTGAGATTCATGCTCCCTCACTAAACTATCTTCTATTGCTTGCCATTGTCATTACGTAGGTAGATGGATGTCTTCCATAAATGTGAGAGTGGCTTGCCAAATACTAACTAAATCTTGACACATTAATTTCAAGGTGTAAAATCAAGAAGTATGTCTCACCTTTTTGTCTGAGGACTACCTCTGTGAGGTTAAGGATGAGGAATTTCATCATATTTAACAATGAGAAGACATAATTTCCATGCTTAGCAAACATGCTTTGAAAAAACCATTGTATTAAAACTAATGGTGGAAATTGAGTTATACATAGGATTTCACAAGCCTTAAATTAGGACCATAGGATTTCACAAGCCTTAAATCATGACCACAGAGGCCTGTGGCAGAGTACCATAGATAGATATCTGTAGCAGAAATAAATTGGATTGATTTAAAAGGATAAACTAATACATGGGTGATTCTGATGGAATTTTTCTCTGCATTTCAGTGAGATCCTAAAACATTTTTATTCATTGGCCAAACCCTGGAAAACAGTAAGAATTTTGATAAATGTATATGTAGAAGACACATTATTTCAAACACAAGTAATTATAGGAAAAAATGCATAAGGGAAGGGAAAGCATGAAACGTTTATTTTCACAAAAGTTATAGTGAGTGGATTATATGAATGGATAATGGTTTGGATCACATTTTGAAACACTGGAAAGTTTTGTTTGTTTTTTATTTGGATCACAGGATTTTTGAACAGAGATGTGTTTTGGGAAGATCAGTCTTTAAGTGGAACTCCAAAGGATAAATCAGAGCAGAAGAAAACAACTGGTGTTGGCTGGCCAATTATTAAGCCTTTACAAGAGTCAAAGTGAGAGGTATGGAAAAGCTGATGTAGGAGGGTGACAATGGGAAAAAAGAAAGAAAGAGCATGCAGGAAACCAAATAATTGAATAACTGATAAGGGACTAGAAGAGTGTAGAAAACGTATGCTTTTATTTTTAACTGAAAAATGTGAAGTTATTTAGCAAAGGTTTTCATGTTTAGGTCATAGTCATGACATTCACTGTGAAATGTCAGTATTTAGATGTCAATGTGCACATTTAGGTAAAAATATTCACAGATTAAAAATGTAGTTTGACAGAGACCTGATCTACCTAAATGAAGGATCATGATGACCAGCACATGTACATGACAATATATGCTAAAAGCAAAATACTGACAGCTCAAGTCACAAACAAAACCACTTAATTCAAACAAGTACACCATTTCCTAAAATATGCCCATTTTTCTCACTTGCCAGCATAAGGCTTTATTTCCCTTTACCACTGTATTCTTGGACAGCTGAAAATATTGACTTTGAACATTATCAATATTCCCTGGTTATTGTTTTAAATATAACTTTAAACTTAGTTACCTTGTATCTTTTCTGTATAACAACTCTACCTAACCTTACCTTGAGATTCCTCAAATAGACCAAAATCACAGCCGGAATGTCTAATTCCTCTCTCTCCTTCCCTGTCTCATTTTAGCTTTCATTCCGATCTCAATCCACATTTGAAAACAGAGAGCAGGGCACTGGAGAGGAGATTTAAAAAGTAGTGAGGTTTAAAATATTAATATACTTAAAAATTCTCTCACAGAAATTACTGACACTGATTCATAAAGACCATTGTCATGCATTGAGTTATGTCCCTCCCCCAAAAAATATGTAGATGATCTAATTCCAGGAACCTGTGACTGGGACCTGATTTGGAAATAGGGTCTTTGTAGATGTAATCAAATTACATTGAGGTCATACTAGTTTAGGGGAGGCCGTACTCCACCGATTATTGTCCTTATAATGAAAGGGAAATCTTCATACAGATACACAAATGGGAGACCCATGTGAAAATGGAGCAGGCATTGAGCTACACATTTACAAGCCAAGGAATGACAAGTTTTGCTGGCAACCATCAGAAGCTGAAAGTGGTAAGGATGTTTCCTCCTTTAGAGCTTTTGAAGAAAGTATGGCCCTACCAACAACTTGAGTATAGATTTCTAGCCTCCAAAACTGTGAAAGAATATATTTCTATTGTTCAAGCCACTCAGTGTGTGGTGCTTTGTCAGGTAGTCCTAGGAAACTAATATAGCCATTCAGTGGCATTTGTAGTATTCTAAAACTTCCCACATATTTATACATCTTTATATTTATATTTTCACCAAGTATTTTGTAAGATCACAGTTTTTTTAATCTCCCATTTTATTATGATGTTCCAGTTATTGCAATATGTACAATTTCTATAAATTTTAAGCCTGGTATTTTTTATTTTTTGTATAGTATTTTTTAAATTGAGTGCTGTAATTCTATTAATTTAATGAATTTCAAATATGGTCAAGAGACTATATATATATACATATATATACATATATATACGCTATATATATACAATATATATAAACTCTATATATACACTATAGCATATATATATACACACTATACTATGTGTATAGTATATACACATATATACTATAATGTATATATATGCTATAGTGTGTGTTTGTGTATATATATATATATATATATATACATATATATATATGACTGCTACCAAAACTATATATTGTGAATGAAGTGATATGGCCTTATAACAGGTCATATTCTCTTCTTTTACCCTTTATAAATGTTACTTCCTTACCCTTTATAAAAAGAACTGAAGGGTAATGTAACTGTCACATTCTGAAAAAACGATAGATGATAGATAGATGATAGATAGATAGATAGATGATAGATAGATAGATAGATAGATAGATAGATAGATAGATAGATAGATAATAAGAGGATAAGGTCATTATTTCTGCAAGAAAAAAAGAATTTTTTCTCTAGTTGAGGTGTAAGTAGGAGATGGGGCAGATAATGTGATATTTTCCTATCAGAAATACTCGATAAAACAAATCAAAAGAAAAAAAAATCAAAAGGATGTTGAGAAACTTGCTACAGAATAAAATCAACAGAGGCAAATAGCTTTATTTTATTTAGAACATAAAGGAAATATGTTTTCTGATAATCACTGTATAACAGTTTATGATGTAGCTTCTTCAAATCAAATATTTAAGGACATAAAGTGAATAGGTAATATGTTAATACTAAGATGAATTAAAGAGTCTTTGCTTTGATGGGGGTCTTAAGTCACAGCTGTGAGATTGACAGTTTAGAAGATACACAATCCTAAAACAAGACAGAATCTCAAAGGAAGAACTGTTCCTAAATTTGAGAACATTAAATTACTAATTTGATTTATGCCTTCTTTAAAATTCATGACCAACTCAAAAATTAATACAAGCTTAGATATATTTATATAAATGCAAATCATTCAATGAATATTTATTGTTTGCTGTATTCTAGGCATATTCCACATGATTGGAACATATAAAGGAACAAAATATACATAAAAGTATCTGCCAATAGGCAATAAACAAAATATAGAATAAATATATAGAAAACTTAAGATGATTGGTTAAACATCCTATGAAACATACAGAACAGAATAACTGGGATTTTAAAATCTAGGTGGCATTGGGTTTTAAATAGGGATGGCAAAATAGTTTTCATTGAGAAATAACAGTTAAAGAAAGTCTCTATTAAGCCCATGGTAAGATCTACGTGAAGTAAAAGCTGCACTTTTTTTTTTAATATCCTAAATGATAAAGAAAGGTTTGGGACCATTTGGAAAATGTGTTAGGCTGTCAAATATGAGGATATAAACCAGTATTTTGTTAAGGCATTGAATCTATCTCTAGGAGTACCATTTAGACTACAGAATTAAAGCATTAGGCACAGTTTTATTAGGAACATGGAAAATGCATTACTTCACAAGTGATCACATTCTCTTTGAGGTATTTGAATACAGAATTTAATTAAAAGGTATCACAATTAGATAATCAATAGCCTCTGCCACAGAACTGATTATCATGCAGAAAATGCAGGCATTCCATTCCCTCTGAAAGAAAATTTTCTCACTGCACTGTTTAATTTCAGCCATTTTATCCTCAAACTTACTACATTCTCACAAATGAAGTAACTGATAAAGGTAAAGGAGGATTTTAATGCTAAATGGGTTGAATAATAATTTTTAAAAACCCACAGTGCATTAAAATATTTATATTTTCAAAATAAGTTTCAGATAAAAATATATAAAGGTCTTCTGCCACAACGACCATTAAAGAAATCATTTAAAATTTCTTAATTTTTAAGGAAATTAGGTGTTAGAAACATATGTAGGATTAAGTCAAGCAATTCATCCTAACAAGTCTACATCTCAGGACAGTATGGGTTTTGCTGAATATACAAACCATGCAGCCAAAAATATAAATGCATAGAGTATCTAAAAGAAAAAAAAAACAGCAAATACCTCATAACAAATAAATATTTTATGTGTGTTCAACTAATTGACTTAATAAAAGACTTTGCAACACAGTCCAGGTGGTTTACTTTATTTCTTCACTCCTTCCTTTCCTTAATGATTGCTCACATTAGCGTATTATATTAAGTAAACCTTAATCTAATTCATTAACTGTAAGACTGAGGTCTTAAACAATCAAGGCAAGTCTCTATGTAGTAAATTATTTTCTACCAGGAATTAAATCTACTGTTGATACATATACATTTTTATGTACTGTGAAGTCTAATTAGGTTTTGGAAAAACCTGGCTATTGAATTCGACAAGTTTGAATACATACAAGTCTATCTCTATTTGAATCGATTCTTTTTCTTTCTTTCTTTCTTTCTTTCTTTCTTTCTTTCTTTCTTTCTTTCTTTCTTTCTTTTTCTTTCTTTCTTTCTTCCTCTTTCTTTCTTCCTTCTTCTTTCTTTCTTTTCTCCCTCTCTCTCTCTTTCTTTCTTTCTCTTTCCTCCTTCTTTCTCTTTCTTTCCGTCTTATTTTCTTCTTTTCTTTCTGAAATATGACCATAATTACCGATCTTTTTAAAATCACATTTTGGAGAAATCCATAAGGGTCTTCTGATACCTTTATTATCATAAAACTTGCACTGGATATTAGGAATATATGGGGAGTATAGATAGCTATCTAATAGGATGGCTGTTCTGCCTCTCTCATCAACTTGTATGAAGCTCAATAAAACATGAAAATATTTTGTACATTTTAATGGAAAATGTTACTTAACCTTGTTTTTTCTATGAGACTCATCTGCCACAATGCTAAATGATTTGAATTTCTCTAAATTAATTCTTTCTTTATTGCATGCAACATACTTTTTACTCTTTAATTATCTTTCAGTTCCTTAAGCATGTTCTATGGCAAATAAAAATAGATTCTCAAACTTTTTTCCTGTTTAATATCTGAAGTTAGTCTTAGTGTTAATAGACAGACATCTCTCTTTCTGTCTCCCTCTGTGCATGGGGGGAGGGGGCATGAGTGTGTGGGTAGATGAGTGGGTGGGTGTGGGTGTATGTGTGTCTTGTATTGCTAAAGATAAGGCACTGGATGTGTTTACATAATTTACTTGTGTATCTCATAAAGCAACCCTAACTAAAGGTCATGGCAAATTAACTGATCAGAAGAGTAGTTTAAATAATGCCAATTTCTACACAGAGAAAGTAAAATATAACATAATTAAAATATAGGAAAACTTATGTGACCAATATAATTTTGAAATTCAGCCTGTTAAAAACTAATTTATCTCAGGAAGGTAAGAGGTATATGAAGAAGAGATACTAATATTTTAAAATAACACTTAAAATTCAAGTTAGATATAGAATTTAAATTGTTATATAGAATTTAAATTGTTATATAGAATTTAAAAATGCAACTGGATGTTAGAAGTATATTTCACAAACAAATATGCCATTTTTTTTCTGTATTAGGCTTTTCCACTCCCAAATAAAAATGTTCATTATAACAAAGAATATCACAGCATTGTGACATGTGGCCTATTAGTTAGATTCCCATTTTATTAACCCTCCCTATTTAATAATGGTCTTAATGAGTTATGCTGAATTTTGTTCCAACCATCAACTATTGAAATCTTTTCCAGAAATATATTATAGCATATATTACTATAATATTTTCCAGAAATATATTATAGCATATATTACTCTTTGAAACTTCATGAATTACATGTAACACATTCTTTTCAAGTAATTCATGGTATGAAGTTTGTTCTGATGATTCTTTTTCATTTTTACTAGGTTCTTATGAGAGGAAATAAAAATAGTGATACCATGTTAAAAGACTATAAGCAGTGGTGCAATTGGATTATTAAATTGGGTTCTGAGATCAGACAGAAATACATGGAAAGCTGTCCTTATCCTTATGAGCTGTGTTACTTTGAGCTTCAGTTTCCTTAACTCCAAATGTATAATAATAATAATAATATCTTATTCATAAGAGTGTCTTGAAGATTTAAGGAAATAATGAAAGTTCTTATCTCAGTAACTTGTTTACAAGGTTAAATAATTTTTAATGGATGATATGTTTTCATTTGTATTATTGATGATAAGGATCATTTAAATCTTATCTTCCCAATTCTTCCTTTTTCCTGTAGATAATTTGCCTTACTAGAGTATATAATTGTTAATTCATAGATAATATTCCTTTTGTAACCTTGTGATAGCCTAATTGTCCTTTTAAAAATGCCTTCTAGAAGTGAGCATAAAAGTTATGAAAGGTATCTACTGCCTGTGTCGCTGTGGCCTTACCTAGGGCCAAGAAGGAAGATGTGAGGCTCTTTGTACATAACAGAGAAACTGTGTTTTCAATTGTCTCCCTAAAAGTGAGAAGCAAGGGAGGATATTGTGATAGGAGGACTATAAGGACATTGCTCCCTTAGTTACACAGCACTTTCACAGAGCCACATTTGTCACTAGTCCCTGGTTTAAGCCACTTCAGATGGTCGATTTTTCACCCATAAATTGCACAGTTTCAATCTTTTTTGCTCGTTAGCTTGCTTACTCTCTCTGCATGCTTTGTATGAGAGCCTTGTATCTGACGTTTCAGACACAGAGCATTTTTGCCAAGAATAGTGTTTTTGTGTATTCATGCCAGAGCCTCATGTATTTACGACTATTTTTCTTTCCTCAATCTCTGACCAAGAAGAGAACAAGACCCTGATGAATGTCAAGTAACTCAAAGATATGAATACCAAGTTGGTCTGAGTGACACAAGAAAGGTGAATTATTGAACATAAATGGATCATGTCAGCAAAGACTTGTGACTGGAATATGTAAGAGTTTATACTCTTTTTCCCTTTAAGACATCAGAAATGGAAAAAATATGGATGCAATGTTTTAAATTATACTCTGAAGAAGAACAATAAGTAATTTCAAACAACATAAGATAAACATCTAACTGGTATATTCTGAATAATTAAAATGTGGCTGTCAAATGAAACAGAGTGTTTCCATCTAGGTTTATATAAATATTTAAATATTGGCTGTATGACTCACCAGGTAATTAAGTCCTGTGAGTAAGTAAGACATTATTGACACAATCAACTGGAAGATATATTCACAGACTTGAAGTGGCCTATAGTTCTAGTAAAAATGTTTGGGTTCCTGTTATATAAATGAGTAAGACTAGAAATAATCACTTTTCTCGCAAAAGGCATATAGATATATTTATTTTAGATACATCTTTATTCATCTATGGCTAACTAATTAGAATTAGTACGTTCTCATTCATTCATTTGACAAAGTGCACATATAATTAGCTGGCTTATGTGGGGCTTTAAAATTTCTGTTAGTGCTTATCTCATTTTAGAGGATAAAGCAATAAGAGCTAACTGTTAACCTATTTCTGGAGAATTTTCTATAAATTATGTCTCAGAAAAAAAGTATTTAAAAGTTGGTAATTTTGGGATCCCTGGGTGGCGCAGTGGTTTGGCGCTTGCCTTTGGCCCAGGGCGCGATCCTGGAGACCCGGGATCGAATCCCACATTGGACTCCCGGTGCATGGAGCCTGTTTCTCCCTCTGCCTATGTCTCTGCCTCTCTCTCGGTCTCTCTGTGACTATCATAAATAAATAAAAAATAAAAAAAAATAATTTAAAAAAAAGTTGAGACTTCTAAAAATGTTTAAAAAAAAAAATAAAAGTTGGTAATTTTGAGTGAATAGAAATGCTGTCTTTACTGGTCAATGCTTATCTGTATTTTTCCTTTTTAAATTCATTCGTTTCTGCTAACTCAGTTGCCCAAAGAAAAGAAAACCAATTCAACTGATAATAGTTATGTGTCAATTCTATAAGTGATTCCTTGAAAGAGAAAACAATGAATTGACAACTCCTTCTTCTGAAGTAATAGCCTTGAAAGAATGAGATCAGTGTGGATTTTACCCAGTCATCATCGATGTGTCCGGGGGAAGCAGATGATGCACATTCCGATGCATCATCAAAAAATAGGGCTGTTATGGTTCTCCTATATTTGTTCTGTTCAGATATTACCTGAAACCCATTCTCTGACTACACTTCTGAATAGGATATGGGTCTTCAATGGCTTAATAGTCAACATTTTATATAGGGAGCTATTAAAACCATGTTCAAGTGCTTCACTTGGCAAGAGCAAGCGAAAGGAACAAGAGAGTTGGCACCACTGATTTACCTCTTCCTTCTTTGTCGGTTATATTATTTAAGTAGTCTTATTACCACTCACCTTTAACCCTTACACCTTCCCCAGTGACACAAACATACTTCCTTTAAGTGTATGCTGCTCTTGTTCAACTTGACTTAGAAAATATAGTTTTCTAGTTAATTTAAAAGTTATTCTGTAACAAACACTGGGTAAATGGCACATATATAATGGAGTTAAAGTAGACATGTCCCAGTATTTAAATAGTAGGGAAAGATAATTTTACTCAAGTCAGTTTTTCATGGGAGACTCCACTAGGGAATTAAAAGATATAAAATGGCCATATGCAGAATCTTGACATTCTATGAAATTGCTTTAGTCGCTTAATTCACTTTTAGCTAATACAGGATCCTATACAAGCTCTTATACTTCAGAATAGCTCCAATAGAATTTTTTTCATTGAGGGAAATATTAGATAATCTGTGACATCCAATATGACCATCACTAACCATACTAAGGTATTGAACAGTTGAAATATAGCTTGTGTGCTTGAAAACTGAATTTTAAATGTTATTTATTTCAGTTGATTTTAAATGAACTTCAAATAGACATAGCTAACCTGTAGCTATTATATATATATATTCATTTTGGTTATTTATAATTACATATATTATAATTACATTTATTTATATATTCTGTGTGTGTATGTGTACACCACAAAAGTAATGTTCCTTCTCAGTGTATCATTCCAGAGAATACATGATGTTGATATTTTTTATTATTGGTAGCATTCGCCTTGTTCAACTGGTTAAGGTGACTTCCATAAGACATTCTTTTTTGTGTGATAAATAACCATCTTAAGGGGGAATAATTTGAAATTGCTATTATCTTATTTTTTCCTCAAACTTTTGCCTAATAATTTTATCACCCAATTATTTCCTCAGAATAAACTCACAGATGTTATTTCCTTATGTGAGTTATAATTCTGTGAAATCATTATTTATTTTATTACTCAAATTGTTCCATCGCTGACTTTTGGAAGTTATATATGCACAATAATATTTTGAAATTTCTTAAGATACTCAAATATTGTTGATACTAAAAAGAATACAGTGGGATTTTTAAGATGTCTTATAAAAATCTCATTTTACACATGTGGAAAATCTCAAAATGAAAAAGTAAATGGAAAAGAGTGTACAACTGGAGAATTATAAATAAAAATAAGGATGTCTGATTAGTTTTTGTAACAATTCCATTTCTTTTTCTATTTCTTTCCCCTCTTTATTATTTTTTGTCTGCTTTATTTTCTAATTATGCATATATACATATATGCATAGATATCTACATACTATCTGATGCTTTTTCAAAAATTTATTTAGCCTAAATAAATTAGAGGCCCTAATATTCTTTAAATACTTTTGCCCTTCTTATATTATTTACCTAAATGATATTTTATTTTATTTTCAGTAGTAACTCATAATCTTATTTGTAAATTTAAAATAAAATTAATTTATATAACAAAATATTTAACACATGTATAACACTGAGGTCATTAATAATAGTGTTACTATTAACCCTGGATTACATTTACCAAAATGTAATCAAAGGGCAAAAAGATACAAAAGTGATTTTCCATAAAGATGTTTAAAAACTATCATGTAATTCTATTTGTTTTTAAAGATTTTATTTATTTATTCATGAGAGACGTAGAGAGAGAGAGGCAGAGATATAGGCAGAGGGAGAAGCAGGCGCCATGCAGGGAGCCTGATGTGGGATTCGATCCCTGAATTCCAGAATCACACCCTGAGCCAAAAGCAGCTTAACTGCTGAGCCATCCAGGTGTCACATGTAATTTTTTTCTCAAGAAAACGTGACATAAATAAATAAATAGTGAGGTGAATAGTGAGGTGAATACTTGATAACTATTCAGTGATGCAACTTAAATAAACAGCTATTGCTACTGAAAACACTGACTATAAAAACATAGATTATGGTAATATGTATTTCTTGCTTGGATTAGTATAATGCTTTAAGAGATCACACTTACGTGTCAGGAACCTTTATGATGCTCTTTGATCTGTAAAGCTTTATTGCTGAAAAGATTTGGAAGTCCTCATCAGCAATTGCAGAGACCTGCCATCTTATTTGATATCCCTTTGATATTTGGCCTTTTTTGATTCTACACATTCAGAAGTCTTTTGGGGTCATGCATTAAAATGCAGTGGGTAATGCTATTGTCTTCAATCTAGATGAAAATATTTTAAAATATTTTTAATATCAAATACTTTCTGTGGTCCTAAATTATCAGAAATCTAACATAATTTAAACTAATTTGTCTAGCACCTGGGTCTTTTAATCAACCCAGAAGCAGTATAATAGTTTTCTATCCCAATTCTATTTTTGTTACAATGCAGGCAAAGGGATTTTTATCATTTTTCACTGAGTAAATGGTATGACATATAAATAAAACTAAACTACAATGTAGCAGTAAAATATCAATGGCTAAGCAAATGTCCCCCTTTAATTTTCTCTAATTCAATTAGAATTGATAAAAGCTGCTATCAAATCAAAAGTGAAAATGAAATAATGATTGTAAAGTGTTCTATCAAAACTATTACTAAAACAAAAACTGCTTTTAAGATTCATTAGGAAGTGAAACGGAAAAGAAAAGTAAATAAATGAAAGTTTATTTGAATAGTGTTCTTTACTAGGTTTATTTTTGGAAGATATGTTTTCTCTAAAATATAATCAAATCTATTTAGTATTTCTAAGTAAATCAGTATTTAATTGGCATTAAAACTTAAAATTTGTAAAGGTAGAAAATAGAATTTTATATCTTTTCTCCTACTGAATTGAATGTCAGGAAAACGACAACATTCTGTGCATTCATTACAGCAAGAAAGAGATAACTGCTGTCAGAAATATGATTTGCATAAAATACATGTCTAAATTTTTTTCTATGCTCTTTTCAAAAACTAAATGTACAACTGCAAACCAATCTACTTTTCGTTGTCTCATTTCTTTATACATTCTGTCCATATAAATTTGCTCACAACCTTTAACCAATTGAATATTTTCACTATTCTCATTGCCAACCATATCATAAAAATCTTACACATTATAAATTAATTGCACATTAAAAATATTCACATTGTACAAAATGCATGAAAAACTACGTGTGATATATATAATGCTATAAAGCATAATAATAAAATGAAACCATGGAATAACCAGTTATGATACAACTGCTCAGCTTAAAAATTATATCATCAAGACCCTGGCATTTAATTATCTGTTGCACTTCATTCAGTCCTTTTTCCTGACTCGGGAGGCAGCCACAATATTGAATTTTGTATTTGTCATTACCTTCTTTTATATTATATAATTTATCACCCATACATGCATCCCCACACAAAACAATGTTTAACTTCGGTTGTTCTAAACTTTGCATAAACTTTTTAATATTCACAAAAATTGTTTTTTCATGCAACATTAAATATAGTAGATGTGCCTACATTGTAGTGTTTCATTATAGCTCATTCTTTCCAGGCTTGAGTATTCTTAGCTAATTATAGCTACATTATTTTGTTAGATATATTCCTATATTATCTCATGATATGACCACTAATAAAAATTCACTTTTTTCTACACTAGATCTTCTCAATCACAGTATTAACTCAGGTTTCAGAATCAGATGCAGTTAAATACATAACTTTTTAAAATGTTTTTGATCATGGGTGGCGTAACTATGCTTTACCTGAAATGTCTGAAATTAATTTTAATAGTCATTGATATTTAACTTTTTTTCTTCCTAAAATCCTCACTTGTTTTCCCCTTGGGTTCTTCTGAAAGCTAAGCTGGCAAGTATTTATTTTCCTTCTCTTAGGCTAAATGGTCAGAAGCAAACCCATAAAATAATTTCAATATTACGCTACCTAACTTCTCAGGGATAGAAAATTATATTGGATCAGATTCTCTCATTTCAGCTAAATGATACTTCCCTACAGCTATCTTTCTTTGGTATTAATGCCTAGTGGCAAGTACTTCTCTACGGTTTTTGATTCTGTCAAAAAAACAAAATCATTTGGTTTTCTACCTCGCAGGGAGTTCAGCAAAATACTCACATAACTATACAATTTTTATTTAAACCTCTTTTGTCTTCATGCAACTATTTTAAAATGTTTCTAGAGAATAAACAGGAATTAACCTTCTTAAGTACTGCTTGAATATCATGCTAATAAGATAACACTTTACAGACTACTTTAAGATAAAAAAGTAAGATTTTTTAGATAGATCTGACTGGTAACTTTTACTACAGGAAAATGAATGTTTATTATTTCTACTCACACAGGCATTGCTGATGTTTCTCTAATGGGTGAGAAAAGTGAATTACTCAGCTCTTCTAGAGACTGCCTGTTTGGAGTTGCACTGGAGGGTCTTCAAATAAGTTTTTTTAAATTATGTTTTTTTCTCTTAAAGTTTATAATTATTATCTAAAAGAGTGCTAGTTCAGTGTAAGTTACTCTGCCATTATTGGAACAGAAAACCCTCCTGAAAAGTAAATTTTATTTTATCTTCATAATATGAAATTTTGGAAAAAATCAAATAACGCAAATTCCCATAAATATTGGAATAATAATAAAGTTTATAATTGTTATCTGAAAGAGTAGCTATTTAATGCAAGTTACCCTGCCATTAATGGAACTGAAAACCCTCCTGAAATATGTTTTATTTTATATTCATAATATAAATTCTTTGAAAAAAATCAAATAATGCAAATTCCCATAAACATTGGAATAATATATTTAAATCTAAGTTTTTTACTTATACTGTTATTTCTTAGGGGAAAAAAGAAAGAGCATGTGACTCTTGATCTCGGGGTCATGAGTTCAAGCCCCATATTGGTTATAGAGATTACTTTAAAAACTTTTTTTTAAGAAAAAAAGAAGAGTAGTTTGAAAAACATTATATAATTAGAAATTTTAAACATTTCCTAATTAATATTTATAAACATAGCAACCATTGTATATTTATAAACAATTAAAATATTTGCTTTATGATCCCTAGTTTTCATAAAAGCTCTCTTCATTCTTCAAATGGAAGACACTACTGGCAAAGTTTGACTAAATCTATGAAGCACTGTAGATGGCAAGATATGATTATTTGATTATCAGCATCAATATTTAAAGGACATCTGACAGGGCAAATGTAAACAAATATTAATGTTGATATGTAAAAGCTTTGGCTATTTACCACTACTACCAGGAAATAACTAGTTGAGCTACACTCTACAATCAGAGATCAGTGAAATGTGTTTCCTGAAAGCAAAGCAACAACAGCAAAAAATCTACCTAAATTGTTATTTTAATTCCACAGAAAATGATTTTAATTGTAATTTTATGTAAGTAAAACCAGTTAATTAGTTGGATGTTTAAGAAGTTTTAAAGAGGGAAACCTGGGTGGCTCAGTGGTTGAGCAACTGCCTTCAACTCAGGTCATGATCCCAGGGTCCTGGGATCAAGTCCTCCATTGGGCTCCCTGTGGGGAGCCTGCTTCTCCCTCTGCTTATGTCTCTGCTTCTCTGTATCTCTCATGAAAAAAATAAATAAAATCTTTAAAAAAAAATTTTTAAAGAGATACAAAAATTCCTTGCAACTCCTTTATAATTGCATATATTAAATATAATTTGTATAATATAAGTAATCCTTTGCTGTTTTTCTTTTCCTTGAAACACAATGTTCATATTTTCTGGGCTTTTTTTCTGGTACATTTAAATATTATCATATAATTTCATCCATCATACAGAAGAATATATTTAGTATCATGGAATTGATTCAAGTTACTAAAATTTAAGGGTCATTTACTTATAAATACAAGGTTACAATATTATTGTGTCCTCTTAGTATATGACATATTCTATCAACTTTTCTAGGTGAAGATTGATCTCTATCTTCTGCCTCTCATCTAGATTGTAAGATATATAGTATTATTAGGATTGACCTGTCAACCATGAGATGTTGTCAGATGCAACCCTGGAAAATAAAAATAGTTTATATTTTTCCAGAGTTCCAATATGTACTCAGGGAAATCTTCTAATATGTGTGCCCCATTATAGTTCCTCAAGGAGCATTCATTTTAGTTCAAGGCCAAGACCCTTAAACTAAAATGAATACATGTGATACATCATATTTGGCAGATGAGTAGATATTTGGCTAGATAAGAAAAGACTTCCTCTAGAATATAAGGTTCCATATATCATTTAAATAAGTCATTTTATGTAATAAAATTTCCATTCATGAGAATAATTACCATAGGTTATTATCCATAGGTTTGGATATATCTTTTCTATTTTCTCCTATTAGAAGTTGTTTGGACCTTATAAAAATTGTTGTTTGTATTTGATGGAAAATCTATTACTTATATTTCTAGACTTAAAATGCACTGCTTTACTGATAAACTATTAGTTAATATATATTGATACCATGTGCAAATAGTCATGTTATACATTGTGATGCAAAGGTAATTAAAATGATAAATAAAGCACAAACCCTGCTTATGGAAACTTGCAATTCAATGAATATGTATTTTCCCACTGCCTCTTAAATCTACCTGGAGACAATTGTAAATCTATCCCATATAACAACCAGCATCAAAAAAGAGTATACTGATGTTTTTCAAAGTCTTAAAACTAAGTCTACTACCTAGTCCTACATCTTACTGTATTTTCTAATTCCTTTCTGGTATCTTTAGCATCCAATTACTTTCAATACTCACCTGTGCATAAAATCCTATGCATTTGACCTAGAGCCTAGAGCAGCTCCTCTTCCTGTGCTTTTATTTTCACTAAGAAGACAAATTGGTGTCAGATCCTCACTTATCTATAGTGCTTAAGCAATCATCACCCTAGTCTTCACCTCAATTCTGCTTCTTGGTTGGCACTACAGAAGGGGTCATTCTAGCCAAGCAAGAGAGAGAATAAAATATTTATGATCCATTTTTTAAAATTATTTTTTCTAATGATTTACATTACTTTTTGTGAACCCTGTGAGAAATAGAAAGTATTTTGTGATACTTATCTTGTAGGGATATGTAACTAAAAGGTTTTTCCCCACATTTACCAGTTCCATTTCTCTTCTTTCTTTTTTTCCTTTAATCTACTTTATTTAATACATGTAAAAAGAGTCCCTGACTGAACATATAAATTGTGTCTCTGTATTGAGTAGGGGTCCTGTTTCAAGGTTGATCTGAAAGTCTGCAAAAAGGGCATCACCAATGAAGGACAAGCTACATCTGTATTTTTCTTAAAAAGAAGCAATGGCTGAGCAACCAGAATTCCTTGTGCCTTTATTGTCTGAAACAATTCTGTATGATTTGAAGAAATGTAGGATGGAATAAACATGATGTAGCCTCTGCCTATTATCTTGGTTTCTTATTTTGCTGCTTTTTACCACCTCCCACGTATCTTTACTTGCATAGACTTGCACTCTTGGATTATCAGATTGTTAATACTTTCTCAGAGGTATTCTGAAGTTTCATACCTTTCTGTATATACACTTATTTATGCCACTTAACTGGGAGCCCTTCTCACGTTTTTGAACTCAAGGACCTTCTATTTAGGCTCTAATCTTATAATCTTAGCTCAGAATTATGTTTTCTATAGAGCTTTGTTGTTACAGTTCCCACTTCAGACACCCCTATTATATTTTGCCTATGCTTCTAGTCTTATATATATATATATAATAGATTGATATGTTTTTGTAAATTAATTTATATTACATATATAAATGTAAATAAATATATATAATAGTTTAATTAATTTATTTATTGATATGGCTGTCATCCTACATTTGAACTCCTTGAAGGCAGAAACTGTATTTTATTCAGCTTCCTATCCTCTATTAACAGATGTTGTTATACACAACATTACCAATAAATATTATTCAATCACCAGCAATGGATTGACTAAATAAGTGAATGAAATAGTAGTTCACATGAGTATGCAGACTAGAAGACAATAATGTTGTTTAAAAAATGATTATTCTTCCTTTCCAAATGGAATATTGTCAAGATGGTACTCTCTAGCCCCTGAATTATGAATTTAATGTATACATTTATTATGTAGAACATATATTACATATAATTTTATAAAATGTACATACTTTTAAAAAATACTCATTTAGAGATTATAGACAGTATACTTGGCTCCTCTCTGGCTGGAACAATGTCTACTTATGTTGGGCAGCAAACCATAGTGGAAGTTGCTACAGGTGGTAAATATCACCAGTATAAATGGTACTTAGGTGACCACAGTGTTTGAAAGACCAAACATTTTTTTAGAGACTTCAAAATATAATTACTGGTCTTACGTGATTCAAACTTTAATTCATGCTGAACCATCATGGCCATCTCGCTCGCCACTGAAATGTTAATTCAAGTTCTGGGGCACTAGACAAATCATCAAATGCTTCTAAGATATATGCAGATCAGTAAAATGTGTGAAGATGTTGCATGGTGCATAAATTATGCTTAAGGGCTCTGTTAAATGGGAGTATATGCCCTTCTTAAGAGCACTGATATTAAGAAACAAATCAACACATTTTTCAAAAATCTAACACAAGAATATTTGTTTTGATTAAATCAAATCAAGCTTCTGACTAAAGCAAAATAAGACCAAGGTAGGGTACCATGCTGATCACTGATACACCAAAGGCAAAGAATTCCTAATTAAAACTTCTCTTACTTTCAACTTGTGCTGTTTGATTCTTCTTAGAACTCCTTCACAAAATCCTTGATATATATCAATTCTTTTGGATATATACCAAGAAGTAGAATTGCTGGATCTTATGATAGTTCTCTCTCTTTTTTAAAGATTTTATTTATTTATATGAGAGAGAGAGAGAGAGAGAGAGAGAGAGACAGGCAGAGGGAGAAACAGGCTCCATGCAGGAAGCCTGAGGCAGGACTCAATCCTGGGTCTCCAGGATCACACCCTGGGCTGAAGGTGGTGCTAAACTGCTGAGCCACCCAGGCTGCCCTGATATTTCTATTACAATATTTTGAGGTACCTCCATTCTTTTGCATATCAGTCAATGGGGTACCAGGTTACAATTTCTCTGGATCCACACCAACGTTTATTCATTTTTAAAATTATAGCCATCCTAACAGGTATTAGGTGATAGCTCATAGTTTTGTTTTAGATTTCCCCTAATAATTAGTAATGTTGAGCACTTTCTTTATACCTGTTGGCTATTTTTATGATTTCTTTGGAGAAATATCTAACCTAGTCACTTGACTTTTTTAAATCAGATTATTTGGTTTTTTGCTACTGAGTTGCAAGAATCTCTTATATATTTTGGATATTAACCCCGAACAAGATATATGATTTACAGATATTTTCTCCTATTTTGTAAATTGTCTTTCAATCTGTTGATTTTTTTCTAAAATCACACAACTATCTCAAAAGATACAGAAAAGCATTTGACAGACTTCAACACACTTTTATGATAAAAAATACTCAACAAATTAGGTATAAAGGGAATGTACCTCAAAAGCACATATGTAACAAGCCTATAGCTAACATCGTACTCAATGAAAACTGAAAGCTTTTTCTCTAACAGGAACAAGACAATAGTGCCCATTCTTGCCATTTCTGATCAACATGATACTAAAGGTTCTAGACAGACCAATAAGGGAAGAAAAAAATAAAAAGCATCCAAATCACAAAGTATGATGTAAAACTATGTCTATTACAGATCTCTTATATGTAGTAATCTTTAAAGACTTCACAAAAAACTGTTAGGACTGGGATGCCTGGGTGGCTTGGCGATTGAGTGCCTGCCTTCAGCCCCAGGGCGTGATCCTGGAGTCTCAGGATCAAGTCCCACATCAGGCTCCCTGCATGGAGCCAGCTTCTCTCTCTTTGCCTATGTCTCTGCCTTTCCCTCTCCGTGTCTCTCATGAATAAATAAATGAAATCTTAAAAAACAAAAAACTGTTAGGACTAATACTTAGTGAAGCTGTAGGATATAATGTCAACATATAAAATCAGTTGCATTTCTATACATGAACACTAATCTACCCAAAAATAAATTACGAAAACAATATCATTTATAATAGCACTAAAAATGATAAAACATATGGAAATAACCAAATAAGTGAAAACTTGTACACTGAACACTACAAAGTACTGATGAAAGAAATGAAAGAAGACACAGATCACTGGGAAAACACCTCATGTTCATGCAAGAGAGAACTTAATATTATTAAAATTTATTTACTACCCAAAGTGATCTATAAATTCAATGTTACCCCTATCAAAATTCTGATGACATTTTCTACGGAAAGAGGGGGAAAAAATCTCAATATTCATGCAGAATCACAAAAGACCACAAATGAGCAAAGTGATCTTGAAAAAGAGCAAAGCTGCAGATAGCACATTCTTGATTTTAAAATGTATTATAAAGCTATAGTGATTAAAACAGTATGGCACTGTCATAAAGATAGACATCTAGACCAATGGAGCAGAATAGAAAGCACAGAAATAAACACATGTGCATATATGTTTAATAATCATAATTTATGATCAACTGATCTTTAACAAAGGTGTCAAGAATATGTAAGATCAAAGGGAGAGTCTTCAACAAATGATTTTGGGAAAATTGCATATCCATGTGGGAAAAAAAATAAAACTGGACCCCTGTCTTATACTATATGCAAAAAATTAGTTCAAATTAAAAGCTCAAACATAAGACCTTAAACTATAAAATCACTAGAACAAAACATAGAATACAAGTTTCTTGACATTAGCCTTGCCAATGATTTCTTGGATAAAACATAAAAAGCACAGATAACAAAACCAAAAATAGACAAGTGAGATTATATCAAGTTAAAAAGCTTCTGCCCAGCAAAGGAAATAACCATCTCTCAGTTTTAAATCTTCCATTTTGAATTGTTAGCTTTTTGACATCAACATTCAAGTACAGCTCAGTTTGCAAACTGCATCTTATCTTTGTAAGTGTGAAATTGAAAACTAATTTCTGTTAGCCATAAGCCATGAAAGGACCTCCATCTGTACTGGACCAGTCTCTCCACACTAATCATGGGACAGAAGGAGAAAATATTAAAATATTTGGAATCTGTTCAAAAAAGTTACGTTAATAAGAACAAATTTCTGTGAAATATTCAGGAAATTGTATCCAGGATATTTTCTTTCAATTATTCTAAGTCAGCAGGCAAAAAGGTAACTTCAAATTTCAGGATGCTTCTTTCACAAAGTGTTACACAAAACATTCTCTATGTTGAATAACAAACCAAAACAATTTATTTATTTTTTTTTATTTCTATCTGATTTGCTCCATATCTTATAAACTCTGACACTTTGCTCATAAGTTAACCATCAACAACTGACAACATATATCATTTAGACAATGATGGTATAATACCACCTAAAAGGAAATAGTTATCTCATGCTCTGAAAACCACTTCTTGAACAGACTTTCAAAGGCAGTTTATTGAGTATCAGAATTGATATTGGCAACATATCTTTAAAGTTAAAAGCAAAGTAAGTTTTCAGAAAGTTATTTCTTACAGTAAGTTACATCAATGAGCTCTAAGAAAATGGCCTTGGGTCACTTCCTGTTTAATTTTTTTAAAGATTTATTTATTTGAGAGAGAAGAGAGGGAGCAGAGTGCACCTGCCCATGCATGCATGCTTAACTGAGTGAGCCACCCAGGCATCCCTCAAATCACTTCTTTAAGCAGTTCTTTGGTATCTCAAAATAATTTGATCTGAGTAATAATTTCCTCAGGTCATTACTGAATAATTAATCCCAGACTATCATGAATGGATAGACTATCGTTTAACTAATTCATAAAGTCCATATCATTATGTGAAAACCGAAGATGCACTACTATGTATTTTCCCCTAACTCTGAAGCAAGATGACTACAAACTACACTTCTCAGATTCAATATCCTATGTTCCTTCAAGGGGAAGTGCTGTGGTAGAATGGAGGGCAAGAGGCTATGAAAAGCCATTTTCAGAAAAAAAAAAGTACCATACTTAAATGGCCATACAAATAGCAATGGCAATAGCAGTGGCCAGTGAGTGTGGCCAGCCTGGGAGTGATCTCAGCTGCAGCTCTGTCTGCTTCTTGAGTATATCTTTTCGGTCCTTCAATTAACATTTCACCAACACTGTAATCAATTCACTGTATTAAATTCCCTCTCTTTAAAATAATTCCTCTTCCATTAACAAACTACCTAATAGTCATCTTATTTACAGGTTATAATCACTAGTAATAATAGATATGTATTCCGAGAACTTTGGATTGAATATGACATTCAAATAAGGGCTCTAATAACTGTTAATTGAACAAATGAATTGTTGCTATTCATTACCATCTGGTTCATATAATATCATTGCAGTAAATTGGCACCACAATTAATTATTTACAGTAATACTAAAGTTATGTTTGTCAGTGTACCTAACAATATAAATTGAAATCAGATTAACATCATTTCATAGTACATTGCAAGTTAAAATTTTCAATTTGTGATGATACATTAATTCATGTGGTCTTGCAAGTTACCAAAAATATAAGGTAACCAAGATTTTTAAATATGAAACTATATGATTTAAGTAAGTTTTATCAATCCAAAGTGGTACTCTTCATCCAACAGAAACATTATTAAAGCTGATAGATGCAAAGCATTGCTAAATATTTTGTAAAGTGTATTGATACTTACATATTTCAAAATAGTTGTAACAGGGATCCCTGGGTGGCTCAGTAGTTTAGCACCTGCCTTCGGCCCAGGGTGTGATCCTGGAGTCCTGGGATCAAGTCTCACGTCGGGCTCCCTGCATGTAGCCTGCTTCTCCCTCTGCCTGTGTCTCTGCCTCTCTCTCTCTCTCTGTCTCTCATGAATAAATAAATAAATCTTTAAAACAAAAACAAAATAGCTGTTACATTTTACACCATTAAATATTGTCATTTTCATAAAAATAAACAAAAAAGAGATCTCCATCATCTAGATATGAATAAAATTTTCCTCATTTGTTTAAACTTATATCAAAAGAAATGTATTTATATATACACACGTATTCATATGTATATACTTTGACATACATATATAAATGCACAGAAGTACAATATTTTATTACACCAGTTTTGTATTTCTCCATAATTAAAAAAAAATATCTAGAGAAGATGACTGCACAGATGGGCAATATTTCTTAAAACCTTTCACCATCACACATTGAGAGGTATTAAGTATGAAAAAAGAATGCTTAAAGTTTAAAACATTGGGACATACATTTTGAATAGCTAATGTAGTGAAGAGATTTTTAAATTTACTTTAATACTGGACAGCTGTATTCACAGAAATCTCAAGGGAATAGTATTCCGTGAAAAAAATATTTAGAGAATCATTGTTGTAGAATAAATGGCTGATTTGATTAATATTTTATATATCCCTTGTCTGCCTAGTAAAAATGTTATGGAAAAGCTGTGTGCAAATAATGAAGCTGTATCAGTAGCCTAGGTAAAAGAAAGAGGGAATTATTTTGGTCAAGGCAGGAAAGGAGGAGAAAGTAGTTGGTTCAGGTTAGACATTGACAATAGCCTTCATAGGATGTACTGAAAAACTGGATGTAGTTGCTGAATGACAAAGTAGCCTCAAAGACGATGCCTCGGTTGTTGAACATCAGTTAGGTGTCATTTAATGGAATCAGTCAATTTAGGAAGACAGTTTGTAGATGAGGTACATCAAGATACCTATGGAATTTAGAGGTAACTAAAAAAAGACATATATTTTAAAATATGGAAAGTTTTTCCTTTTATTTTTAGTACCAAATGTGAAATCTATAATATTTAAATTGATAGTACATTTATTTCTATTTCTTCTATTTTTTTTACATAGTTGACACACAGTAATGATACATTACTTTGATGTGTATGACATAGTGATTTGACAACTTTATATGTTGTGCTATGCTCACCGCAAGTGTAGCTACCATCTGTCACTGTTCAGCACTATCACAATTCCATTGGCTATATTCTCTATGCGGTACCTTTTATCCCCATGATTTAATCATTCCGTAACTGGAAGTCTGTACCTCCTTTCCCCTTCACTCATTTTGCCTACTGTCTATCCCTCTCTCCTCTGACAACCATCAGCTTGTTTCCTATATTTATGGGTTTATTTCTGTTTTGTTTTAGATTCTACATATAAGTGAAATCATATGGTATTTGTCTTTCTCTGTATGACTTATTTTACTTAGCATTATACCCTTTAGGTTCATCCATATTGTCACAAATGGCAAGATCTTATTCTTTTTTATAGATGTGTAGTATTCTAAAGTGTGTATATGTGTGTGTGTGTGTGTGTGTGTGTGTGTGTGTGTGTGTGTATACTCTACATCTTCTTGATCTATTCATCTATCGAAGGACATTTGTGTTGCTTCCATATCTTAGTGATTGTAAATAATGTTGCAAGAGACAGAGGTGCCTATATCTTTTCAAATTAGGGTTTTTGTTTTCTTGGTAAAAATCCAGTAATGGGGCAGCCCGCGTGGCTCAGCGGTTTAGCATCACCTTCAGCCCAGGACGTGATCCTGGAGACCAGGGATCAAATCCCATCTTGGGCTCCCTGCATGGAGCCTGCTTCTCCCTCTGTTTGTTTCTCTGCCTCTCTCTCTCTCTCTCTCTCTCTCTCTCTGTGCCTCTCATGAATAAATAAATAAAATCTTTTTTTAAAAAAATAATGCTTCACTATTCCCCCCCCCTCAAAAAAATCCAGTAATGGAATTACAGGATCATGTGGTATTTCTATTTTTGATATTTGAGGAACCTCCATGCTGTTTTCCACAGTGGTGGTACCAATCTACATTTCCACCAACAGTGTAGGAGGGTTTCTTTTTCCCTGTATCCTCACTACGTTGTTATTTCTTGTCTTTTTTACTTTAGCTGTTCTGACAGGTATAAGCTGATACTTCATTGTGGTTTAGATTTGGATTCCTCTGATGATTAATGATGTTGAGCATCTTTTCATATGTCTGTTGTGATCTTACGTCTTATTTGGAAAAATGTCTACTTTGGTCCTCAGCCCATTTTTTCAATTGAATTATTTAGAGTTTCTTTTTGGTGTTGAGTTATGTAAATTCATTATATATATTATATATATATTATCAGATATGTTATTTGCAAATATATTCTCCATTCAGAAGATTGCCTTTTTATTTTGTGAATGGTTTCTTTCACTGTGCAAAAGCTTTTTATTTTGGTGTAATCCCAATATTTATTTTTGCTTTTATTTTCCTTGCCTGAGGAGACATATCTAGAAAATTTTTTTAAACTCTTTATTGCCTGGTTATGTGTTCATTCTCCTATGTATTTACATGTCTATTAATTTTCATTATATGCTGCATGTTGTGGATTTTATGTGTCCAGCTTTGGATGTCTTCCTTTAAAAATGTTGAATTTTATTATAGCAGATAGTTAATTCATTGGCATATTGGTTTATCATCTTGAGACTTGAATTTAGGCTTGCTAAGGCAAGTATAGCATAATCATTACTTTAGGGCAAGTGTGGTCTTATAATATATAACCTTTATGGGGTCTCTATGGATGCATGGGATGTTCTGTAAGGCTTCTCCAGTTTTACCTGTTAAAACTCCAGTATCTTCCACCACTTATGCAAATGTGCAATATCTTAATAAAGTTACTGGCAGAAGTTCTATGGACACTGAAGAAGGAAGATCCTATGTATGGCCCAACTCAGTGGATTTCAACAAGGGGTGATTTTGCACCTTATTGGACAACATATAGAGACGTTTGTGGATGTAACACTAAAGGGAGCAGTATTATTGGCAGATAATTGGTAGAGGCCAGGATTGTTACTAAACCTATCCCACAACCCTCTACAAAAAAGGACTGGAATATCTCTTAGGTAAATGTTCTAAAGTTTGAATATTGGCAGAGAAAATTTTTGAACTACAAAAAAGGTAAATAGTGTTTTTTAAAAGTCATATTGAATTTATAATAATAAATATTTTATAAATAAAATACCAAAAATATTTTAAATATCAAAAACATTTTATATTAGGATGAATCTAATGTCTTATCCAAAAAAAATGCTAATGATTTTCTGGTGTCATGAATAGTTTGAGTAGATATAATTTTATTTTTTAAAATATAAAAATTTGAAGATAAATGTAATACCCATGTATCTAAAACATAATACCAGATAATTCCACTTTCCACAGGGCATCATATAATAGCAGTGAGTCATTCATTTCTTTATGCTGTGTAGTACATAATGGCTAAAACTAGCTATATCACTTCCTCTTTCTCAGCACAACATTTATTCAGTAAATAGGCTGATAATTAGGAATGCAATTGTTCATTTGTTGATAACAGGGGCTATGTCCACTTAATATATAGCACTCTATCCCAGACAGAACTTTTAGTAAAACAACTCAAAAATGCACATTCTCTTAACAGAAGAATCCATAAATAACATACAATAGGCAATTGCATGCAGACTGATTATCACAGTTTGATTCAGTGGCTATAAATGATTTTAATGGTCTTGCTGCCATATGTGCTCAACACAGCCATAATATACTCTGCTTCACTGAGTGCCCAAGATGTTTTCATCCTTAAAATGTAATAGAGTACTTTTTAAAAGGCAGGCCAAAGTAGAAAAATAGTAGTCGTTCAGTAAATTTTAGAAGCAGGGATATTGTGGCCTTGAATCAGGAGATTCAAGATTCCTATTCCTATTTCTATTCCTATATCCTATTATTCCTATTAAGATTCCTATGCTTAGCATAGCACTTTTCACATTCCAGTGAAATGTTTGTTTAAAAACAAAGTGCACAAATTTCAACTTGAGTAAATATTTAAAATGTAATATTTTATATTTTTATTGCTAAAACTCTCACAATGAAATATCAAAAGTCTGTTTGTCTCACTTATAGGGAGGTTATAAAGCATTTTCTTGAACATTAACATAAGTTCACCTCATTAACAGGATTGACAGGTTTTACTGTTTGCATAAAATGAGTTTCAGAGAATTGGGTTAATTTACCAAACATATTATAAAGCAAAAAAACCTACAGAGAAGCAAAATAAAATAAAACAAAAAACAAAACCCCACAAAACAAAAAACAAACAAAAATTATAATCATACCAAATAAAGTCTTTTAAATCAATAACTGAATGTTGCTTTAAGTACAAAACTGGAAATTAATGTTACATTATTAAAGTTATATTGCATATATTATTAAATAAGGATACATTTATTTATTGAGTCCTCTATTTTTAAATCCGTATATTGAGTAGACAAATATAATGATACTATAGTTTGGTATTAATGCTGTGTACCTGAAATATCATTTTTTAATTAAGTCTTTAAAATTCTTGCATAGCTAATGTATATTATTATATTAGTTTAATATAGTGATTCAACAATTTTATACATTACTCGGTGCTCTTCATGATAAGTGTACTCTTTAATCTCCATCACCTATTTCACCCATCTCCCCTCTGGTAACTATCAGTTTGTTCTCTATAGTTAAGAGTTTTTGTTTCTTGGTTTGACTCCCTCTCTCTCTCTCCATCACTCTTTTTTTGCCATGGCTTATTTGTCTTGTTTCTTAGCTTCCACATATGAGTGAAATCATATGGTATTTGTCTTTCTCTGATGGACTTCCTTCACTTAGTACTACACTCCCTAATTCTATCCATATTGTTGCAAATAACAAATTTCATTCTTTTAATGGCTGAATGATATTTCATTATATATATATGCCACTTCTTTGTTATCCATTAATCTATTGATGACCCTTGGGCTGTTCGAATACTTTGGTTGTTGTAAATAATGCTGCAATAAACATAGATATGCATGAATTAGTGAGTTTTGTGTTTTATGGAATAAATCCCCAGTAGTACAATTACTAGACTGTAGGGTAGCTTTATTTTTAACTTTTTGAGGAACCTCCACACTGTTTTCCAGAGTGGCTGCACAGCTGCATTCTTACCTACAATATACAAAGATTCCTTTTTCTCAACATCCTTGGCAACACTTACTGTGTCTTGTGTTTGTGTGTTAGTCATTGTGACTAGTGGGTGGTGGTAACTCATTATAATTTTGATCTGCATTTCCCTGATGATAATTGATGTGGAGCATCCTTTTATGTTTCTGTTGGCCATCTGTATGTCTTCTTTGGAAAAATAGCTGTTCATGTATTCTGTCCATTTTTAATTGGATCATTTTTTGGATTTTGGGTTGTATCAGGTTATTAAAATATTTTGCATACTAACTTTTTATCAGGTATGTCATTTAAAAATCTCTTCTCTCATTCCATAGGTTACCTGTTAGTTTTGATGATTATTTCCTTCACTGTGCAGAAGCTTTTTATTTTGATGTAGTATCAATAGTTTATTGTTATTTCCCTTGTCTCAGGAGTCATATCTAGAAAAATATTGCTATGGCTGACATCAGAGACATTGCTGCTTGTGTTCTCTTCTAAGATTTTTATGGCTTCAGGTCTCACACCTAGATCTTTAATCCATTTTATTTTATTTTATTTTATTTATTTTTTAAAGATTTTATTTATTTACTCATGAGACACACAGAGAGAGAGAGAGAGAGAGAAAGAGAGAGAGGGGCAGAGACACAAGCAGAGGGAGAAGCAGGCTCCATGCAGAAACCTGACATAGGACTTGATCCTGGGACTCCAGGATCATGCCTAGGCCGAAGGCAGGTGCTAAACCACTGATCCACTCAGGGATCCCCTCTTTAATCCATTTTAGAGTTTATTTTTGTGTATGGTCACAGATAATGGTCCAGTTTCAGTGTTTTGCAAGTAATTGTCCACTTTCCCAAACATCATTTGTTGAAGGATTATCTTTTTCCCATTGGATATTCCTTCTCCCTTGTCAAAGGTTAATTGAAAGTATAATTGTAGGTTTATTTTTATCCAGAAATAAATGGATAGCCAGAATGGATATCCATTCTGCTCTGTTGATCTGGATGTCTGTTTTTGTGCCAGTACCATACTGTTTTGATTACTACAGCTTTGTAATATAACTTGAAGTCTGGAATTATGATACCTTCAGTTTTGTTTTTCTTTTTAAAGATTGCTTTGGCTATTCAGGGTCTTTGTGATTCCATACAAATTTAGGATTGTTTATTCTAGTTCTGGGTGAAATGCTATTGGTATTTTGATAGGGATTGCTTTGGGTAGTATACAATATTTGTTCTTCCTATCTATGAGCATGGAATGTCTTTCCATTTCTTTATGTTATCTTTAACTCTTTTTATCAGTGTTTAATATTTTTTAGAGTACAGGTCTTTCACCTCCTTGGTTATTTTAGGTATTTTATTATTTTTGGTACAGTTATGAATGGGATTGTTTTCTTTTTTTTAAGTTACTTTTTAAAAAAGATTTTATTTATTTATTCATGAGAGACAGAGAGAGAGAGAGAGAGAGAGAGAAGCAGAGACACAGGCAGATGGAGAAGCAGGCTCCATGCATGGAGCCAGACATGGGACTCAATCCTGGAACTCCAGGATCACACCCTGGGCCGAAGGTGGCACTAACCCCCTGAGCCACCCGGGCTGCCTGGGATTGTTTTCTTAATTGTTTTCTACTGCTTCATTATTAGTGCATAGAAATGTAACAGACTTTTGTGCTTTGATTTTATATCCTGTGACTTTACTGAATTTACTGATCAACTCTAGTAATTTTTTTGGTAGAGTCTTCAAGTTTTCTATAGAGTTATCTGGAAATAGTGAAGGTTTTATTTCTTCCTTACTAATTTGGATGTCTTTTCTTTCTTTTTTTGTTGTCTGATTGCTGTGGCTAGGACTTCCAGCATTATGTGGGATATAAAATGATAAGAGTGAACATCCTTGTGCTCTTCCTGACCTTGGGGGAAAAGCTCTGTTTTTCCCTATTGAGTCTGTTGTTTACTGTGGGTTATTTATAGAAGGACTTTATTATGCTGAGGTAAATCCTTCTAAACCTACTCTGTTGAGGATTTTTATCATGAATCGATGTTAGACTTTGTGAAATTACTTTTTTTGCATCATTGAAATGATCATTTTTTTATCCTTCTCTTATTGATCTGATGTATTATGTTGATTGATTTGCAAATATTGAACCATCCTTGCCTACTGGGAATAAAACCCACTTGATTGTGGTGAATGATTTTTTTAATATTTTTGGATTTGGTTTGCTAGCATTTTCTTGAGGATTTTTGCATCTATGTTCATCAGACATTATTGGCCTATAGTTCTCCTTTTTTTGTGTTGTCTTTACCTGGCTTTGGTATCAGGGTAATACTGACTTCATAGAATGAATCTGAAATTTTTCCTTCCTCTTCTATTTTTCAGAAGGTATTCGATCTTATTTAAATGTTTGGGAGAATTTGTCTGTGAAACTGTCTGGTCCTGAATGTTTGTTTGTTGGGCGTCTTTTTGGTTACTGATTCAGTTTCTTTGCTGCTTATCAGTCTGTTGAAGTTTTCTATTTCTTCCTGTTTTAGTTTTGGCAGGGTATTTCTAGTAATTTATCCTTTTCTTCTAGGTTGTTTAGTTTGTTGGCATATATTTTTTCATAATATTATCTTACAATTATTTGCATTTATGTGTTGAGGTATTTCTCCTCTTTAATTTGTGGTTTTATTTATTTGAGTCCTCTTTTTTTTTTATGGATGAGTCTTGCTAGAGGTTTATCAGTTTTATTGATCTTTTCAAAAAACCACTCCTATTTTCATTGATCTGTGCTGTTGTTTTCCAGTTTCTATATCATTTATCCTGCAATAAATCTCATCTCTCTGGAGACTATTAGGTGGAAAAAATATATTTATATATACATATTTATATATTATATGCATATAATAGATGTATGCATATTTCTATATATATCTAATTACATATTTATATTTACATAATACTTATTTTATTCATATTAATGTATATTTACACATTTTAATTATTTTAATATATTTTAATGTACATTTATATATTTTATATATTATATATTTATATACATAGTTTGTATATGGGTATTGATATATGTAATATGTTGTTATATCATGCATAAATATATTTTCTCATGAAACTTAGTTATCAGAATCCCCAAAATATAATATATAAAAATGCACTTCTAAGTGTTATGAAACAATGTTAAATTCCAGTTATTAAAGAAAAAAATCTATAAGTAACTTTGAAACAGTAAGATTGTTTGAAAAAATATTTCTGTACATGCTTCTTTTTAATGTGATTTTCTGGTTCTCTTGTAAATGGTGATTATTTCTTATCCCTTGTATTCTGTATTGGCCTTATGACTTGTCTTGAACAATAGAGTGTGGAAGAGATGAGTTTTATGAGTACAAAGTCCAGGCCTCAAGAACCTTTTGTGTTCTTGGAACACAATCCTGAGATGGCCATTTAAAGAAATGCAGTGTAGCCAAGTGGAGGATAAAACACTGATGGAGAAGAACTGTTTCTCAAGCCAACAATCAATGCCACTTCCAGCATAGAGGTCAGAGCATTTTGAACCATCAAGCTGAAATCTGAAGGCACCATCTGAGTGCAGCCTCACAAGTGATTTTAGAGAAGACTAGCAGGAGTAATACTCAACTAATGTTAGCTCAAACTGCCAACCTACTATATTTTTAGGAATTATAAACAAGGGTTGTTAGCCTAACAAGTTTGAGGATGATTTTTTTATATAGCAATTGGTAACTAACAAAGATATTTTCTGAGAAAGTAACATCTACTAAATTTGGCAATACACACAGTGGTATGGAAAGGTACTAATGACAGAGGGAAGAACTAAGCTCTCAAAAATGTTGTGGATTGTCGAAAGTTGCAAGCATTTAATTATTTCTGGAGCAAAGCAAAGTATCTGAAGAAAAATGGCCCTGAGTTTGATATAGACTTTATATAATTTGTAGGATTGGGGATTTTGTAGAGAAACAATGGGGCATAATTGAAATATTTGAAAGCATAGATGTAACCTTTTTTGTTGTTGTTGTTATTGTTTAATTGATCATTCCAGGAGGTAAGATTGTATGCACATTTTAAGAAAGAATATTGGCCAATGTGCCAAATATTTCAATGATTTAGTGAGAGATGATGGAAAATGAAAGTAGGGGTTAATTATAATATGTTGTTGAAAGAACAGGGAAATTAAAATTCAACTAAGAATCGGTTGCTATTACAGACATTTCATACTTGAAAAATAATTATAACTGTGAGCAGCATAAAATTATGAAGTATCTCATTTCAAAAGAAAATATTACGTAAAAGACCAGAGGCCACATCACATATCTTGGAGGAAATAAAGTAATAAATTAAAATAGGATAAATGATAGCACATAATAAGTTCAATTTTCTAGTATTTTGAAATATAGTTAATTCAGTAAAAAAGGAAATGTAATATTGCATCAAAAATAATCATCTGAAAGCCATAACTTCCTGTTCAGTTTGTAGACTTTGGGATTTCATAAAGGACAATGTTACACATAAAGAAAAGAAATAAAAATCACCAGAAGCAATAGCAACTAGATATTGAATTTTTTCTATTAGATAGAGTTCTGTGCATTTTTTCTTTGTAAATAAAGAGCTAGAATAGGAGCATAGAAAATGACCAACCTTCTCTATACACAAATGTAAAATAGAGAATGTTGAGATACATTGAGAGGATTGAGAATTGCACTACATTATAAACAAATGAAAAACCTGGATTCCATGGCATTTGTCATTCATCTTTATATTATCTAACATTAAATGTGTATTACTGCTGTTTGAATAGCATACTTTCTGATAGTTTCCAATAAATATTCTAGAATGTTTTATCCTTCCTATTCTCCTGCATTCAATAAAGTAAAATCAAGGAATAGAAATAATTATTCTCCAGAAGTGGGTTTTCATTCTGTGTTAGATTTGTTTTATAGAGTCTTTGCTTGTCCTCAAAATATTGGAAAGTTCTGAGTTTGGCTGACATCCCTTGTAAAGATTATTACATGAATCTATGAACAAACATCTATCTTTTCTTGGTGTTGTCCAACACATTTAAACAAGTAGAAACTAATTATGAATAAAAACTTTATTAAAAGTGTAAAATCTGTTATCTCAAAGAAATGAATTCTATCATAATATTTTATTTCAAAACAGAAAAATCTTCAAATGAGTTTTATTTAAATAATAAATTGTTTTTGTTGTTGTTGTTGTTGTTTTTCTTATTCTGATTTCTCAGTTTGGCTATAAGAACCTGACAGAAAATGATATCTAGGTCCTGGGATTGAGCCCCACTTTGGGCTTCCTGCTCAGCAGGGAATTTACTTCTCTCTATCCCTTTTCTCCTCCCCTTGCTTGTGCTTTCTATCTCTCTCTTCTCTCAAATAAATAAATAAAATCTTTAAAAAAAATAAAAGGTCTAAAGAGAAATTCTCTATCTAAAGAAAAACCCCAAACGAAAACCAAAACATATGTATAAGCTATGTGTATTTCTTCGAGTTCAAACACTTCTACTCATGTTAAACAACAAAAATCCAGCTGAGCAATTTAAAAGTTCAAATTGGCTTTATTGAATGATTTATGAATTGGGCATCATCCCATCTTGCAAACAGAAAAGAGCTCCATCAAGGTGCAGAAAAGGAGAGGTTTTTAAAGACAGAAGGAAGCAGAAATGAGTAAATTATTAGCAAAAAAGACATTGTCTTAGGCAAGGTCACCTTCGTAAGGGGACTAGAAAGGATTGAGCAGTAAATTTGCTCTTGTTGAGCAGAAAATTTCGTGTTACCTGGTTAGAGAAGACATTCGTGGGTGGAAGGGGGTTGAAACTGAAGTTAGGTTAGGTATTAAGTCTTAGTTTGCTGATGTGAGGCCTTTAATGACATAAATAATTCCACTTTGGGCCTGTGGTTTCTATTTAGCACTTAGAACCCCTGAAACTATGAATGAGAAAATGACTGTTTCTCACACAGAACCAGCCTTAATGACAAAGCACCCCTCAATATTGAAAATATTTTTAAGCAGCTATTTTTTAAAACAACTAAATATAGCTTTTTATGATCTTTTTAAAAAGATTTTATTTATTTATTCATGAGAGACAGAGAGAGAGAGAGAGAGAGAGAGAGAGAGAGGCAGAGACACAGGCCGAGGGAGAAACAGGCGCCATGCAGGGAGCCTGACATGGGACTCGATCTCAAATGAAAGACTCTATCTCGGGTCTCCAGGATCACACTCCAGGCAGAAGGTGGCGATAACCCGCTGAGCCATCGGGCTGCCCTTTTTATGATTTTTTTTAAAGAAATACCATTTATTGGTAGAAAATGCCACACATCTATATAGGCACACATAAATATATAAACAGAGACCTTATAGATACTGTTTTAAAATTTTATTTATTTATTTATTTATTATTTTATTTATTTATGAGATAGAGAGAGAGAGAGAGAGAGAGAGAGAGAGAAGCAGAGATACAGGCAGAGGGAGAAGCAGGCTCCATGCCGGGAGTCTGATGTGGAACTCAATCCCTGGACTCCAGGATCACCCCCTGAGCTGAAGGCAGATGCTCAACCGCTGAGCCACCCAGGCATCCCTGTTTTAAAATTTTTAATCATGAGACAGATATGATAATGCAAAACTCACCAGTTTATAAACAGTTGGATCCAAACTTTTTTCTGGCAGATGAAATAAGTTAAGTTTACCTGATGAGATGGCTAATTTTTTTTCTAATATATCTGGAGAAGACACATGATTTTTTATTTGTCTAAG
This sequence comes from Vulpes vulpes, assembly GCF_048418805.1. NCBI lineage: Eukaryota > Metazoa > Chordata > Mammalia > Carnivora > Canidae > Vulpes > Vulpes vulpes. The sequence goes on from NC_132785.1 coordinate 41,134,707, forward strand.
TTTCAAATGACCTTTACCCCTTTAGTTCTACTTCTGATAAGATGTAACTCCCTGAGGTTTGTACTTTTAATCTCAAATCTTTTTATCTCAAAGGCACTGGGAAAGAATGCAAGTTTCTCCAAGAAGGACTTCGGTTTCCTAAGGCCAATAATTTACAAGACTTTCGAGATAAACAGGGGAGGTTTTGGGATTGCTAAAAGCAATACATAAACTTTGAATTGCCTCTAGAGCTGCATTTCTAGTTTTGTAAAGATTTGTAGGATGAGGACAGTTGCTTTTAATTCCTCAAAGAATTGGATTGCAGCCTGGATGTTGAAGGACTAACATACCCATCCACCTGTGTTAGAATGTTTTCTTTTCCCTCTGGGTACATTTAGCTGAGAGAAGGACTTTGCCAGCTTATACCAGTTTATCTAGGATCCCATCTGGAGATTTTGAGTGGGTTCTAAAATGGAGAGTGTTGCTCTGATATTTGCTAGAATTCAGCAAGTTTTTTGTTTTGTTTTTATTTTATTTATTTATTTATTAAGATTTTATTTATTTATTCATAGAGACAGAGAGAGAGAGAGGCAGAGGAGCCTGATGTGGGACTCGATCCCCGGTCTCCAGGATCACACCCCAGGCTGCAGGCAGCGCCAAACTGCTGTGCCACCGGGGCTGCCCTTGTTTTGTTTTTACATTTTAGTTTTCCCTCAGCTGTTTTAAGGAGTAGTATAGCGATTCACCAGAAAATCCCTCAGTCTCTGAACTTTTGTTTACAGTCCTGTAAAAGCAATTCAGATAGAAGAGAAGTAGAATGAGTATATAAATAAGGGGCAATAGAGAGAAGCAGTAAAACTTTCATTGGTCTTAAAGTCTTTTGTATTAGGTAACTTTTGTGTGGTTTTAATTTTTTATCAATTTTTGCAACAAAACTTTTAATGAAGCTATTTTTGTTTAAGTGCACTTCTTAAGTGATCTTATCTAATGTGAGAGTTCCTTATAATGGCCATTGTAATTTTAGGCTATAAATCCACTGAGGGGTGGCAGGAGTTTGTTAGAACTCTAGCTACAGAGTTCAACTCACACTTCTGTTCAGCCATATCTAGCCATGAATGGGGTGCAAATCATACTTCTGTCCTGTCTTATTTTGGAGCTTCCAAAGTGATGGTTACCAATCCAAATTATTTTAGGACACAACACAAGCTTAATAAGATCATGCCATTTCTGTAGTTATTTATTACTTCTGAGACAATAGTTCTTAGATATAAAATAAGCATATGTATTGGAATGTGGTGTGCTTGATTCTTTAGAAATTAGGGCTCCTATATTAATATTACTTATTTAATTTCTTATTTTGAGCTAAGCCCTTGAGTTTCTTGGAGATAGATTAACACCTAAGAGAGATAAGCTGCAGAGTTCGAATTCTGTGGTGTCTCACAGTACCATATTATACAGAAATGTTCTTGAGCTTGGTGGGTGACTTGCTATTGTGGAGGCCGAGAAAAATCAAGGCCATTCCACCTCAGGTTTAGCATTAGCACAAGTACAGCCATCTTAGGCCCCTGTGAATAAGAGCTGAACTTTACAGGAAAAACTGCAGAATGTCCTTGGCAGGGAATCCCATATCAGAAAGACTACAGGGATCCCTGGGTGGCGCAGCGGTTTGGCGCCTGCCTTTGACCCAGGGCGCGATCCTGGAGACCGGGGATCGAATCCCACGTTGGGCTCCCGGTGCATGGAGCCTGCTTCTCCCTCTGCCTGTGTCTCTGCCTCTCTCTCTCTCTCTCTGTGACTGTCATAAATAAATAAAAATTAAAAAAAAATAAATAAATTTGTATTAAAAAAAAAAAAGAAAGACTACAGAGCCCATGCCTGTGGTAGAAAGTCCCATATTAGAATGAGAACAGAGCTCAATGCCCTTGAAAGCCCCATATCAGAATGTAAACAGAACTTGAGGAATTCCTCCACCCCTTCTGAAAATCCCTTAGACCAGCCCATAAAAAACCCAGCTGTAACCTACTTCGGGGTCCAAGTCCCTGCTCTACTGCTCGGGTATATTTGGACCCAAGCTCGAGCTTGCAAATAAACCCTCGTGCACTTGCATCGGTGTCGGCTCCTGGGTGGTTTCTCGGATTCGCAATCTCGGCAGTATCAATCTTACCCAGTCTTTGACCAGCTTATCCTAACACAGGAGTCTTTGAGTTAGATATTAATAGCACTCTGAAGCTTTTAAATGTTCAACCTATACCCACCAATCTTTGTAGCTTTTTGGCCTTTGAGTTCCCCATTAGTCGGAATTAGCCTTTACTTCTGTGCAAATTACCTGAAACCAACAGTTACTAAGGAAACAGACCTATGGACAGTAGCAGTAACCAAAGAACTAAGGACTAGGGAAAGGACTGAACCAGCAGAACCCCAAGGAATGGGAATTGTGAACTGATTCAGAATAAATGGAGAACTGCATCTACCACCAGAGTTCCCAACATGGAATCTGAGAACAGAACCAAGGACCGGGGTTTAGAAGTTATGGCAGATGGAAGGCCAACAGAAGGCCCTGCCTGCATCATCAATGATCCCCAGTGTAGATGAAAACATCAGACTCCATTGGAGGTAGCAGCATGGACCTGGGGAAAGGACAAAGTCAGTGAATCCTAATAAATGGAACGGAGCAAGGGATTCCAGAGTGGAATTGCAAGCTGAACCAAAGGCTGACTGGCACACTATTAGAGCCTCCTGTCATCATAGACTGACTTATTAACCCTGGACTGGCAAGCCAGTTAGATCTTAGATCTGTAGCTCAACACAACACAAAGAAAGCAGAGCTCAAACCAGGGAGGAAACCTTCAGAAATGGCAACAAAAACAGTGAACTCAGAAAGGGCTTTGCAGGTACCATGCCTCTGTTTCTCACTGTCTCTGAAGCCATCTCCTTAGTTATGCCTCTGCCACCAAACCTATTAAACACCACAAAATTTAAATTCCAGTAATTTAAAAGGTCAAAATGGCTTTAATAAATGATTCATGAATCGAGCAGTATCCCGTCTTGCAAATAGAAAGCAACTCTATCAAGCTGCAGAAGAAGAAAGGTTTTTAAAGGCAGAGAAGAAAAGAGGGAATTATTAGGAAAGAATGCATTGTCTTAGGCAAGGGCGACTTCCTAAGGGCACCAGAAGGGGTCTACCAGTAAATTTCCTGGTCAATACCAAGTATTGACCAGGAAATTTCATCTTGACTGGTTAAAGAAGACATCTGGGGTGTGGGCGGGGAGGGCTGTGAATTTGAAACTGCCATTGGGTTAGATATTAAGTTTTAGTTTGTTGACGTGGGGCCTTAAGTGACATGAGTGATTCCATTTAAGGCCTGTAGCTTTCTTGCTAACACTCAGAACCCCTGAAACTATGAATTAGAAAATAATTGTTCTTCACTTACAAAGAAACTGCTGTCATGACAAACTAACCTTCATTACCAAACTAGATTTCACAATCTCTGCATTCTCTTCTGACTCTAATCTTGGTAAGACATTGAGCATGTCACTTAATCATTTTAATTGTGAGCTTCCTTGGAGATAAACATTATTCAGCGTACCTATGCAATATGCTTTCAGGGACAGAAAGCAATGCAAACTTCCTGCAGGGAATGACTCCATGCTGATGCTGCCCCAGTGATTGAAAGCCAGATTATATATTCAGTGGTGTTTGGGGGAGAGCAGCACCTGAACGCATTATCAGCCAGTAAAACATTTCTTCTAATACTTAAACTTGGATTATGGAACCATACTTCTTTTTTTCTTTTTAAAGATTTTATTTATTTATTCATGAGAGACACAGAGAAGGGGCAGAGACATAGGCAGAGGGAGAAGCAGGCTCCCTGAGAGGAGCCTGATGTGGGACTCGATCCTAGGACCCCAGGATCACACCCTGAACCAAAGGCAGACACTCAATCACTGAGCTACCCAGGTGTCCTTGGAGCCATACTTCTAAGGTAAACCCCTGGCAAAAATTCCTGAATTTAGCAAATAAAGACATGTTGCTGGAATAAAGGAAGCACTGACTGTAGACCCAAATACAACTACTGAAGTTATGATATGTGCATGTGAGTTAGGGACACCAGAGATAAGGAAATAGGCCAGACCACTCTGTCCTAAGGTGTGGGCAGGAAGGGTGTCTTGTTTTAACAGCTACTTGTAACTAAAAAAATCATCGGACTCTAAAAAGGAAGTAAGCCATTAAAGAAGTTATCACTAATCCTTACTCAATGGTGATATCAATAGATACATTAAAAGGATTTAGGTTCCCTGACGAGGCTCTCAATAAAAGATCAACCCTACAACCTCTCAGTGGCAACGGTGTCAGGACCCTCTGGCTCCTGAGAGCTTTCTATGTATCTTTACTTAATAAACTTCTATGAGTTTACTCACTGTCTGTTGTCCACAAGATTCATTCTTCGCCTCCATGAGAAAAGAACCAAGCTCTCCCGTATCATGTGTGTGTAAAAAGAGAATGAAAATTGCTACAAAGAATCTCAGTTCTACATAATTTGGTCTTTATGACTTAAAGACAGGACAACTGATATTGTCTGTCTTTAATTACTGTTTTCCTAATATCTAGCACAAGATTTGACATTTTCTCTTTCTTTCTTTTTCCCTACCTCCCTTGCTCTCTTCCTTCCTCTCTTTCTTTCGTTTGTTCGTTTTCTTTTTTCTTTCTCTCCAAACACACACACAAATGCACACAGGTGTATATTACAGGTTTGACTAGGAAATACTGGAAAACATGCAAAATACAAGTTAAAAATAATGAAAAATAAAATGCTTTTTTGAATTACATGTTGAGATAAAACAAACAAACAAACAAACAAAAAACCCACCAGAAACTAGTATACCTGAACCCATTGATTTTTAGTCTTCAGATATAACTGTCAGGTTTTAATGAATATTACTCAAAAAAAAATTTAAATAGAAACTATTTTGTATGTTCCCTTAAAGATGTTAAGATGTATTTTTTTATAATCTTGTATTTGTTCCTATATTAATAACTTAATCTAACAATACAACTTATTTCAAGAAGATAATGAAGATACTTTGGGGATAAAATAAGCATACTCTTCATTAATTTAATGTCATCTTTAGCTAATAACATTAACATAGTGCCTACTATGTTACAGTATTCCAATAGCTTTTTTTTTAAGATCGTATTTATTTATTCATGAGAGACACAGAGAGAGAGAGAGGCAGAGACACAGGCAGATGGAGAAGCAGACTCCACGCAGGGAGCCCGATGCGGGACTCCATCCCGGGACTCCAGGATCGCGCAAGGCAGAAGCTCAACTGCCGAGCCACCCAGACATCCCTAGTCCTATGGCTTTACAAACATTGATTGATTTAATCACTATAATAAACCATTGATTTGTTATAAGCCTTTTAAAAATAAAGTATTTCATATTACAGAAAAAAGAACTAAGATGCTGAGCGCAGTTCATTCTTTAGAAAGTCATTATGCTGGTAAGTGGTGAGACTGGGGCAATAGCCTCCCAGCTGGGTTTTTATGTAGCACTCTATGCTACCTAATCTGCTTACACGCAGAAGATAAGATTTGAGAGGTCTAATTTACAAGTAGCTAAACTATCAATTGCTGGACTAAAAATTCTGCATTAATTATTCAAAAAATCATTTTTATAAATTATCAATACATCTGGTGTTTTATGATGTATACTCAGGGATAGCAAATTATTTCATAAAGATACTTTATCTTAGTTACACTAGATGGTTACAAACTCAGAGGAGAACACTCATTATGCATCCATCTAAATACTCAAGTGCACTGCTACCAAAAGTCTAGTTTATTGCCTTTAATTTGTTATTATTATTTTGTGTTATTTAGGAGACATAATGTGGGTTATTTTAAACAGAGTTGTAAACACAGTTTATTCTTTTCTCCAGACACTTAATACTAACCCTGAATCAAGCTGTACCACCAATTTGCTAAATATTTGGATAACATTATTTTGCCCCTTTATAAAATCCATTCATATGACTTTGCTCTAATTGTATTTATGCAAATGATTCATCAAGGTGTGCTTCATGTTTCAGTTTGCCCTGTAATGAACTATAAGAATTAAGAGCAAGAGAAATATTCTATCCAAATCATCCTTGTTTCATTTTCATCAGATTATAAAATTTACATGACGTTTATGGATTTACATTTTCTAGGTTTTACTTTCTCTCATTTTCCCTTCAACCTGCTTTTGTCATTTATGTTTAATTCGTTACATTATATTACAGTCTGTTGCAATATGCACATATAGATGTGTTTATAAGCTGTAAATGAACAATTCGTAAATACTTTTAAAAATACTTTTGAGTATAGAAAAGTGCATAGGTAAATTAGTGTTATCATACCACATAGCACTTTTCTATCATATGATATAATTTGGGTACATGCAACTTTCAACATCTGAATAATCTACAAGCCGAAATCTGTACTACAATTAATTTTTCTGACCAGTGATACTTCATTTAGACTTCATACCATTCACTTTTTATAGAAATGTATTTCAAACCATCTGTAGGTGGTAAACAGATACTGTTCATGATCTCAGTATTTATTCTGAATTTATCAGTAAACTCCAGATTCCCTATCAGCTCCTGTCTTCAACTAACGTGATATCTTATAGCTACAATCAACTTAATATATATTTAACAGAACTAATTCAAAGCATTCTAGATGTATATTTGCCATGAAAGCAAATATTCTTTTTTTTTTAAAGCAAATATTCCTTAAAAATTTCTTACCAAAGCTTGATATTGAGGCCCATCACTCTATGGAAGTGGGTGCACAAACACTCCTGATAGAGAAAAATCATCTTTTACCAGCTGCCAAATCCTCCCTCCTCACAGGAAAAGTTGTTTTATATGATACATGCTTTTTTTTTTTTATAAGGTAAATGCTTTGATCAGCATAATGACTTGGGGACAAGTCTCTCCCAAGGCCATATTTAATAAAAAATAGTTATTCAGTGTCCTGTCAGGTACTGGCTTTAGTTTTGAGAGATTATCTTAAACAAAGGAGGACATTAAATTTTCCTGATAAGAGTAAAAATTTATAATCTGTTGCAAATAGAGAAGAAATGTTATGGGTTGGAAAAAAGGCATTGAGATTTTAAAAAGATATATAATGAGTAGTAAGTTCAGTTTCTGCTTTGTTGTATGCTGTTAGAATGTTCTATTCTGTCCCTATGAGATCTTTAGTAATGTCTCAATGTCTGTTTTGAGGTATATGACCGTATGCTGAATGGACCTCAGTGTGGGGACAGAGCAATAGAAAAAATGCTGTTTTATATACATTTCTAGTTCCGTCGCACCATTATTTCTTGGATATAAGGATCTTCTCATGTTCTTCTCCAACTGTTCTTTCCTGGAGTGCAGAGATACTTGTACAAACAAATATTTAAAAAAAAATCTGTGAGGCTTATTATGTAAGGAAAGTAATGTTTCTGCTTATTACAATTTAATAGTTAATTTCTCTATGGTTACAATTAATCGAGCTTTTCTTAAACCTTATATTCAACATACAAATCTCATTTTATTTATTTATTTATTTATTTATTCATTCATTCATTCATTTATTCATTCATTCATTCATTTACAAAAGGTAGGCTATGTTTATTTAGCATCACAAGCAGTTGACTGACTTGCTGTGACTCAAACCACAAGGAAACCATTCTATTTCACTCCATTCTGAGTCCTAAGGTAGCCCAGACTGGCAGAAGTTCTGCTTGGGGCCCAAACACAGGTTTACAAGGTTCTCATTAAGAGCAGTCTGTGACTGCATGAGACTGACCAGGTCGATCAACATCAGCGGGTCACTGATGTTGCTGTTGAGCATGATCTCAAAGTCATGGGGAACTATCTTGGGTACTTAGTTAACCAGACTCATCAAGAAGTGGCCCATAATAAATATTGTCAGCTGACACTGTTCCAGACAGCACATCCTCTGCATACAGTAACACTGTGCTTAGGACATCCTGGATGCAAACTGTTGCCCTTCCTACTTGCTGCAAGTCGCTTAAGAGTCCAATCACCAGACTGGGGCTAAACAGGTCTTCAAAGACATGTTTTTTGCTAGAATTAAAAAACACTTAAGTCTCTCCTTGTTCTCTGGTTTATGCTCAATTAACTTTTAAATTTGATAGATTAAATTTTCCTAACCATCTAACACCATTTATAAACTTCATTAAATTCTCATGACACTTCAGATTACAATTATAAATGTAATATATCTAATTGTTTCAAGCACTTCAAAACACATAATAAGTGAGACTTTAAGAGCCAATGTGCAATTTGCCAAATTCCATCCACCTGCTAAGGTTACCACTAGTGTGCCACAAAATTAAGTCTGAGTTTAAAACGCTAAGTATAGATAATAGGATATAGAATCTGAATGAATGGATAACATGAGGAAGAATGAATTATTTTTTCAATAATGCCATAGATAATGTTATGAGTAAATGACATTGCAATGGCAGTAGAATGTCTGTAGACCAATCCCAGTTTCCTATCTACAAATTTCCAAGGATAATTAATATACAAAAATAAAGACACAAGGAATATATGTGTGTGTGTGTGTATACACATATATATGGAGAGAGGCTATTTTGAATATGTATAAATATATATATATATACACACATATATATATGTAGTATATATGTACACACATACACACTCATACACACATATAATGCCAGCCTCCTACCAATTTTTAACAAATGTGTTATTCGGCATTATATTACCTTCACCTAACAGATTACCTGGTATATAAAATCTACCCAATAAATATTAGTGAAATTGATATAAATATTTCTGTGGCCCTTTCATTTATTTATTCATTTAATATCACAGGCAATGGCAAAAAAATGTATGTACCATGTTTACTAAGCATACATTCTTGCTTATTTTTTAACTCTTATTGAGTTATATTAGTCTCCAATTATAAATATGTCTTTTGTTTCTACTAGCATTACAGCTAATTTAGCCCTTCTAGTAGAGTACTGATTGGTGCATCACAACACATTGCTTCATGTCTTTTTATTTTATTTTTTTAAATATTTTATTTATTCATGAGCGACACAGACAGAGAGAGAGAGAGAGAGAGAGAGGCAGAGACACAGGCAGAGGGAGAAGCAGGCTCCATGCAGGGAGCCCAATGTGGGACTCCATCCTGGGTCTCCAGGATTAGGCCCTGGGCCAAAGGCAGACGCTAAACCGCTGAGCCACCCAGGCTACCCAATTCTGTCCCTTTAAGAGCTATTTTTTTGCTTAGTGGATTTCTTTCTGGTGTCAGAAAACCCCATCTCTTGCCAATTCCCCCATCTTAGTAATTGACATGTAATCAAGAGTTCTTTCTAGCAGTGCGAATCCCGAGCACAGACACTTAACAGTGCAATATAGGTGTTCATTCATCTAATGCCACTGCCTTAGTGCCCTGCTTTCTAACAGTAAAGCTTGTGCTCTCCTATCAACAAAGAAATTGTGAGAATATACCTCATATAAATGTACATTTATTTGTAAATTATATACACCTTTACCTATTCATAAAACACACATATATCTTTAAATATTTGTAATATATACTCTAAATTATTGGCTAAAACTATATGTAACTAGAAGTATTTATTTGGCCATTTTGTTCACTTTGGAGACACAAGCACTCACTGATTTTTGTTTCCTAAGTCTGTCTTTGAGCTAGTCCATTTGTTTACTTGTGAAACTCCAATTATTCCAATAACTATTACTTTTGTGATTAGCCAGAGTCAGTTACTGTCACTTGCAAGCAGAGAAAAATAATAAAATTATAAAGAATGCAAAATAAGAAAGAATTTGTATTACAGTATACAGGTAAGATGGCCTCAGGTTTATATATGATATTAGGCCAAGATACAGAAAAGTCAGAGGTTTCTACTCTTGTAGACATATTCCAAGGGTCTAAGGAATGCTTGGACCATAACAAAAAATAACTTGCTCTAAATGCATTAGAAAATTTAAGGAAAAGATTGGGTTCCCTTCTGGCACTCACCAAATTCTCCTTTACTGTCATGTCATTCCATTTACCCATTGCTTTTCATCAAAAACTTCACTTACAGCAAATAGAAAAAAAGAATATGTATGGGCATTTGTGTTTTTATGTATTTCTTTTTAGCAGTATACTAAGTTAATACAGTTCTGTAGGAAATAATTTGTAGGTTTTTATTTTTTCTGATATTACCTCATTTTCCAAGGGATTGTAATGTAAAATTGACCCGGTTTCATCAATTTTCCCAATGTTGCCTTATGTCAGGTTTATTTATGTCTATTTATAAACAAGTCCAATTTATTAGCTGTAAAAATCCATGCAGAATTGATCCTCCTGTGGCTTGAGTTGCTGGAGTTTGCTTTAAATAATTTCAGATACAACCTAAATCTTTTATAAAATTAATCTTTATTTCCTTGTCTGTTACCAAGCCATGCTGTGATGCTGTGCATTGTTGAAATAAACTACCATGCACCTGGATCAGCATTTTGAATATTTCATAATTCTCATATTCTGATCATTTTAACATACATTATTCTCTTTTCAGAATATTTTCAAAATTTTATGTAAGGTACTTGGAAAAATAATATTTGTAGTGAATATATTTCAGTGTCTCCATGTCTCCATGAAGTACTTACAAATTTCTTTCTTTTAAATTCTATAAAAGCAATGAGATATATACTATTATTCCCATTGCTACTGGTTGTAAAACTAGGTCGAATTATAGGTATCTGTTGTTTTAGGTATCAATCATTTATAAAACTACATAAATTGTAACTACTGTGTCTTGCCTATTTAAATTTTCATATTCCAAACATGTCATCCTTGTCCTTTTTGTTGTAGCATGGTTTAAATAGCATGTACTTAGCTTTGTTACTAGATACTCCATTATTTTTGTTTCCCATCAAGTTAATTTCTTCCTCTATGGACCCAAATACACCAAAGACAGGAACAAAGTGTCCCCATTTCTCACACTGAGCTCATTTTTTGTTGTTGGTATTTCTCATTTCTCATAATTCTATGCAAATTATTAAAAATTTTGCTTCACTCAATCATATTAATATAGGCAGGCTAGATTGAAGAACCCACAGGTGGGTCATGTAGGACCAGCTAAGAGTGCTTCATGCAGGATAGAAATTAAATGCAAGCCAGGAAGCAGTGTGAGCAGAACTGATTGCATAGCCTAAGTGATACAGTATAGCAGACAGAGTGTCTGGCAGATGTAGAAAAGAAGTGAATCTCTTCATCACTTGGGGAGGAGGATTTATGCTGGAAATGAATTCTTTATGTGTTCCTTTAGGAATCCAGGGTAGGGTTCCTTTAGGAATCCAGGATAGGGTCTAATGAAAGACAAGTGTCAAATGAGCAATAAATATTATTCCACAAATTACTAAAATAATTCCATATATTACTGGTATTGATACCAGTGTCAACCAAGATTCCAAAGCCATTGTCCTAAAACAAGCTCAGGATCTCATTCTTAGATGTTATCTGGTTTCTGAGGACCTAGGACAAATCTCAGAGAATGATTAACTTCCTTGCTTCCCACTTGGAGTGGGAACATAGCTTCTTTGGTTTACTCAGATGCGAGGTGAAATATAGAACATGAGTAAAAAGGGTCCAGCAGAGGAACAGCAGAGAGGATCCTTTCTAAAATAGAGTCCTTTTAGTTTCTCTCAATATTATTTTTTAGGATATTGAAACAATATCTTAATAAACTCATGACTGAGAGATAGAAAGAAATAAAAAATACTTATATTCTCTGAGAGAAAAATCATTTAGGAAAGCGTGGACCTCTATTTATTAACCATATATTAAGAATAGAAAATATCTGTCATATGGCCAGTGTGCTTCATTTATTTTTTTTCAAACTAATAAAGTCTACAGACCAAATGTCAGATTTTTTTTTTTTTGTCAGAAATGGTTATCTTATTTCCTAGTATTTCTCACTACTACATTTAGTCTCCTCTTGCCAATCCTTTCAGTTAAACTTATTTCTTTGTTTCTTTAATCTTTGTGTGAGTTTTTCCCTCATCTACCAAGTATACATTTTGGAACAGATGAAAATAAGACAAATGAATTGAGTTCAATCTTCTTTTTTTTATACTGAATAGATTAAAACATAAAATAACACTTTCAAATTTTATCTGATCACTTTTTTTTTTCTTTTTAAAACTATCATTCAAGACTATTAGCTTATGGGTTTGATGTGGTTATTTGAGGCAGATTATTATTATTATCTCAATGAGAGCTAGGACAGCCTGATAGAATACAAACAGCTATGTCTATCTATATCTATGGATTTATATTTATATGCATATCTATATCCATAAGCTTTGAAGAGGATAGCTGAAGTGATCAAGACTTGGGGGAACAAAAAAAAAAAAAAAAGACTTGGGGGAACAAAATCTTCCAGAAAAAGAAATCAATAATTTACAACTGCTTATTTGTTCATGGCATTTAGATATGGGGTAAAGGAACTTTCAGAGAATTCATATGTAGAATAACCCTAAGAAGTAGAAATTTGAACAAAATATTAGGCAATCTCTTTGGAAGTAATCATTCACCAAAGGTTTCCAGTCTAAAACGTTGGAGGGCTCCTTAGAATGCTTGCAAGTAGGCCTGGAGTGCATTTAGTGTCTGATTAAAGAGATTAATCTCCATTAGACCTCCCTAGCCAAGGAGATAGTCAACCTACTTTGGAAGAGGATATTACCCAAACTCTACATTATTTTACTTCACAATTTTTAGATTCTGTTAAAAAGAACAGCCGTGCAGAGAAATGAAAATAAATGACCATGAACCAAGAAAAAATAAAACACAACAGATTGGGCTGAGAAATAATCTAATTATTTAAATTACTGAGAATGTTACTCAGCAAAGAGAAAGCAGGAAATACTGTCATTTGCAGAAAAATGGATGGATCATCCATGGACATAATAAGGGCATTATGGTAAGCAATATAATATATAGAGAAAGAAAATACTATATGATATCACTTATAGGTGGAATCTAAAAAAGCCAACCTCTAGAAATGGAGTAGAATAGTTATTATCAGGGTCTGGGAGTGAAGTAGGGGAATTAAGGAGATGTGAGTCAGAGAGTACAAACTTCTACTTAAAAGATAAATAAGTTCTGCAAACCTAACGCACCGCATTGTGATTATGTTCAACAATAAAGTGTTATGTACTTCAAAGCTGCCAAGAATCTAGATCTTAAATGTTCTTACCACAAAAAAGAAATGATAATTATGATGTGATAGAGATGTTAGCTAACACTACAGTGCAATATTTATACTGCAATATATAAATGTATCAAGTTCATTCATTGTACACCAGAAGGAAACTTACACAATGTTATATGTCAATTATATGTCAAATTTTAAATTGCTGTAAAACTATTAGATTCAAGAATATATATTTAGACAGTTTTATGATTATTTAGAGTCCACATAATAACAAAATGGATATTATGCAATAGAATCCAGGTAAGAAGAATATATCCATATTATCGCACAATGGGGAAAATGATGAAAAAATAAAAAAAAATTATTGAGTGGATGAAAATTGGTAACATATACACTTAATTGAAGTGCATCTATATATTTATCTATCTATATACTTAAATTGAAGTGCATGGAATGAAGAGAAAATATACAAAAGATATGAGGCACTACCTAATTCAAGCAAATTGAATTACAATGAAATGGCATCAAGGCATAATAGAATAAAAATGCTGAAAACCAACAACAAAGACATATAAACAAAACCATATATTTAGATCTTTTATTTTTTTCCTGTGTGTCTATATATACACTTAAGTATTTATTTTTTGTACTGCTGTTGTTAATGATATTTCTCTTTAACTCATGACTGGTATATAGGAAGACAGTTGATTTTTTTCATATTTGTATCATATACATTGCTATACTTACTAATCCCAGCAGGTTTTTCTTTTTTTCTTTTTTTTCCTTTGGGTTTTTTTAAAATAGATAAGTATGTCATCAATAAGTAATGACAATTTTATTTCTTCTTTTTTGTGCTGCTGTTGTAAATGATGTTTCTCTTTAACTCATGACTGGTATATAGGAAGACAGTTGATTTTTCCATATTAATTTATATCTCATATACATTGCTATACTTACTAATCCTATTGGGCTTTTCTTTTCCTTTTTTTTTTTGATAGATTCTTTGGGTTTTTTAAAATAGATAAGTATGTCATCAATAAGTAATGACAATTTTATTTCTTCATTTTCAGTCCAAGTACCTTTTTCCCTTGTATTTTGCACTGGCTAGGACATTCACTATGATGTTGAATAAGAGTGGTGAGATGTTTTTATATTTTTCCTTTTTTTAACACAAGTTTTGTTTTGTTTTGTTTTGTTTTTAAGATTTTATTTATTTATTCATGAGAGACACACACAGAGAGAGAGGCAGAGACATACGCAGAAGGAAAAGCAGGCTCCTTGCAGGGAGCCCGATTCAGGACTTGATCCCTGGACCCAGGATCATGCCCTGAGCCAAAGGCAGACGCTTAACTGCTAAGCCACGCAGGCATCTCTTATATTTTTCTTGATCTTTCCAGTGACTTACTGTTAAATATGTTAACTAAAGTTGCTTTGTAGATTTTTTGTTTATGAAGTTGAGGAAGTTGCCCCCTATTGATAGTTGTCTGAGTTTTTGTATTGAGTGAACATTAGATATTTGTCAAATTATTTTTCTGCATCTGTTGATGAAATGATAAATTTTTCTTCTTAGTCTTGGTTGCAACATTTTCATTATATTTTCTGAAGCCTTTTGCTCATGTTGACTATGTTTTTTCTCCTTTACATGAAATAGGAAAGCGGAGGTGTTGAATTGATTTTTTTTTTTTTTACAATTAACCTCTGGCAAGACCTTTTTTTCCTGCATGTTGTACATTGGTTGCTATTCTTCTCCAGCCTCTGCAAGCGTCACGATGGAATCTTTCTCAGATCTTCATTGTGGGAACCTCCAAGAACTGTGGTCCACAGGAATTTCTCATTCTCATGACAGTTCATGTGCAAACTCCAGCAATTTGCCAAAATTTTCATTTAATTACTCCTTTTCCTTTATGGCTCTAGCTCCAATCTTAGTTGCTGTATCTGTGTTGATGCACCTGTCTCTCCACAGATGTCAGAGCGGAGGTTTTCCTTGTGACTTCAGTTTTCTAGTGAGTCCAAGAAAAGTCATTGGTTTTCAGTTTGTCCAGGTTTTTTCTAGTAAGGATAGAAGTTATGACTTCCAAGATCTTTACATGTTGGAGCAGACCCTGGAAGCCAGTTGATTTTTAGAAAGTAAACCTTTTGGGATTTTTTTCATGCTGGGGAATAGATAAAAAAAAAAATACAACCAGTGGTTCATATCTGACCCATCATTTGTTTCATAAATACAGTTTATACCTATTATTTTTGTATTGTTTGTGGCTATTTATCAGTAGTAAGTTGTTAGAATGGCTGTTTACTCTCTTTTTACAGAAAACTTTGCTGATCCTTGCTGTAGAATAATATTTTGTCATCCATTGGAAAGTAAACCACATATAAAAAAATAATCTTAGGGGCAGCAAAATATAATTTTAAGGAAAGTTTGTTTATATTTTGAATGATAATTTATGATATTGAATGATATCATAATGATAATTTGAATGATAATTTATGATATTTATAATCAAACTTTTGTAAATATTTTATTACATACAAAGGTCTATTTTACTGAAATAGTCTTCATTTGTTTTGTAGATAAAATTACATATATCAGATAAATAAAATACATATATGGCAAACCTAATACATGAAAGGAAAGGTGAGTGGAAGAAACAATAAAAAAGTAATTAAAATTCCAGAAATGAATGAATCCTTCCCGGTTAAACTGAGAATTTTTGATCTTTTACTTCCCTGGGGATGGTTTTTAATGCTGAATATAGTTAGAGCATAAATTTTCTGTGGTAGGAAAGATAAACCAACAGAACTAATTTTTATGGGGTGGTCATTACAAATGGGAAAACAGGAAAGTCCAAAATGCATAGCTGGTTTTCCCAAAGGATATTTGCTGAATTTTTGGAAGAAACAGGAGGCTGGGGGTTGGGTGGGAAACCCCAACAGAAAGATTCAGTGATGTTTCCCAGCATTTCATCAAGGTATAAATGAGAGCATGCTAGGGGCAAGCAACGTGCTACAAGCTTATGACTGGCTTCCCTCTACATTTTATTTGTCAAATTTTGAGTCCGAGAATAAGAACTAAGTACAAAAATTCTGAAAGGCAGAACCAAATTTTTCAGTCCTTCAGAACTTAGAGGAGGAGAGAGAGAGAACAAGAGAAATTGAGAAGAGGTCTCAATGTACAAGAATCCGAGACATATATAGTAACACTGAAGCTATAGGCTAGTCCAATGCCAGCTCAATTCTTAAGGGATTGTGATCGGCCTTCATCCAACATCCTTGCTAAAAGGGGTTCCTCTCTCCCTGAAGTCTCACAAATTCTATTACACACAATGTTCAGAATAAGAGAAAACAGTTAATAAATACATGAAAAGGCAGAAAACTGTTAGTGGTAATTAAGTGAGAAAAACTAAAACTAATGAAAAACCACAGCTAATCAAGATATTGAAGTTAGATGACAAGACTTTTATTAACTAATTAATATGACAAATAATGCAAAGAAAAAGATGAACAAAACAGATGACATGGGAAATTTCAACAGAAAATTTTAATCTCTAAAAGAACTAAGTTCATGTCTAGAACTCAAAAAGTACATCTGAAATATTAAAAAGACATCAGATATGTGTAACTAGATTGATGTCACTAATGAAATCTTGCAAACATTAATATAGGAAACATCATTCTTAAAAGATTCAGATAAAAGGAAAGAAGGAAAAAAATATTTCCCAACTCTTCATAAAATAATTGCATAATCTCTTTACAAATATCTGACAGAAACTCTACAATGAAGAAAAACTGTAAGTCAATACCTCTTAAATGCATGGACACAGAGATCCTAATCAAAATAACAAGTAGAATTCAATGATGTATAAAAAGAGTATATATTCTGAGTTTATTTAGGAAATGCAAGTATAGTTGTATGGTTAAAAAATCAACCAACATAATGGATAAACTTAACATGGGAGAACATTTGCTAAAATTCAATACATATTCATGATGGGTGAAAAAAAAAAACCTTTCAACAAAATAGCAATAAAAAGAAAAAGAATGTCCTTAAAATTGATCAGGGGTTTCCTCCTCTGCTTCTCCTTCTCTTCTCCTTTCTCTTTTTCTTCCTTCATCTCTCCTTCTCACCCCTTACTTGTGGGGTTCAAACTGGTAGCCCCTACATGAGCCAGTCTGAGTTGGATTCAAGCTGAGGACCTGCTCAGAATCCCCCCTGAGTTGTCTGAAGTTATGTTTAGATCATTATAATATTAAAATCTCCTCTTATGGGTAGAAGTTTTTTTGGCCATTTTTTTGGAATATAAGATGTATGTACTGGCGTGTTCACATGTGTAATTGAACCAAAAGGGTCTATGCAAACTCCCTGTTTCTGTCCCTTCCTGAATAAAAGTTTCCTGTAATAAACCCTTGAGGAGATAATGCTTTGAGAGCTGTTTCACTGTCTTTTTACCTGTAAGAAGTAATAAAAAGTGTTTGCTTTCAGTACTGCCTTGGGTTGTGTTCAATTTAATGCATCCTGAATCCCTTCAGTTACACTAACAAATACAATAAAGTATAAAAAGAGATTTTAAATGTTAGAAAAGAATAACTATTATTATTCACATATGATGTATTTTAATATCCAGAAACATATTAATCATTAAAAACCACTGACTAGATTTATTGAGTATATTTGGTGAGTTCACTGGATTTAAGTACAACACACACACACACACAAAATAACCATTTTCTATATACAAAGATATAAGCCTTCTAACTTGAATTCTCCTTCATGATTCTCTTGACTATTATGTTCCTTGCAGCATTTTCATAAACATTTAAAAATATCTTGTTCATTTTCATACACACACTTCTAAAATTTTGACTGGGATAGTACCAAATCTACAGACAATTTAATTGGCATCTTAACAAGCCATGAATATTTCATATCCATTCCTTGATTTTGTTTTCCATATAAAGATGCTGATTGTGTCAACAAATGATGTTGGATCAATTTGGTATCTGTACGGGTAAAAGTAAATGTTGTCCCTTATTTAATTCTATATACAAAAACCTGACCTCTACCCAGCTTAGGTTTTCAGATGAAACTCTAACAAAAAGATCAACAACAACAACAAACAGCTTAGTAATTTCCCGCATATCATGTGAGAAAAACCTAAACAAAAAGTAACTCAATCCTGTGGCTTAGAATGTTAGTTTGTAGAGTATCTTCAACAAAAAAACATGAATTAGTAAAGAAATGACAGACAAAGGAAAGCAGCTCCAGCCTTCCAAGTGCTGAAAACTGTGGGAGAGTAAATACATGGGGGGAACTAACATAGTAAGGTTTGTTTGCAGATTCCTCTGGTGCCATCTTTGGCCTAAAAGTCTATCCCCAATAAAAAGGAGCGTTTATGTTCTGCTCTTAGGCAAAAGAGGGGGACTTTTTCTATGTTTTCTGTTTCTTAATTGCCTTCAGCTTAAAATAATTTTTGTGTCAAAGAGGCATATTTTGGGGTGAAATATTCTAATTTCCTTTAGGAAAATGGGCAACTTTAATACTAGAGATGTTAACAATTCAAGGGCTATTTATTTCAAAAATTTTATGCAAGGAATACTCTGATGATTGTAGTTAACCTAATATTCCTCAATGTTGTATCAAATGTGTTTTAATTGGTACATGAAATGGATTGTAAAAACATTCATTTTCATGATATAGACATAGAACTTGACTTTTGACTTTGCCAAATCTTGGCTTATTGTCAATTCACAAAATAATAATTTCAGTTTATATTTTCAAAATTTTACACACATTTCATGTAGTAAGATTAGGTATGCTAAATAAAAATTTAATAATATTTCTACTTGGATGGATTATGTAAATCTTTGTAAATATTATACATAAACCTATTATTTAAAATATATATACTTTTTTGATATATTAAGTATGGAAACTGAATCTGTGTTTTAGTTAAGGTTCTCCAGAAACACCAAATCAAATTACTACACATATATATATATGCATATACACATATATATGTGCATATATGTATATATATATATTTGTATCAATTATATATACCAATTATATCAATTATATATACATTAGGTATAATATATCTTATAATAGTATATAATATATAAATTATATATAATAAGTATTGCGTCACATGGTTATGAAAGTAGAAAAGTCCCACCATATTCCATCTGCAAGCTGGAGGGAGACCCAGGGAAGCCTGTATTCAAAACCCTAGGAGCCAGACAGTTGACAGTATAGATTCCAGTCTGGGTCTGAAGGCTCGAGAAACAGGAGCACAAAGGGCAGAAGATCAGTGTCTCAGTCTCAGCATTCAGACAAAGTAATTCAATATTCCCCTATAATTCTGTTCTATTCAGGCCCTCAGTGGATCCTGGGATATGCCCACCACACTGGGAAGGACCATCTGCTTTACTCAGTCCACTAATTCAAATGCTAATCTCTTCCAGAAACACCCTCAAAAACACACCCAGAAATAATGTCCTTCCAGCAATATGGGCATCCTATGATGCCCATCCTGTTTGTCAAGTTAACAAATAAAAATAACCATCATCATCTATACATGCTTAATAGCTTTTTATGCAAAATAATGAGATCTTCAATAAATGAGTTGCTGAAAATATTCAGTCTTCACTTAATTGAAGCCAATAAACCCTTACAACATTTCAGATATATTTTGTTCCAAACTAAATGTGACTATTTCTTGTTAGTGGCCTTGGGTATCAAAGTTTTAATTTTTTGAAAGTTGAATGGGTAAATTTGTCTTCCAAAAATTACATAATTTGGTATAAAAACTTCTCATAATAAGTAAAAGCATAAGTGTTTGGCTACATTGTTGTCTCCAACCAAATTTAGCTAAATCATTTGGAATAACTTTTTGTCCCTACACGTAGAGCAAGTACAGATCTTAAGTCATAGGACCACACAAAACTCAAATGACTCCAGGAAAAAATAAAATCTTTTAAATTAATATTTTATGTTCTTTATTTATAGATGAAGAAATTGGAAAATACAAGCAAAGCTGAAATGTCAATAAATTATAGATTTATATTAAATAATATTTCTTACTCTAAAACAGGTAGTTAATGTTCTAAAATGTTAGCCCTTGAAAGTAAAGGAGAAAAAAAAAAAAGAAAGAAAGTAAAGGAGAAAGTTAAGATTCCTAAACCCCCAAATATTCTTTTTTTCAGTTAATGGACCTATTTGGTTTTGTATTTATTTTTTCCGGGATCCCTGGGTGGCGCAGCGGTTTAGCGCCTGCCTTTGGCCCAGGGCGCGATCCTGGAGACCCAGGATCGAATCCCATGTCGGGCTCCCGGTGCATGGAGCCTGCTTCTCCCTCTGCCTGTGTCTCTGCCTCTCTCTCTCTCTCTCTGTGACTATCATAAATAAATAAAAATAAATAAAGTTGTAAAAAAAAAATAATAAAAAAAAAATATATTTTTTCCCTAATTACTCTTAGAATATTGTGCCTGCTAATGAACATATATATACCTTGGTATCATATAATTTTTTTATATATATGGATGGAATTTCACAGCTAATTGAGATTATTATGACCTAGCTTAACTTTCTTTGAAGATATGTGATTGATAGAGGATTCTTTTTCCTCATCTACATTTTATGATTCTTTTATTTTCATTCAATTAATTGGCATATAGTGTATTATTAGTTTCAGAGGTAGAGTTCAGTGATTCAGCAATCTTATATAATGCCCAGTGCTCATCACATCATGTGCCCTCCTTAGTGCCCAACACCCACTCACCTCATCCCCCCAGCCCCCATCTTCTATTTTCTTTCCCAAATTATATTTTGCAATCTTTTTTTTTATAAAGATTTTATTTATTTGATGGAAAGAGA
The DNA here is from genome assembly GCF_048418805.1 of Vulpes vulpes. NCBI lineage: Eukaryota > Metazoa > Chordata > Mammalia > Carnivora > Canidae > Vulpes > Vulpes vulpes. Next base: position 41,155,812 of record NC_132785.1, read on the forward strand.
GAACAAGCAGGAGGAGCAGCAGATGGAGAGGGAGAAGCAGGCTCCCTTTTCAGTGGGGATGAGCAGCTTGGTCCCAGGACCTCAGGATCATGACCTGAGTTGAAGGCATATGCTTAATGGACTGAGCCATCCAGGCACCCCTATTTTACAATCTTAATGCTTGATAGTACTCACGTTCATATTACAACTCCTCAACACTGACAGTACTGACAGAGTGAATGAATACCTGAAGGATATGGCCAGTTAAAGATGTAATAAATTACTTAGAAGAAATAGTCCCAGCAGGGAGGAGGGATGTGTTAACATGAGGAGGAAAAAGCACATGTATATAACCTTCAGTTATCTATAAAGAAAAAGTGAGATAAGAACATAAACCATATCATCTATGACACTTATTTATTCCCCTTAAAGTTTTATTATTCCTTGAAATCCTGTAACTCCAACAATTTGTTCTTTATTTTATAATCTCATACACCATTTACTACTATTTTCTGTAAATATATATCTTTGCTTTGTAGGTAAATTGTGAACTTCTTAAATAACGGAGCCATATTCTTTGATTTTCCACTGTACTTTGGCAGTGTTCATTTACTTACTGCATAAATAGCATAAAAACTTAGATTTCTGTATTTCAAATGCTATATATATATATATATATATATATATATATATATATATATATGCAGGTATATATATGCAGGTAAATATGTGTACTTGAAACTCTTCATCTCTGGAGAATGGCAATAAAAAGTATCTTATTATTGATAAGATTGTTACTGCTATTGTCTGCCCCCATCATCCCATATACTCAAAAGTCTTCATATAAAGCAGCAATGAAGACATTTTCTAATTTCAAAGCAAATTGGTCTAACTTCACAAACAACAAGCAAAGGTTATGCTTTTGTAGGTCTCTTTAAACTATTCATAATTAAACATGCATTTTCTGAATTCTTGTGCACAATATTTATGTTTTCTTGTTAGATTAAGCCTATCATTTTTTTTCAAGTGGCAATAAATACAAAACAAATGAATATCGATATGTTTCAAAAAAAGAGTTAAATAGTAGAATAAGACATGATATTTTGAAATAACTATTGGGACAACAAATGAATAAGAAAATAAACATATACATTAGTTTGCAAATGGGTTATATGTCTAATAAATATACAGAGGTCTAAGATGTATATAGAAGGGGATAATAAATTTGAATCAGAATATTGTGATATATAATCACTGCTTGTATCCATGTAATGACTTCCTATACCTTAGTCTTTACCTAAATGATGAAATGTGCTAGCCATGATCATCTACTTTTAGCATATAAGTTAATTCTGCCAGCATTTGAAAGGGATGGTCAAGTATAGCATATCCAAATATTGTAGTGGCATAATATATATTCACATACAGCTCTGAAGTGCAAGAAAATGATGTTACTTTGCTTTGTTTACAATTAATTTGTCCTCCTGTAAAATTCATCAACAACCAGAAAGCAGTTTCATTCATATAGTTCATCAATGCAATTATGTTTAAAGCCCTTAACATAACACTCAATATTTCTAGGTAAAAATGCTCAGTTTCTCAGAGTTTCACCACTGTCCACAGCTCCTCTCCATGGAGCCTGACATTCTCTTGATGATAGTGTAAATGAGAACTCAGATTGCCTCATGATTTGGAGATTTCTTTGTATCTACATGGAGCCATGTAATTCTATATGGTCTGTCTTTAGAATCCTGTTTTTTCTGGTGTTGACAAGATGAAAGGCTGTCAAGGAAGTGACTGGTAGGGTCATCCATAGTCTGGTCTCACTGTACTTGGTTGGAGCCTAGGAATACTCCCTGATGACTCAGCTGACTGCTGGTAAGTTTGGGCCATTGTCCTAAAACAGGCTATGGTCCCAGGCCCAGGCTCACATTTTCTCTTTGCTAAGCATTACTACCTCTTTTTCTCCATGCTTTTACACTTTGGAATTTAAAAAGTGGGACTTTCAGCTGTTTGGGGGATCCATATACGACACAGAAACAGTTCAGAAAAGCTAAATATCAAGGCCTTGCTCTGCCTCAACCTATACTGGGGTTTACTTTTACATGACTGAAACCTTGCTTGAACAGGATATTGTATGTTATCAAAATAAAACATTTAGATAATTTGATAGATTTGAACATTAGCACTTGTGTATATGTTGCTTTGTATGTGTATATATGTATGTATATATATTTACCTTGCATATCAAGTTTGTACATCTATACAAGAAAAAGTGAGAAAAGTTAAGTAGTTGGGAAATTTAAAAAAAAAAGCAAAACTTTTAAATAGATACAGAGAATCTGAAGGATATCCATATTCAAAATGGGATTTGTTCTTTGATTGACAATAAAAGCATTTAAAAAACCTAAAGCCCCCCCCCAAATTTTAGTACCTCATAATGTAATCTATTTAAATGAGCTTATGGTAATAATAGAAAATACATGACTATATTGCTTTTATGTCTCTAGGTCCACTTTAAGATAAATATCCCTTGGTCCATTTACTATATATTTCACTAATACAGGAATTTAAAATTTTACAAAGAATAGTTTCTCTTTATCTATTCACTCATTCTAAAGGGATGGTTTCACATAGTGTATTCCTGTTAAGTTCATGACAGTCTCAAAGCTAGTTCATATATGCCAAACATATTTTAAGTAAGCAAATAATGGAGAATACTTGAAAATACTAAAAGGACACCTGGGTGGCTCAATCGATTAAGTGTCAGACTCTTGGTTTTGGCTCAGGTCATGATCTCAGGGTTGTGAGATTGAGCTGTCCAGTTCTATGTTCAGCATGGAGTCTGCTTTAGATTCACTCTCCCTGCTCCTTCCCCAACTCATGCTCTCTCTTTCTCTAAAATAAATAAAAATCTTTAAAAAAAAAAAAAAAGAAAAAAAGGAGTAAGATAATTTTCTGCAAATATCTGAGTTTTCATTAAATATACATTATAGTTTAGTTGGTAATTATAGTTTTTGTTGGTAATTACTTATATATATATAATATTTTTATATATCATGAGATAAGCATGTAAACATATTTCTTTTGGCTATTTATGCCATTATTTAAAAAGGAACAAGTGAGATATTTGGAGGTTAGGAATGCTTGTTAACCAAATTGATCTCATCATTAAATTAAGTATATAATGTGATGTGAGGGAAATTTTTATAACTCCTACCTAGAAAATAGTTTCTTCTAATTTCCATAGCTATGTATTCTATCAATAAAATTCCAAATTTCATTTTAAATGTAGGTATCACAAGATGAGTGAAGTATAAACTCTTTATAATTGATTGTGCAGCTCATTGTGTACCAACTTAAAATATGTTTTCCAACTCTGACAGTGTGGGAAATCAAGGTAGGGAACATAGGCAAAATATAAATGGTATTTGCTATGCAATATTTTGGATGATCAGGAGAGAAAATAAGAACTCCAAATCAAGATAGTTATGTTTGTTGTTTGAAAAACTTTATAGAACACAGCATAAACATTCCAATTTAGTTTTGCATAGTTTTTTTTGGTTGTTTGATCATTATTGTTTTAGAAAATATTCATAAACAGTTTTAATATAATAGAAGCATAATCAGTAACTGACAAACCTAAGAGGAAATAATCCTTCACAAAAAACATAGGAATAAATAATTGTTCCAAAGGGCAAGAATAGTCAATATCTGGCACCATATTTAGAAGTGTGAATTAGATGACTTGTTACTAACACCCTCCTTGGATTCTGGCACAGGTTTGAAAATATCAGCAGGGTTTATCCATTTGGCCTAGGTTGTTCCCTGTGCTTAAATTCCTTCTCACAGTTGAAATCCTTAATATTCACTATACAAATTAAAATTCTTCACATCCTAAAACAATGGGAATAATGACATGCTACTCTATCCTACTGGATATTACTACACTTATTCTGTATGTATTTCTCTAAAGAAAAGAGGGGGACAAAAAGCAAATTAGTAACATGGCTTTTCAAAAAAGCCAGTTGTATTATCCTTAAAAAATTTGGAGAATAATATCTACTTATATTTTGTTAGAAAAAAAATAGTATTCATATGACTATCATTTTTTGGCCATTCTTTTCAAGGTCAAATGTGATTTGTAATAATCCATGAGTAATTATGCCAACAATATATTATGTTAAACAGTTACAGTTAAATCCTTTTTAAATGGTTTTGTATTTCTATTATTAAACAGAAATCCCTGTTAAATAAGGGAATGAAGGCAATAAGCACAGGAAAACTAGTACACTTAGCACATAATTTATCCTATAAAGTTTGCCAGATTACAGCATCCTTCCATTATTTATAAAGGATTGTTTCATAGTTGGGGAAAACAAGCAGTCATAAATTTTAGGAAACAAGCTTCCATGAAAGCCATGTCTTGTATCTTGTATATTTACTGTATTTGCATAATCATAGCATATCGTGTTATAATTACAAATGCAATAATGGATTGGAAGGTAACTGCACTAATTCATTTCTTCATATATTCAGTCATTCATGCCAGTTATGATAGTAACTGATTCTTAGAAGCTCAACAATATTGCTTTCAGAATGAAAGTAGGAATAAATGCAGAGCATATAGCCATTTCGGGAAAATAAATTGTCATTAAAGATTAGATGATTTATATATCTTTTTATTTTAGAGTTGTCACATTTACCCTTAATTTTGAAGACCCCAAGACTTCACCTAGCCATGATTTATTAACACAGTTTTATATCAAGTCTAATAAATCACCTTAAGTTCAAGCAGGACCTTGAATAATATTTTTTATCATGGAACTCTATAAATTATGCTCTGAGTGGAGGACCCTTAACCTTGTTAACCAAAATAGTCCAGACAGAGCTCAGTTTATTTTCAAAAGGGCAACGGTACATTTCTTCCAATTACAAATCTGTTCCTTTGTTGTTACATGTTCAAAAATTACTTTCTTTTCAGTTAAAAACTATGAATCTATTTCTGTAATAGATGACTTGGAAACAAATTAACTTGTATTCATTTATTAAACATTATTTTCTGTTATTTCAAAAAATCTTAGAAAGTAATTACAATTTAATTTTTAATCATCATTTTCTATACAAACTATGTATCTATATACAGGATACTGTACATTACAGCTAACTCTTAAACAATGGGAGGGTTAGGGTTGCTGACACCCATGCACTTAGAAATCTGGGCATAACACTTTGACTTCTCCAAAACTTAACCACAAATAGCCTAGTATTGATTAGAAGCCCTAATGATAATATAAACAGTCGATTAATGCATATTTTGTATATGTATTTTATAGTGTATTTTTACAGTAAAATAAGCTAGATAAGATAAAATGTTAAGAAAATCATAAGAGAAAGTACATTTACAATACTGTACTACTGTATTTATCAAAAAATTCCACATATGAGTAAACCCACACAATTCAAACCCATGTTTTTCAAGGATCAACTGTGTATTAATTTTCACTAATTTCTGTAATTTCTGATGATGAACATATACTGAGAAACAGTTAAACACACAGATATCTTATAGGTAATTATGATAGCAATTTAACCAGAAACTCACCACCGAGGCTTAAGTATACTAAGAAAGATATTTTGTAAAATATATTAGAGAATACATGTGTGCATATAAATCACATATAATAAAAATGTGAAGTGATAGCTTAATACCACTTTCTGCCTTATATATAACCTCTTTATATCTTTAATGTCTGTTTCCATGAATCACCACCAGGAATCCAGGGTTCTCAAGTCATTCTGGCACCACACTCCATACCTTCATGTAGCCCATACACCCACTTTTCCAATCCCATGTTCCATCCCCCTCTTAGCCTCTGAAACCTTCTCAGTGTACTCTCTAGAAATGACCACCAGTTGACAGATTTTTTCACTTTTTCAATCCTTCATCTCTTTTTGCTCTAACATCAGTATTTTTCCCTAAAATGCTGCATTGCTTGCAGATATCTCAAGTGGTAGCTGATTTATCCCAACTGGACCTCATAACATCCAAATCATTTTCTCTCTTTTTCTCTTAAAGACACATAGCACTGAATAGCATCAGGCTTTACTGCTAGGTAGCACCCACTCTAAAGAACCTAGTTTTTCACCTCTCTGTCACTATGTGCAAGAGTTGGTCCTGTCATAAATATTGCTGAATTTAATAATTGCTTAATTCATTTTTGTAAAATTCTGATATCCTACTCTTTAATCTCTTTTCCAGAGATATTGTCTTCCACTTCATTACCATCATTGACTTTCCCACTTCATTACCATCATTGACTTTCCATTGCCATGGTAAATGGCCATGCTCTTCCTGTGTCTTCACTTCATCTTCATTTTGTGTGTATCTGTGTCCAAATCTCCTCCTCTTATAAGGACACCAATCGCATTGGATTAGGACCCACCTTAATAACTCACTTTAACTTAATTACTTCTGTGAAGATCCTATCTCCAAATAAGATAACATACTAAGATACTGGAGGTTAGGACCTCAACATACTAATTTTGGTAGGGGAGCCCAGTGTGGCCCATAACACTCCTTATTACCTCACTTCTTTATTTCTCATTTCAGACTCTAATGAGTCTTAATTATAATTAAATTGCTCTTTGCTCTGTTCCCTTTTCTTATCTGATGTGAGCCTATAAACATTTGATTTCTTTCTAGGAATACTCTTGGTGTTTTGCATCAGTTCATCTTTTCCTCTTATATGCCATATCGATCCCCCTGACACTCTTGAGGAATTCTTGGCTCTAGAAATTTTCTTCTGTCATTCTGCATCATCAGTCTTCTTCCTCTTCAGAATCATTCTTATCAGCATACACATGATATAATTTTCTTCTCTCAAAACAAAGAAAAAACAAACAAACAAAAATTTGCTCTTGAGTATACATCCCTCTCCAAATTCTTACAGTTCACTTTAAATTTTCTTTGCCCCAGCCATCCTAGTCTTATTGTTTGTGGAACATGCCAAGCATGGTTTTGTCTTAGAAACTTTCCATTTGTTTCTTATGTTACCTGGGATGCTCTTTCCACAGAGGTCCTCATGGCATGCGTTTACAACTCCTTCAGGTGGCTGCTCAAATAACCAGTCTACATCACTCTTTGCCTTGTTTTCATCCTGTTTTACTATATCAATACTTACTATGAAATATAGTATATATTTCTTAAATATTTTGCATGTGCCCTGCCTTGGAGAGGATGCTTGATGAGTGCAGGGATTTTTTCAAGTTTTATTTATTTTTGGATCCTTTGAAACTACCACTTCCCCTCCTTCCACTTTTGTTCATGCTACCACCATATTTTCAAAGAGTTCTTCATTGCTCTCCTTGCTTTCATTCATTCTCCCTTGTCATCCAGTTCACAACATGATAGCCAGAAAAGATATCTTTAAATTATGTTACATTGTGTTATATTTCTGTTCAATAACTATCCAGTGTCTTCCTTATCACTCAGAGTCTATGTCTCTCAATATCCTTACCTTTTGTTTCTCATCATTATCTTTTGAATTTGGGAAACTTTGCTTTGGGATCTTGTTATTTTAATTCATGAAAATCTGTTTAATCACAATTTTATTTTTCTGGTGAAGTTCTTTTATTTCTTTCTTATATTTCCAATTTTCCCTTATCATTTTTTTTCATGTAATGTCATTGTATTGATTTCTTTTTTATTGTTATTCATCCAAAAATGGTGTTTATCTAATTTTTAAGAACACCTTTTTTTTCAGAAAGTTTTTGGCATGGAGTTCCAAACCATGATCCAAACTAACATGAATCCTCAGTACAGAGCTTTGTATGTTAGTGAGTGACTGACTCTATCAGGAAAAATTAGAGTGGATCAGATCCTGCAGGCAGCATTTCTCTTTCTTTTTCATGTTCTAAAGAAGGAATTCCTATTTTCCTTACAGAGTGTTGCTTACCTTAGAGTACTGCTCTTTGCAATATTTACCTCTGTTCTGCAGTCTTTGATGTCATTTGGGAGAGCCATCATATATATCACATTAACTTTCTTCCAGTTGGGATGCCTGGGTGGCTCAGCAGTTGAGCATCTGCCTTCTACTCAGGGAGTGATGCCGAAGTCCTGGAATCGAGTTCCACATTGGGCTCCTCGCAGGGAGTCTGTTTCTCCCTCTGCTATGTCTCTACCTCTGTGTGTGTATCTCTCACTAATAAATAAATAAAATCTTTAAAAAACAAAAAAGAAAACTTTCTTCCAGGTGACTCTATTGTCTCTTAAAAGTCATTCAATCTCAGATAGTTTGTTTTAATTACATGTAGAACTTGGATTCCTGTTTTACATTTTTTTCTGATATATTCACGTGTTCTCTAAGAGGAGATATAATATAGAAGAAATCATTTTTACTATATCACTTACAATATGAAATTCTAAAAATTACATTTAAATGGTTTCTTAGTGTAAGAAAATTCCTCATAGAAGCTCGTTACTGTAAATTTCAATTACAGTTTCCTGATGCTTTATACTTACCAATGGTTGTTCATTTAATAACATAAGAAACATTTCCTATTTTTCATATATAAAACAATTATGTCTATGTTTCTAAATATATTATTAAAATTGCATTTTATATATTCTCTGTAGCTATTCAGATATGAAGGCATAAACTTTATTTTATTTTTTTTAAGTAGGCTCCATGCCCAGTGTGGAGCCCAGTGTAGGGCTTGAACTCATGACCATGAAATCAAGACCTAAGCTGATATCAAGAGTCAGAGCTTAACTGAGCCACCCAGGCACCTAAGGCCATTTTAAATTTGAAGGCCAGAATTTGCCTCTCTTTTCAAGAGGAGACAGCTCTATATTCATTTTAGGTATTTCATAAAAAAGATATGCCAGATTTTTTTAATATGACTAATGAACACCATGTTGTATTAGACATCAATTCATTCAAATCCACGCCTAGAGCTTTAGTGATAGTTGGAGAAGCAATGTAATGACCTGGATACCAAAATTTATTAATGATACAGCCACTGATTTTTAAATCACTTAGAATATTGAAGAGCAATTCACCAAGTCTTTCATATATGATATTAAAACTCTTAATAATTAATAGGCCATAACTACTACAAGTACATTCATACCTCATATTAAAACATGATTTTCCTCATAATAGGATATAAATATTTTATTCGTATTGAATATTATAAGCATTTAAAAATCATTTTACAGTGCTTTAGGCAATAATTTTTTAACCATAGTCAAAGTGATCTGATATATGCACGTATGATTATGACTTCCCTTCTCAGAAATTTCATGGAATGTGAAATTTATTTGTATCTTAGAACTTTGCATTATACATCAAATTATTTAATTGCATGTAGGAGTTGTTCAGTATGTTTTTTGTAAGGGAAAATTTGTGAGTCATATGAAGCAGTAATTATTGATGTAATGCAGATAGGTTGGAAGGAATAACACAGCTAAAACTGGAACTCCTGTGTCTGAACCTATATGGTTAAAATAGGAATAAGCCTATTCAACACCCCTTTAAAGGAGGGCTGGTTTCTTTTTCCTAAATACAAAGTGATGCATGGCAAACTTGACATAGTGAATAAATATTTTTGATGTAGGAAGATGATTAATTTTGAGCAATCAACATTTTCATTTCCAATTTATCTCCATGAACATCTATCAGTATAACCAAACCCATGTCCAGTTGAGAGCAGGTTGAGATGGGCAGGGGAATGTATTTAATAACTAAACATGTTTTAGTTATTGAGGTAGAAAAAGAAATCCCTGTTTTTTTATCTAATATAGTTTGTGGCACAAAAATATGCAAGACACAGTTAAGATTTTATTTTTGGCTTTTTTTTTTTTTTTTTACTTTATGGGAGCAAGTTTTGGAGAGTAAAACCTGTATTGCCTAAAAAAGGAAGATGATACAAAAGGGGAACAACAGATCACAGAATGAAATAAAATACCACCCCCCTGAAGTAGTAGTCCCCTAAGAGTATAACAGGACATCTAACATCACAGGTATTGGGGACTTGAGATGATTGAAGTCTGTTGGCCTACACCCCTCCATATTCACCTATTAGGGAAAGAAAGGGATAAATAGAGTTGGATGAGGAAGATTACCTTTTCCCTGGAGAGCCCTTTTATAGTACTGGCAATTCTCTTTATCTTTAAATACAAATGGCATTTCTGGCCTGGAGTTTACTGTAAGCCTTGCTGATCATTATTTGGTAGGAGTTTAACACTCATAGGAAAATTTTGGTTTCTAAAACTCAAATATCTCCTGAAGCATATTAAATTATTAATCACTAATCTAAAAGATAAAAATTCTATAGAGGGACAAATAGATATACACTTCATAAGAATAGGATGTTAGTCATGTAATTTTAACAAACTAAATTCATTTCTTTAGGAAATTAAAACTGAGGTGAAAATGAAGAAATTTCATATGGTATTAATACCTAAACTCATCTTGAATTTTGAGAGAAAGTTTTATAATAATTATTATTTATAATAACTATATATTATTTTTATAATAACTAATATAATAACTATTAGAATGTTATAGTTAATGTATTGGAATTTTGTGGATCTTGTTTAGAAAGTATAAACTTACTGCCAATAAAAATAAGGAAGATCAGCATTCTTTTTTTTTTTTTAACATTTTATTTATGTATTCATGAGAGACAGAAACATAGACAGAGGGAGAAGCAGCCTCCATGCAGGGAGCCCGATGTGGGACTCGATCCCAACACTCCAGGACCATGCTCTGAGCTGAAAGCAGATGCGTTCAACAGCTGAGCCACCCAGGCATCCCAAGATCAGCATTCTTATATTTCTTCTAATCTCTTGCCCACTCAGATTTTGTCACTTTTATACAGAAATAGTTTACAACATTTGCATTTTGTTTTGTGAATATAATTTCTCATAATTTATATCATAGTATGTATGTTAAAAGATATAATATTCACCATGATTCCATATGACACAGCTTTTCCCTATTGAACTCTTGATTTTGATTGTTCATTTATGTGACTAGACATTAAATCTACTAACACTTTCGGTTTGTTAAATTAATTCAAAAGTTAGAAGAAATAAAAGAGACCTAATAGGCAGTAGCTAAGTGCACAGTAGTGAACATTTTATAATTGTAGTGCCAAAGAAAGCTTCTATTCTCAGATACTAATTTAAAAGGTACTGCCACTAAATGTTTTTGATTTGCAAAGATATAGCTCACTTTCCACACAAAATGAATCATAAGGGAAACTCAGCTTAGAATGATATCTCTTTTCTTCTACAGATATGATGAAAGAGGCACATGCAGGTCATCACTGCATCATCAGCCACCAAGGAAGCACATCCTAAAAATGAAAAAATAAATTAATTAAGTCAAATCAGCTTTTCTCCAAGAAATTATTCTGATAGGAAATCAAGGCATTTTGGAATTTAAGACAAAAATGTCTTCCTTTCCACTGTTAAATGTTAACTCCTAACCCAGAGCAAGCAGAAGAAAGGAAATAATAAATCAGTGCAATTGAAAACAGAAAAATACTAGAGGAAATTTAAGAAGATTTAATATTTTCCCAAGAACTGCCTTAGTTCTTGGAAAATTCAATGAAATGGATAAATCTCAAGCTAGTCTTATCAAGAGTGAAAAAAAAGAAATTATTTTTTAGTTTTTTTCCCCCTTAATAATCGTATTTTATAATATTTCATAATAGTAGCTGATCTTGTCAGGAAGAGATAAAAACTGAGCCATACCTATGTTTTTTTTTCTTCTAATTTCTCTCCAGCTTCCTTATAAGTCTATATAAACTACCATAGACAATCCCACAGGATGCAGATAGATAAATACTGGCTTAAATAATTGAAGCCAAATGGAAAAGAGATGACCCATAGCTAATTGAAAGTGGAGTATAGTGATTTTTCTGTCCCATTATTTATGTTATTTAATTTCCCAATCAAGCCTACAATGTCACTCAGTTCAGCTTATGGAATGTATGACAGTCTTCATGCACAACACACTAGAAGCCTCACAACAGGTTCTCACAAATAATCAGTGAGGATCGTTGAAAAATAACACTGGCTTGACATTTTTCCTGAGGTGTGAATAGTTTTCAGTTTAATTGTAGTGTTTCTATCTAATCTAAGTGTGACACCTATGAAATAACACAGGTAACATCAGAATGATTGTGAGAGTCTCTCAGCCAGAATAGTTTATTCTGACATGGCAGTTCCTTTTGTCCCCCTGGCGCTTTCAATTGCTGAAGATTTGGCTGTGAGAAAGGAAAGTTTGAATCTGATCTAGCTCTGCCTCTCTTAATAATGTGCTTAAAAATGACATGAAACTTTTCAAGTTTGAAGAAATAACCATTAAAAAAAAAACAGTAAAATAGCTTTTTTTTCCCCTCACTGAATGCTTTAAACTTCCCTGTGGGGGGAAAATGGTATGTTTAAAGAAAAAAAAATAATAATCCCTGCATTATTGAAAATGCATCAGTCTCCCAGGTCTTCATTGTTAGTTTCCACTGTTGGATATTGAGAGACAGTCCTGTCAGATTTGAGTCTTGTGGTTATCTGGTAGAGATGATGCAACTGAAAATGCCATTTTGATGGAGAATAGAAAGACCTAATGTTTTCCTATTTAAATGAAATCAAGCTAAGCCATCAAGGGTTTTTATCAATGTTATTTAATTGATGCATTATTAAGGTAGTGAATATAACATTATTATATTATTTTCTCAAAACAAACTTATATTTAGTCATATCATTTTATCCTTATACTTAATTGGTTTGATGTTTATGGGATTGTTTTCCTTTTCTCTAATGAAGAAAGTACCAAAATACACCCTCAATAATTGTTTAGAAGGGTTGAGAAATGTGGTAGATTAATAGAATACTTACTGTTCTCCATTGTTTTCAACCTAGCCTAAACCTTTGAGTGGTCTCTTATACTGACTCTGGGCTTGCTCATGTGACTTGTTACCAATGTGCTGATAGCTAGCCCGATGCAAGCAGAAAAGTGAAAAATGTTTGCACAATGGAATTTTATTTTTTTCTTATCACCCTAGTTAATGGCCCAAGTCTAAAAGCCAAGTTGGGTGAAGTGATGCAGACACATGAATGATCCCAGTCAAAACCAGGAGAGATGCCCACTCTGCCCATTCACATGGTTAACCCTCTTCATTATAAGCTAGATAAATGCTATTATTTTAAACCATTAAATTTGGGGTGGATTTTTATGCTATGAAATCTAGTAGATACAGTATGAAATAGTAATCACTTGTGAAGTCTTTTTCAGAATGACATATCAGTCTGAGGCATGCAGAAGGCTAAATACAGTGTGATTAGCACATTGAATGGGCAACACAGTATATAATCAAACCCTCTGTGCTTGAATCATACAAAAGGGAAGTTGTTCAGGCCCTAGGAAGGATATCCAAGAGTGCAAAGGGACATGGTGCATGGTGCATTTCATAGATCATGATGCCATCTGGAGCAATGAGCATTGGTTGTATAGCTTAGCTGGGTTATTTTAGACCAATCTGCAATAATTTTAATATATAAGAGCATAAAGCAGTAACATTAATGAGCATGTTTCATTTGGATCTTGATTAGAACAAATTGGTTATAAAGACATATTTTTTAATCAGAAAAAATATTGAAATAGTAATGATATTAATTTTACTTTTATTAGTGTGATACCAGTGAAATAGTCATTATCTACTAAAGATGTGTAGTGAGGCATATAATAGTGAAATGATATGATGCCTTGAATTTACTGTAAAAACTCTACCTACCTCTCTCTCCCAAAAAGGGGAAGATGAAATAAGCCCAGCTCACTGCTGATGATTGTTACAACACAATTATGGGTACATAGATGCTCATTATGCTATTCTCTTTGCTTTTCATGTGTTTTAAAAATGTTCACATTTGAAAAAGCAAAAATAATAAAATAAAACATAATGATTTTCTAAATCTTTTTGAAATCCATGGCATTATCAACCTGATGAAGCTTCTGATTTCTCTTCACTTAGAGGTGGAAACCAGATTCTGACACTTTTGAACATTATAAGCCCCTAGCATGCTTGAGATATTTTGAAGACGTTACAGTCCAAAAGGGACATGTTATATTTCCTGTTAATAGAGTAGGTGGAAGCTCAACCAATTAACTGGGAGGGAAAAAAAATGATACTATGGTATTTTTACCGGATCTGTCATAAATTTCTTTTTCTCTTTGAAAGATTTCTCCTAAAAATACTTGATGTCATTTTATAGTATTGAATCAAGATTGATATTTTGCCTTTGTATTCTATAGCTCTACATCACAGAATTCATCTAATATCTTTACATGACAAGAATGCAATGTAGTGCGAAAGAGAAACTAGTAAACTGAAAACAATTTTGATAAGAAAAATCTATAAAAATATTTAAATGAAGTAATATCTTTTAGTTTTCATTCAAATACTAGGATTAAGTAACATGCAATATGGTAATAATAAATATGGGTTCCAAAAATTTGAGAGTGTATAAAATAGGCAAAGCCACAGACATCATTTTTTTTAAAGATTTTATTCATTTATTCATGAGAGACATAGAGAGAGGCAGAGACACAGACAGAAGAATCAGGCTCCTAGCAGGGAGCCTGAGGTGGGACTCGATCTCTGGACTGGGATCATGCCCTGAACCAAAGGCAGATGCTCAATCGCTGAGCCACCTGGCATCCCCCAGACATCAAATTTATGGTCTATCATAGAACACAGATATTAAACCACAAACATGGTACATGAACATGCAAAATAGAGGAACTAGGAGTTTTTTGTTTGCACTTTTGTATTAATGAAATGAGATTTTATCAGAGTGGCTGCAATGTAAAGATTATAAGTCTTTATAAACTGTGATATGAGAATTGGGCAGTCAATAATGAATATTAAAAGGGAAGTGATTAGGCTATTTTTATATTTTTGAATTATACCTTGGCTGCAGCCAATATGTGATAAAAATAAAACATGACATAATCATAGATATAATAGAAAGGTAACACTTTTAACTAAAAAGGGAATATAGTTAAGAAATATGAAGTTGCACATGCATACAATTTTTGTATTTAAAATACATAATCAGATTTAACATGTTATAGAAACTTAAAACATCATAGTCATAGGAATCCTAAAATGAGACAAAATACATGGATATTTGATTCATTTATATTAAAGATAAATGTCCTAATTATGGGGTTAATAATCCTTAACTCTTGCAATTACATCAAAAGTTTATAATATCTAGTATAACTCATTGATATTTCTAATATCCACACATTTTTTTAAAGATTTTATTTATTCATGAGAGACAGAGAGAGACAGAGAGAGGCAGAGACACAGGCAGAGGAGAAGCAGGCTCTGTGCAGGGAGCCCAATGTGGGACTTGATCCCAGGTCTCCAGGATCAGGCCCTGGGCTGAAGGTGGTGTTAAGTCGCTGAGCCACCTGGGCTGCCCTATCCATACATTTTGCTAATACTCTTGCTTCAGAAATATTGTATAAGACCATTTACATGTGTCATAATATATATAATTTAGATATATATTTAAATTACATAAGTAGTGATTAGGACCTTAAAAAATCTCAAAGCTGAATAAAATAAAAAAAATCTCAAAGCTGAATACAGAACATATTCCAAATATAATTAGATTTCATTTGCAAAATTTATTGTTTTGAAAATTGTGATCAGTATGTCAATCTTCAAACCCTCGGAGTTGAGAAAAATATGTGAATATTTTGAAAATTCAGATTAACTCAATTTTACAATTTCCCAAATATTTTTAGAAACTTATTCAAAAATCTTTTAAAAATTGTGACTTTATAAATTTTGAAGTTATATTGTGACTATTCATCATCATAAAATAATCTGATAATAAAAAAATTCTTATGCAGTATTCCAAATTCACATAAAGTGATAAACTTCTGTGTCAGCAACAGGCCTCTCAATGACAATAGTTTGCAGGCATTAGACCTTATTAAGATTAGACCTTATTAAGATTGGGGAATTCACTGCATATTATAGATAAAGAAGAATATCTGCAGTATGAGTAATGCAATATTAGCAGTTAGGAACTGTGAAAATTGCAGTCATATCAGATGTTAAATTCAGCTGCCAGTCAGGACAAAGAAGGAATATATAACTCAAAATTCATGGCAATTGAGAAATAAAGGCCTTTTAAAATCGGCTCTTTCATAAAAAGCAATAAAGAGCACCTGCAAAAAATTGAAAAAAAAATCTTTCCTAACTCTGAAATTAGCCAAAGGCATCCAACAATAGGACAAGCATTTATTCAGGAAAAATGGCTGAACTCTTTAAGAACAGCATAATTTGTGACACTTCCCTTGCCCTATTTCTTTGCCCTTCATTCCAGCTTTTTGCCTTGACATCCAGCAACCTCAAACCAGATATTGTGGAAGCCAGCCTCCAGAGGAGGCCAACTAAATTTGGAGTTTCCCAAAAACTCCATGCCCAGAGAATTTCTCTGTTTAACATGTCTGGAAACTTCCTGGAAAAGCTCCATTTACAAGGCTTGTCTTTATTTGACCTGACTCAGAACACTTTCAGTGGGAATAGTCCTATACCCACGGTTTTGCTTAAAAACACATGTACAGAGATCCTTGGGTGGCTCAGTGGTTTAGCACCTGCCTTTGGCCCAGGGTGTGATCCTGGAGACCTGGGATCTAGTGCCACGTGGGACGCCCTCCATGAAGCGGCTTCTTCCTCTGCCTCTCTCTGTGTGTCTCTCATGAATAAATAAATAAATAATTTATACCCAGTGCTCATCACAGCAAGTTCATTCTTTATTCTCTATCACATAATTACCCATCCATCCTCTCACCTTCCCTCTAGTAACCACCAGTTTGTTCTCAATAGTTAAGAGTCTGTTTCTTGGCTTGCTTCCCTCTCTCTTTTTTCCCCCCTTTGCTCATTTTGTTTTGTTTCTTAAATTCTACATATGAGTGAAACCATATAGTGTTTGTCTTTCTCTGACTGACTTATTTTGCTTACCACAATACACTCCAGCTCCATACACATCTTTGCAAATAGCAAGATTTCATTCTTTTTTATGGCTTAGTAATATTTCATATTTTATGCACACACACACTACATCTTTAGCATTCACTAGTCAATGGACATGGGCTGTTTCTATAATTTGACAGTTATAGATAATGTTGCTATAAACACTGAGATGCATGTATCACTTTGAATTAGTATTTTTTTATTCTTTAGGTAAATATATAGTAGTGTAATTGCTAGATTTGGTTTTTTTGTTTTTTGTTTTTTTGGGTTTTTTTGCTAATTGGTAGCTCTATTTTTAACTTTTTCAGGAAACTCGTACTGTTTTCCAGAGTGGCTCAACAGTTTGCATTCCCACCAATATTGTAAGAAAGTTCTCCTTTTCCACATACTTGCCAACACCTGTTATTTATTGTGTTGTTGATTTCAATCATTTTGACAGGTTGGAGGTGGTCTGTAGTTTTGATTTGTTTCCCTGATGATCAGTGATGATGAGCATCTTTTCATATGTCTGTTCATATGCCATCTGTATGTCTTTGGAAAAAAGTCTATTCATGTCTTCTGCCCATTTTTAATTGAATTATTTGTTTTTGGGGTGTTGAGTTTTAGAAATTTTTTATATGTTTTCAATACTAACCATTTATCTCATATGTCATTTGCAAATATCTTCTCCCATTCCATAGGTTCTCTTTCAGTTTTGTTTACTGTTTCCCTGGTTGTGCAGAAGCTTTTATTTTGATGAAGTTCCAATAGTTTATTTTTGCTTTTGTTTCTCTTGTCTCAGGAGACATATCTAGAAAGAAGTTGTTATGTCCAATGTCAAAGAAGTTACTTCCCATTTTGTCCTCGAGGATTGTTATGGTTTCCTGTCATATTTAGGTCTTCCATCCATCTTGAATTTATTTTTGGGTATGATGTAGAAAATTGGTCCTGTTTCATTCTTTTGCATTTGCTGTCCAGTTTTCCTAACCCTACATGTTGAAGATACTGTCTTTTTTCCCATTGAATATTCTTCCTGCTTTGTTGAAGATTAATTGACCACATAGTTGTGGGTTCCTTTCTGGGTTTTCTGTTTTGTTCTATTGATCTTTATGTCTATTTTGGTGCAGGTACCATAATGTTTTGATCACTACATCTTTGTAATATAACTTGAAGTCCAGAACTGTGATACCTCCAGCTTTGCTTTTCTTTTTCAAGGTTGCTTTGGCTATTTGGAGTCTTTTATGGTTCCATCCAAATTTTAGAGTAGTTTGTTCAAGCTTTGTGAAAAATGTTGGTGGTATTTTGATAGAGATTGCATGAAATAATTAGATTCCTTTGAGTAGTATAGACATTTTAACAATATTTTTTTCCGTTCCATGAGCGCAGAATATTTTTCCATTTCTTTGTGTCATCTTCAATTTCTTTTACCAGTGTGTTACAGGTCTTTCACTTCCTTGGTTAGGTTTATTCCTGAGTATCTTATTGTTTTTGGTGCAATTGTGAATGAGATTGTTTTCTTCATTTCTATTTCTGCTATTTTATTATTAGTCCATGTAAATGCAGCAGTTTCTATATATTGATTTTGTTTCCTACAACTTTACTGAATTTATGTATCAGTCCTAGCAATTTTTTGATGGAGTCTTTTGGGTTTTCTGTGTATCATGTCATCTGCAAATAATGAAAGTTTGGCTTCTTCCTTGCTGATTTAGGTGGGTTTAATATTTTTTGTTGTCTGATTGCTGTGGTTAGGACTTCCAGTGGTATGTTAAATAACCATGATGAGAGCAGACAACCCTTTCTTATTCCTGATTATAGAGGAAAAGCTCTCACTTGTTCCCCATTGAAGATGATGTTGGCTGTGTTTTTTTAATATATAGTCTTTATTATGTTGATGTATGCTCCCTCTAAACCTACTTTGTTGAGGGTTTTTATCCTGAATGAATGTTGTGCTTTGTCAGGTGCTTTTTCTGTGTTTAGTGAAATGACCATAGAGTTCTTACCCTTTCTTTTATTAATGTGGTGTTTCCCATTGATTGATTTGTGAATATTGAACCACTCTTGCAATCCAGGAATAAATCCCATTTAATCGTGGTGATTTTTTTTTTTTAATGTATTGCTGGATTGAATTTGCTAGTATTTTATTGAGAATTGTTGCATCGATGTTCATCAAGGATATTGGCCTAAGTTCTCTTTTTTGGGGTGGTGTCTTTATCTGGTTTTGGTACCAGGATAAAGCTGGCCTCATAGAATTAATTTGAAAGTTTTTCTTCCTATTCAATTATTTTTGGAAAAAAATTGAGAAGAATAGCTATTAATTCTTCTTTAAATATTTGTCAGGATTCACTGTGAGGACATCTGGCCTTGGACTTTTGTTTGCTGAGTTATTTGATTATTGATTCAATTTCATTGCTGTTTATCTGTCTGTTCAAGCTTTCTGTTTCTTCCTGTTTCAGTTTTGGTAGTTTATATATTTGTAGGAATTTATCCATGTCTTTTCATTGTCTAATTTGTTGGCATATAGTTTTTCATAATATTCTCTTACAGTTGTTTGTATATCTGTGGTGTTGGTTGTTATTTTCCTCTCTCATTTGTGATTTTACTTATTTAGGTCCTTTCTTTTTTCTTTTTGATAAATCTGGCTAGAACTTTATCAATTTTACTAAGTTTTTGAAAGGAGCAGCTCTTAGTTTCATTGATCTATTTCTTTGTTGTTGTTAAATGTTTAGTTTCTATATCATTTGTTTCTTCTCTAATCTTTATTATTTCCTTCCTTCTTCTGGCTTTGGGTTTTGTTTGTTGTTCTTTTTCTAACTCCTTTAGGTGCAGGATTAGACTGAGATTTTTCTTGCTTCTTAAGGCAGATCTGTATTTCTATACACTATTCTCTTATGACCAATTTTGCTGCATCCCAAAGGCTTTGGACATTGCATTTTCATTTTCACTTGTTTCCATGTTTTTTTTTATTTTTTATTTCTTCTGTGGTTTCCTGGTTTACCCATTCATTGTTTAATAACATGTTTTTTAACCTCCTTTGTGGTCTTTTAAATTTTTTCTTGTTATTAACTTCTGGTTTCACAGCACTGTGGTCAGAAAAGGTGCATGGTATGATTTTAGTCTTTTTGAATTTGTTGGTGTCTGTTATGTGACCTAATATGTGATCTTTTCTGGAGAATGTTTCATGTAGACTTGAAAAGAATGTGTATTGCTGCTTCAGGATGAAATGTTCTGAATATTTCTGTTTAAGTCCATCTGGTATCATTCAAAGTGATTGTTTCCTTGTTTATTTTCTATTTAGAGGATCTGTCCATTGATGTAAGTGGGATGCTAAAGTCCCTACTGTTATTGTGTTATTATCAATTAGTTCCTTTATGTTTGTTATTGTTTTATATATTTGGGTGCTCCCATATTGGGTACATGAATATTTATAATTGTTATCTTTTCTTGTTGGATTGTCTCTTTTATGATTATATAATGCCCTTCTTTGTCTCTTTTGATAGTCTTTGTTTGAAAGTCTAGGTTGTTCATATAAGTATTGCTACTCCAGCTTTCTTTTGAAATCCATTTGCATGATAAATATTTCTCCAACCCCTCACTTTTTATTGGCAATTGTTTTTAAGTCTATTTACATTGAAAATATTTTTGATAGATATCTATTTATTACCCTTTTATTCCTTGTTTTGTTTTGTTTCTGGAGATTTTCTCTGATCCTCTTTTTGTCTTTATCATTTTTACTGTCTCCTTTGTACTTAGTCCCATTTAATAATTCTTGCAGGCTGGTTTATGGTCATGAACTCTTTTAATTTTTGTCTGGGCAACTCTTTGTGACTCTTTCTATTCTGAATGATAGCCTTGCTAGATAGAATATTCTTGGCTGCAGATTTTTCCCATTCAGCACTTTGAATATATCATGCCACTCACTTCTGCCTTGCCAAGTTTCTGTTGAGAAATCCCCAGCTATCCTAATGGATTTTCCCTTGTAAGTTAAGGATTACTTTTGCCTTGATGCTTTTAAGATTTTTGTCTTTAATTACGATACTTTGCCAATTACAATATCTTTGTTGTTTGCCTTCTTTTGTTGATTTTGATGGGAGCTCTCAGTGCATTTTGTATCTGGATGCCTATTTCATTCCCTGAATTAAGGAAGCTTTTACTATTATTTTTTCAGATAAATTCTCAGCCTCTTTTTCTCTCTTTCTTCTTCTGGGACTCCAATAATACAAATGTTTTATGAAGTAACTGAGTTCTCTAAGTGTATTCTCATGTTGCAGAATTCTTTTTCTCTCCTGTTCAGCTTCATTATTCTCCATTATTTATCTTCTAAGTCATTTATTCATTCCTCTGCTTTTTCCAGCCTGCAGTTCATTGCATCAAGCCTGTTTCCAATCTCATTTAGTGTGTTCTTCATCTTCTTTTTTTTTTTTTTAACACTTTTATATCTGGGCTATCTACCAGTTTCCCTGGTATCTTCTATTCTTTTCTAAAGCCCAGTGTGTATTCTTTTGATTCTTGATTTAAATTCTCCATCAGACACATTACTTATGTCTGTTTCACTTAGATCTCTGGCTCTGACCTTTATCCTGTTCTTTCATTTGTGATAAATTCCTCCTTCTTGACATTTTGTTAAAGTATCTGCCTTATCTTCTGTGTGAAAAAAGACAGTTGCCTTTTGCTCCTGAATGTAATTGCCTTATGAAGAGGATGTCATGTAGTGCCCAGGGTCTGACACTTCAGGGAGTGTCTCTAGTGTGTTCTGTATGCACTATGTTGTTGTATTTTGGCTTCTCTATCAGGCCAGTTGTCTACAGAAGCTCTCCTTGCCTTCCATGGGCAGTGTTTGGTCCTTGGCCTGAATGTTTTAACTATGTGTGCTCTAGTCTGCATATCACATGAGACCTGACACTAATTCCACCAGAACTAAGGTGCTATAGAACTCTGATTAGGAGGACAGCCTATGTGACTCAGCAGTTTAGCACTGCCTTTAGCCCAGGGTGTGATCCTGGAGACCTAGGATCAAGTCCCACGTTGGGCTCCCTGCGTGGAGCCTGCTTCTCCCTCTGCCTGTGTCTCTGCCTCTCTCTGTGTGTGTCTCTCATGAATAAATAAATAAAATCTTTTAAAAAAAAAGTACTTGGTTAGGAGACATGGTATGGACAAGATTTTGTACTGGTCTTCTGGCAAATGAGCCCACTGTGCTAGATTGAGGCATGTTTAACTGAGAACAGCAGCCCTCCAGAGCACAGCAGAGAGGATCTTGGGGTAAGAAAGTTAGGCAGCCAGTGTCTGTACTGAGTTCCTTCCCCCTGGTGGCTTGCTGGTTACAAGAACTCATGAAATTCAGCTTCTCTTATTTTCTAAGCCAATGACTTGGGGAAACATTTTCTTTCTGCATCTCCTTGTGTGCTCCACTCTCTTGTGCTTCTCCAAGACTGGGGCTCCCTCCCTCTGTAGCACTGGAGATCTGTTTCCCACCTAAGCTATCTCTGTTCTTCCTACTTTCTTCAGTGTGGCCTCTTCTCTCCCTTTAGTTGTGGAGTTTGTTCTGTAAGTTTTCAGGTCAATCTCTGGGGTATTTAGGATGATACAATAGTTACCTACTTGTGTTGTGGGGCAAAATGAGGCTATGGTCCTACTCCATTTCTATCTTTCTGTCTCCTCCCATATTGTCAAAGTATAACATATCATTAGCATGGTTTGAGAGTGAAAAGAAAGTGGTTGGCAATTAGAATCATAACTTCAAAGATAAAATAAAAATTCTAAGAATTATTTTATTTTCTAAGAAGAATAAAAGAATAATGGTTTAGGGATATACCAATAATATCACATCTAAATAACATAAGAAGCTAAAATTCATTTTTAGAAAATAAAGTTTTATTATCATTTTTAAAATAAATCGAGATAGTCTCAATAGTAAAGGAGATACAAGTTTCAGTGTAAAATATCTGTTAAAATACATTCAATACACTTTTCTGTAGATACAGTTCTGGCTTATTTAAATCATGATATGGGGATCCCTGGGTGGCACAGCGGTTCGGCGCCTGCCTTTGGCCCAGGGCGCAATCCTGGAGACCCGAGATCGAATCCCATATGGGACTCCCGGTGCATGGAGCCTGCTTCTCCCTCTGCCTGTGTCTCTGCCTCTCTCTCTCTCTCTCTGTGACTATCATAAATAAATAAATTTTAAAAAAAATTTTAAATCATGATATGTATTTTTCTGTACAGAAACATTCCTCAGGTTTTAACATTGCACAATCTCTTACTATTATGCTTCTAATTAAAATTATGATGTTTCATTAATTATAACCTCAATATTATTAAATATTAAAGCAACTCAATGAAGGTACTCATGATTCATGGACAAATCCAACTTTTAACACCAAAACCATACTATTTTTAAACCTGGAAAAGAAAGCATTTCTAATTGAGGACATTGAAGATTTATGGATCATTTACACGTATATTTTCAAATGTTCTGTGACCTTTTATGTGTTTTTAATATTTTAAATGCTACACATTATAAGAGTGAAAAATAATCGGCAGACAAAATTATCACCTTTGGGAATTATAAGGGGGGACAATAGAAAAAACAAAGAGACGATCCAATATAGTTTCAGATTTCCAATGAAATTTGTACTTTGGCTGAAAATGTCACCAACAGAGTTTCCAGGAAGGATAGTCATAGGTGTAGTAATGTAAAAAGACTAAAGAAATGTGTGAAGAGACAGTATGAAATCTTCTGTGAGGGACAAAGAGGACATATCACAATGTCAAATATAAAGTGAATTTCAGCATATAACTTCATTTGTTGCTACCTTATTTTTGTCATATCACAGCCACCAACCACCATCACTCACTGAGTCCTTCTCTATTTGATGATATAACTAATTCTGTCAATCTGCTCTTGGAAATAATCTTCCTTTATCCCTTCTTCACTTGCTAACTGCTTCTTTTTCCACCATTATTCTTTTCTCTGAACATTTCTGATGAAAATGAACTGTGTTAGAAGAAAATATCTCATTCCTGGAGCAAGTAGAAGGTGAATTACTTTGAAACATATGCTGTTTTTTTCTCCTTTCTTTCTCCATGGTTTTGTGCATTTTGTACTGTAAATATACAGTCTATAAGTTATTTATTGTATTTTTACACTTTCTCCATGGATTTCCAAACTTTTCATTTTGTAATGACTTTATATATGTCTAATATCTTCAAAACAATAAAAATAATTGAAATCAGAGTTGTTTTCCTCAATTTGTAAAATAAATGTGTGTTTATGAAAACTAATAAGATAATAACAGTGATTTCTCATGATTAATTTTATATGTAATAAAGTTTTTGGAACAAGGAAATTCAGATGAAAAAGAAAATTAAATTAAAAAAATGAAGGATATTACTTCAAGTAGAAAAATAGTAAGTTGTACTTAAAACTTGTTAGACATTTACATTTTCCTTAAATTGATACAGTAAGATTTAATTTCATTAAAGTTTCACAGATAACCTCAGATGTAACCAAATAATTTTTAAAGAGGCATCATATTTTAATTTTCACTTAGCTCCGTGAATATGTTGACTGTTTGGTGTATGAGTTTGTGTTCTAGGAATGACTTGTTTCTCAGAGCAAGTTGTTCTTGAGAGCCCAGTCACAGAACACTTCAGGTTCTCCCTAAAACTATACCTACTCCTAACACATTGGTAGGACTTTCAGCAGCTCCTATTCTATCTTTCCACAAGGAGAATGGTCTCTCTGAGCACTTTTCAAGCTACAAGAGAATGGAGTTTGGTCCAGAAGGACCTACCTGGGCAGTCTCCCCCTCAATTTGTACATTCAGTGATCCTCTTTTCCCTTCAACCTCTTCTCTGCTTCTGATTTTGATACCTTTGCACATGTTCAGGATGCTAGCCTAGCAATTAGTTCCTCTCTCGCTCTTCTTCTGGCCATAATTATGCAATTCTGAAAGAACAGGATTTCTATATCATCTATATCGCTTTAATTTTCATGTCCATTTCAGTGTAGAATCTAAACTTTCTGATTTAGTTGACTCTGCCTTCCTCTTAGTATACAGGAGCTAATAGGATTTGAATACAATTTTTCTCTCATATAAGGGGAGATTTTCAGAATATGAAAGTTGCTAAAAATTACTATGCTAGTGGTGAAAGGGTATTAGCATTCCTAATCTCTATATATTCATATTTCAATAATCCAAAAGCAGCCACCTTCTAACTCCATGCATCCATCCATGGAAACAATTGCTAAGGTAGCCTGGAGAGATTGTCTTAACTGAAATGT
Source organism: Vulpes vulpes (assembly GCF_048418805.1). Taxonomy (NCBI): domain Eukaryota; kingdom Metazoa; phylum Chordata; class Mammalia; order Carnivora; family Canidae; genus Vulpes; species Vulpes vulpes. Next base: position 41,181,118 of record NC_132785.1, read on the forward strand.
ACAAGACAAGAAAATTTTATATTTATGTTACTTTGTGCTATGGGTATTTTATGTAGTGAACTAAGTAGGTTGAAACCTTAAGAATAAAATCATTAAAATATTTGATTTTTAGGATTCAAATCTAGACTATTAAGAGCTTATTTATTCTGGTTAGGATTATACTTTCTAGATCCATCCATGTTGTTGCAAATGTCAAGATTTCATTCATTTTTTTAAACGACTAATATTCCATTGTATATCTATACCACATCTTCTTTATCTATTCATCTACCAATGTATATTTGGGTTGCTTCCATATCTTGGCTATTCTAAATAATGCTGCAATAAATATAGGAACGCATATATCTTTTTGAATTAGTATTTTTGCTTTATTTGGGTAAATACTCAGTAGCAGAATTACTGGATCAAATGGTAATTCTATTTTTAATTTCTTGAGGAAACTTTCCACTGTTTTCCACAGTGACTGTACCAGCCTGTGCAGTGTTGTCTCATAATTTTAAATCAAAGCTTTAAAAAGTGTAATGAGGGCAGCCCGGGTAGCTCAGCAGTTTAGCGCTGCCTTCAGCCCCCAGTGTGATCCTGGAGACCCGGGATCGAGTCCCACTTCACACTCCCTGCATGGAGCTGCTTCTCCCTCTGCCTGTCTCTCTGTCTGTCTCTCTCTCTTTCTCTCTACTCACTGTGTCTTTCATGAATAAATAAATAAAATCTTAAGAAAAAATAAAAAATGTAATGAAACATACAAATAATTGCATTAATAATCTACTTTTTATATGTTTAGTTTGAAATTTTCTTGTATAAAAATTTTACCAAAGAAACCATGGCAATTATTCTAGAAAACACTGTGTGTATCTGTCCATGCACACAAGCTAAATAGCACTGTAATCTTTCTGTCATTTATAACTTCCAGATTTTTCAAAGCAGATAACTTGACTCATCCTACTTTGTCACAACAGAGCTAGGGAGTACATATTTCATCCTTTTAATCTCTCACTTTAAGTCTAACTTCAGAGCTCCTTAATCATACTTCTGAGTTTTCTTCAAAGCCCCTTTCCATTTGTCAGCATCTTTATGACACTGAAGTGTCTCAAACTGAAAACAGTATTACAGGTGTGTGACCTTATCAGCCTTTTATTTATTGCTTATTTTTCACCTGTCACAAAAATATAATGGAAACCTTATATGACAGGACACTTCCAATGTATGGAATGGCACTGTTATATTTAAATGGAGGAACTCTATTTCTCCCATGGGATATGTAATTGTAGTACATCTTTAAAAAATTATCATGTTTGCCATGACACAAATCCATGACATTTCATATAAAATTTAGATATTCTGTTTGAGTTCATAAATGCTAGTACTCTCAGTTAACAGTTAAAGTCCAGTGGTAACAAATTTCAGTTCTGCAAGATTACTCAAAAGATTTCCAAATATAAAAGTATAGCAATTTTTTATGTTGGAATATAACTAATTCTTTAAAAGTTGGGCCTTTTGTATAAAAGAAAATAATCATTAGCATCACAAAGTTTTAAAACACTGTCTAGAACTTAATTATCAGCACTTATTAAACACTTGAGTATTTAATAAGAGTAAGAAGGAAAATTAAATGGCTTGTGTTTATTCCTTTCAAAATATAAAAATCTGGGATCCCTGGGTGGCGCAGCGGTTTGGCGCCTGCCTTTGGCCCAGGGCGCGATCCTGGAGACCCGGGATCGAATCCCACATCAGGCTCCCGGTGCATGGAGCCTGCTTCTCCCTCTGTCTGTGTCTCTGCCTCTCTCTCTCTCTCTCTCTCTCTCTCTCTCTGTGACTATCATAAATAAATAAAAATTAAAAAAAAATTAAAAAAAAATATAAAAATCTGAGAGTTAGTCAGGAGGTAGTTTGGGTAAGGGCAATATTATACCCCCTTCAAAGTGAGATGGAGAGAGAGAGACAGAGAGAGATTGAGAATGAATTAAAGAAAGTAGCTTTACTTTCTCTTCTCTAACGTGGAAGAAGAGTACTGTTCCTTATGATATGGGTGGTCACTGAAGTACTAGCATGTTTCAGGAAGCAGAAGGCTCTCAATCACTTTTTCCACAGGTTATAAAACAAGCAGATGCTTTGGTGAGAAGAGTGTGCCTAGAAACTTCCCAGAGAAACATAAGAAGACCCAAAGGTGTGTAAACCTTTGTTGCACCAAGTGCAGCAGTAGAGGTATGTGGACATGCAATCTCAGAACTAGCCTACCTGAGTTGGAGGAGGTGTGCACAAACCCAAGAGGGTTGTCTGACTGGCAGCAAGTCCAGATGCCTATCTTCAGGCAGGCCTTCTATTGCTTGGTAATAGAATAGCATCCTGGCTTCCTTGTCAGGTGGAAGCAGGCTGAAGACTTTCTTATTACTGTTCAGTGGTCCTCTCCCAATTCCCCTAACAACATGTCTCAGCGGTCTTAATGTGGTCAGGGACCAGCTTTTTTGTCAGGCTTTTCCTGTATGGAAGCATACTTCTACCTTGATGGTCATTAACTCTAGTCACTACAGTGCTGTTGGCATGGTGGCCCTGTAAATATATCTAACTCCCTAGGACATCATGAGATCAGTGGTTCTTTACAGGGAAATTTATGAGCATGTGCCATCAGCAAGAAATAAAACTTTATTTTAAACTCATGGAGATTTGAAGAAAGTCTATGCCGCCCAGTCTTGACTATACAAAATGATATTAAAAGGTCCTTTTGTGGGCAGCCCTGGTGGCACAGAGGTTTAGTGCTGCCTGTAGCCCAGGGCATTATCCTGGAGACCCTGGATCGAGTCCCACCTCAGGCTCCCTGCATGGAGCCTGCTTCTCCCTCTGCCTGTGTCTCTGCCTCTCTCTCTCTCTCTCTCTCTCTCTCTCTATGAATGAATAAATAAAATCTTAAAAAAAAAAGTCCTTTTGTTTTTTTATTTGTTTTAGTTTCCAAATTGACAGTATTAAAATATATTACTTTGTTAATTCATTAAATCTTGGATGATATTATATTACTTGTATTTTGGGTGTCTAATGTCAGCTATATGTATTGTCTAATAAAAGACTTTTTAAAAATGCTTCATCTTCGCTTTTAAAATATATATATATACATAATCTCTAACTTTTAGGATGTAGATCTTTTTCTATCTGTATCTATTTATCAGTCTATATATCTAAATTACCTATATGCCTATACTGCCTATCTGTGTAAATCTTAGTTGTATCCACTGTCCACTTGATTTGTCTAGATCTGAGGCTCTGTTAAAATATTCGTTACTTTGCACATATCATTCTCTATGGGCATCTCCCAGTAGTTTCTGCTTAATGAAAGTTTTCACTTTATTATATGTTACATACACATAAATAAACATTATATCTTCATTGTGAACTGTTGTTATAGCAACATTTCCCTCTTTATCTTTTTTTTAAAGAGACATAGGGTGCATGTGTGGCGGGGGGCGGAAAGGACAGTGGGGTAAGGAGGAGAGGGAGAATCTCAGAAGTGGACTCCACGCTGATTGTGGTGCCCAACAAGGAGCTCGATCTCATGACCCTGAGATCATGACCTAAGCAGAAACCAAGAGTTGGATGCTTAACCGATCAAGTGACCCAGGTTCTCCTCCCTCTTATCCTTTTAAGAATATTTTGGGGACTAACCGCTATTCTATCTATATTAAAGTCAGTTCTTTGATTCATTTTTATTTAATAATTTTTATTTAAATTTGACCCATTAAATTTTTTTAGCCTTTGTAGAGCATTATATTTTAGTGTGCTTTTTGTATACAACATGACGATAAATATTATTTTACTAGATGAACTGGAAATTTTCTTTTTTAGTAGATGAGTTAAACTTACATACATTTATTGAAATGTCAGATTTGTTAGATCTCAATTCTATAATATTTTAGTGATCTTTTCCTTTTCTTTATTTTTCTTTTTTTCTAGTTTACTTATTTACTTTCACTTAATATTTAGCAACACATGTATTATTAATTTTGGCATCAAAGAAAGTAAAATAACTAAAATACAGTTTTAATTAACCACATAATAAGAGACCTGAAGAGCAGAAGAGAGTATACTCAGAGAATAGGAATGGTAGAATATGGAACCAAAGTTATTATATGACTTTCACATCATGATTATTATCATCTATCCATTCTTCTATCCACATTATTTAAATATGATTTTGATCCATTTCCAGTATTTACTTTTAAAAAGTGTAAATAGGAATCCCTGGGTGGCGCAGCGGTTTGGCGCCTGCCTTTGGCCCGGGCGCGATCCTGGAGACCCGGGATCGAATCCCACGTCGGGCTCCCGGTGCATGGAGCCTGCTTCTCCCTCTGCCTGTGTCTCTGCCTCTCTCTCTCTCTCTCTCTGTATGACTATCAAAAATAAATAATTAAAAAAAAATAAAAAGTGTAAATAATATTGCAAACAATAGCATCTCCATATCAATATGATTTAATTTCTATGCCCTTTTCTATCTCTAAAAGCTACAGGAAGGTATGCACATCAGCATTATTCCAGTTGTATAGAAAAGGATTTTATTTTATTTTATTTTCCCAGTAAGGAACATCACAGACTCCCAGGAATGCAATGATGCAGTATAGGTTCTACCAGTTTGGCATAATACAAGTCCATCTTGAGTATCATTGATTTCCCACTGTGTTATTATCTAGAAGAACAGCTTTAAGTATCTGCCAGCTATAAAAACTAGTACAATTTAATATGCATGGGGACAACATTTATTCTTTTGATTATTGGTCCCAACCTCTCCAATGCCCCAGGCAGTCATGGGATTGTTCTGTGAACTGCTGCAGGACAAACCAGTTTTGGAGTGTGGAAGCTATGGCTCCCAACATTTGGATTTGAGATAATATCTAAATATTTGGATCAATTTTTTTTCAAAAAGTGTTTACTTCATGACAAGGAGAACTTTGTGTACCACCAACATAAGAAATTGTTATGTTTTATGACCTTTAATGGAGTAATTTAGTTATCAAACTATGTTCAATTCAAACACTCCATAAGGAGATCTC